>NC_136061.1:876763376-877363376 GCF_964261635.1 Lissotriton helveticus | reverse complement strand
GTGCTGGGGTAGTGATTTAGGGTTAAGGGTAGTGTTGTAGTGTTTATGTATTGTAGGGTGGTGTTTCAGGCTTTAGGGTAGTGTCGGAGGGTTGTGCAGGGTAGTGTTTCAGTGTAGGGGACGGACTGGTAGTAGGGGTAGGGTTGTGCTAGGGGTAGTGTTTTAGGGTTTAGGGTAGTGTTGTAGTGTTTGTGTAGTGTAGGGTAGTGTTTTAGGGTTTAGGGTAGTGTCAATGGGTCGTGTAGGGTAGTGTTTCAGTGTAGGGAACGGACTGGGGGTAGGGGTAGGGTTGTTATGGGGTAGTGTTTTAGGGTTTAGGGTAGTGTTGTAGTGTTTGTGTAGTGTAGGGAAGTGTTTTAGGGTTTAGGGTAGTGTCACGGGGTTGTGTAGGGTAGTGTTTGAGTGAAGGGGACAGACTGGGAGTATGGGCAAGGTTGTGCTGGGGTTAGTGTTTTAGGTTTAGGGTAGTGTTGTAGTGTTTGGGTAGTGTAGGGTAGTATTTTAGGGTTTAGGGTAGTGTGTGGGGAACGTGTAGGGAATTGTTTGCGTGTAGGGCCAGGACTGTGGAACAGGGTAGTGTTGTGCTAAAGGTAGTGTTGAAGGGATCAGAGTAGTGTTGAGTATTTTGCGTAGTGTTGTGTTGTTTTTTTTTATGTATTAAAAATATTATAATACCTTGCTAAGGGATTGGGTGTTTATTAATAGAAAAAAAGCAAAGTTAAACTATGCGGTGCAACCCCGGCCCAGGGTTTAGGTAACTTAAAAAAAAATAATAATAAAATGGTCCTTCTTTGCGTAGTAGTGGTATGCGAAGAAATTAACAGCGAAGTAAAAGAAGATTCTTATATTATAAATGCTTTTGCGTAGTAATGGTTTGCGCATTTAAAATATGTAGTAATGGAAGTTGCGATGTAAAAACATCACACTAAAAGCATGCTTAGTAAAGGCATGTGACAGATGCAATTACAAATGTCATAAATAATGTTACAGCTGAGATTGCATTGCATATTATCCTCAATACTAAGAAGAAGACCATGAATGTAGTATTATTTATTGGCTTAACCCCTTCGATGCTCATGACGGAACGGTTCCGTCATGAGCTACGGTTGAGCTGTGCTCATGACGGAACCGTTCCGTCATGACCACGCCCGTTTTTATTAGGGCCCAGCACCGGAGGGGGAATCGCGGTTGCGCTGAAAAGGTTAAGATGTATTGTTATTTATTTATGTTGTGCTTTTAGGTGTTGTTACACTTTTGTATAATAAATGTGAGGTTGTGAGGCCCAGTGGTACCCAACTTCTACCTTCAGCCATGTGCAACATCTGGTGATTGTAGAGTCAGACCTGCGGGCAAGCCATGCACCCAAACTGCTACAAGCAGCCTCTGGCACTGTACAGTGGGGTCTGGTCAGAAGAAAGGCCCTGTTTCTCTCAAGTGGTAGGTGTTCACAGACCCTTGCATCTCATGACCCTTGTGGGCCCATGGCCTTCAAGGGGTTTGCAGTACCAATACCTCCTGCCATTGGTTTGGGGACCCATGACCTGGGCCTGTGAACCTACATCCGTGAACCCCATGGCAAAATCATAATTTTGGGTTTTATTAGAGGGGGTAGGACCCATTTGGGGCCCTCGATCTGAGTCAGGTGACGCTCCCTTACGGCTACCTCACTTTTATTTTTCAGGATTCTGCATCCTGTAATAGCGACCACAACATTTTTCTTCTAGTTGATGCAAGTCAATAAGAGATATTTGAGTTCCCTAACAGGATTTTGAATGGGGTATCCCGAATTTTTGTAATTTGCTTTTGTGTGCCTTAGTGGAATTACAGCAAAATTATGCAGAATTACGCAAAATGAAAATTCATAATTTAATGCTATTTTCAATGCAAAATGGGTCTTTGGTTCATGTGACCCGCTTCCATTCAGTTGTTCCTGTGTTTTAACAGTAAATGTTAACTGCAAATTGGGCGTTCGCTTTAAATATATACCATGAATGGTGCCAATTACATTAATTCAGGAATTTAATGTAACAAGCTTAACACTAAATTCTTGAAATTACACCGATCACACCAGCGTAGTATACATTTTTCCACGGACTAGTTTTGAATTTGCGAGACCTAAATTGTTGACAGGTGAAAAAATGTCCCTCTTCCAATCAGAATTCTTTATTTGTGTCTGCAAATGGTCTGCAAAACTGGGTTTATTGTCCAATTGCGGATTACAGTTCAGATATATCTAGCTTTATTGAAATGGTCACATGAATTTCAGGTCTTCCTTGTGATATTTTCTAAAGCTAACTTTTTAAAAACGCCTGATAGAAGTGATACCAAACCAAGCAAAGCCACTTCCTTGAATTCCCTTGCGCAAATGTCTACTTTCATGCTAAATTTGGTGCTATTCCATGCAGATGTTTTTTCTATAGTGGTGAGCAAAGACTACTCTGGGAGGTAAAATTGGAATTGACACTGCTAACCTGACCCTATGATTCACATTTGGTAAGAGGGCAGTCTGATGCGAGCTCTTTGGCTTTTGGGGTGGGGTGAAAACAAATGCATGATAAGCACTGAGCTCTTCCCCTGGGCCAATGGGCAGTGCTCTGATTGGTCAAGTAAGCTACCTACGATGTGAGGCCCACCATGGTTATCAGTGAGTGTTCTCAGAGAAGGCAAAGGACCACTGCCTCTGTGCTACATCTAGATTGTGCAGTGGGATGTCAGGTAGATAGTTGTGGTTCCATCAGTGCACCACTTTGGTTTTAATATACAGGGCAATGATGCAATTTTGTTTTGGACAAGGATTTCGGGGGATTGTGTGCTGCTGTGTACATTTTCCTCCATTAGAATTTTAAACTCCTGATCTCTAAATAACGTAGACTTGACAGCGGAACTTGTCCAGGGTTTTGGAGGCCTGGGGCAAAACTTTCGGACATGGTGACCACTGGACGTATCTTCAGTTTTTGCCAGGTGTCATAAACACTGACTCAAAATATAAATCGAAACATCCTCCAGGGAAAATGAAAAACATGGCAGCTGTCCCGTCTGGCGCCACCTAGTGGTACAGCCATGTAAGCTGCATCTTTATTATTAAAGGGGAGAGGATGTAGCCTTACGGCTAGGGCAGTAGACCTCGGACCTAGGGAACCCGGTCGAATCTCAGCAACAGACGCTCAACATCCTGTGATTCTGGGCAAATCACTTAATCTCCCCCTGCCTAACAAAAATAAATGCGTTCATCTGTAACGAAACTGGTGCTCATTTAAAGCGCTCTGATACCCGATGTCTCGGGTCTAGTTCCCGCTATATAAAACTCTAAACAAAAAAAAAGGTACATTTCTTTTAAATAACACTGTTATAATTGACTTATGTATTTACTAGCACAGCTGTGTCTTCCCTGTTGCTCAGCTAGTATGAATGTTAGAATGCATGATGACCTCATGGAATGTTTGGGTGCCTGGCTTGAGTGTAGAGTGTCAGTTGATGGCAGGCAGGCTGAGCGACAGGGAAGTCGCTCCTGGCGGGAAGGTTCCAGCCTTGGCAGTTAATGGTCTGGTCAGCTGTGAGGTTTTACTGCTCTCCTATCCTGTACTATCTTAATAAATCTATCTTTTTTTTAATATTTATATATATATATATATATATATCTTTTTTTGAAGTCCTTTAGTGACATTTCTGATTAACATCACAATATAAATTCACCAAGTACAAAATTAAGCCTTCAAGTACAACAGATAAATACAGTTGACTTCAATTCTCCATATCCCTCCTAGATTTCAATCAAAATAGAATCCTCAAATTTTATTAAATCTTCTTAACCCCCTACCCGCGAGGCATAAATTTGTTCACTTTTTTTAACTCTCCTCATTTTCTGTAACCATTCAAACATGGATGGGATCTGTTCTAACTGCCATTGCTGTAAAATCAAGGATCTGGCCACTGCCATTGCAATGTAAAGTAATTTTGCTAGCCAATCAGAGAGCTTAAGGTCAGGATTAAAACCATATAGCATCAATTTTACGTTCACCGAAATCATAATATTATTATTAAGTCTGAAAAACCCCAAATATTTCATCCCAAAACTTCCAGATTTTGACACAGTAAACCATTACGTGGGACCAGTTAGCTGGAGAGTGGTGTAAACATCTAAAACAGTTTGATGGATAATTAACGTACATTTTAGAAATAGAGGCAGGAGTACGGTTTAGCAACCATTTACCAAAAAATTGCATTCTACGCCAATTGGCACCCCTCAACGTGCTAAAGTTAAATCTATTAATGGTAACCCAGGTGTTCAAAGACATTGAATGGTTTTCCTGATCGTGCCATTTTTTGATTGCCTTTTGACTTAAATCCATCTTCATACTCTGCGCTAAACATCGCTTCCAGTCCACAGGTTTTCCATCGAAATCGTTCACAAGGAGATCATTGATTAATTGACTTGCTTGATTCAGCTGTATAGTTTCCAGTTGCACCAGAAACTTATAAACCATATTATAGGACCCTAACAACATAAAGTTACTATGGCTTAAAGGTAACATTTCTAACAGAGTTATCCATGATGCATTTCTCAAAAAATCGGTGACTTTAACAAATCCTGCCCCGGCCCAACTTTCAGCTAGGTCTGACCCTTGTTTGATCCCCATTAACGGTAAAATGCTAGCCCAAAAAGTTATTGAATTGATGAGGGGAAGTGAGTATCTTTTAAACAGGGCGCATTGTTGTTTTAGAAACCATAATAATGTCTTATATCGAGCTAATTTAGGAGATTTAATTACCTGCAGGGGGGAGGTATCTGAGTTTCAGTACACATTAAATCAAAAAAATAATTTATAAATACATTTTTACTTTGGGTTTGGCCTTTGAATCTTGATAAATACTGTGCGAAGTATGCGTTATAGTAATCCCTGAGATTTGGTAGGGCGAGACCTCCCTGATCCAGCTCCTCATATAAGGTACCTATTGCAATACGTGGTGTCTTCATTGCCCAAATAAAAGCCGAAAACATAGATTCTACCGTAGAAAAAAAGGTCCCTGGTAAAAAACATGAAATAGTGGAAAACAAAAAGTTAAATAAAGGCAGAACGGGCATTTTTATTAGGGCAACCTGACTCAGAATCGTCAATGGCAGTGTATTCCATATAGCAAACATTACCCGAATCTTCTGAAGAAGGGGATCAAAATTTGGCCCGTACAGATCTTTAACTGATGCTGTAAAAAACACTCCAAGATATCTCTTAGGCTTAATATTAATACAACTACGTATATCGGGATGCAGTACCGGATTCCTATCCCCACATACCAAGATTTCCGTCTTCTTTTTGTTAATACGGTATCCCCCAAGGGTTTCGAATTCCTCAAAGATCTGTAATACTTTACCTTGAGAACATAATTAAGGTTTAATTAGGAGCATAATGTCATCTGCGTATAATTTAATCTTAGCCACTGAAGGAATCGGGGGAAGAATATCCGCACAGTTCCTCATTGCAACTGCTAATGGTTCGATGAAGAACGCAAAGAGGACTGGCGATAATGGGCAGCCTTGCCTTGTTCCCCGTTTAACTAAAACTGACCCAACCATTGCCGTATTTATAATAACATTGGCTTTGGCATCAGTATAAAGATTCCGAATTAAAGTTATGATTTACCTCGGAATACAAAAATGCTCCAAAATAATAAGAAGTGTCTCCCATACCACCAAATCAAAAGCTTTTTCTGCATCTAATAACAAAACCAAAGCAGGAATCCCTCGTGTCTCAAAATAATCTAAAGCTTCAATTAAATAATGAGTGTTTGTAATCAATTGCCTGCCGGCGATGTAGCCATTCTGATCCGGATTAATCAAATCTTTTGTGAATTGATTAAATCGTATTGATAGAAGTTTTGTTGCGATTTTGTAGTCAGAGTTTAATAAAGTTATGGGTCGATAAGAGTTCGGATCTTTAGCATCCTTCCCCTTCTTCAGAAAACTCACCACAGTTCCCTCCCGAAAAGAATCTGGTATCGAGCTGCCCCCCAACATAGAATTCAATAATTGAAGGAATAAATCCGAAAAAGCGCAAAAGAAAACTTAAAAAAACTCCGCAGGCAGGCCATCAGGGCCGCAGGCCTTGCCATTCTGTAGCTCCTTTACAACTAATTCAAATTTTTCGATGGAGAATGATCTTGCCATTGACAATTGTTCAGTTTGAGAAAGAGTGGGTAATGTGTTCTTTTGTAAAAAAGTTACCAGCTTTCGATGGTCTATGCTATGTTGCTGACTATAAATGTTATTATAATGAGTGAGCATTATGTTACCTATTTTGACCGGGTCTTCTGTGTCTATATGAGTAAATGGACACTTTAATCCTCAGGTTAGCCGCGGCTTGCTCTCTAACCTGCCATGCTAAGAACTTCCCCATAAAGTTGCTCTCTTCGTATGTTTTCTGTGATTGTCTTCGAAAGATCTCCTCACTTTGGGCATAGTAATTCGCACTGAGTTCCCGTTTTGCCTCATCTGGTTGATGTTGATTACTGCTAGATGGGTTAAGATGCCTTAAATTATTTAACACTTGAATTCTTTGTTCGAGCGAATTCTTCTTAAAACTAGCTGCTTTAAATGTGGCTGCATCCTTGCTTATAACGACTCCACGGATAAAGGCTTTTAAAGCATCCCAGACACAGTGGAGTGGTGCTGACTCGATATTACGAGAAATGAATTCTCTGATCTCTGTTTTCAAAGAGTCAACCCATGTCTCGTCATACAGGTATTGTTTATTAAACACCCAACTTTTAGGAATTTTTGCATTTTTTCCTAATAAACTCAATGACTAACATGGCGTGATCAGAGAACCCATTATGGACAGTCCTCTGCTGATTAAAGTTAAGTTGTCTGGAAGCCAGAAAAAAATCAATCTGTGAGGAGGACTTAAATCTCCCTGACCAGCATGTAAATTGTTTTTTAGCCGGGTAATGTGTATGCCATGGATCACAAAGCTCGAGCGTTGTTATATAGTTAAGGATAGTTTTCAGCGATTTTGGTTTGGGCTCTTTTCTTGGCTGGGAAGTAGAATCCAAAATTGAATTAATAAGTATATTAAAATCCCCTCCAATAATAACGTCTCCTATCACCGTCAATAGTGATTGAAACAAGTCTTCATAAGCTTTAGGGTTGTCTTCTACTGGCGCGTAGAAACTTACAAAAGTGATGGGTCTCTGCCTATTTTTAATTTTACATGTAGCCCAACGCCGACGCCCTGAACCACCATCCTCAGAATTCAAAATTTCAGCGTGGATATTCTTATTTTATAAGATCGCAACCTCTCTCTGAGATTCCGTAATCGAAGACAAGCCTCTGTACGAGGCCCAGGCTCTAAACATTGAAAACTCGGCCAGCTTTAACGATGAGATTTGTGTTTCCTGTAACAATACTACCGAGGGATTTTCAATCTTAATTCACGTTTCTCTGGCCCGCATTTTCTTTTTATTGTTTAGACCATTAACATTAAATGATTTTATTTTCAGATGCTCCCTACTAGACATCAAGTATAAGTTCCATATTCTTCACCCAACTCTCCCTCTTCATATTTTTAGATGACCCTAGATCTACCAAGAAAAAAAATAGTAAAACAGAAAAACACAAAGGACTCCACTTTTTCAATGTTTTTCTTCCCCCCAACAACTCCATCCCCTCCCCTCCCCATAGTGCTCCAACACCTACCCGTGTCCCCCATCCCCCAAACCTGTGGCCCTTCCTTCCTCCCCCACGCCAGTCACAGAACCCTACCCCCTAGCACTTGGGTGTCCTGTTGTTACACCCCTTGGGCCCTGGGACCCCTCCTCTTCACCTCCACCTACCACCAATGGGTCTAGAAAAAACATCCGAGCAGCTCCCTTCGATGCTCCCAATACCTTGCGTGCATGAAATCTTATTCTTATTCTTATTTGGATAAACCTTAGCTATAAGGAAACACCTCATTTCTAGCCAAACATTATAAGTCACGGGGGAAAACTTTTTCTCTCTTTGTCCTACAAGGAATTTTTTCCCCTCTTCTTCACACTCTTATGTCCCCTTATGTCCATGTGAGATTTCCTTCAGTAAGTCTTGAGCTTCATCCAAGTCGGACAGCATATAGAATTTACCCTTCACCAATACTTTTAGTTTGGATTGCTGAGCAATCATAGCCTGGGCACCGTTTGCTTTAAATAAATGTAGGATTTTCACAAATTCTTTTCTCCGACGTGCTGCGGCTGCGTACATATCAGAAGTAATGTGGCACTTAGTTGTCTCATTCATTGTGAATTGTCTTTGCTGATTTGCTTTAGATAGAATGGTTTCTTTTATCAGGGAGTCTGAGAAATTTAGCAGAATTGTACGTGGTAATGTGGAATTAGGAAAAGGTTGGGCCGGCACCCGATGCGCTCTAGTTATCGTTAAGCCCCCTTCATATTCTGGAATTACTTTGTGTTTTAGAAAGGAAGTCACCCACTGCACCGTATTAGATCCCTCTAACCCTTCAGGGACTCCCACTATTCGGAGGTTCGATCTTCGGGTATAATTTTCCAAATCATCCAGTTTTATTTCAAGTGCCCGTCTACTCTTAACGATCACTTTAACATCTTTTTTAACCTCCGTCATCTGATCCTCCAGGGTTGAGATTCGAGTCTCGGCTTCTTGAAGTCGAAGTGGAAAGCTAGAGACTGAGTCCTCGATCTTCTCCAGTCGCTGATGAATTGAGGCCAGTTCGGCTTTTAGAAATCTTTTCAGCTCCCGCACCTCATCCAGAATTAAGTTCAGCATATCCTTGACTGTCATCTGGATTTCCCCTGCTGACTCAGTATTCATGTCCAAAATAGGGCTGAATGGGTCAATTAAGCATGTAGGGTGAGTGTCTACAGCCCATGGTGAGGGCGACCTCCTTAATATCGATCGACCAGTTATTACATCAGAAGCGGTTCCAGATCCCGATTGATTACATCCTTGTGGTGTTTCTGCACTCTCTGCATCATCTTCTCTTTGCACTGTCAGCAATGATGTTTGATTATCTTGGTGAAGAATCAGAGCAGGCACTGAGATGGTATTAGGCCCAGGATCGGACATTATAGAAGGCTCAGCGTGAACAGACTTAGTAATAACCAAAGTTTCTGCTAATTGAATGGGTGCCGGTGGAGTTGCTGGTTTGGAAGCCCCTGGTTGAGTCTGTGACCAATTTAGAGCAGGACTGCTAATAGAGTGTATGCTTGGTTTTTTAACAAACAAGGGGAGTTGTTTGGATCCTTTAAGCGAGCCAGCTAATTTATCTTTTTTAGCTTCGTTTGGGCTGTTGTGATCGGTGCAAGTAGGTTGCGCCGATTGAGCAGGTTGAGCAGCATCCACACCGGTATTTGACATCATTGTTTCACCCAGTAACAAGGTTTCTACGGTGCTGGTTTGATTAAGCTGTTCAGTGGAAGGTCCCTCCTGCTCATCTGTACTGTCAGAGGACTCCTTACCCGTCAGCTTGGCGGCATCTTTCGCTGCCTTAGCCTGTAGCCGATGAGCTTTGGCTTTAATCCGTGCGTTAAGGAGTTTGCCCATATTAACCAGTAATTCTGTATCTGCTTTTCTTGGTCCTGCGCCTCCTCCACATGGGGAGCAGAATTGCTCCTACAGATGTTAGAGATCTTTTTTTTTTTTTCTCAGCTTAGGCTGTAGGCCAGATGAACTGTAATTTATTCTTCTCCTTATACCTCCCAAGTTCTCTTCTCCTTATCTGATAAGCGATGTCAGGAGCCACGGGATACTTATAGTGAGGGGGGGAGGGGGGAATGGGGGCGAACAAAGCGATACAAAAGGGGATGATGGACGGAGCGTTTGAGCAAATCAAACACTCACCCCCAGTCAACTTATTTGGGTTTAATCCATCACCATTCTTTTGCTCACTCGGCCACCCCAGTTCAGACATGGCAATATGCAAATCAGTCTGACCCTGTGCCCCATGGGAACAGTCCAGCCCGAACTGCCATGCCATGTCTTCCCTGGACCGGAAACAAGCATCCTGGGACCGGTTTCGGATTTATAATCCTCATCAGCCAGGCTATCTTGAATCCAGTGGCCAAGTGAGCAAGGGACTCACGTCTGAGCATACCCTGCCACACTTAGGGCGAACAAAGCGATACAAAAGGGGATGATGGACGGAGCGTTTGAGCAAATCAAACACTCACCCCCAGTCAACTGATCTGGGTTTAATCCATCACCATTCTTTAGCTCACTCGGCCACCCCAGTTCAGTCATGGCCATATGCAAATCAGTCTGACCCTGTGCCCCATGGGAACAGTCCAGCCCGAACTGCCATGCCATGTCTTCCCTGGACCGGAAACAAGCATCCTGGGACTGGTTTCGGATTCATAATCCTCATCAGCCAGGCTATCTTGAATCCAGTGGCCAAGTGAGCAAGGGACTCACGTCTGGGCGTCTCCAATAAAGGCAGCTGTTGTTTTTGTAGAAATAGCAGAAATAGCACCAATAGTTTTTAAAGTTTTTTCCTTTTTTTTGTTTGATATCCGGCATTTACCACTGATTTACACCTATGTCCTCAGATGCGTACTCCCCCAAGAATGGTAGTAACACAAGGAGGCCTGAGCCAGAGACAGAGTCAGCAACGACGAAGCAAGAACCAGGAAGCAAGAGAAAAACCCCCCAGTGAGGGATCAGCTAAGAATCCAAGGTATACAGCTCCCCGTAGAGCCTCGGACATTCACGGACATTCACTCGGGCTCTGAGCTCACCTGCTCGCCCACTCACGGCTGCTCCGGGGCTTGCGTCCAAAGGAGAAATACCTCGCTCAGTTTCATCTCAGTTTTAGCATCCCAGACAAAAGAGCCCGATAGAAGGAGCTCGCGGCGCCGCTTTCTACGCTTTCTTTCTTTTACCGCAAGACAGAACAGGTTCAATTACCGAAACGCCAGCGAAGCAAGCAGCCATCCGCCATCAACATCGACGTCAGGAGGTGGAGCGAGGATCCCGGGTTACTATGCGGAGGCGTGGAACTCCGCCATAGCCCCTCTTAATAAATCTATCTTAATAACTTGAAGACTTGTCCTGCTGCCTACCTAAACCACTTACAACAGAAACATTTATAAATACATTTTGCTCCAGAAGCACTGAGCGCCACAAGCTCAGGGCCACAGCCATAGAGCCTGTTCTGCTTCTTCTTCCCCCATGAACTTCCTCCACAGTTCACAAACAGTACCTAACAGAGATTGGAGGAGGAGTAAGGAGACGGAGGCTGGTCAGAGTAGCACAGTAGAAATGTTGATGCACAATAGTGCCATCCGAAAATTCCTTGGTTTATTGGCGTTGTTGGAAGACTCTTGTCCGTAGGTCACCAATTGACTCTTTTGCACTTGCAGGAGCTCCTCGTGGGAGGCTGTTGGGTGCAGGTTGTGGGCCTTGCAATGAATTCCAGGGGTTTAGTAAAGCCATCAAGCCTTGAGATCTGACTCCTGGCCTGTGTCTTTTTTGTCTGGTGTGTCTTCAGTCAGAAACTGGGAGCCACAACTCCACCCAACTTCATATGCCCGTGGGCAGAGCCAGAAGTACTAGAAGGGGGGGAGAGGCAGCATCCTTCAGAGGCACCTAGTGGCTGCGCCAAATTACTGTAAAAGGGCTCTAGGTGGCCTGTTATACAGTGCAAGAAAAGTATAGGAAATGTGTTCGAGCTGGAACACTTCTGTTTTATCTGGAGTGCTGAAAATCCTTATAGCCATCCGGCTCACAAAGCCTTCTTTCAATAATATATTGAATTTAGGGGCATTTCGCCGCTTTAGCGGGACTTTTTCCTGCTAAAGCAGCAATATATTTATCGCCCTGTTAGCAAGCTGTCGCTAACAGCAGTTAGCAACAGCTTTTAGGCGATAGCTATAGGTTTGGGGCCCGCTTTGCATGTCAGCGATATTTATCGCTAATGACATGCAAAGTGGGCAAACCCAAACTGTTAGTGACTGAAAACAGTCGCTAACACAGCTATCGCCGATTAGCAAGGCAGGCGAAGCGAGAAGAAAAATCGCGCTAAGCGATTATAGCTATAAACGAATTCCTGCAAAAAAGTTGACTTACTTGTAAAGTCAATGGGGGTGGATTATCAGATTAGGCCCCCATTGGCGTCAATGCGAGAATATCGCCGCTATAGCTGGATATTTTAGCACAATGGAGAAAAACGTTGCTAATAGCATGTTTTCTCCGCTAAAATATCCAGCGATAAAAAAAGTCGCTAACCACGTTTAGCGATAAATATCGCTATTTCTTGCTAATAGGCCCCTGAGTTACTTCTATTGGGATAATTTATTTCAACAATGGACCTCTCAGACTCCAGCTTGTTCTGATAGTAGTGGCAGTCTTAGTAGGTCTTCAACTGTTATCGTAAGAGACATAAACCAATAAAACGGATCATGTACATATTAGGAGCTAGCTTTTGCCTCCCAGTGTTAAGTGTCCTTGGCCTAGTGTTCATGCGCCTCTTGCTTGATGTCTGTCTCGCTCAGACCCAGTGTCATTGTCTCTATTGCCCAGAGTCTGATTATCCGTGGCACAGTGCTTGTGTCTCTTTAAAACAATGTTCAGATTTCCATAGCACTGTGTTAGTATCCTTATCTCTGACCCAGTGTCAGTGTCTCATTGGCCTAGAGTTTGTGCTTCTCTTGCACAGTATCAGTGTCACTCTTGCCAAGAGTCCATGTGCTCTATGTCGACTGCCAGCCAGTGTATGTGTCTCCCTTACCTTGTTCAACATCAATGTCTCCTGGGACCAGTATTTATCTTTCTGCAGCCCAATGCAATGTCTCTTTGGTCCATTTGGTGGAGGTGTATGGAAGGGGTTTTCTCCACGTGAAAATATTCCGTGGAGAAAAGTGAAAAGTGCAATTCCAGGAGTACTTGGCACTATATGAAGTTCACCCTGCGGTGAAACGGAAACAAAATAATTTGGGTTCATGTAATTCCCAACGTATGCCATGTGTTCCTGTCCATGCAGATTCCATTAGGAATTTGTGAATTTCAAAAATTGGTAACACTGCACCTGCACCTGAAAGTAAATATGTGGGTGGACATGCACTACTTTTTTCATGACTAGGTTTCTAAATATTGTGTTTTTGTTGTTTTGTTAATCTGGGCAGTGGGGTGAAGGTCCTAATTTCCTGTAAGTCCAGCCACAAAAATGTGAGGAAAGCAGAGACTCATCCAGTATCAATCAATCAATCAATCAAACATTTGTAAAGCGCGCTATTCACCCGTGAGGGTCTCAAGGAGCTGGAGGGGGTGGGGGGATGTCGCAGATACTGACCGAACAGCCAGGTCGTGAGTAGTCTCTTGAAAGTCAGCAGGTCTTGGGTCTGACACAGGTGGATGGGGAGGGTGTTCCATGTCTTGGCGGCGAGGTGGGAGAATGATCTGCTGCCGTTGTTCGTTCGGTGGATGCGCGGGACGGTGGCGAGGGCGAGGTCAGCAGAGCAAAGCTGGTGGTTCGGGGTGTTGAAGGTGAGCTGTTCATTAAGGTATGCCGGTCCGGCATTGTGGAGTGCTTTGTGCACGTGAATGAGGAGCTTGAAGGTGATCCTCTTGTGTACCGGGAACCAGTGCAGGTCTCTCAGGTGGGCGGTGATGTGGCTGTGGCGAGGGATTCCAAGGATGAGGCATGCAGAGGCGTTTTGTATGCGTTGGAGTCTTTTCTGGAGTTTGGCCGTGGTTCACACATAGAGGGGGTTGCCGTAGTCCAGCCTGCTGCTGACGAGGGCTTGGGTGACCGTCCTTATGGTTTCGGTGGGGATCCATCTGTAGATCCTGTGGAGCATGCAGCGGGTTTTGAAGCAGGAGGAGTAGACAGCGTTGACTTGCTGGGTCATGGAGAGCATTTAGTCCAGGATGAACCCCAGGTTGTGCTGCAGCGGGTTTACCAGCTTGAGTTACTTACAAACTATCATACTCACCTGGGCCCATTAACATTCACACATAAGCCAGTAATTTTACAGCTGTGATCAATTTCGATATTCGTGCTTGATGAAATTACCTTTACCAATTCTTACCAATCCTATCACATTGGGTCTTAATTTACTCTAGTCAATAGATCAGGTTGTTAGTAGAATAGGTAGAACTTTCATTACCTTTATTCTTCGAATGACTACTGACTCGAGAGAGAGTTTTAAAAGTTTTATCTAATCAATAATTTTGTGAGTCAAATACCAATACATGTCATACATCATTTTCTTGAGGAAAATACTCAAGAATAGGACAAATAAGTCTTGGTTAAAATCTCATGATGACAGTACCTGTAAAGGGGGTGAAAAGAGAGCAGTACATACTACACAGAATTATATTTACCTAGAATGGTGTGAGGACCAACCCCTAGCCAAGGAGCTGGAAAGAGACCCCTGGGTCAGTCAGGAGCCAAAGGATCAGGACAGGTTCAGGACAGGATAGGTGACCTTTTCTAGAGGCAACGCCAGCGTCGCACCCCTCTTGGGCACTACTCTCTTCGATTCTTCCCCTTCTTCAGATGTGCTTCCTCGATTTTCTTCCGCATTCCCCTTCTAGATGATCGGATTCTTCTTCAACAGTGTCTCCGTCTCTTTTTTCTCTCTCGTGTCTTCTATCAGAGTGCTCGGACAGCGTCTCTGACCTCTGTGGCATCTGCCGTCATCTGCATCCTTGATGGGTCTGTGATATCTAACTAACTAAGACTACCTTAGTTATACTATTCTATGTGTATGTACCACCCCCAATGTTTCAATATTTGTCTTTCTGCAGCCCAATGCAATGTCTCTTTGGTCCATTTGGTGGAGGTGTATGGAAAGGGTTTTCTCCACGTGAAAATATTTTTCCAGTAGAGAAAAGTGAAAAGTGCAATTCCAGAGTACTAGGCACTATATGGTGTTCACCATGCGGTGAAACGGAAACAAAATAATTTGGGTTCATGTAATTCCCAATGTATGCCATGTGTTCCTGTCCATGCAGATTTCATTAGGAATTTGTGAATTCCAAAAATTGGTAACACTGCACCTGCACCTGAAAACCCCTACTTTTGATTGGGCAAGGAGATGAGGAGCGGTCATCACACCCTACTAATGCAATGCTTTTTCTTTAGTTCATTGTTCAATATTCCCGCCCCTTAATTTACTTTCCCAAGCTTTATTCCCACCCGCATTTTACATTAGGATCAATACATTGTATATGAATTTTGACTTCTTTCCTTCCCCTCATCGGGTCGAGAGGTGAGGTTCCCAAGTGCTTCTTGCTAGAGCGACCTTGGCTGAGTTTCAACTGATTCATCATGTTTCCGGACGGGTTTCGGTGCGCTGCGCACAAGTCAGGTGGGATAGGGATTTCAGTCACTCTCCAGGCCCAAATACAAACTAATAATAAAGTCAGAGAAAGACATGTTAGAATGCAAAAATAAATGAATGCACTGTATACCACTTATTTCTACTCCAATCTCATTAACTTATTTAACTTTTGCATTAGCAATTTAATTAAACTTGCGAGGTTTAGTTTGAGCTTAGCTTGTGTATTACATGTGAGTTTCAAGCAACCATTTTTCTAGCTATTGCGCAGCTGCAAAGTTTTCCCACCAAAGCAAAGGACGTCATACTACGCAGATGCAGTAGACGCATGTGCAGAAAATTCCCACGTTTTCGGCAGCCATTTTAAGTCACTCGGGTTACTTATTAGTAATACACATGGGCAAGCTTCCCTAGATTCTGTATAAAGAAAGTAATGCAATATTAGTATTTACGAACATGACTGTTACAGTATTACACGTTATTTGTAAGGATTGCATCCGAGCAAGTCTCTTTCATACGAAACCTTGCTCCATGAATTGCGTGCGTGGTTGGTGGGTGTCGGGGCAGCTCCCAGCCTGGCCGGCCACCAGTAGTTGTCCAATGCGGAGGGGGTGGGACCGGGGGTGAGGACCTCCGTCTTGTCGGAGTTCAGTTTCAGGCGGCTGGTCTTCATCCAGTCTGCGACGGCCTTCATTCCCTCAAGAGGTCCAAGGCAATCTTAATGTCTGTGTGTGTTAAATATCTGTCTTTGAAAGAAATTAGGTGCCTCACTTAGCAGAGGACAGCATGGTAGAACAAAACCTCGAAAATGCTCTCAATAAAACAGCCTCCCACCTACAAAAAATAAATGTGTTCTAAGGTGACTGCTTGTGCAAAGAGTCTCAGTGTGAAAAGTTCCTTGGCACACGAGGAGTGTCTTGCGAACTAAAAAACGGAATCTGGCCCACCTTATTATGCCTTCTTGACTCAGTGCCACTGTCTAACTCACCCGTAGGCTGTGACTCTCTAGGCCAGTCTTTGGACTGAGGAGCTCATGAGCTGCCGGTTGCTCTATCTGCTACCTGCCGATAGCTCTTCTGTGCTCAGCCCAGACCACTACATTAGAGGCTTTTGCTTTGCTCAGTTAATATATGTGGACCAAATTTCATACTTTTTATTCAACACAAAGTGTGCATTTTTAAAACTCACAAACCAATGTTTAAAAGCTGATATTTGAGTGATAAATCGTGGCGTTTTGGAGACTTATTACTAATGGTATCACGATGCTGTCAGGGGCATTGCAACTACAGCTGTTATGCACTACTCATGCAGAGGCGTTCTGAATTGACAAAGCCTGTTTTATATCACTGCTGGCGACCCTGCTGGATGCACTGAGGTTACCACGGCTTGCATATAGTGGTCACTACTGTGATTTTGTCTGATGTGGTCACTGTTACAACACTAATGATATTAGCAGCTCGGTATGACTTTCATTGAAGTGTGTCTTATGCCAGTAAATGTTGGAAAGCCCCCCAATGCCCGTGCTTCCCTGGCATGGTGGGCTTGTTGCCCACTCCTAGTGCCTATAGCTTCCAGGACCAGTGTCCGAGTCACTCTCCCACAGTTTCTACAGCATATCCTACACGCCCTGCGCTAATTTGCTCTTCTTTGCTTGTTGACCCAGCTGCAGCGGATCAACAAGAAGTCCATATGTTTTTACTTCTACCTGTTCCCGGGTGACGGAAAAAAATGACACATGTGGTTCCAATTCCTGGTATTCAACCGAAATGCAAATATGGATGGGGTAATGAGTAGCTGACAAATGTTTACTGGAAATGGGAGATGCTGTGTAAACATTAAGATATAATGGTTTTCTTTCGCAGGCTGCACAGTTAAGTGAAGACACTTCCCGGGTCTCAAGAGCGTAAGAGAGTGATGGTAACTCTTCATATCTCTGAAAAATATTACCCCTACTCTTAAGAGAATTTAAAATGCTGAGTTTTCCTTGAGTATCGCTTTTTGTGAGAATTGTAGGCTCAATGAAGAAGAGCTGGATAATGAGAAATATGAACAATTGAACACTGGCAAACATATTATACATAATGTTCATATTTCTAGGGGCAACGAAAGATTCCCTGACAGCCACTTAACCCCAAACCTTCATCATGCAAGTGGAGAGCCCCTTTTATCAGTACAGAAAGGTAAGAATTCTATATGCTGAAACATGGCAACGATAATGGAAATTAACAAACCCTTAAACCCTACAACCCACAAATACGATTTAGACTGTAAGGAATTAACAGCTAGATTCATGAAAGGTAATTGCGCTCGCAAAGGGCCAGATTCTGAGAATCTGGCCCTTTGCGAGTGCAATTTTTGCATTTGGGATTCATCATCCCAAATGCAAAAATCGCTAATAAAGAATTCGCAAATTTGCAAGGATTAGCATTTAAGGAATCTCAATTAGAGATTACTTAAATGCCATTCATGAAACATTTAAAAATTGCGAATTCGCAATTTAGGACCGCTATTTACCACGAAGTCAAACCTCGTGGTAAATAGCGAAAACTTAGAAAAATGCATTTTAATGCATTTTTCTAAGTTGCATGTTACACACACACATACACAACATCAGTGTAAATTCACATTTATGGGGTGCTACAGGGTGTCCTTTGGACACCCCTGCACCCTTGAAATCGCATCCTTATTTGCGATTAGCAAATTGCTAATCGCAAATAAGGAATAACTCCCCATTCATTCCTATGGGCCTTTGCCCCATAGGAATGAATGGGGAGTTATTCCTTATTTGCGATTAGCAATTTGCTAATCGTAAATAAGGAAGCTGTAGGAATCGCAATTTATTTTGCAATTCCTACCTGAATCCTGTTTTGCAAGTCCTTAATAGTGATACCTTCTGAATCACTATTAAAGACTCGCAAAACGGGTCTTTGATGAATCTAGCTGTAACTGCCTAAGAAAACAGCCACCAACAAAAGAGGGCAAAAGAAATATGCAAAAGTAGAAGTTGGACTGGAGTTCTACCGGACATTTCTGAATAGGATAAAATCAGGCACTTGCAAGAAATTCTAGTACAGCTAATGCTCTTTCTGATAGAGGAGGGCATTTCTGTTTAATGTATCATCGGCCCGCACGGACAACAAATCTGTTGGAGATGGCCCTTTCTGCTCGGTCATCCCCAAACTTTTTGCCCTCACCCTCCTGTCTTCTGAATCTCTTTTTGTTGGCTTTTAGTACTCTGCACACTTTACCACTGCTAACCAGTGCTGAAGTGCTTATTCTCTCTCGTTTAAACATAGTGACATTGGCTTACACCTAAATGTTACATTTAAATTTACTGTATTGTCCCCAGTAAAGTGGTAGTACATGCACCCAGGACCTGTAAATAAATACCACTAGTAGTGGGCCTGCAGCACCAAGTCTGTCACCCAATTATGTAGCCTTTTTAAACAGTTCTCAGGCCTGCCAATGTAGGCTGTGTGTGTAGCTCAAACTGCCATTTTGACCTGGCAAAATAAACATTTATCCTAGTCTAAACCTTTTTTAATACATATATTCGTCACTCCTAGGTTAGGCCCTAGCAGCAATAAGGCAGGGCCCAGTGCATTTAGAAAGTTGCATGTGTTCTTTTAAGTTTTACATGCCCTGGTTGTGAAAAACTCTTAAATTGGTTTTTCACTACTGCAAATGCGGCCCCTCCCACAGGACAACATTGTGTTAACCTATTACATTTAATAAGTAATAACATTCCTTTGACAACAGGTAGGAATTTCCAGTTTTGTGTCTAAAGAATTGTAATTTAAAGCTCTCTTTAATAGTAAAGTGTGATTTTAATTCAAATTTCTGAAAAATTGCACTTTTAGAAACCTTTCTGAAACCCAGATAAGTTGACTGGGGGTGAGTGCTTGCAATGTTCAACACTTTGTCCATCATCCCCTTTGGTTTTGCTAAGTTTGCCCTAAGTTGGCAGTGTGTTCCCAGATGTGGGTCCCCTGCTCACTTTACTTTGCCAGTGGATTCAAGCTAGTCTGGCTGATGACGGCTGATTAGCCAGAAACCGGTCCCAGGATGCTTGTTTCCAGTCCAGGGAAGACATGGCTTGGCAGTTCGGACTGGACTGTTCACTTGAGGCACAGGGTCAGACTGATTTGCATATGGCCATGTCTGAACTGGGGTGGCAGAGTGAGCTAAAGAATGACGATGGATTAACCCCAGATCAGTTGACTGGGGGTGCATGCGTGCTTGCAATGTTCAACAATCCGTCCATCATCCCCTTTGGTTTTACTTTTAGAAATTTGGCATTTTCTTGTCCCAATCATTTGGTATCTGCTGCCTGTATCCTAGGTTGTATGACTAGGTGTAGCTGGCAGTTGATCTTTGTGTATTGCACCCAGACAGTGAGACTAGCAGAAGATAGCTGTTGGCAGGATGATCCATCTCTGACTTGAAGAGGGGGAGGAGCTGTCACCTAACACACTTGTACATCACAAAGGCTCTACTTGAAAACACTCATAAAGGGTTTGATACTAGTTTATTGTGGCTCCAGACGATATGGGGCAAGCGCAGGGAGGCAGGAAATTACAAGCACCTCTGAAAGTGGAAACCTCCAGAACTTCTCCTACTTCAAAGTTGGCATTACATATAAATATTGTACCCACAGACCATCAGTATACCTCTGGACCTGTGGGAGACTCGGAAGGATGGCTGTACTACTCTGCAAGAAGGACTGGTACTAAGTTCCCCTGTTGCCCTGCTGCCTGAGTGAAAGGACTGGACCTGCATCTTAAACCCAGGACCACCAAAGTGACTCCAAGGGCTAGTTGGATGACCCCCTGACCATAGCCTCAGCGAAAGAAGGCTCCAACCACTTTGAACTCAGCACCTGAACCCTCTCTTCTGTGAGTCCTCCCCTCCCAAAGGGTTCCACCCCAGTCCTGGACCCTTGGAAGTCGACCTGAAGATGCTATGCCAGCCCAGCTGTGGTCCAAGCAGTACCAATGCAGCATGATGCAACACCTCACAAAATTTTGCGTTCAAACCTCTGTGCTATGCAGCTCCGATTCAAGACTTTGCATCACAGCCCGCAGCCTCATTGGGGCTGCAGCTGCATGACGCATCTTTTATGCAAGCCTTCGCATCACAAGCTCCTCGCTGATGGCATCCTCGATCACAGCTCAGAACTATGCATCGCAAGCCCCACAACGTCTTCGGAATCAGCTGGTGCGCAATGCACTGCTTTGACGTAGTACTTCGGATCGAAGCCCCCTGTCGATGGCATCCTTGACGATGATGCAGGATCTTGCATCGCAGTCTCACAACTTCCCGGAAATGCTGCTTCCTGATGCTTTTCCACACCAGGACCTTCCATCGCCTCAGCTGCACAATGAATCCTCAAAGCAGCATCTCACATCCGCTCCACAACCTGGATTTCAGTTACTTTTGTGCAGTGGGCCAAGCTTGGTCACTGTAGCCAGCTCGCATTCCATCGCGGTAGGCCTCAACTTGTGACTTTGTCATGGTCTAGTGCTACCAGGAAACCACAGTCAGCGCTTTGTGCTTCTAGTTTACCTAAAACTTTTAAACCTTATATCTCTGGTTCTACTGATTGGATTTTCATCAGTTTGGTCTCAAATGATTTAACCAATTTTACTCCATTTTTATAAATTGTTGTGGGATTTCTCTTGTATTGTGTTTTCACTTAATTACTGTTTGGTGTGCTGCACAGTTGTATGTCAGTACAACGCATGCTTTTACCCCGCATGCCATTATAACGCGGCGATTACATCGCAAGTTGTTACAACGACTTGCGTTGGGGGGCGCTGGATAGTGGAATAGTTTAATTTTCTATTCCAACTCCAGTCCCCGTGGATAGTAGGGAAGGTGTTGGATAGAAAATTAAACTATTCCCTATCCAACAGCGCCCTCCAGCGAAAGTCGTTGTAACAACTTTCATTGTAATCCCCGTTTTGTAATTGTAGTGCGGGATAAAAGTTGCGTCGTAAAGGATGTTCCCCGTGCTGCACACACACTTTACACATTGATTCTAAGTAATATCAAAACAACAAAAATCCAATGTATAGAAGTCGAGTTATGATTTTTTAAAGAATAAAAAGATTTCTAGTACTTAGAAGCAATACATTCCAATGGGGGTTATCTGGTCCTGCTGTACCGGGGCAAAGTCAATAGTTTGGGCAGACTGCAGTGGAGCGCAGGCCGGCTCAAGACCCAAGCAGGCCCCAGTGAACAAAGTATCTTATCCTGGTCGCAACAGCGAGATATGGGTCACAGTCAAGAGATGCGTCAATGTTTATCTCATAGAGGTGGCAATGTGCCAGTTCTGTAGACAAAGCGCAAAACCAAGATGCGTTGGTTCTAAAGTGTGATGCGCTGCATTTCTCGACGCAGTTGAAGGATTTGTAGTTCTCTTGACACTCCTGCAGCGGCGGAATGTGCTGTTCCGATGCGTCGTGTCTCTAAAGGCGATGTGTTTGTTCCATGACGGATGCAACGATTCTATTCCCACCACCGGGTCGATGCGCCAGTTCTGCTACATGCAGACTGGAGATGCATCTATTTCCGTGATGTAAATATCTGGGTTCACTTCCAGGGAACCGGGCACAGGAGCAGGGGTAGAGACTTTGATATCCCTGAGTCTCAAGCAACAGGAGCCAAGCCAACAAGACCTTGTAGATCACTTCAGTGCAAGGCAGAGTCCAGCTCTCCTCAGCAGAGTCTGAGAGCAGCAGGGCAACACAGGAGAAAACAGGCTTTACAGGTCAGCAGTCCAGCAGACGTGGGTCCCATGCTCACTGAGCCACTGGATTCAAGCTAGCTTGGCTGATGAAGGGTGACAGACCCTGAGACCGGTCCCAGGATACTTGTTTCCGGTCCAGGGAGGACCTGGCCTGGTAGTTTGGTCTGGACTGTTCCCATGAGGCACAGGGTCAAGACTGGTTTGCATATGGCTGGGTCTAAGCTGGGATGTCATGGTGAGCAAAAGAACGAGAGGTTTAACCCACATCTCTTGACTGGTGCTGAATGTATGCTTTATTCAGCATTCCGTCCATTATTTGTTTGTGTAGCACTTTTCACCCTAAGTGGGATAGGTATGTCCAGACATGAGTACCTTGCTCACTGTACCACCGGATTCAAGCTAGAATGGCTGACGAGGGGTTGCACCCAGGAACCGGACCCAGGATGCTTGTTTCCGGTCCAGGTAGGACCTGGCTTGGCAGTTCGGTCTGGACTGTTCCTATGAGGCACTTGGTCAGGACTGATTTGCATAGTGCTGGGTTTAAACTGGGGTGGCATGGTGAGCAATAGAACAATGGATTTAACCCAGATCTCTTGACTGTGGTGAATGTATGATTTATTCAGCATTCCGTCCATCATTTATTTGGGTAGCACTTTTCACCTTAAGTGGGATGGGTATGCCCAGACGTGGGTCCCTTGCACACTGCGCGACTGGATTCAAGCTAGCCTGGCTGATGAAGGGTAATACCCAGAAACCAGTCCCAGGATGCTTGTTTCCAGTCCAGGGAGGACCTAGCTTGGCAGTTCGGTCTGGACTGTTCCCATGAGGCACAGGGTCATGCCTGATTTTCATATGGCTGGGTCTAAACTGGGTTGGCATGGTGAGCAAAAGAACAATTGATTTAACCAAGATCTGTTGACTGGGGGTAAATGTATGATTTTTTCAGCATTCCGTCCATCATTTATTTGCGTAGCACTTTTCACCTTAAGTGGGATGGGTATGCCCAGACATGAGTCCCTTGCTCACTGTGCCACTGGATTCAAGCTAGCCTGGCAGATGAAGGGTAATACCCAGAAACCAGCCCCAGGATGCTTGTTTCCGGTCCAGGTAGGACCTGGCTTGGCAGTTCGGTCTGGACTGTTCCCATGAGGCACAGGGTCAAGACTGATTTGCATATGGCTGGGTCTAAACTGGGGTGGCATGATGAGCAAAAGAAGAATGGATTTCACTCAGATCTTATGACTGGGGGTGAATGTATGATTTCTTCAGCATTCCGTCCATCATTTGTTTGCGTAGCATGCTTCATCATAGGGCATGCTCCTTGTTGGGCCAGCTCTGCAATGCCCGATGGACACCCGCCTGGGTAACTGTGTATGGGCTCTAAAGTGCAGATTGGTGTGAATTTGAGTGAGCTAAAATAGGGTAAGGAGTACCCTAATGAACGTATTTAATAAATGGGTCCTCTGCTCTAAATTAAAAACAGAAATAGTGACTGTAACCAGAGATGATGGTCTGTATCAGCTCATAAAGTAGTCTATAAAGTGGTTAACATGTTTTTTGCCACAGTAGTCGAAACCGATCAAAAGCAATTCATCAGGCACGGGCTTCCTAATCTACACAGTGATTGGGAATATTATAGTGGTATAGGTGGGTATTTATTCAATCACTACCTTCAAATTTAAGGCAAGAAGGGTGTTAGACCTGGCACCATTGGCGTGGGTCTCCCTTCCATTTTTTGCTGTTGCCGCATGTGTTTTTGCTGGTATTAGATGCTTTGGGCACTGTACCACTGCTATTCAATGCCACAGTGCAAGTGCTCCCTATTGCAAATTGATGTATTAATCAGTGGTTCCATGTATGGCTATTTGGTTTACTTGTCAGACCCTAGTCTAGTGCACTGAGTGTGCCCAGGGCATGTAAATCCAAATGCTGCTGGTGGGCCTTCAGCACTGGTTGTGCCACCCACAGAGGCAGCCTTGTAAAATGTGTCTAAGGTCTGCCATTGCAGAGCCTGCGTGCAGTCTGGTACTGTCATGCTGACTGGGCAAGTGCACCCACTTGCCAGTCCCTAAACCTTCCCTTTTCTTCATATCAGTCACCCCTATGGTAGGTCCAAGGGCAGGGCGCATTGTAAGTATAAGATAGGACAAGCCCTGATGTGTGTGGCATGTCCTAATAGTGAACTACAGCCATTTTCGTTTTTCACTATTGCAAGGCTACCTGTTCTGCATTGGCCAGAATGGGCTGTTAGAATTATTACATTTTATAATCCTAACTGACTCAGAGAACATGGTAGAAATTCGAGTTTAGAATGCCTGAACTCAGAATGATAAAATACATATTTGAGTAAAGTTGGTTTTAACATTCTGTGTTTGCAAATACCACTTTTAGAAAGTAGGTATTTGCTTGCCTAACCTTTCAAGCCTGCCTCTGCTAGGTTGTGTATTCCTTTGTCTGGTTTTGTGAGTGACAGGTCTGGGGGATTCCAAGAGACAGGATGAGTCAGCCCAGTGGTGAATAGAGAGATCTACATCTAGATGGGAGGGAGGAGTTGCACCTGAACCTTGAATAGGGCTGTGCCTGCATTCCACAATGCTGGCTCCACTTCCTGGGGAGCGGCTGATGTCTCTGCCCTGCACACTGAAAGAAGAGAAGGAGTCCTGTAAACAAGTGCTCCAGGACTGGACTTGTCTTCCACAATGCTGGCGTCACCTCATGTGGGGCGTCTGATATTTCTGCCCTGCACTGTGAAAGGGAAGGAGAAGTCTGGTAAACAGAGTGCTTCAGAACTGGTTTGGACTGGGCAAAGGTCCCTCTCCCCTCAGAGAACAAAGCATTTTGGGACCCTGATCCTGAGAGGCACCCCCCACGCCTAGGGGAGGGGGGCCGTTAGTGGGATTCCGAGCCTCAAGGAAAGGTTTAGTTTCCTGGGAAGTAGTCATAGGGAGGGTCGCAAGGTAATGCGAGACGACAGAGAGGTACGTCTGCGACCCCTCCCCGAAGGCGATAAAAATGCGGATCCCAAGGGAGCAGCCCTCTTTGTCCTTTTGCCTCTGGGGGTTGCCTGTAAGGCGCAGCTGGAGCAGTTGGTGTGGAGTGTGCTGACAGGCCCGGCGGCGCTTATGGTGATTCTCAAGGTGAGAGGGCCTCACTGCGTAGCGCGGTGGCTAATTTCGGAAGTGCGAGATTACGGGGGAAGCCTGCGGGGCGTCAGGAGTACTTTGCTTCGTGTGAAGCACTGAGACAGATCACGGGTGCTGGGTACATTTGCCGTGCTAATGGGGGGCTTTGAAGTACCCGTAAAGGGAGAAGGAAAGCGTGCAGGGCACTGATGGCAATTTAGAGGATAAGAAAGGGGGAGTGGGCGCGGGTGAGCTAAACGGTGGCGGGCGCACGGGGTTAATCAGTGCTCGAAGTAAGTAAGGAGGACCGCAGGGAGGAGAGATGGGTGCTGGGCACATACGGCCTTTAATATAAATGGGGGTGCCGTAGCGCCGAGGCATTAAATATAGCGCTGAGGTATTAAATATTGATGATTGGCACTGTAGCGCAGTGGCGGCAATTTTTAACAATGAGCGGGAGAAGGTTTGCTGGTACATGAGTACGGAGGAGAACCGCGGGTAAGGATGGTGGATGGGCAAGCGAGGCCTTAAAAGGGTAAAAAGTTAGCGCGGGAACGGTGCAGCCCTGCATAATAAGAAAGGGTGCGGTTGGGCCGTACACGGCAATTGGAAAATTGAGCAGGCGGTCAGGTCGAAGAGCGCGACTATCATGCGTGGAAGCAGGGGACATGAGCGGATTGGCCATCGTTTGATAGGAAGAGCGGGGGGAGATATAAATCATCGGTACTAAGTAGGAGAGCACCTGCGAGGGGGCGCGTAAAGCTTGGCATTAACAGGACCGGTACATTCGTCATAGAGTTAAGTTAGGGGATTATTTGTGAGATCCTTGGCTCATTGTTTAGCGGAAGTTTGTAATTGGGGCCTGATAAGGATTATATGTGCTGGTACAGGGGCATGGTCTATTGGCATGACAACAAGCAAGAATGCTAGCATGGCACCTGGGGCACGAGGTTTGGTGGGGGAGATTTGAGAAGCACGGCAGGGAATGTTTATGGCTTGGGGGGTGCATGATAGCCCCTGGGTACTCAGCCAGTAGGTATGTGAGCATCCCCCGGGGAAGGCAACCTATGAAATTAGATCACTTTGGACTACAAGAAGAAACCTTTACTGAGGAGAGGAACCTGAAGAAACTGAGGAGAGACTATTCCCAAGCTGAAGTGCTGCTTGGGGGATTTGCTAACAGTGGTTGCCTTACTGCCAAAGGAAGGAGAAAGGAACTTTGTGTACTTTGCATTCAACTTGTGAAGGATCTCCAAGGGCTTGGAAAAGAGCTTGCCTCCTGCTGAAGTCTCTGGGACAACAGACTTCAACCCCCAGCTCCCCAGAATTATTTTGGAAGTGCCTGCTGCTGTTTTGGGCCTCCTGAGGAAATGCGTGTCGCAAGGAGCTGGAAGCGCGACTCATCGAGGAAGAAGTGTGTCGCCGTCTCTAGGCCTGCCGCCGCAACTCCGAAGGAGGGTGTCGGTGCTGGAACTCTCGCACTGCACGGCATCGAGAGAAGTATGCCGCAATGAAGAGGAAGCGTGTCGCTGCTGCTGCCGTTGCAACTCCGAAGGAGGGTGTCGCCGCTGTAGCTGTCGCATTGCACCGCATGAAGAGAAGAGTCTCGCAACGAAGTCGGAGCGTGTCGCCGTCGCTGTGTATGCCATCGCAACTCCGAAGGAGGGTGTCGCCGCTAGAACTGTCGCACTGCACAGCATCAAAGAAAAAGCACCTTGCATCCGCGAGAAGCGCGCCGCCGTCCGAGCTGCTGCCATCGCATCATTGATGTCGCCGCTGTAGTTGTTGCATCGTGAGTAAGCTTCACGCATCGTGGGAGAAGAGTGTCACAAGTGGAGCTGCTGCCGTCGCATCGCGGAACAAGGGTGTTGCCGCTGCAGTCCACGCATCGAACAGAGAACTTCTCGCATCCCCGGAGAAGCGAGCCGCATCTGGAAGATCTTCTAATCTTTATTTCTGTGTACTTGAACTTAGCCACATTTTCCTCGCTGTGACATTGCTTTTCTTGGAAGCGCAACGCAACCTAAGGTACATTGACGCAAAGTGTTGCATCTTAGGAACTGAACTCAACTAAGCTAAATCTACCAAAGTAAAGTAACAGTATTGTGTATTTTTGTCGTCTATGATCTTGTGGTAACCCTATATAAAGTATACTTATTTTTATATAAAACCTTGTGTGGTGTCCATCAGTAGTGTTGTCACTGGGTTACTGTATGCGGTCAGAAATGCTTTACACACTGCCTCTGAGATAAGCCTGTCTCCTCGTGCCTCGTGCCACGCTACCAAGGGAGTTAGCAGGGGTTATTTAGGAGTGTAATCCCCTTATCCTGACTAGAGGCAAGGGTCCCTATTTGTCACAAGTACCTACCTGTGCCAACTAGAGACCCCCAAATCTAACAAAGAGTATATTGATACCTTCAACAGTAGTAAAACAACAATCCAATTTGGAAAAATGTAGGGCCCCTCGGCTGGAAAAACGATGTTTCTGAACACGAAGCACGGTTGAGAAACTACTCTCATCTCTGCCACCATGATCTATTGTTTCAGCCACCATTACTGTTTCTAGAGAAGAGGACCCATTTATTAAATACATTGATTCGGGTACCCCTTAGCCTATTTTAGCTCACTCACATTCACACCAATCTACACTTTAGGGCCAATACAAGTTGATCCACGTGTTACATACAGCATAAAACAAAAGACCTCCCGCAAAGAGCCTCCTCGTGGGTGCCCACTGGGCATTTAAGCGCCGGCCCAATAAGGAGCATGCCCTATGATGAAGCATGACACCCATCTGGGTGTGTGAGGGCTCTTGCTACTGAGCAGACAGAAGCCCCCATTTGGTTCCTCACTTAGTAAGCACCAACCTGTTTTCTATCCTGAATTTCTCCTTAGGAACTGCATACTTCTTATTGCTACTCTATAATGTGAATTCTAGCATGAAGGTACTGCAGAAACCTTGGCAATTAAGTTTCTGAAAAAATTGCAAATCTAGCTGTGGAACACAGGTTAACATGGAGGCTTGCATTACAGTAGTAATTTGCATATACAGGTTGAATGTGTAAACTAACATCATAATGCAATCTGCAATACCTGTAATTGTATTGCCTAAGGAGATCTAGTCCAAGACAGTCTTATCACATAAACAAAAGCCTTGGCACTCTGAGCTCCCCCCTTATACAATGAGCGAAAATAAATTTGGGGAGCATCACTGATCACTCCTGACTGGCTACCTTTTTGAGCAGCAAGCTAACATACATGAGAAGCACCCAAGCAAGGCTGTCATATTCACCATATTTACGAAACACAAACATATTGTTAGATTCCTAACTGAAAAATGGACGTTAATGACCGTACTACCTGCACTGGAGTTCAAACTGATGTTATGTTTCTTGACATGAGATTTGTATTCATTTTTTTAATTGGGGCACTTATTCAGATGAGCACAGTGACACAAACATTTACCTGCTGGGATCTAGATGTTCTGTTTGTGTTTCAAAGAAATATTGCTTCTACGGCAAACGCTGAATTAACGGAATATTTAATTAGTTTCTCTTTGAATCTTCCTGTAAGGTCCCTTATGGCTTAGAAAATTATTTACACATTTTTGTATAAAATGCAATATTTTTGAGTTTTTTTCTGAAAAATTACTTTGGGAGAAATCTGCCAGGAATGACTCTAGAAGTTTAAAATTGGCTTGCTACGCTCACTCGTGTGGCAAAATATGGGTCTGGTTCGAGAATTTTCCCTGCCTGATTATAGTTCCCTATCCAGCTGGCTGCAGGTGGGGCCCACAAGCACTTATTTTTGGGCCAACACTTGTTTTTCCTCAACAGACTTGGATTCCGAGCAGGGGAGAGAGAAAAACACAAACGGAGACAAGGGGGAGGACGAGAAAGATGGAAAAACAGTGATAAAGGGAGATCGCAGGAATGTAAAAGAATCTGCTAGAGGAAGATAAAGGAGAAGGGAGTGTAGGGTGGAAGAAAGAGGCATGAGTTGGAATCAAGACAACACTAAAACAGTCGACATTAGCTGGTGCAGGCTGAGCGCATCAGAAAACAACGTTGGGCACCAGCACTTTGAATGACCCTCCACCCAGTCTGACCAGCAGCCTCCCTTCCCCAGCGCCTTAAGACCCTCAGGTGTGAGCAGCTGTGCTTTACAAGTCCCTGATTGATTGAGCATTTATTACTTTACAAATTGAGTATATGTATGGTATATCTTCAAGTAGCATAGATGTGGAGTTTAGAATAATACATCTATACTTCCTCTATGTGCACTTACCTTTCAATAGTTTGTCCTCCGCGGTATTAGTGAATCTTGACACTCCTAGCCTCGATATTTTGTGGAACAAGCCACTGGGAGACTGCATGAAGAAGACTTCATGGTCATTCAGGAAATGAGCGCACTCAAATACACACATGTTTACACACTTGGGAGCATCTAAAGCTGTTGTATAGCTGTCAATTGATCCTTTGCAACGTCCTTGTCCAGGTCACCATTGAAGAACATCTTTTTTTTTATTTCAAAAGTTTTTTATTGGTTGTTTCAGCATAGACATATAAAAAGTAAATCCATTAGCGTAATATGAGTCATATATATACGAATCAGAATTACTGTACGCTACAAAATGTCATAGTAAATGTCAGTACAAAAGTACATGGCTGGCGGCTAGCCTAGAGCAATAGGTCCCGTATCACATACTCAAAACAATTTAGTAACATACAATGTATTTCAACAGCATTTTACACATTCATTAAGGACAGATTTCCACGATGGTTAATAGTGCAATGAAGGCAGACGGGGAGCATATGACGGTGGGTCGTGTACGGTGTGTGGGCCAGTCTAAGGTGGCTTATGTGACGTGAAGTAGTTATCAAGGGTCGACCATAGTTTTCTCGTGGGAGGGCGCCACGGTGTCTGCAGTAGTGTAATATTGTCAGCTCCACGTAAGCTGATTATCCAATTCAGCCACCCAGCGTAATTGGCCTTGCTAGTATCTTTCCAGTTGCTGAGGACAGTCTTAACCGCCGCCGAGAGGAGGAGGTCCATTAATGCCCTATCATCTGAATCAAGGGATGGGTCCTGGGTGAACCCGAAGACTAGGTAAGGGAGCTCTTTTACCGGTGAGACGTGGAATAGCTTTGAGATCAATTCGAATATCTTCCCCCAGAATTGCGTCACGCAGTCGCATTGTAGGATGATGTGTGACAAGTCGCCCTCCGCGCGTTTGCAATTCCAGCAAAAGGCATCTGGGGTGAGGTTGTGTGCAAATAATCGAGCTGGGGTCCAGAAGGCCTTATGTAAGAGCCAATATTTTGTCTGTGATAGTGTAGGGCTGATTTTATGTCTCGTGCAAGATATCCAAGTGTTGGTCCAGTCTGAGTCTGTGATTGGCTTGGATGAAAGGTTATTCCAGAATTGTGTAATTGGGGCAGTGATGCCAGATTGTTGTGGACGGCTGAGTCTATAGAGAAAGGAAACCTGGTGTCCTAGTCTATTTAGTCTGGCAAGGTATGGCGGGAGTGAGGGTGGTGTCGGGGAGAGATTGCTTTTGGACAAAGCCGTTTTTACGTTTAGGAAGTTATAGAATTCTATTGGTGCCAGATCGTATTTGATTTGTAGGTCGCTGAAGGGAATAGGGTATGCTCCCGTGTATAGTTGGTGTGGGACCATTATGCCTTTTTTGATCCATGTCACGTTGTGCATGGGTTTACCCTTGTACATAATGTTACGGTTGTCCCAAAGGGATTCCCAGCGTGAGCCCCGGATACTATTTTCTAGGATTTTATCAAACTTCAGGAGGGCAGATTTTGTGTTGTGAAATATTGATTTAGAGTGGGTCAGCTTGTTCAGGTTAGATGAGAGGGCCGCGCTAGGGGAGATACCTTCTAGGATTTCTTCCTCAATTTCTAGCCATACTGGGGTATAGTCAGTTGAGGGAGCGAGCCAATGAGCTCCTTGTTTGGCTAGGAATGCGGTCTCATACCTTTTAAAGTCTGGCAAGTTGACCCCACCTGCGGATTTGTCTAAGCGAAGTTTTTTTATGCTGATTCTTGCCCTTTTCCCTTTCCATAGGAAGTTAGAGATGGCCATGTTTAATTTGTGATGGAAGTCAGACGTGAGGGTTAGTGGGAGCATGGAAATGAGGTAATTAACTAGAGGTGAAATCATCATCTTGATGGTTTCCACTCTACCCCACCAAGTGATGAAACGGGGGGACCACCCCTCTAGTTGTGTCTTGATTTTATTTAAAGTGATTTTTTCATTTCGATGGAGGGTCTCCATGAGGGAGTCACCAAACTCGATACCTAGGTATTTCACAAACTCTGGTTGCCAACATAGCCCTGAGTTTCCCAGTAACTCTTTGGTGGTTAAAATATTGAGTGGTTTGACCTCAGATTTATCCCGGTTGAGTTTGTATCCTGAATGCGAAGAGTAATTATCTATGGTGGTCATTAGTGCAGTAATGGAAGATTCTGGTGATTCCGTTACAATCAGGATATCGTCCGCATAGGCGGCAAGTTTGACGCACTTATCACCGAATTTCACACCTTTGATGTTTTCATTTTTTTTTATATGTGTAATTAGGGGTTCCATCGCCAAGAGGAAAAGTGAGGGGGAGAGGGGGCAGCCCTGTCTTGTCCCTTGTTCTAAGGGAAGAGGGTCCGACAATGAACCATTTATAGCAATGCGTGCTGAAGTTGAGCGGTATAGGGCCATAACCAAATCAGTGAATGGGTCTCCCAGGTTAAAGGCGGACATGCAGCTCTTGAGGAAATACCAGGAGACTCTATCGAACGCCTTCTCTGCGTCGAGGGTAATGGCTACGGCCGGGGCAGCGAGCTTTCTGGCTTTTTCAATGACGTGACAGAGGATCCTCGTATTATCGTTAGACATGCGCTGTTTCATGAAGCCTACCTGTGATGTACTAATTAGCTTTGGAAGTTGTAAATTTAGACGTGTGGCGAGGATCTTTGCGTAAATTTTGCAATCTAGGTTGATTAGGGAGATTGGCCTGTAATTTTTGGTTAGCAGAGGGTCTTTACCTTCTTTAGGTATGACTATGATGGTAGCTTCACTCATTGAATTGGTGATACCTTTTGTTACGTTAAAGGATTGGAATAGTTTCAGGAGAGTTGAGCTCAGGGAGTTCGTGAGTTCTTTATAGAAGCTGGCTGAGAACCCGTCAGGACCCGGTGCTTTCTTACATTTAAGCGTTTTGATGGACGCTGATACTTCCTGTAGGGTAATCGGGGAGTTCAGTGTGTCCTTGTCAGCGTCGTTGAGTTTAGGAAGACCCAGAGAGGTTAGGTATCTGTTACACTCTCCCGAGTCAAAGTCTAGGTTATTTTTGTACAAGTCTTGGTAAAATGATTTGAATGTATTAAGAATTAGGTTCTGCTTTGTTTGGATGATATTGTTGCTATCTTTGACTGAGGCAATGTTGAATTGCTTGTTTTTATGTTTTAGATACGACGCTAAAATCTTTCCAGCTTTGTTGCCCTCACATGTTCTTAGAGCCTTAAACTTATTGACCCAGACCCCCGCCCTTCTACTGAGTATCGAGTTGTATTCATATTTGAGTTTGGTGAGGTCGCTTAAAATCCTCGAATTTTGGAGATCTGCCATATGGGCGGTTTCCAGCTTTTTGATGTTACCCTCCAAAGTGGACAAGTCTTTGTTTAATTTTTTGTTAGCTTGAGCTCGAATGCCTATTAGTACTCCTCTCAGAGTGGCTTTGAGTGCCTCCCAAACATTCGCAATGTCTGAGTCGGGGGTGTCGTTAATTTTGAGGTACTCTAGGATGGCGTCCTCGATCTTACGTTTGTTTTCCGGCTCTGAAAATATTTCTTCATTGAATCTCCATCTTTTAGGGGGGAGAATGGAACTGGAACCCACTAGTTTGGTCTGTATGCTTGAGTGGTCGGAAATCAGTTTAGGGGCAATACTGGTTTCTTCGATGAGGTGAGTGAAGGGGCTATTAATGAGGATATAATCTATCCTCGAGTAGGAATTGTGAGGTGGCGAGTAGAAGGTGAAATCTCGGCCGTCAGGGTGTTGGAGCCTCCATGAGTCGTGTAAGCTGAATCTGGAGCATAGGCGGTGTAAGCTAGAATGTGAACGTGTGGGGTGGTAGGTGCAATTCGAGTGGCGATCAGTGATTGGGTCAAGTGGCAGGTTGAAATCACCCCCCATAATTAGTAGTTCTCCCTGGGGTATATAGTCTAGGGTCGGGGCTAGTGAGTCCCAAAACTCTGGATCGTCATTGTTGGGGCCATATACGTTCAAGACATGGATTTGATCTTCGTTTCTCTGAAGGTGTGCCATGACGAAGCGGCCGTTATTATCGTGAGTGTGTGAAACTACGGAGATGTTGGATTTCTTAGCTATAAGTGTAAGAACCCCCCTCTTTTTGCTAACTGCTGGTGAGCAAAGAATGTGAGATATCCAATGTTGGTTTATAAAGTCAGCGTCATCTTTCGACAGTTTAGTCTCCTGTAGGAGTAGGATGTCACCCTTGGATTTGGCCAGGTACTCCAGAACTTTTCTCCTTTTGACCGGGTGGTTGAGACCTTTAACATTGAGGGAAACAATATTAAGGCCCTCCGAGATAGATGTATTACGAGTCATTGGATAATATGGTATCGCTCTTGTTCAGACGTAGTATTGTTGAGGAGTATGTTAGAGGGTGGTAGGTGTGTGTTGAGACTGAATGAGTAAGCTGCGTCATTGGTTCTATACTGTCTCGCGTGTACTGCTGTTACAATGGTGTCGATTGAGTAGACGTATTTCGGGAATGTGGTGAGCATGGTACTGTAAACTATTACTGGGGATAGGCTAGTGACACGATAGGTTAGATCTCTGCGAGTGCACTGCGAGGGCCCCCGTGAAATAACGGAAAGCAGTCCTTTTGCTGACAAATAGTTGAGAAAAAGCATTAACCTCAAATAAAAGAAAAAGCATGCTGAAACAAACCAGATTTTTTTCTTCCCCTTCCCTCCCCTAACCCCCCTCCCCCTCCCCTCTTCCTCCCTCCCTCTCCTTCCCTCCCCCCTCCCCCCTCCCCTCTCAAACGAACTTGGGAACTGCGACGGCATTGCCATCCATCTGCAGCACAGGAAGGGATTAGAATGGTGGGTGAAATAGGGAACAGGTAACTAACAATATTCGGTAGCTATATGTACTAAGCAGTATATAGTAGTGTTTGAGACACTGATAAAACGTGTAGTCATGAAACGTAACTAAGCAGTGAAGTTTAAGAACATATTCAATAAGAGTAATGAGGAAAGGGTACATGAACATGACCATTTAGCCCCGCATATCGACTACCTTCATATGTGTAACACATGCGTAACCAAAGGGTATTCGCAAACAGAAGACAAGATAACATGAGGGGACTTTCTACAGGTATATATGTAGTCTCTGAAAATCAACTGAGACCCTGGCAGGATCATGGTGTTAAAGGTGGAGGAGCAAGTTTAGGAACATATTCAATAAGAGTACTGAGGAAAAGGTACCTGAACATGGCCATTTAACCCCGCATATCGAGTATATATCGAGTACATTCATATGTGTGAAACATGCGTACCCAAAAGGTATGTGCAAACAAAAGACAAGATGTCATGAGGGGGCTTTCTACAGGTCTCAATATAGTCTTTGAGAGTCAGCTGAGTCCCAGATAGGATCATGGAGTTAACGGTGGTGGAGCAGGGCATACTCCCCGAATTCGGATTGAAGAGCACAAAGAACACAAAGTGAGTTCCATTATGAAACATTTGGTGAGGTTGTTAGTGGATGTGCATGTGACCTCGGTGTGAACACTGAGCGGTCTTACCTGACGGAGTCAATCAGACCAATTCTAAGTATCGGCAGGAACTAAAACGGAGAGGCAGCAGAATGTTCGGCTGCTCAAGGGTGAAAATTAATTCGACTTACTATCTACTGTAAAAGATACTGAACGATAAGAACACTGTGAACTTCAAGCTAGAGGCTTGAGATTGATCTGTTCGGGTCACCCATGACCAGAACTCGAGTTTATATTTTCTTGCGAGTTGGTCTTCCGTTTGTTTGAGGAGCCGTTGGACAAGTCCATGCTCTGCGGTGGAGAGTCTCTGATGAATTGTGCCAGTGCGTTGGGGTCCGTGAAGAATTTCGGTTTGCCCTGTATGGTAATTCTAAATTTCGTCAGACCAACAAAGGAGTACTGGATGTCTTTCGATCTAAGTTTTTCTCTCAGAGCCAGGAAGCCCTTCCGGACTTCGAGTGTGCCTTTCGAGTAGTCCTGGGTGAAAGTTATATTATGGCCTTCCCAAGAGATTTTATGGTTGCGTCTTGCGAACTGAAGTATAGCTTCCGTATGCTGGTACCTCAGTGGTTTGCATATCAGTGGACGCGGGCCTCTGTAGCCATGAGGGATGTAGCTGGGGACTCTGTGGGCTCTGTCGATTTCAAACTCGTGGTGGAAGGGAATCCCTGTTATCTTCGGAATCCAAGCTTCTAGAAAGTCAACGCAGGAATTCGCATCTTTCTCTGCATTTTCTGGGATTCCAAAAATGCGCACGTTGCCCCTTCTGTTTCTGTCCTCCAGTTCCGTTACTTGGCGTCTGAGTTGGTCCGTTGATCCCTGGAGTTTCTGAATGGAAGTCGATGCAGTATTGGATTTGTCTTCTAAATCACTAATTCTCTGTTCCGCTTCATCTATGCTTTTGTGTACAGAGCTCATGTCAGCTCTAATTGCAGTGAGTTCCAGTTGCATAGAGTCAGTGTTGGATTTGGTTGACTTTGCTAGGTCGTGTACCTCTGCTAGTTTTTTCAGGATTACCTCTAGGGTACTATTGACGTCCGCCCTCGATTTAAGGGGAGAGTCCGACAATGAGGGTTCCGACCTCACCTTTTTGTTGTTTTTCTTCTCATCCCTGTCCGCCATTTTGAAGGGGATTCGTGTGTGGTGGACGCTGATGCGTCGATCTTCCAGTTTGCGAGAAAGGACAGGGTGGCCTGAGGGATGTCAAAGCGCTGGTCGAGTTAGGTCGTCGGACAGAGACCCCAAGGTAGTGATTTTAGAGCTCAGAGTTCTGGCAGATAATGTCGGTGCTCTCCAGGAAAGGTCTGGAACTCTTGCGCTGACCTCTGGCTTTCAATTGGAGACCTGTCGCTCCCCAATGATATATTTGCTTAATGCTGGTTAATGTTCGTGTGTTAAGCTCTGTTTATGGCTGTATGTCTATTAGTGGCTGCTCCTCCTAGAGATATTGTGGCATTAGAAGTGGAAGGTTAGGCTATGACATCTTGGGTCTGCAGGGCTGTTTGAGCAAACCTCCCATTAGCTTGAAGAACACAAATCACTGTTTCTGCTTGTCTTTCCCGTTTTCGCGCCAAAAATGAAGAGGAAAATTTAACAGGATCGCCATCTTGGGGTCAGGCGCCAGTGGGGGTAGGTTTCCTCTGTTTTCATCTATATCGCCGTTGGAGGTGCGCTCTCTCTCTTAGGGGCTCCCTTCATGAAGGCGTAGGGTAGAGGCACTGTGCTGTTGGTGCATTCCGCTGAGTATTAACGGTGTTATCAGCGCATTTTTGGTTCTCTATGAGCGAGGTATCTGGCGAGCGGCCATTTTAGGGACAGGCAGGCGGGCACACGGAGTCAACGGTAATCTCAGAGCGTGCCGGTTAGTCTAATCATTTCGCATTTTTGCGGGGCCTGCCTCAATTAGCGCGTTTATCAAGGCTCACCTTCCCTCCGGCTCACAGATCAGCCGCTTCCCGCCCGGTGGCGTGTAGGATGACAGCGCTCCGCTCCGCGGCTCACTCAGAGCAATGTGACAGCGTGTCGGCAAAAAGGTGCATCCCGCCGCTAGCAAGCGCCCAACTTCGCACCGAGTGTGCCTCAGTGGGACCAAAGTCCAGTTCCACTGCCCATTCGACTGTAGAGATGCTTCTCCGTCCCTGAGAGTCGGAAAGATCGCTCCCCTGTGCAGCAGAGAACAGGCTAGGCTGCCATCACCAAGGCCGTCCAAGCCACGCCCCCCATTGAAGAACATCTTAAGCAGCAATTTAACTAAGAGAAACGCGAGACTTCGGCACTGGGTGATAAAGTGATTCACCCTAGATCACAGGCATGGATGAAATAGACAGACCAAGATTAAAGAGCCATTCGTTTACTCTCAAAGTGAAGGGCGTACCACCTTCCACGTCCTGTTCTTTGGCGGCCGTAATTTGGGCACTATAGGCCTGTATGGTTCTTGGAGGGCACCAAGCTCAAAGCCAGAGCATCTCTGTGCGATAGAGTTCATTTGTAGGGCCCCCTCCCAAAGGGTTGCAGTGGGGCCCATTATTGTATGTTACGTCACTTAGACTTCCAGGAATCATTTGCTGTGCCTCTGATATGAGTTTCTCAGCAGCCAATAAATATAAAAATGCTTTTCAGAAAATGAAAGCCTTCTTCCTGCTTGCTCATTGAATTCCCCTTGCCAGGTGCGCCCTGCCAGGTGGGATGGTTAATGATCACCTCGAGAACAGCACTGTGTTCCAATATCCCTGATTGCTCTGACCTTTAAGAGACTGATAAGGGCTTGTGAGGATTTCCCCCACCTATGCTACACAGTGTTGTGAGCTATGCTGAAGATCGCCAATATTTCCCTCCACCACGGGAGTATCTGTGATAGGTGCAGCAGGTGCAGTGGCACCCGGCCCCCGAGACCTGCAGGAGCCACTGAACCCTGATAATTGGTGTATTGCAAAGTTCGAATAGCTGCCGTGGGAGGGGGCCATTTCTTTCTTGGCACTAGGACCCATGACACACTGGCTATGCCACTGTACTCCACACAGCTAACTCAACGAGTGGCCATCACCAGCTGTAGGCAGAGCCAAGGCCATGACCTGGCCGTATGCACATGGCATTGTCAAACCAGGAACAGTTAGGGCCGGACTGGGAACCCAAAGCAGCCCTGGCAATTTTGGTGGGTAGGGGACTGCGCAAGTGTGAAGCACTGCTGCTTTTGTTACTGGGGGACGATATTGCAGCACCGCTGCAATACCCATCCCCCCAGTAACAACACCCGCCCCTCCGTAGCAAAACCAGCCCCCACCCTTCCAGTCTCCTGGAAATTGCCCATGCCTGGTACTGCCAGGACACTGTACTGTACAAAAGTGTTCCCATAACATGTGTGTTCCTTCCATTTCAAGATTAGTAGTACGGATACCCTAGATAGAAATATGGCTGTAAAGACTAGGCGGGCTCGCCCTGTAAATCTTCCCCCTTAACCGAGCCCGTATGTGGTAGTCTTAACGGGTGTACCAGAACTAAAAAATTCAAGTCTTGAGTCCTTTGCGTGTTTAAAAAATAAAGTTGCGCATTGGCTCAATTTAAAAAGACCTTTACCCCCCCCACATGACATGCGAGATTATGATGGTGCGCAGGCTACCCTGGGTGGGATATACTTCTAAAACGGTAACAGGGGACTGCATTTTGGTCAACTTTAGAGACCCCCGTACGGTGGAGTACATTTGTTCCTGGAATCAGCATAATCACAACTTCAACCAAGGACAGATGATAGAAGTTAGACCCTTATCCTTCTTTTTTCCTCCCCCCATTTATCCGGATGCCCCAGCAGTATGGTCATCTATGGGACAGAGTAGTGGAAGGGTGGGAGGCTATAGTCGGGGTTACCAAACTTCTGAGAACTTCCTACCCTTACATAATAGGTTTACCCCGCTAGATATGGTTGACTGACTGAATGAATCTCCAACCATAACCCAGTGTGTAGAGGGGCGAGGGATATGGAGAAAAACCCTCCTCCCCAGAAGCAAAATAATTACAACTACTTTGATGACCACCTGGCTAGATTAAATTCAAAACTTATTAGCATCGAGGTCTTACCGGATGTATTCCCACCTAAACCCAAAATACCTCAACCTACACGTCTCTTAGAGAAAGAAGGGGCTTACAAGGTACCTCTTTGTCCCCCGGCCCTAGAGGCTGATGAGAGGGGGCAGCTCTTAACATTTCTCTCATGGAATATTGCGGGACTTTCAAATAAGTTAAATGACCCCACATTCATGAGTTTTGTTACGGGTTTTTCTGTAATTTGTCTTCAGGAGACTTGGGAGAGGGAGGTTGTGCATATAAACGGATATCGCTCTTTTCATATCCCCGCCGAGCCATCAGTAAGGGGGAGAAACAAGGTGGGCTTATGCTGTTATATTTCTAACACATCTAAAGTTAGGGTTAAAAATATTGCTGTGGACTCAAAGTTTTTTCAGATGCTGGAGCTCAACTTGGATGGGTTTGAGACTTTTAATGTTATACATTTTTATAATAATATACCTAAGTGCGAAATGTCCAGCGTCTTTGAGGGCCTCCTACAAGCTATGCTGAATTCAAACAGGGGTTGCCCAACTGGTAATCGTATATTATGGCTGGGGGACTTCAACTGTTTGTTGTGCCCAAATATACATACCGACATATGTGGTTTGGTCAATGTTAAAGGTGAACCTTGTACCCATTTTATTCACACACCTTTAGGGAAATTAGCAAATAACTTGATGTCTGAATTGGATCTAGGATATGGGAATGAATTGTGTGTACCTCAGGTCAGTTTTATACACACATATAATGGTAGGGGATGCAATTCCCTAATCGATTATGTCCTGGCTTTGAATAGTTTTGCATACAATTTGATTGATTTTAAAACGGGAGCAATAGCAATCAGTGACCATTACCCAATTAGCTTTTCCCTTCTGCCTATGAAATTTAAAATGAATCGCCATGGAGTGGTAAATAATTTGTATGCCCACAAAGTAAATTTAGCAAAAGAAACGGCTATACAATTAAATGGAACAAAATTAAACTTGCCCACTTCCTCCAAAAATTAATAGAAAGCAGACAGGAGGATTTCACGACCTGTCTCACCGAATCCAGTCAGCCGGATGCCATTATATTGGCTTTTACAAAAATCTGTGAGGAGATTAATAACTCTCTGGTAGGGCAAGAACGGAAAAGACAAAAAGATAAAACTGAGGGATGGTTTGATTCAAAATGCAGTAAAGCCCACTCCGCCCTAAAAAAAAGCCCTTAATAGAGTACCTAAATGTTCTATAGAAATCAGAAATGCCAGAAACACATATTATGCAGTGGTAAAAAAAAGAAAAAAGGACATAAAGCAGGAGGCCTGGGAAACCTTACAAGAGGCCTCCCAGAAAAAAGATAATATAAGTTTCTGGAAGGCGGTTAATGCCCCTTATTTCACCATTGGCAAAACAGACTGTATTGAAATAGCAATAGACGAAGCCGCCTGGGTCAAACATTTCACTGGTCTTTATGAGAAGGATTTCCTGGTGGAGGGCCCGGATGTCGCTATAGTTGGCGATATAACAAATAATTCATCAAGAACATTTCCTCTGAACATTAACTTCGAATTATCGGAGATAGAGGGGGCAATAGTAGCGAGCTCAGGGGTTAAAGACCCTGGACCTGATGGTGTCCCAGTGGACATTTACAAATCAGAAGCCAGATTATGGGCCCCTCTCCTGACTCAGGTACTAAACAGCTCTAATAAGATAGGTTTTATAACAACCTGGCAGGAAGCGATAGTGATCCCCATTTTTAAAAAAGGGGATCGCCAGGACCCCAAATGTTACAGGCCAATTTCTTCATTGGACTCTTTGATGAAAGTGGCCGGGAGGGTCATCTTAAATAGGCTTCAGCAGTGGGCAGCAGATTCGGGGGTGCTCTCTAAATACCAATACGGGTTTAAAGAAGGTCTGGGTACAGTAGAAGTCAAAGGGCTATCCCTGGAAAGGTTCGTAGTCAAGAGGGCTGCTTCCCGAATGTCTACGAACCTTTCCAGGGATAGAACCTTTATCTCACTCACTCACCACACATACTGAATAACTCATCTGAATCACTGGTCACAGACTAGAACATAAGGTCTACAGTCTTTTTTATTTAAAATTTGTACTTATTAAAAAATCTGTAAGAATTCTGTTGAAAACTACTGACTGCGTTAAATTCGAGACATCTCATAATATAAAAAACTATTTTTAAAAACAAAACATCATACAGTTACGTATGTATAACATATTCAAAAAGACAATGCATATATATAACACATTAAGAATTAGAAGCAAAATACATTAATTTCAATCCACAAAAATAATCATATAGTATATCATCAGTTAATGAAACAGAACATACAACATAACCCCCTCGTTTCAATAGAGCACTAGATATTGCTACAGATTGATTGATTCAATAACCTTTACATAGATGCATGGGGTTTTCCAGCATTCTTTCAATGCTATATCTCTAGGATTCCCTAGGTTTTTTGAATTCTGTACATAAGAGTGCGTCGACGAGTTTCGGTGTTGTAGCCCGTGGATATGGTCACACCTTCATCAGGACAGTATTTTTGTTTGGGGTCAGCAGGTTCAACCGACCATTTCCTTCCTGTATATTAGAAAAGCATCAATGAGTGTATATTTACGATTAAATATCAACACCATAATATAGTTTAACAGTCCCAGGTCTATATGTTTTAAAATGTTGTGAAATGAATTACGATTTTTAAACTTCATTTAGAACTTGATTTTAAACTGCTATTTGCACAATACATTTCTAGCGCTTGGCTCCCGCCTCGTTCCCCGCAGCTGTCTGCTGTTTGAGTGGAGGGCGTGGAGACCTGCACCAGAATGCGCAGGGTGGTTCCGGCACCACATGGGGCGGAGCTGATTACAAACTCCGCTTCCTATATATCCAATGTGTCAGAGAACGCGCAGCGGGCGAGCGCAGCGGGCGCGCCTAAGGCAAGCCCGTCTGCGCCCGTCTGCTCCCGGCCCGCGCCCAGCGCCGGTCACTATGCCCAAAATAACTCAATGGTACGCCGGTGCTGGTCTAGAGAAAGCCTTCTAGCTCTCAGACCCTTATCTGTTGATGACCACCCGCGGTACAACCCATCGCCAATGCCGCAAAGTTACACTTGCCCCAAATGCCTTTTTACCCTGCAACCGACGATCAACAACTCATGCAAGATTACCAACGAGAGCTGCCACCGCTCCTTGTTGCGTGAAGTAAAAGCGTGTCTAGTCAACTGCCGCTCCTTGCCTAAACACGCTAATGACATCTGGCTCTCCCTCTCAACGAATGCCTGGGACATGTTGTTTCTCACGGAAACTTGGACCAAAGAGTACTCACACCCGATATCGCCCTAGCTGTCCCGCCGAACTATCAATTTGCCGGGCTTGATAGATCGGGTCCTAAGACAGGAGGAGGAATAGCTATTATTCTCCGAGCCCACTGGACAATCTCCTATAGGAGACTGGACAACTTGGGCCCCATTGAAGCTATGTACTTTTGCATTTCCGAGGCAGCTTTCCTCATCTGTGCAGGGGTACTCATCTACAACCCCCCGAATACCCCCCCCCCCACTCATATGACCGAATTAATGTCTAGGTTAGCTGACCTCTCATTAAAACACTCGCACTTTACTGTCTTGGGGGATTTTAATCTACATGTAGACGACAGTAACTGCACTAAGGCTTGTTCCTTGGTAGAGACCTTGGAGGGCTTTAACCTCTTGCAGAAAGTTGTTGGCCCCACACACTCTGCAGGGCACACGCTAGATCTGGTCTTTACCAACCTACCTGGTCTCTCCACGGGTACCCCTCTCCCTGTGACTTGGTCGGACCATTTTACCATCCCTTTTAACCTAAAACTTGCCACGACTCTGACCTCAGTTTGTAGGCCAGAGAGGACGGGTAGAAAGTGGTTTAAAGTAACACTTGAGGACCTCGAGCCCGTCTTAGCCAAACTTGAATGGCATCCCTCCGCCAATATCAATGAGGATGTGGCTAACCTAAATCAATACATCACCACGGCCATTGAAAAAATCGCCCCCCTCACTACCCTCTCTTCAGCCAGATCCAAGCCCTCTGCTCCCTGGTTCTCACAGTTGCTGCGGGAAGAAAAAAGCAAATGCAAAAAGCTCGAACGCCTCTGGCGTCGTGCCTATGATCCAGGTGCCAAAACAACGTACAGAGGGGCACTAAAAAATTTCAATAAACTTAAGCAAACGACCATGAGAGAATACTTTGCTAGTAAAATCAAAGCGGCAGATAACAGCGCCATGGCACTCTTCCAAGTTGTAAAAAACTTCACTAACCCCTCGGCCCTTCTACAAAAGACAGAGCCGTGTCAAGAACTCTGCGACAAATTATCCAATTTCTTTCATGAGAAAATTTCTCTCATCTATGCTACTTTTAACACAGGATTTAGCCCTGCTACGGATGTCACCCCCCTCACTGACATCAGCCCCGAGGACAAGAGACTCATGGCGTTCAAACCCATCACCTTAGATTCTGCACTATGCAAACTCCATCTATGCAAATCAGGCTCCCCCCTGGATCCGATGCCTGCTCACGTTTTCGCCACAGTTGCTCCTGCGATTGTGAATCCCCTGCTATCAATATGGAACTCCTCCCTTAGAACAGGACAATTTCCGGACATCTGGAAGCAGGCAATTCTCGTCCCCCTCTTAAAGAAACCTGATGCGGACCCTGCTGTTCTCAGTAATTACCGCCCGATTTCCCTGCTTCCAAAACCGGCCAAAATTTTGGAAAAAATAGTACAGGAACAACTAGCAGACTTTATTGAGAACCAGGACCTGCTGCATGACTCTCAATCCGGTTTTAGGACCGGTTACAGCACTGAGACGGCACTACTAGAGGTGGCGGAGACCGTGCGGGAGACTGTGGACAGGGGAGAGGTGGCTATGTTAGTGCTCCTCGACCTGTCTGCAGCCTTCGACACGGTCTCCCACGCCATCCTCTTGGGGAGACTCCGTGACATGGGGATTCACGGCACCCCTCTGGCCTGGATCTCTTCCTTCCTTACGGGCCGCACACAACAAGTCTGGTGCCGCCCGTTCTGGTCCAGAGACAGGAAACCACTTGACTGCGGGGTACCCCAGGGCTCTGCTCTCAGCCCCCTCTTTTTCAATATCTATGTTGCTCCCCTAGCAAAGGTAATCGAGTCCTTGGGGGTAAGAGTGATATCGTACGCTGACGACACTCAGCTTATATTTTCTTTTAAAGATCACTCACCCTCAGGTTTCGACAATTTCAGAAGCTGTCTTTCCAACATCGTGGCTTGGATGACCTCAAACACGTTAAAATTAAATACGGAAAAGACTGAGGTGCTATTCTTCAATCAGACAATTCCCCTACCCCCCTCTACATGGTGGCCTAGGGAACTTAACCCTCCACCGGCTCCGGTGAGGGTTGCCCGCAATCTCGGAGTTCAATTCGATAACGACCTATCTTTTAAGACTCAGATTCAGAAAGTCACCTCAGCATGCTTTGGGAAACTTCATATGATAAGAAAAATCTCCCCCTTTCTTCCCAAGGAAGCTCTAAAAACAGTGACACATGCTCTTATCACGTCACACCTAGACTACGCGAATAGTCTGTACGTGGGACTTCCCGCCTACCTGCTTCACAAACTGCAAATTGTGCAGAATGCTGCTGCCAGGCTGATTTGCAAAGTCCCTTATCGTCACTCAATCTCCCCCCACTTGAAGAAATTGCACTGGCTACCGATCACGGCCCGCATTAAATTCAAGGCCCTGACACTCGCCTTTAGAGCTCTTAAGGGGAAAGGCCCGAAATACCTGAGCCTCAGACTAAAACCAGTGCACTTCACTCTTAACCTCAGATCGAATCACCTTCACCTGCTGTCAACTCCCCGATTCCGTTTTGCGAGAAAGGGTGGTAGAGCCTTCACAGTGGCAGTATCTAAACTGTGGAACTCTCTGCCCATCAGTCTCAGGATGACTGACACTGAATCTCAGTTCAGGGGCAAACTGAAAACCTTTTTATTCTCAGCCCACTTATGTCAATAATATAAATAAGCAACGGCCACTCCTTCCTGCATTCCTCAGCGCCGGGACACCCCCGTTGGGGGTAGCTGTGCGCTCAATAAATGTCAAATAATAATAATAATAATAAGTCTGACAGACAATGATGTTTCTTGCCCTCAGTGCCCTCACTGCTTCAAGTGCATCAGTTATCTACATTTAACATGGCAGCTGTCTTTCTCTTGCCTCTTTATTTCATTGCATTTTGTTCCCAGTTTTCTTATATCTAGTCCCTCCATTACATAGTAGTAGGTGACCAGTTCGGAGTTCTCTCACTCATTCGTTCTTATTAAATCTTGTTTGCAATTTCCTGGTTTCTAATCCCTCCACTGTATCATTGTAAATATCCAGCACTCATACATATCTCAGGCCCGTTGCGTTTATATATACTGACCTCTAGAATCTATGGTGTAGTTCTTTATATATAAACATTCTCGCATTCCATCGTCAATCAATCTTATTTGTTCAGAGTGAACTTGGAATCTAGTAAGGGGAAGAAGCAAGAAAAGAGAGGGTTCTTTTAGCAGTTATGTACTCTCCCTATTTGTGCTTCATCACGTTTTATGGGGGGGTTCCATTGTACCTTTTCCTTTTTGTAGACTGAGACTGAGTTTGTAGATCTTTAGTCTTTTTGGCTCCTTCCGACCACTAGTTAAGTCTTTCGGGTTGACTCGGTCTCTAATGTTTCATATAGGTTCCTATTTAGGGTATAAGGGAGAGTTCTGATGTTATTCGTTGTCCCATATGTTCCTTCTATCTACTCAGTCTTTTCCCCTTACCCCTATCTTACCTTAAATAGTTAGAGACACTTCCTTCCCCATGGTTTAACTATACTTCCGGACCGCCACTTGCGTCCTGGTGCAGGATTGTAGAACTCGATGGTTTCTATAGAGGAAAGACAATATGCGCCACTAATTGTCAGTTCTCTCTGGTTCTAGCCATACATCTCTCAATGAGCCCCATATAGCGTGGACACCTTCCCTGATGTAAATGCAATGGTATAAATGCAAAGTATGCAAAGTATGCAAAATATAGAACCCGATGGTTTTAGCCGTATATTGCTCTATAAACCCAGGACGGCGTAGGCACCTTCCCCAATATTGACGCGGTAATCCAAATACATTCTATACCGCTATTCATAAATACTCTATCGTGTCTGTCGTGTCCCTTTCCTTTTGCTAATTTTTATCGAAACATCATCCCCAATGGTAACATATTATTTGATCACAGGGATTTAATTACGGGGATATCGAATCACCCTCTCTCTATCTTTCTATGGAGCGGTTCCCTCCTGGGTATGTAGCGGCCCCCTTGGATCCCTTACCATCCCCCTGGCTCACCTTTTAGTTACGTAGTTCTACCGTCCCACGGGTACGTCTAGTCTCGCTGGTTGTATTTTACCCAGTCGTCTCCCTCCTCTATTTATATCACTCTCTTTTCATTGCTTGCAGCTGCAATGTACCGGGTTGTTACTATTCCCTTGCGCATGAGTAAAGGACATTCCTTTGCCTACATTGCATGGCGACCATCTTGACACTGTGTATGTATGTTATTAGACAAATGGCAAAACATGAAACTAACCGTTCCGGGAACTCAAAATAGCCCCTTAAGAGCCGTTCGAATCATAGTTTTTAGGGCAATGCCAGGTCTCCTAAGCATTATATGGGCATACCCCCGGAAGGCGGTTAATGCCCCTTATTTCACCATTGGCAAAACAGACTGTTTTGAAATAGCAATAGACGAAGCCACCTGGGTCAAACATTTCACTGGTCTTTATGAGAAGGATTTCCTGGTGGAGGGCCCGGATGTCGCTATAGTTGGTGATATAACAAATAATTCATCAAGAACATTTCCTCTGAACATTAACTTCGAATTATCGGAGATAGAAGGGGCAATAGCAGCGAGCTCAGTGGGTAAAGACCCTGGACCTGATGGTGTCCCAGTGGACATTTACAAATCAGAAGCCAGATTATGGGCCCCTCTCCTGACTCAGGTACTAAACAGCTCTAATAAGATAGGTTTTATAACAACCTGGCAGGAAGCGATAGTGATCCCCATTTTTAAAAAAGGGGATCGCCAGGACCCCAAATGTTACAGGCCAATTTCTTTATTGGACTCTTTGATGAAAGTGGCAGGGAGGGTCATCTTAAATAGGCTTCAGCAGTGGGCAGCAGATTCGGGGGTGCTCTCTAAATACCAATACGGGTTTAAAGAAGGTCTGGGTACAGTAGAGCAAGGTTTAAACCTAGCTATCATTATTGGTAAATATATGGTCGCAAAAGAGGACAAGTTATTTATGACTTTCGTGGACCTAAGCTCTGCCTTTGACTGCGTTAGCCACGAAATGTTGTGGGGTACTTTACTTGACCTAGGAATCGATCCCTGCCTTATAATTTATATCAAGGAATTGTACCAGAGGGCAGGCTTTGGTATTAAAGGAGAGTGTACAGCCAATTTTCCAATTAAAAAGGGAGTTCACCAGGGATGCATACTAGCACCGTTTTTATTTAACTTATATATTAATAGTGTTGCATCCCACTTGATTGATAATCGGCAGGATTATCCCCAAATCCAAGGTAGTTCAGCGCCAATCCTGCTGTACGCGGTCATCATGGCGCAAACACAAATGGTTCTCCAAAGATCACTCAACTCCTTTGCTGAATATATGAGTACTCGGGGCTTAAAAATGAACACTACCAAGACTTTTAGTATGACTTGCTCCAAAATACGCAAGATACATTGTAATATCTATTTGGCCGATGCTAAGATAGAAGAAACTAAAACGTTCACTTACCTGGGCATAAACTTTGCAAATAATGGTTCCTGGGTTGCAGCAGCAAATAGAGTGGTTTAGGTATGTGAGACATTTCCTAATAGACATTTCTCAATAGCCATTGGCCATCAGGAATATTTTGACAATCCGTCTAGTATGATAGACATTTCTAGGAAGAAACTGAAGGAAATCTGTCTTACCCACCTGGAAGAGTCTAGGTGGCAGCTGGAGAGTAAGAAAGTGTCTGTCATGCAAAATCATCTGATGATAGATGGCCAAGGGCTTCAGAGATACTTGATAATTACCCAGAGTAGGTATTCCCGTATGCTGCTAACTCGTTTTAGGGGGGGCAGCTTTTTTAGATTAACCATTTTTCCCGTGGTTAACTCCTGGTCAAGATCTTTGACCCCCTGTCCCTGCGACGATGTATCTCAACAATCCATGTTACACTGCATCCTATTTTGTAGATTTTATACCACAATCAGGCGAAGGTATATACTCAGTTTATTTAGAAAATGGGGATTGAGACAATGTAGACCTGCCCTACTCAGACTACAAATGTTTGAGGACGATTTTACTCTGTATAGTGTGACAACTTTTTTAAAGAGCCTACTGCCTTTTAGATTATCAATGAATTGATTTTCTTTTACACTGGTTTTTAGTGGCAATTCGGTATGTTTCTCTTTGTATTTATGAAATGGGTTTTATTTAATATAATAATGAAAGCTATGCAAAGTCTGCTCTATATTTTATGTGCTTTTATGGATTCTCAAAATTGAAACCGAATAAAGCTTCTTTTTGATTTGATTTGATTGAGCATTTATTACTTTACGAATTGAGTATATGTATGGTATATCTTCAAGTAGCATAGATGTGGAGTTTAGAATAATACATCTATACTTCCTCTATGTGCACTTACCTTTCAATAGTTTGTCCTCCGCGGTATTAGTGAATCTTGTCACTCCTAGCCTCGATATTTTGTGGAACAAGCCACTGGGAGACTGAATGAAGAAGACTTCATGGTCATTCAGGAAATGAGCGCACTCAAATACACACATGTTTACACACTTGGGAGCATCTAAAGCTGTTGTATAGCTGTCAATTGATCCTTTGCAACGTCCTTGTCCAGGTCACCATTGAAATACATCTTAAGCAGCAATTTAGCTAAGAGAAACTCGAGACTTCGGCACTGGGTGATAAAGTGATTTGCCCTAGATCACAGGCATGGATGAAATAGACAGGCCAAGATTAAAGAGCCATTCGTTTTCTCCCAAAGTGAAGGGCGTACCACCTTCCACGTCCTGTTCTTTGGCTGACGTAATTTGGGTAATATAGGCCTGTATGGTTCTTGGAGGGCACCAAGCTCAAAGCCAGAGCATCTCTGTGAGATAGAGTTCATTTGTAGGGCCCCCTCACAAAGGGTTGCAGTGGGGGCCCATTATTGTATGTTACGTCACTTAGGCTTCCAGTAATCATTTGCTGTGCTTCTGATATGAGTTTCTCAGCAGCCAATAAATATAAAAATGCTTTTCAGAAAATGAAAGCCTTCTTCCTGCTTGCTCATTGAATTCCCCTTGCCAGGTGCGCCCTGCCAGGTGGGATGGTTAATGATCACCTCGAGAACAGCACTGTGTTCCAATATCCCTGATTGCTCTGACCTTTAAGAGACTGATAAGGGCTTGTGAGGATTTCCCCCACCTACGCAGTGTTGTGAGCTATACTGAACATCGCCAATATTTCCCTCCACCACGGGAGTAGCTTTGATAGGTGCAGCAGGTGCAGTGGCACCAGGGCCCAGAGCCCTACAGGAGCCACTGAACCCTGATAATTGGTGTATTGCAAAGTTTGAATAGCTGCCATGGGAGGGAGCAATTTCTTTCTTGACACTAGGACCCATGACACACTGGCTATGCCACTGTACTCCACACAGCTGGCTCAGCGAGTGGGCATCACCAGCTGTAGGCAGAGCAGAGGCCATGACCTGGCCGTATGCACATGGCATTGTCAAACCAGGAACAGTTAGGGCCGGACTGGGAACCCAAAGCAGCCCTGGCAATTTTGGTGGGTGGGGGACTGTGCAAGTGTGAAGCAATGCTGCTTTTGTTACTGGGGGACGATATTGCAGCACCGCTGCAATACCCATCCCCCCAGTAACAACATCCGCCCCTACAGTGGCAAAACCAGCCCCCCACCCTTCCAGTCTCCCGAAAATTGCCCATGCCTGGTACTGCCAGGACACTGTACTGTACAAAAGTGTTCCCATAACACGTGTGTTCTTTCCATTTCAATATTAGTGGTACGGATACCCTAGATAGAAATACGGCTCCTAGGCATAGTTGCCAACTGTCCCGTTTTTTGCAGGGATAGTCCTGGTAAGTTGGAGACTATCATGGCTGTGTAATATTGTTGCAGAAACTGTTCCTCTCTAATACACACAGGTACGCGAATACGTACTTTCTATCTGCAGCAGCCCTGTGCAGCAAAGTTTTCCCGGATTTTTGTTTCAAATGTTGGCAACGATGAGTAGTTATTCATAGAGGTTGGAGGGCAAAGACTACTGGTTAGTCTCACATTTGTTTGTGGACAGTGCATCTGTTACTAAGCTCTCATACCCCGAATTGTGGAAGAAGTGTAGGAGCATGAACGGCTTAACGGGCAGGAATTATACGTTTATGCCCTACCGATCGCAACAAGTCCACTTCTGGAAAAACAGACCTTTGTTTCTTTTCCTTGCGAATACATTTCTGTGCACCTTCAGCGTTTCCATCACCTGCTAAAAATCGATAAGCCGCCGGGCAATTATTCGTTTCGAGGAGCCAACAGTTAGACATGCTCATTAATGGAGTGCTGAAAGCTCACAGCTGGGCTGCACCGGGAAATTCCCATTGGAAAAAAACATAAGTGTGCAAATAAACACTTCTGCATCATTCACTCATGTGAATTTTCCGACAATGGAAAATCTGCATGCATTTTGCAAAATGGGCGTAACCCTGGAATTCTAAAATGATTTTAGATTGTCTGAAATACTACAGGGATTGGAGGTAAATCGTCAAAAGTTCATAAATAAATTGTATAGGTAGTAGAAAGCTCGCCAATAGATTTCAAGCATATTGATCCTACGTTAGTGAAGCATGCCCTCCATGCCTGTTTTGGGAACGCTTCCTTTCACTGCAATCAGAATTGCAAAATAATATGTAGACCTAGCTGTTTAATTAAATTGCCTTCCGGACCGCTAGGCTTCATGTGCAAAGCCCTTTTATGATTGCAAACCCCCACAAATTCGCAGGGCTCACGACCGCAAAATGTCTTTACTTAATGTGCAAAGGCCCTTTTACGAATCAGAAAATTCTTTCCGACTCATAAAAGGGCTTTGTGACATTGTTCAAAGTGGAAGTATGATGGGGCTTGAAAGGGTTACCCCCCCTCTCCTCTTTTACGCGTAGGAGAGGAATGTATCAATGGGCTGGGTGACCCCATACCATTGACCCAATACCAGCACCATAAAGAAGGGTAATATCAGATTTGCAAAAGGAAAGGTGTCCGTTTGGGCTTATTTTATTTATTTAAAATCTTGACAAACCTTTTAAAGAGAGTTGGCAGTGGTGCAAGGAAATGTAACCTCTGTACACCAAACCTTTTTTTCTTTGATGTTATCGAACCAGTTCTCATATTTCGCTCTACTCTGCCTGGAAAGTACTCTAGTTTCTAGCCCTGAAGGGTTAACTAATTTAAAACCTGCTGTCTCATCTACCCAAATGCAAAACCCACTTTGTGAGAACCCGTACACAGCGATCTTATTTGCATATATAGCAATATAATGGCAGTCAGTCACACCCTTCATAATGATATGTTTCCACAGCTGCTACTCCTTCCGTCCAGGAAGGAAGTGATTTTAGTGTGAAAGAAAAAAACACCTTGAGCTTCAGCTTTTACTGAAAGGACTTGCTGAGAGTCCAGGCAGAAATGTGCGCCTTAATCATATGCAAAAAAGCATATTCAGATCAGCTCATTCGGTAGAAGGCTGTTTGTGACACTGAAGAGCAGTCAGTAAGTTTACTTTGAAATACATCATACTTTAATGATCCTGTATCGCATGGTTTTGCTACATGAGGAAAATATATAAATCTACAAATGCTGTGTTACACCGCTGAATGGGGGCAGATTCACAAATTGTCCTAATTTATAAAAAATATATATATATATAATGCACCCGGAAAGATTTGCCTGTCACAGGTTTCCACGTGTCCTTTCGGAAAATGTTTTGCTTTTCTGGTCTTGCAAGTGCGATGGCATTACTGCCATCTGAATTGTTCATGATGTACAATTCCGCCTACTTGACAAGTCAATGCTGATGTAAAAAACACACTTTCTTTGAGACTCAGGGAAAATATTGCTCCTTTGAAAAAGGCCTTCATCTACATGCTACGAGTCTGGAAGTGTTTTGATCCCTTTCCCACCATAGTTGCTTCATCCCCTTCGCAGCCTTTCCTTTTCCGGAGTAAATCTCTAACCATTTCAAGGGTAGGAAGGGGTTGGACGGGAGTTTGTGAATGGCCATAAAGGCACAACTTTGTGGGCTATCACAACATTTCAAGGCAGAACATGCCTTGAAATGTACACTTCCCACTTCTTGCACTGGATTTACACGCAAATAGTACTACTAGGTGTGGTATTACCGAAGGTCAGTTTCCTGTGATATCATTGGAGTTGTAGATCATGCCATTTGCACTTGCAACAGTTTAACTTGTACAAATGGCTCTCTGATTAAAATGTGTTAAAAATGTGTTAAAATCCACTGCTTGTGCCTGGGAGATCCCAGTAGGCTAGGGATGTCCATTTTATGTTCTATAAGGCATGGCACATGCCAGATGTTAAGGGTCTACGTTTCAGATACATTTAAATACAATTAATCTAAATGATGATCATTTAGATAGTGGTTAGTTATTTGACATGGCTGCAGCCGACCTATGCTGAACACCCCTGACTTGTATACTTTTCTTTTTCTCCTAGAGCCTTCTCCCTTCCAGGATGTTTTCTGAGAAACTCCTAGTCTTCCAAGTGTCTGCCCCAATAGGGTTATCTCAAGAGGGTTTAAATGCCCATGTTACTCCGCTGGATATTCCCCTCCCCTATAAATAAGAAAAATCCTTAATTCAAAGGACTGACATATAGATGTTTCCTGTTTATGTCATCATCCTGATCATCATCAGATTGTTTCTGAGGCATGAAGTCTACTGGTCAACATTCACGAAACATCCTCTGTACATTAAGTATGCTAATTCTCTTTAATCATTACAGTATGTGACACTCATCCATCAGCTAACCACAAAAGTCACAAACTACGCCTTGTCTCTGTCATGTCCAGGTATCCATACCTGGTTTCCCCTAGGCCACTTAATCCCTTCTTGTGCTGTGGGGCCATCTTATTTACCACAATGCCTATGCCCCATTTCTAGTACAGATATGGCATGTGGTGGTGGTATTTGAATCGAAATACCAGAGTACATACTACACAACAGACCAGGGTCAGGGAGGGCATTTATGTCTATTTTTCCTTAGTTATAATGCATTTCTGATGCACAGAAGTTATGCAGAGGGTTTTGTGGTGCAATTTGCAATAACCATTGTGCGGACGCACATTCTACTCCTGTGCAAAGTTACTGAGGTTGCAGCCTCCTATAGGTGCTCCTGGCTTGTCTCAAAATGTGTGCACATATTCCCGTAGTGTAATTTAGAGCATCGGTTCGGGAACAACCAATGCATCTTTAATTATTGCGGTCTCTCCTTATTCAGTTTGTGCATGAGAGATGTTGTTTATTTTTTATCAGTGGGTCACAGACTGGTCTTCATCAGGTGCATCCAAAGATGGTGCCCACTGATGCAGAGTGGGACCCTGCACCCAATATATAGTAGGAAGTTAATATAAAAATGGGGTAGCCGCGACTATTGAAGAGCACTTACTGTGGAGAGTGAAGCTTTGCTAATGTTCCACATGCACAGGTGGGGACTGCAAATCCTGACAACCTCTTCACACAGACGCGCAAAAGGCGCAAAGGCATCTTGAGGCGCGGGCTGCTGGCGGGGACGCGCCTGGGCAAATCCCGGGCCAAGGTAAAGCCCATCCAGTCCCGTAGGAGCCGGCAGGAGGCTGGGCTGGGCCCTGGGCCCACCCTCTAACGCCTGGAATCCAATTCTAAAACAATCTTGGATTAAAGATGGGGCAAAAGAAGATTAATCCGCCAGCCTCAGAGGGGGTAACTATAACATCTTTAGACACTTTTTTAGCAAAAATCACAAAAGCAATTGCAAAGGAGCTCACTCTGACAGAAAAAATACTCTCATTGGGAGGCGGGAGTAGCGAGAATGGGCCCCCTTCGATATCTGATACTGTGGTTCAGTCACTGTTCACACCAGAGGAGGTTTCGAAAGTTGTCCTTCCTGAGTCACCCACTTTCATACAGTCTACTTCCACTCTTATAACCCCTGCAGTCATCGACCCTACTACTAAAAGGAAAAGAGGTGCTCCTAAAGAGCTTCTCCTCAACAGCTCAAAAAAGAGCGAGAAGGACTCTCGGTACAATCTAAGTCACAAGATCAATTTAATGGTTCATAACTCTTGACCATGAACTGGGCTAAAATGTTTGATAATTTAACTCAGCTATTACAATCTATAATTCTGCGTCTGACTGTGATAGAACAGATGATGCATGAATTGGTATCCACTAAGTCCGCAGCTCTGAAATAAGAGGGTCCTACCATAACTTATGCAGCCCCTAGCAAAAATGAATCGGATTCCCTCCTCTAAGGCAGGTTTGCAACATACGTCCCCTAGAGATCAAGAACGGCCAGACCTAAATTGTTTAGTGAACACAAACCACAGACTGTCTTTAAAACAGAGAGCAAATATCAATGAGTGGCTACCCAATGAAGCACTAGCAATTGCAGGGCCTCTGGGCACTAACCTTTGGGTGGGGGTTAATAGAAATAGCCCTCCTGAGAGAGGAACACAAAACCTTTTAAGCACAGCCCACATGTGGCTAGTAACGAGAGGGCAATCAAATCTAATTTTTTTAATCTACCTCCAGCTGCATCCCCATTAGTTTTTATAATGGTAAATGTCCCGGCCCTACGAGAAAACCAACAAGAATCTACATGCCAACTTATGGACAAAGCACAGCACTGCCAATCGAGGTTTGCCAGAGCTGGCTACCCGATATAGGACCATCCGATTATGGCCAGAAGAATTCAATGGGTAGGCCCGCGGCAAAAACAATTGAGGGCGTCTGTATAGTACTTAATTTTGATAATTCACAAATGGAAGACGATCTGCTAAACCAACTCCCCTCAGCTCCTACATTGCTCTCTCAGATTTACATGGATTCATTGGGCTTCTTCAATAAACCACCTTGTCCTTATATATATTCATGACTCATAGGTGACAGGTTAGGGAAATTAGCGGACTAAACTGGCCCTGAGAGGGAATCTTTAGACATTCCCACCAGAAATAGATATTCCACACTGGAGAACTTAGTTAGTTGCAATTGACTTGCATCTGCTACTCAGGTAGCCCACTTGGTAAATCAGGTAGCTGATAAAGGAGGTTACTCAGTAAAGCACTTAATGGGACTAAATGTTGCAGAACTTGCTGGGCAGAGGCCAAAAATATCATTGGATGAGCTAGGCTCAGCTCACTCAAAGGAAAACTTGTTTATTGTAGGAGAAAGGATCTCACACTCAACAGGTGGACTATAGCTGGGTACAGTAATAAAAAGTATAATCTAGCATGGTATAAAGAATTGGTAAATTCACACATTATTTGTTTCCAAGAAACATGGGAGGAAGACCTTATTCATTTAGACGGCTATTGTTGATTTCAAACCCCAGCCCTTCCATCCATAAGGGGCAGAGCAAAGGGTGACATTATAACATTAATTGCGAAAACGATCATGTTTAAAATAATGACGTTCTGGAACAACTCCCCCTATTTCCACTTACTATTCGCAAAAGTCCACAATAGTAGAAACCTAATGTTAATAAATTATTTTAACAATAATTTTGTGAACCCATGCTCGGTGGTAGAGGATCTTGGGAGAATTATGAAGGATTTGATACATCACCATTCTAAACCCCTACAAATTATCTGGGTGGGTGACTTCAATGCAAATAGATTCCTAGAGATGAGCCCCGTTTATGCAGGGTAATGGATCATAAAGGGGACTCATTTTAGCCACACTAGTTATGGTAATGCTTTAATTAATTTATTGGTCTCTTGGTAACTTGAAATTTGAAATGAGATCAATTTAAGCACTGGTGAACTAGATCCTACCTTTTATAGGGCAGTGTCAAGCTGAACTATTGATTCCATAATTACCTCTGAGATCTATAGCAGAAAGCTAAATAAACTAAAGGTTAAGATGACAAGTTTTAGTGACCACACTTTAATCGCATATAGTCACCCATGGGGAGGTCATAAGGTAAGGAGTGAAGTAATTGTCCCTAAACCAACCCTGCAAAGAAACAACAGAAATATTTTAAGATGGGACAAAGTTGAGGCAGAGATTGTATCAAATTATAAAAATTAGTTCTCTTTGTGCTTAGACCCGCAAGCTGATGAACATGAGGTAATTGAAGCATTCGGAAGAATTTTGGAATGTATTAGACATCAATTAACCAGCTCAATCCCAAAAAGAACTGCTCTCTAGCTGCAGCTAGGCTAAAAAAAAGCATTAAAAATAAAACCAAGAAATTAAGATCTAATAAGTAACTGTAGGGTGGAATATTAGTCAGCTAGAGGAAAAAGAAAGTACCTACTTAAAAAAGAAGCATGGGAGAAGCTAACACAAGCTTCAGTCTTCAGGGTTAGTAAAGCATTTTGGAAAGTGGTTAACTCTCCCTTCCTTCGGGAGGAGGGTGAGCCCTCACTGCACTCACATATTGATGAGGAAACTTGGTTAGCCTATTTCCAGACCATCTTTCTAAAGAGGGGAAACTTCAACGATATAGACCAAAGTGATATTCCCATATTAAAGTTTGAAATGAAAGAAATCGAGCTTGCTTTGTTCCAGTCTTCCGCCTTGAAGGCGGTTGGACCGGACGGGTTCCAGGTGGATCTTTTTCTTGCAAACAAATCTTTGTGGGTACCTCTGCTGACTATTGTATTTAATGTAATGATTAAAACAGGCCCATTGCCCTCTTAGAAGCAATCAATGATTATTCCAGTTTATAAAAATGGGGATGGTTAAAATCCTGCTAATTATCACCCCAGTGCCCTAATAGACAGCTCTTACTTAATAGGTTGGAAGAACGGGCGGAGAAAAAAAACATTTTAGCAGAGGTTCAATACAGCTTTAGGAAGGGCAGGGGGGCACTTGATAAATGTCTCAACTTAGCCTTACTAGCTTCTAAATATGCAGTAGCAAAAAAAGGCTAACTCTACATGGCCTTCATGGATTTATCACTGACTTTTGAATGTGTGGCCCACAGTATACTGTGGTCCATCATGGAAGCCATGGGAGTTGATGCAGGGATAACTATATTTATAAGACAAATGTATACTGAGGCAGCTGCTATGGTGTGTTTTGGGAAGCAAGGGGAGTGCAACAAACCTTTTAAAACCAAGAAAGGTGTAGGGCAGGGTTGTGTCCTTGCCCCATTCCTATTTTCATTGTATACCAACAAACTAAATAAGGTCCTTGTTGATAAAAAGCAAGGATGTTACTCGCGCTGCCTCTATACCCCTTCCAATTTTGCTATACACAGATGATGCAGTTCTGATGGCTAGAACCCTGTTGGCCTTGCAAAATTCTATAGCGACCTACTCGGCCTATATGGCGGACTTGGATTTGTATGTGAACAAAACAAAGACCTTTGTCTTGGCGGTGGGTGGGGCCAATAAAAGATCAATGAAGTTCCATCTAGAGGGTAAAAGTATGTATTGTGTTGAAAAATGTGCTTATTTAGGTATTCTGTTTGACTCCAAACTAAGATGGAAAGAGACAGTGACCAATAGAGCAAATCTAATGGTGAGTAACATAGCCACACATATTAGATTTGCAAACAACTTCGGTAGTAAACCAATCCAGGAAAGGATCAACATTTATTCAGCAAAAAACAGGTCTGTAGTTACTTATGGGGCAGCAATATGGGGCACAGCACAAGTGGAAGAACTACAGAATATAGAAGACACGTTTACCAAAAGACCACTGTCTATTCCGGGTACTTGCCCCAATTTTATTGCCCATAAAGAACTAGGTATGTCATACATTAGTGTCATCATCAAAATGGTTCAGTTATTGCTATGCTATAAGGAACTGAAAAGTGGTCCAAATTGACCAGAATATTGTAAGTGATATCATGAAGCACTACCATGCTTTAACTATTCCCTGGCTAACCTATGTTAGGCAGACTCTCATCTTGATAGGCTTGGAGGAACTTTATGAATCTCCTAGTAGCTGCGAAGCCTATCCCAAATCGAGACTGAAAGAACTCTTTATACTAAAGGTAATCATGCAAGATGGGAAAGGAATAAAACAAAATGTGTAGTAATTTCTTATCAGGCCTTACCCTCTGTGTTGCTAGGGTCATCTTTATACCTTATTTTTTGTTGTGCACCCCCATCATCGATATCTATTAATAAGATTTCTGTTAAATTATATTCTTTTAAAGCTGGGTTATCTGGCAAATATGCACTCACTAAACCATCTTCCCATGTGCCCATTTGATGCTTTATTCAAACAAACAACTTCACATATTTTATTTTTATGTGCCCTTTATGAGACTGAGAGGAAAATGTTTATTACTCCGATTGTGTCATTTTTACAAGCTGCCCATAAAACCAGAAGGGCAGCGAGGTTAAAATTAGCTTAACTAGATGCCCCCAATATTAGAGAGGAACGGAGAAATAGATAGGCTAGCTGGTTTGCATGTGGGGTGCTGCAGCGCTTGAGGTGGCTTGAGGAGTGTTTTCTTTGAACCGTCGTTGCCTCGCTGAGGGGGGGGCCGCAGGCAGAGGCTGACTGCACGAGTGCCCTGATTGGGAGAGGCGCTCTTTTTTCACCTGCCATTTACCGCTATTCCTGGGGACTGCAAATCCCAGAACTCCATCCTGCAGCACACCTGGGACGGAGAACAGTCACGCCCACAGCCTCAGGCGCCTTCTTAACACACGCCGCACCGCTAACGCGGGTGCCGCAGTGCTTGAGGTGGCTTGAGGAGTGTTTTCTTTGAACCTTCGTTGCCTCGCTGAGGGGGGCCGCAGGCAGAGGCTGACTGCACGAGTGCCCTGATTGGGAGAGGTGCTCTTTTTTCACCTGCCATTTACCGCTATTCCTGGGGGACTGCAAATCCCAGAAATCCATCCTGCAGCACACCTGGGACGGAGAACAGTCACGCCCACAGCCTCAGGCGCCTTTTTAACACCTCGCCGCACCCGCTAACGCGGGTGCCGCAGCGCTTGAGGTGGCTTGAGGAGTGTTTTCTTTGAACCTTCGTTGCGTCGCTGAGGGGGGCCGCAGGCAGAGGCTGACTGCACGAGTGCCCTGATTGGGAGAGGCGCTCTTTTTTCACCTGCCATTTACCGCTATTCCTGGGGGACTGCAAATCCCAGAACTCCATCCTGCAGCACACCTGGGATGGAGAACAGTTACGCCCACAGCATTAGATCCGATTTAAGCGAACTATCATTCACGTAGCGCGGGAGTGCCCGGGAGCGTCCCAGGAGAAGCCCGGGACAAGGGCGGGACCGTCTGCGGCCGTCCGAGGCTTGACATGGCCAGGCCGGGCCACACCTCTTGGCCCCACTACCTCGGACATTAAGTAAGAGACTTCCCCCTGCCTTGAGGGCTATATTAATACTACTCTTTTTGTGTAAATTGTTTCACACACTACAAGCTCCTGGGAAACTTTGACAACGTCATGTCCAAAGGCTTAAGTACAAATAGGAACTCTCTGGCGGGCGGGAACTTTAGAGAGACAATAGATCATTTCCTAACGAAGGCTGCCAATAAGCTAGACCATGAGATCGCAGCCGCAGAACACCGTATGTCCCTAGAACTCCATTCCAACAAGCGCTCGTCCTTGGGCTCCATTCAAAGCGCAACATCACCACCTACACAACTTATAGGTAACATCATGTCAAACAACCCGGGGATCCCCTTACTCCTACAAGACCCCCCGCTAATAATACAGCCCTCTAAGGGGGGAGTTACCGATACAGTAAAGTTGGATTTTACCTTAGACTCCACCCGGGAGGAGTCCCCCTCCTTGCCGTTATTTCCAATGCAGGGAATAAGAAAACTCAGGAGCAGTTATTACACCTAGCTCAGGGGCCCACATCAAAGAGAAGGCGGCCCGGGGATAGCCATAGAGGTAGGCGTGCAAGGATATTCAGACCCCAGACAAGCCCCACGAAGAAGCATGGTACCCCTGCCCTACATTCTACGCACAGGACCCTATCTCCCGCTTTTAACCCCAATGAAGGGGTAATGGAGAACATGGAACAACTAGTAAGATCTCTCCTACTTCCACTTATAGAGAGAGTTAGGAGGTCGGGCGAACAAATGTCCCTAATATTGGAAGCAACCCATTCAAACGGCGAGGCCCTAAGGAAACTAACACCACATAACTCATCAAGCACACCCTGTGGCCTACCAGCCACATTAATAGATACCACAGGGGAACCTCCATCATCTATACTAAAGGCAATACCAGTACCCGCTAATAAAGAGCACCACCCAAAGCCATCTAGGGAGGCAGGATTAGGGGGAACTATAAACGTGCCCAAAATTAAAAATATTACATCAAGAAGGGCACGTCTCCCCGACAGGGATACCAACAGCGCTGGGCCACATATAGATCTATCACCAGAGGCAGCCCCCTACGTCATCATCCTCACTGGGGTCCCAGAGCTGAGAGAAGGGAGGATAGAAGGCCACACTGATCTTAAAAACAAAGTAATTAATTGGCTAAGCAACAATAGACCCCGGCCCCCCAATATCAATGGGGAAATAGCTTTTGTGAGGAGACTAGCATGGGTGGGGCCCAGACCCAAAGATATTCAGGGGGATGTTGTAACCATCAATTTCAGGGACCGGAGGGTGGTCACCCATATTGTCGATTGGTATCTGGACAGAGTAGAGGGTGGCATATCCACCCATGATTTGAGTTATTTTTACCCTCAATCTTTATTGGCCGCTTCGAATTCCATACCTACCATCGCCTCCCGTGTCACTTTTCAAAATCTTAACTGTGACTCCCGAGCTCATACTTTTAGACCCCCCCACTTTAGGGCTCCCTCACATCAACTACGACCTTGTATAGATAGGCCTCCCTTACATCACTATGGTAGACCACATCAGCCAGTTTATAACCAACGATGGTGTATCACCTTGGGTAATCATTTCGAGTCCCTGGCAGGGTTAGACGACTTAGACTGACAGAAGGCAGCTGCCCAGGCGGGGAAGACGTATATCCAACCCTTTAAGCCCCCTGTATATCAACTTAGCGCCCAGAGTAATTTACTCCTAGATTTAGTCTCAAACAAAATTACACACAGGGAACAAATGGAACAGCGGGTCCCAGACCACAGGGCCGAGAAGAAAAAAGTCAAACCATCGTTGGACCCCAGGGTGCAAACTGAACACCAATCTGGGACAGTTTTGTCTTCCCCCAGGGCCGCGGTAGACAATGAACCAGCTAAAAACACCATCTCTAAGTCGACAAATCTTACCCATAAAATTCTCTCTTGGAATGTAGCGGGCCTGGTAAACATAGTGTGCCAACAACCATGGCTCGACTTAGTTGCCAAGTACAATATTCTTTGCTTCCAGGAAACTTGGGCATCAGAAGCAGTCCATTTACTGGGGTTCCAGACCTTCCACACTCCTGCATTAATAAGCTCCCAGGGCAGAAACAAAGGAGGTCTATGTATGTATGTCTCCACCACGGGCGGGATCAAAGTACTAAGGCATTTACCCACTGAACATAATCAGATTCTAACTCTTAGGTGGGGTAACGCCAAAACCATGATTTTAGTAAATTTTTATAATAATGTGCCTTTAATCACTTTGGAAAACGTCAGCAATAAATTGATGCATATCGTCATTTCCATAAAGGACCAGACAGGAGGTGGAACGTTTTTGACCTGGGTTGGTGATTTCAACTGTACTGTCTGTCCCAATAGCCCGAAGGGCACCTGTGGCCTAGGTGAGAATAAGGACGACAACCCGACCCACTTCACACACACCACTCTGGGTGATATACTGAACAACATGATTTTTTATTTCAACTTATCCTATATTAATGAGTTATGCTCCCCACCCATCCAGTTCCAGCAAACTTTTCACGGGAGGGGGTGCAACTCAATAATAGATTTTACTCTTTTTTCTAAAACTAATGCCCGGTTAGTAACATCTTGGGAAACACTGGATGTCATTTATGGCAACCACTACCCAATCTCCTTTTGTGTAAAAACCGGCGGGCACGAACAAACCCGGGGGGACACATTCTCATACCATCCGGTGATTCATTTAGCAAGAAGAAACGGATATTCCATTCAATGGGACAAGGTGGACCCAGTGGGATTGCTAAAAAATCTAGTATCAACATCCAGGGAAGAAATCGACATCTGCCTGTCTCTCACACAAGAGCCACTCAAAATTTTGGACTCTTTTTTAAAAATACAAGTAGAATTAAAAAAGCTATTGACTAGGCAATACCGCCCAGAATCAAACCGCCCAAATGGTTGGTTTGACAACAACTGTACCAAAGCGCTCAAAGCCTTAAAAAAGGCACTGCATGCTTCCCCGAGATCCTTGATGGAGATCCGTCGAGCCAGAAAGCTATATTATACAGCTGCTAAAACTAGGAAAAAATCTCTGAAGTTAGAGGCCTGGTCGGCCTTGCCTACTGCCTCAATAAGCAGGGACACAACCACTTTTTGGAAGGCGGTCAATGCTCCCTACCTGCAGAACAAAGAGACAGACGTGATAGATATTGCTATCAATGGGGAATCCTGGGTCACCCATTTCCAAAATCTTTACGACAATGTAAACCTTTCTGACCCCGCAATCCCCACATCCGTAACTATACCAGAGTATTATGATAATAACCCCTTGGGTGCCTTCCCACTGGGTATCACCTTTACTTGCAAAGAGGTTAAAGTGGCACTTAAAGAAAGCCCCTCAGGCAAAGCTCCCGGCCCGGACGGAGTCCCAATAGATGTTTTTAAAAACGAGATCAATCTATGGGCTCCCATGCTAACCAATGTCATATATAGTGCAAATTTCCATGGGTTTTTACCGACCGAAGCCATAGTTGTTCCCATCTTTAAAAAAGGAGACAGGAATGACCCTACCTGCTACCGGCCAATCTCGCTCCTAGATGCCCTAATGAAGGTAGCAGGCCGTATAATTTTAAATCGAATTCAATTATGGGCAGAGGAGGGTGACATCATTTCTAGCCTTCAGTATGGATTCAGAACAGGTAAGGGTACAGTAGAGCTGGGATTGAACCTGTCCATTGTTATATCAAAGTATACTCATGCCAAGAAGGGTAACCTTTTTATTACCTTTGTGGACCTGAGTTCGGCCTTTGATTGTGTGGACCACAACACCTTGTGGTCCACACTGTCTGATTTGGGCATTGATGAACAAATTCTTATATTTATCAGGGAACTCTATAGAGGTGCAGGCGCGAGGGTACGCTACGGTCGACTGGGAGAATGCTCGGCCAAGTTCCCCATTAGGAGGGGTGTGAGACAGGGGTGCATCTTAGCACCCCTACTCTTCACCCTATATATAAACTCCATTGGCAATCATCTTAAGGAGTCTCAGTATGACTATCCGCCAATCAGGGGGCAACCGGTGCCAATTCTCCTATATGCAGACGATGCCGCCATAATGTCGCGAACCAGGCTAGGCCTACAGAGGGCTGTCTTGAAATTTACCAACTTCATGAAAGACAAGGGGTTAAAAGTCGACATCACGAAAACCTACACGATGTCCTGTGGGCATGGCACCAAGAAAGTACCCTGCCCAATATTCCTTGAGGGTAGGTGGATTGAGACAACTGACCAATTCTCCTACCTCGGAATACATTTTGACAGGAAAGGCACTTGGCACTCTGCAGTGAGGGCAAGAAATTTAGCTTTCTCCCGGGCAGTAGGAGCTCTACACAACTTTTCAGCTAAACTAGGGGGCCGACCCGTGAAGGAACTGACCTTAATTTATACGGCCAAATGCATCTCTACGGCCACATATGGATCAGGAATTTGGGGAATAGAAAAGGCAACACCAATCCAACTAACTGAGAATCAGTTTCTCAGATACCTGCTGGGGGCCCCTAAATCAACAGCAACCTACCTTACACACATCGAATTGGGCTTACCTTATATACTAGATGCCATTAAAATCGCGCCCATATTACTATGGCATAAGGTGTGGGTTACTCCTGAGACATCCTTAAACCGTAGTTTAATTTCTGATTGCTTAACCCTTGATGGTGTCAGCAATATTAAATGGCTGGCCTACGTTGAAGCCCTGATGACTGAGATTGGCCACCCTGAGTACTTCACGAGACCATCTAGTATGGAGGTGGTTGCAAGAAAGGCACTGAAAAAAATGGCACTGGACCGCGTAGCCAACAAGAGATGGGTCTCAGAAAAAGTTAAAAAGTCTGTCACGGACTTCCAGCAAATCACTGTTAATAAAGGGCCCCAACTGTATCTTGTAAGCGACTTAAACTGTTATTCCAGAATGTTACTAACCCGTTTAAGGTTTGGTACTTTTTTTCGCTTAATCACCTTCCCAGCCTGTAACAACTGGTCAAGGGAGAAGCTTACTTGTCCTTGCGACAATACCTCCGCCCAATCCAATATTCATTGTATTCTTTTTTGCAAATTCTATACGGTACCTAGGGTGGCAATCTTAAAACCAATCTTGAGGGCATGGGGCCACCGTACCTGTAGCACCGCTTTTGTTAGGCTGCAACAGTTAGAAAACGATATCGTTGCACATGCTGTATCCAGTTTTTTAAAATTATTGATCAAGTTCAGGAACTCAAGGTAAAACTATGAAAATTAATGGTATTTTAGATTTTCATGTATTTATTGGCACTAACCGATTTTTAAAGTTGTTATATGCAATAATTTGTATAATTTGTAATTAATGTGTTAGGCACCTTTTTAAATGTATGCTTTTATGATCTTAATCGTGAAGTTCGAATAAAGCTTTTAAATTTGTATGTAGTGGTTTGTATGTAGCTGTAGGTGAATTAAATGGTGGGACGTGTTTACTTATATAATGCATCTTTGTAACACATATTTTATTATGTAATGTGGTATACATGTTATTTATTATAGTGCAACTGATAATAATTTACTGTGGGCTTGGTATATTATATTCTATGGTCCTTGAATAATATTTGAATGTATGCTATATGTGGTTGTGAATTATCTGGTGCTAAAAGGATGTTTTAATGCACAAATATTTTTTTCAATTAAATCTTATGCACTTTCATGCATTTCTAATACAAAATAAAGTTATGAACTGAAATATAAAAATGGGGGGAGTCGATCTAAATTCTGGCTTCAGAAATTTGCGTAATTATATCTCTAGACTCCAATAGTTGGAGGAAACAGTGGGGCATATTACCAACAACTAGCGATAATTATCGCTATGTTGGCTTAGCGGCAATAATTTTATCGCCGTGCTGCGGCGATTTTTATCGCTTAGGAACCTTGCTATTATCAAGGTTTATCTCCTAAGCGATAAAAATCGGCCGAAATGCATGAATATCGCTGAAAAGTCAGCGATATTCATGCATTACCGAGCTAATGCTCTTAGCCATGTTATCCACCTACCATTGGATAACATGGCTAAGACCTAATCAGGGGCAGGTGTTAGCTTTTGGAGATATTCGCACTTAGCGCAAATATCTCCAAAAGTTGGAAATAGGAGATAGCGATGTTAGCGACTGTTTCCAGTCGCTAACATCTTTGGACGCCCACTTTGCATGTCATTAGTGATAAATTGCACTGACATGCAAAGCGGGGCCCAAGATGGTCGCTATCTCCTACTAGCTGTCGCTAACTGGTGTTAGCGACAGCTAGGTAATAGGGAGATAATTTTATCTCTGCTTTCTTGGCTTTTAAAGCCAAAAAAGCAGAGATAAACCCCCTTGATATTATGCCCCAGTGTTTCTACACTCTTCTTTCCACATCTCTGAGATTTTAGCCTCTGGTGGTTGGTAGCTAGCCTGAAGCAGCACAACCATCTTGTGCCTCAGTTGGTGGAGTAATTCAACAGAAAGGTCTTAAGGACAAAAGGAAATCTGACACCAATAGTATCGGTCTTCTGGTTCTAGGTGATGCGGGAGCATTGAAATACCCTAGGAGTCAGAGGAAGAAAGCTTGAGAAAGAGTTAGCGAGGAAACATCTGAAAAGTTTCAGTTCAAGTATTGTTGGAGAACTAGGCAAACTAACAATTTTCCATCTGATAGAAATATGGCCACACTGACACCCACTTGTGACCTCTTGTATAGAGCCTCAATAAAGCTGCCTACGGTGGTCTTCTTGTCTACTTGTAGCACAGGTGCCACATTTTTACATTTAGTGAAAAATCAGGTGTACTAGAACCAGTCTTCCTGAAAAAAGATTTCACCTGAATCTTTCAGATTCTTAATTCAAAAATTAAAGATAAAAAACTATTGAATAAAGCATTTGCAATAGTCCCAACCTTAAACTTATTTATCCTTTTGCAATTACCGATTTTTTTTGAGTTTGCATATCTAAATATATTCACAATGTTTATATCTCTTCCTATTCATCATCTTTGAACACGTGAACTTGAAGAACAAGTAGCTCCAGGACAGAATATTAAAGATCCAAATCCTAAAAACATGCATATATCGACACGTCCTAGAGGGCCCCTATAATTTGTGAAGTTGTAGACCTTTCTTGATGATGCACAAAACTCAATACTGTAAAGATAGCTCTGAAAAATATAGCCAGCAATTCATTGCTGACCCTGAAAAGGGACTTACTGCTGCTTTTACAAGAATACCTTAATGAATGGGAAAGGACCCGTAAATGCTTTTTTGAATAGCTATACTTGAAAACATGTAGTTAGTTATTTGCTGACAAACAACCTAGGAAAGGTGGTTGTATGTTTACTTCAACAGACAACTTTAAACACCATCAGATTGTTCACAAGGTGTGGGCAGAAACATGTTAAGACATTTATGCCAACAAATAATTTTTAATGCACATAACTTCCACCTAAATGGCCAAAATCTTTATGAATTGGGCGGCTGTCTTCACAAATCAAAGGCATTCAGTATGCACTATTATTAACTCATAATTCAATTTAAAAAAGGATAGAGCATTTTCCACCTTCAGCTAGGTGTAATGATTTGTTATTCTATAATTTTTGGATACCGATCTTACTACAATTTTCCAATTCTGGCAAAAACACCAATTCATATGTGGAGAGCTAGAACTAAAACTCAAGCTATATTTGAAAGCAAGTCATAGATTTTATTTTACTGGTTTGCAATTTTATTGAGTGAAATTCTTAAATTTCAAACTGATGCCCATTGACATACCTCTGGTTTCCCTGTGTATTCGAAATTTGGACACTTTAAAGAATGTTGCTACCTCCACTTTGTTTCTGTGCAATTTTGTGATCATCACATGCCAACTGCAGATCACATTTTTAGGTCTAGTTTGACGCGCAGCTGTCAGCAATACATATTGGTACCAGTTCTAAAAATAACGTAGGGTAGCCTTTGCTACATCCAAACATGCATTAATCTCTCTCCTCACATTATTGGCTGTTTGATGTATAATTCCCACCTTCTATGAAGTGCATTCACTGCAATCCATAAAAGAATATTTTATACCTAAAATATATATCCAGTCATCACACCTTCAGATTGCTCACACATGCATTGCCTATAAAAACAATATGTTTATGTAATTAACTTAGTGTGTTACATTTAATTACTGCAATCCCATTATCAACACCTCATTTATTATCAACACCACTACCAGTTGCTTTACCAATACCATTATATCCCCTACAACTCCCACCACAAGTTTACCACCACCATTAGTACCATAATTAAACTACTAGTACAACCACCATTAATAATAAACTGAAATTAGAGAAATTCCTGCCTTTACCTCTCACCAGTGAATGTCAATACTTGTCAAGAAATTCCTTAAAAGCAACATTGGTTAACACTAATCACACGAGTGGAGAAGGGGATGTTACACTAACGCACATCCTCCCTGGGTGATACAGCATAACACAAACAGGTGCAGTAGCTACTAGAAAGGGAAGATTTTTGATTGTATACATGAATATCAGCTTGACATTTTTTCCTCACTGTGTCCTGAATTAAGGACACTTCTACACTCAATATCACTCTTGCCCTCCCAGCAAATTACAACAATTATCAGATAAATTGCAACGATTGTATGGGGCAAATGTAGCTATAATCTACGATGAACATTTGTCCTGCATCAGACTTAATGAAAGTGCATATATCTAATTCCCATTATGCTCTATTTCATTCATTTTAAATACATCAACTGTTATTGGATTAATAGCCCAACCACCAGTGAATGGCCCACCTTTAAGTAATACCCTTTTTCAAACAAAAACTCCGCCAATATTAGAAAGATCTATTTTTCTTTATCTCATTGGCAGACAAAGCTGTTATTGCATTTATTATCAATGCACATTTTTCTATTACTCACCTATCCCTGTTGCTACTATGGTAACTAAACAACACTTTAGTAACCTAAACAGTGACAATTTAACTTATGAATTAAATAAGCAACACAATACATTAAAACTTAATATTCAAGAGAATCAGTCTTCTTTTAACACTTGGATTACCAATGCTCTGTTTAATATTGGTCCCATCACTACTCTAGTCTATTTTTCACTTATCCATCATATCCTCGGATTTTTTGAGGCTAAAAAAAGGAAATGCAAAGAATTGGAGTGCTGCTTTACTGATTACACAGAAGCGAAAGGTAATTATTCCGGTGCCCTCAGAAATCAGAGGCAGAAATAAAAAAAGCCCAAATCAATACATTATTCTCAAAATATAACTAAGTCACAGAATTGGACAAGAGCAATTTGTACAATTGTTAATAAACTTTCTAAATCAAAGGCATGTACACTCACCAAAGTCGTCTCTCAAAATTATGTGATACTCTAGTCGCTTTCAATGCTAAAGTGACTTCAATGCAAGGTTTATTTGTGCCAGGGAAAACGCTGATCCTCTCGTCTCTGATTCCTGTACTATAAAACTCTCTGCTGAACAGAATTTACAGGATTTTTGTTAAATATCTGTTGAATCTGCCTAAAAATGGATCCATTCCGTTAAATCAAAATAACCACCTCATCTTTGCCCCACAATGTGTTTTCATCTCACTGTTTCCAGTAGCACACCAATTATAGCAGACATGGTGAAGCAATCATTTCTAAATGCTACTGTTCCAAGTAGTTGGAAAGATTGCACGGTCATCCATCTTCTAAAGAAACCGACTCCTGATAAACACATTCATAATCACTATTTACCTATTTATCTCTTGTCCTTTGTTGCGAAAGTTGATGAAAAAGAAGTTAATTCACAAATCTCGGACAATATGAGATTTGTTTGAACTTGCTAAGACAGGAATAACAACTCATGGAACAGAAGTCACACTTGTCTCTCATCAAAAAGAGCCCAAATGCTGCTTAACAATGGTAATTTGGTGATCTTGATCCTTGAGGAGCTATCCGTTACCTTTGATACCATGCCCCATTCCATACTGTAGAGTAGATTTGCAGAGATGATTCATATTGGAAGCAAAGCCTTCCCCTGCCTTACTTCTTTTTTTATATGAATTCAGGAAAGTTGTTAAACTGCAAAATGTATACCTTTAGTTTGATTGGTATTATGTGGGGTTTCTCAGGGTTCCTTTTGAGCCCCACCCTTATTATTTACATGTGTTTGGTCTTTCAACCTATGCTTTAGTAATTCCGCCAATGACACCAAGATCGCAGTACAGTTAGATGAAAATCAGTAAGTCCTTATGAGCACCTTAAAGAACTGAATGATTGCTGTAGTGAATTTGATGAGCAATAGTTATGTTAAGCTCTTCTCTGAAAAAACAGAGATCTTCATCATCCTTAGCTCCAATTCCACATAATGGACAACAAATTGCTGGTCATAAAAGCTGTGAACATGTCCATCCCCAATAGAGTTGGTTTGCAATCTCTGAATTATCTTTTCTGAATGACTTCTTTTGGAATCACATCTCAAAAATCTCATATTCATGTTGTCATTACTACAGAGTCTGAGAAAAGACTCACATTTCTCAGTAAAATGAGGAATCGGTGAGTCAAAACGTGATCACTGCAATTGTCTGTATCTTGGGCTTCCAGAATTTCTTCTACAGATTCTTCAAATTGTTCAACACAGCAATGTGAGAATTTTATTGTATCATCGTTTGTGAACTAAGTAGGATCTCCCCTAATAACGAGAAACTGCACTGGATACCCATTGAAATACATCATCTTTCAAGAGCCTGTCTATATGCCACAAATTATTATATGCTGCTGGAGAAAGACCACTATACCAGGATATTCAGTTTTACCAGCAATGTAGGGAACTTTGCTCTGCCTCCTTCTATTCTTTGTCCATGCCTAAAATAAAAAGAACTTGGTATGGAGGCTGCTCTATCTCTTATCAAACATGTAAACCCCGGAATTCCCTGCCAGTGATTATTCTTACTGTGAGTAACCATGTTCAGCTCTAGAAAGCCTCAAAGACCTGGATGTTTCCAATACAACTTTATTCTTTTCTGCATATAGGCTTTTCAGCTCCAGGACACTGTATGGTATTTTCATGCTTTACAAATCTATAAATAATAAATATATAAATAAACAAATTAACCAATGCAGGCACTGCATCTCCACTGATTGACCAATATGTGCTCTACATCGTGCTCCTTTGAAAAATAGAGGCAGCAATCTCGATGGTACCAAATATCACGGGCACATTATCAAAGGACAAACATTTAAAAGGTAAGTAAGTTAAGATGTTCTACTCCAAATACCACATATATGCACCTTGATGATAAATATATTCAAGGTGCATAGATGTGGAGTTAAGAATAATACATCTATACTTCAGCTATATGCCTTTAACCTTTTGATATTTCGTCCTTTTATATTCTATACATGATATTAGTGTTTCTCATCATTCCTAGCCTCGATATTGAATAGTACACTCGTCTTCATTGGTTAGAGGGAGGTGGCATGTGTGTGGGATTTTTAAGCAAAGTTGTTTTTATGTGCCTCTAGACTAATATGCAGTTTTCAGCATGAACATTTCCTCGATCATTATTGAAAGGCTCAGTGGACTTTGAAATGACCCATGAACCGGACCATAGATTCCTGGAGTGCATGCCTTTTGTCCATTCAGGCCCTAACTCTGAAGTACGAAATTCCAATAGCCGTGCTCATGAGACCTAGTAAGCTGGACCATAGTCTTGAAGGTGCATGAGCATGGACCCCTTATTGTCAACTGATGTGTCCATGTGGAAATAACTCTCTAACCAGGGGATGCATTGTTGCTGTTTGTGTGGGTTCCCAAAGGACTCCATCGCCCAGAATACTGTCTTGCCCTGCAGGGGTGAAGGAGCAGGTGGGGCTGGACTGAACAAGCACTTGTAGTGCACTCTTCCGACCCACACAGAGGGATGCATTCTTGCTGTTGTGTGAGCTGCTCGAAGGACTCCATTGCCCAGAAATGTGTCTTGGCCTGCAAGGGTGGAGGAACAGGAGGGGCTGGACTGGACAGAAGCTTATAATGCTATTTTCTGACATGTGGCGTATTTCACGTGCGGGTGAAGACTGGGATCATCTGCACCAATCATTGTCCAGAAGAGACTGGCCTGGGTCAGCCCTATTGGCTCGTGCATAATCTGCATGGTATCTTTGTTTTACCTCTAATTTGATACCATTGTTGTATTCTCTGTGGACTGTTATCCCAATTGACTAGAGATTTGTAGCTGAACTTTGGTATGAAAACCCAGGAGGGGAGGGTTGACTGTGATTATTATCCTAGACTTTCTCCACATTGTGGAGTGGTGTGGCTCACTGGTTAGAGGCGGCAGACCCGGAAGCAGAGGATTGCCCGGGACCAGGGTTCAATTCCCGACGCGGCAGGGTTGTGGACCATGGACTCGATAATTCTCGCCTTGGTGCCTACTCTAACCAGGGATCATACTCGTTAACTCTGGGCATTAGCGTGCCTCATCTCCACAACGGCCCCCCACATACGCTGGGGATGCCTGGTTTCACCTTGGAGATACCCAGTAGGGACCATCTCACAGGGAAAGCCAGGACGGGTTCCCCAGCGGTCTACAGCGCTGAGATACCCCATGGGGTGATACATGCGCTTTACAAAACATCATTACATTTACATTTGTGTTGTTTAGTTAGGGCTTAACTACAGAGGCACTTTCTGTTACATTGTCTTTATCGGGTGAATAAACATGCAGATATGGGCAAGTCGAAAAATAGTTCAAAACCAGACGGCGAGCAAAAAAGTACCACTCTGAATGACTCTCAATAGATCATTGTGATGATGCTTCTTTCCCGCATAATAGACAGGAATTTAACTGGGCATCATAGGAAGTTCCTGAAGTAAAAATACCACTTCAGTGTGACCCAGCTGCTCTTGATCATGACCATAATAGTGATGTTGGCCCCATAGTGAAAAGAAAAAGTAGGCCAAGGAGACCTGTAGTTCAGCCTGAAACTTTAGCTGAACAACATCCACTTTCTCATTTGGTTATGGGTGATGTGGGCTCCCCAGGAGGGGGGAGGCCGTGACTGGGATCTTTTCTTTGATAAATTTAAATATGATATTGAGTCTTGTGTCTGCCCATTGGTAGACCATCTGGGTTGATTGGAAAATGTAATTGCAAAATTAACTGCCTCTGTGGCAACACACGATTGCGGAGCTTGAAATACTACACATCCATTGCTCACAGCGATTTAAGACTTCAATTCACAACACTCCATTAGTTGGACCCCCCTCGAAAGTGTGTTCTAACCTACCACCCGTTTTAATGCCCATACTTAATTGTCAAGATAACTGTAGATACCCACGATGTGAAAAAACACAGGTTCCGAGACCCCATCGTCACGCTATACATGAGCAGCAACCATCCTATCATCAATTTAATATTCCATCTGATGCGTGTGCAGATCTTGGCACCGAGCAAAATTGTACTGTGCAATGGAAGAATAAGGTGTGCCATTGCAGCATATCTTGCCCGCAGTGACCTTTACCACTTTTTCTGCTAACGCATCAATGTACTGTGCATCTATGGCAGACATTGATACCCTGTAGTCTGTACAATTAGTTCCAAGGTTGTACGTGAAGAACACAATGCCACTGTTTTCCTTTCTTTCTGTGATTGTTAGGAGACACTTCATTTTAGCTAGACGAAGCCAAATGAGCTGCTCTGTGCCTCTGCCACCATTTGATAGGAATAGTACTTTAATATATATATATATAAACAGCCTTCATGCTAAAGCTTTTTGAGAGGTGCATTTACATGCTGAGAGTTCTCATGGAAGTGCTGCAGAAAGCAGGTATTTGAAGGTGTTTACCACTTCAAGGTCTAAAGGAAAATTAAGTTGACTCCAACATGGGTAAAAGAACAGCTCAGGTCTGTCTGCGGCCTGTGTAACTTAACTTGTACAAGAAATTATTTAATAAGCGTTTATCTTACGTTGATGACAATTCCCTCACAGGTGATGATTTAAACACACTTGGCCAGAGTAGATCACATATATTTTGAGTATTTGCTGAACATGGCTATAAATTAAATTAAAAAGAAATCTAAAATTACTTTTCCTAAGATCCTATTTTTAGGATATGAATGATCAAATGAAGGCAGATGTCTTCCCCCACACTCCTTGCAGAAGAGTGCTCTTCTCCAACCACCAAATACATGAATTCACTTTTAGACTTCTTAAATTTTGGTAAAACATACATACCAGATTGCGCACAGTGGGTTAAACTGTTGTACGATTTAATTCATTCAGATTTTTCAAAGAAATATTGGACTACAGAACATACTACTGTTCTTAGAACATTGCAAACAGACATGCTTGCATCCAAACACTTGTATAAACAAAACTAATTTAGTCATCTGCAGAATTGTGGGTTCTACTGGTAATGCATATGTCACCATTAATGATGGTGAAACAGTGCTGATTACATATAAATCACATTTATATTCTAATGCTGAATAGCATTTGGCAACAATTGAAAAAATTCCGTTTCAGTTCAAACAGCTGTTAAACCATCAAAGTGTTTGTGTACAAGTTGTAGAGAATTTACTGTGAGATGAACCTGTCAAGGCGACAGTTCAGATAGTCTTAGTAGCTGTGATTACTCATTCAAATACAAGAATAGAGGATGACATTTTGGCTGAGGTCACTGCTTCGGCTAGTGGCATGCCTCTACGTGAACATTTTCCAACAAAATACTCCTTTCCAGTTCCCAACATATTCCATTTATTCACATTCCTGGGTTGAATGATCAAGTGATACCCAACCAGGACCGCAGGTTAGAGCTAATAATTGCTGCATATGAAGGATGAGCATATGCGCATGCTGGTGTGGCGGCCACAGTTTTTTTATTACAGAAACGCTATTGGTGGCAGGGCCTTTATAAATACACTAAACAACATGTCCTTCGCTGTGACATTTGCCAACAAATTAAAATTCCACGCTGTGTGCCCACAGCAGACATCTCTTCTAGTTTCTAATAAATCCCTAAATTGTGTCTATTTGGACCATTGCGGACCACTCCATTCCAATGGTATGTTTACATTTCTTTTATTGGCTGTTGATTCATGTTATCGATTTCTGTGAGTGTGGCCACAGTGATCGATTGATGCTCAAAACGTTATTAATGATGATGAACTTGCACTTGTTTCTACTACGGCACCAAACAATGAAATTATATATTATCAACTACCTTTGGAGTTACCAAAGCGCTCTCCTTTGCCTAAGGAGGTTCCTGTTTTTGTTCGGACTGACTTCGGTTATATTGCCGATAGTAATGATTTGTTTTCTAGATTCTTTACAGCCTTCCTTCTCTGGGTTTAAACAGTCTTATCTGATTCCATGATACTACATGTGGATTTTCTTTTCCTTAGTTCTTCTCTTCATCTGGATTGGTTTGCGACAGTATTTTTCTGTTGATTAATTGAAACTATCTCCCAGATCATTCTTCCCCAGAACAGGTAGCTGAAGTACTTACTCCCCATTCTTCCTGACAGAAGGTCCAAATATACATGTCCCTTATGCACATTACTGCATTTCCTATCCTTGAGGACACTGTTTGAGATAAAGTTCCATATAAAATTATTGGCCCCACAAAAACTTTACACATTCCATTTGTTTTTAAGATTGCTCTGGACGATTTTGTTACATGACGAACGATTGCTGATGAATGGGACATTGTGGCTTTATCAAACATGTTATCTGAATTAGAATCCTATACAATAGTCTAAAATTAGGATTTTGTTTTGCTACCATCATTCTGCTCATCATTATTTACACAGGGCTAGTACACCACATGCTCTTTTTAACTATACACACTGGGAACACTGCCTAACACCACCTGTAGGGCGTCTTCAACAGTATTTGAATACATTTGCTTACTTTACTAGTCATGTCCCCACCGAAACTGTTTCTTTTTATTTGAAGCTGACACCTTCACAGGCGATGAAAAACATGCGGACACAAATAAAATTAATTTATTTGAATTCTTTTATTTAAAAATTGACCATTCAGCGCTATGAATATTAGAAAAAACAATATTGATTAGAAAACATTTGGGGTACAAAGGTTTGGCAGGTCCAGGGCAGTGATACCTTACTTAGGGCTTGTGTAATCCCTTGACAAATTATATTTTTAACAAATCAATACAACAGACTATGGGGCTGATTACGAGTTTGGTGAATTGGGGAGAGGGGTTGGCCTAACGGCTAAGGCGCTCGACCTCGGACCTGGGGATCTGGGTTCGAGTCTCGGTAACGACGCCAAAAACCCCCTGTGATTCTGGGCAAATCACTTAATCTCCCCATGCCTAAAAAAATGAAAGTGTGTCCTCATGTAACGTAACTGGTGCTATGTAAAGCGCTCTGATAACTGATTCGGTTCGGTTCTAGTTCGCGCTATATAAAACTCCGAAAAAATAAATAAATGGGAGACTCTGTCATAAACATGACGCATATCCCGTCCGCCAAAATACAAGTTCTATAGGACATAATGGAATTATAATTTGGTGGACGGGAAATCTGTCACATTTGTGATGGAGTAAACCTGTCTGCCAAACCCTTAAACAGGTGTGTCTTGTTCTAGCTAATATTAAGAATTTAAACACACAGAGCATTCCTCAGGTTGCACAATTTTCTAAATGGCAGAAGTACATTAATATTATAGAAGAGAAACTTAATTAAATGGTGTAGAATGGTACATACAACTCTTCACTTTCCTGTTCATATGGGTGGTTAGTATGGCCTCTTGACACTAATGGCAGCACTGCACATTTTTTACACCCCTCTAAGAGTTTTAAAGCTATCACACCAGACCCTAGATATGCCCAGTCACAATACTCAGGTATAGTAACTACCTAGAGTGCAGGTAAGGTGTACCAGCAATGGATAGAATATTCCACATTGTCCGCTGTTAAGCAAAATCTATCCCTTCTTTCCCACAACATGGATTTGCAAAATGTTTTCATAGGTACAAAATATCCACGTTCTAAACATTTCATGTATGCTATTCATAATGAACTTTGGAAAATTTTACAACATAAACTTCCTGAAAGGTTGCGACAAATTGATCAAGAAAATTCCGAAATAATAATGGCATAACTACATTGTTGACTCCTATTTATTCATTTAATATTATTGTATCATCTGCATTTGATATCATACAAAATAGCATGTCTGCTCTTTTACATGGTCAAAGTCAATTAAGGTACAGTTTATTTTATTTCTTTTATTTGTGTAATTTGTATAGTGCACAAGGTGTCTCAGCGCTGAAAAGACAGTAGAGCAGACTGTTGGAATGAGTAACTACTGATTGAAAAGCCAAGTTTTTACTTATTGCTTTCTAATGGAAGTTACTTGATTCTGACTGACTAAGGTTACTGTGGAATGAAGCCAGGTATCCCTTACATTGTAACAGTTCAAAGGTCATGACTTGCTTTATAAATGTACTCAATCCACCTACTCATGGCTTGAGAACATTTCTTTGGGCGAACAATCCCTATTTCTAATATTAACTTTGATTGGTTAAGCTGACTAAAAACCTTATTGTTTCAAGAGGACCTGTCATTAACATCTGCCTGAGAAACTTTTGATCTCCAAGTTGTGATGTCTTCCTCAGAAGTACAGTCAGTGTTGTGCTGTAATTAGCAGCTACATTTTGATGAACTTGTGCACCACTTTTTGGATGCTTCAAACACTGCTGGTGCTGTATACTTTTTAATAATGATTGCTTCTGGATTTGTTTCGGCATTTCAGACTGTACTTGGAATGGTTTGGTCTTTTATACACTCACTCTTTTCCAGTATATTAGGAGGCATTTCATGGTATTATTCCTGTTGATTGATGTTTTGGTTCCATTTCTGTCTTTCTGCAATGAATGTTCCACAGCAAGGCCTAATGGTGATGGAATTACCACACGTCCATCTGTGCATGTTGCAGCACTTTGGATTCTTTTTCTTACTGGGTTTAAACAGCAACTGGTCTTTGGCTTTCTGGTCTCTGTGGTTTCAGAGTGTAAAAGCCTGTTTTTAGCTGCATCTGGTGCTCTTTTGAAAGTGTACTAAACAAATGCCTCGCTTGCAGTTGTTGCAAACTACAGACATAGATCTGCTTGTGTAGCCATAGAGGGTGCATCTCCACTGCTGTCCTGTGTTGCTACTGTTGCTTCAAAATGCTTATTATGAGATGCCCATGGCAGATTGGATAGATGCTTCTACTCCAGGATCTATGGTGTCTGGCTCTTTGTCTAGGGCTACATGTCAGACCGCGCTCTCGGGTTCTGCCGATGAGGTTGTGTGAGGATGAAGGATGTATGCCCGCCTGACTCGGGAGGACTTACCCAAGATCCGCTGCTTGGCTGATTTGAACGTATCACCATCGAAACAAAGGAAGGACAAACAGTGGGGGTGGAGATAAAATCAAAGACAGGAAAAAGGTCGGATGGACTTCAGCTCTAGGAGAGGAAGGAAGAAGAAGAGTAAGATCCTTCATCACCTATTCAGAAGATGTGGAGACTATGGAGAAGAGGAGTGCTTCCAGCGAGGACCAACACCTCGACAAAGACAAACAGCAAGGACTCGCTGAGTGATCCTGGCATTTGAAGCAGCAGGACAAATTGTGAAACAACAAGGGAGCCAAGGACCCTGCCGGATAGACACTTCACCCGACCAAGCTCCAGGAGGAGTGTGGCTCACCAAGGTGCGCAACCGTATGCGGTTTTGGAGGGCGAAGAGTGGGGAGGTAACAGGAGGGCATTCTACCAGATAAAAAATACTGAAACGAGATTTGCCTGTACTGAGCAGGATAATTGGGGAAAGAACACCTTGATATTTTCAAGCACTATAATTGGGAAAAAGAGCACTTTGGCATTTTCTAAGTATGATAATTGTGAGAAAAGCACATTGACAATTTTCTCAGCACCACAAAAAGAGAACAAAGGCTATCATCTGAATCATAGTATTGTATCAGTTCTGAGCACCTCATCAGAAATAAGAATATCCATGATATTGCAGGAGTTATAGAGTTGTGCACGATAACAGAAATAAGGGTCTTGCGTAATAAACAGCAAGTAGCAAATCTTCCTCATGACTTTTGCGGAATCCCTACAAGAGGTGGAACTGAAAGGTTGTGTTTTTTCCCATTCTTTGGTGGCGAGAGTAAGAGAACACAAATAGGGAGGAAATATAGATTATCAGAGCAAGTCAGAGAAAATAGAAGTACTACTTTTATAAGGTTAGAAAAAGAACCCCATTGAGAGCATAACACTTACCTATGGTTTGGTTTTCTCTTCAGGGAACCGGTGGGAGAACCTCAGGACCAACCTAGAAGAGAGAAGAAAAACATCAAGTCATACTCCTGAAACATCAGAACTGTCCTTATCCTGAAAAGTGTGTATACCTATCTATACAGTATTTCATAAATAAACGCATTTAATTGTACTAAGTGTAAAGTATTGTTTCTGCCAAGCAATAGGTTGGTACTGACCAAGTTGGTTCTTTGGAATTTGCTATCCAGGCTATTGTGGATCTGTCCCCTGCAGATACAGGCTCCTTTCAAAGCTACCGTCCTGTGGTACGGACACCTCATTGACTATTTTAATTCAGCATTTTTCTTTAATGATTTGATTATTTTTTTATCAGTTTGTGGGGTTTTTGCATTGCCATTTTTGATGGCTTTTATTGTGCTTATATGAATAAAGTTTTGTATTATATATAGTAGCTAGCTTTTACTGAATAATTATTCTTCATGACCAAAGGGAGGGTGCCAAGTGGCTGACCTGTATTTTCCATTTTAGATTCATCTCCTTAGATTGACATCTCTTTCTCATTGTGCCTTTTGCCACACTTTCTGCTAATGTGTGAATGTGCCATATGTGCATCTCTGACAGGCACTGAGGCCCCATAGTCTATACAGTTTATTCCAGGGTCATACATGAAGAACACATTGCGACTATTTTCAGTTCTTTCTGTGCTAATTAGAGATACTTCATTTTAGCTGGACGAAACCAAACGAGCTGCGCTGCACCTCTGCCAATGTTTGATAAGAACAGTACTTTATTATATAAACAGCATTCATGCTAAGCATTTCTGTGCTGGAAATTATCACCGAACCGCTGCAGACTGTGACTGAGATGCAGCCCTGCAGGCCTTCTGACTCTGACCTCGATCCTACTGGACCTTCTTAGAAATCCCTTACAAGAGACTGAATAGTCATCAATTGTAAATTTCCAGCTTTAGCACAGCATCTTCTTTACCAGAACCATTTAGTTCAAAGGAATAAGGAACACATCCGTCTTATAACCCTGAGGTTTTTTACAAGCATTTGCAGTGTACGCAACAAAACAATTCTTGTTTTATATAGGAGTCCAGGTACCAACTTACGACCATTTTTCTCCACTATCTGATCTGAGGAACTGTAGGAAGCTGACCCTGAATATGGTTTACCACTAGGTGGTAATACCTTGCACAGAACCCAGAGATTCGCTTGAAGACACACTGCTTTGCAGGTAAGTATAGCGGCGGCAGGACTGAAGCCTTAGATTTTTAGTCAAGTGCAGGCAGGGCCAAAAGGCAGCACCAAACATACACCACCAGTAGCACAGTGGTGGCTGGGTGCAAGATGCAAACATGGTGTCGGGCGCCAATGAAATTCAATGGAGAAACTCAGTTTAGAAAACAGGCTGCTGGTGATGATCTGGAGGCTGCACAAAGGAAACCAGTGAAAGCAGAGGTTAGTTGGGATGCTGTAGGTCATAGGAACACCATCATTTGAGCTCCTCAGGGCCCAGGGGCTTTGAGTGCAGGGGTGCCCTTTAATGTCAGGGTTCTCTTACCGAAGCCGGTCTCGGTTGGGGGGAGCCTTTGGATTCACACTGCAGGCATTGTCGTCCAGTACAGGAGGGGTCAGTCTATGAAGGACTTGGACTCAGGATCTCTGGGGAACATTTTCTGGATCAGTGGGCCACCTAAGCACAGGCCGGAGGTGTTGGGTGCAGAGTGGTAGGGGATTGCGGATCCAAAGAGCAGCAGAGTCCTCTGTATAAGTTTCTTGCAGACAGAGTTGCTATCCTCTGGAGTTCTGGTATTTCCCGAAGGCAGACAGTCCTCCCAGGGGTTGTGGAGGTCGCTGGCTGCATGACAGGCCAGTATGGCTAGGGGTCAAGTCAGTGGGCATTGACAGTCTTGTCTGCATGGCGTCTTCTTTGTCCTTCTTCTTCCAAGGTCTCAGGGAGCAAAATAAATACTAGATTTATGGGCATTTTAAATGGAGTGACAAGTAGGGCCAATAGGCACCTTACCTGGGGTGTCTAAACCCTCAATTATGCCACCCTTTAGTGTGAGAGAGCATAGTCCTAGCCCTGATTAGAGGAGTTCCACCATCTTCAAGATGGTGGGGACTGAATAATGTGCTTCACCTGCCACCTGCACCTTACGGGTGGAGTTGGCAGAGGTGGCACACCTCTTATTCTTCCTAAAGTGGAGGTCTAAACCAGGGGCTGCCGTCTGCTGCTTACAGCAGAGGCTGAAGGTTGCATTACAAAGGCAGCAGGCCTTTAAAGCTTACCTCTTGAGTACAGTGCACACCTTTGGGGAGCAGGTGTGACATCTCTGCCCAGGATGTGCTTTGTTTGTCCCAGAAAGCGGAGGCTCTCGACACAGGGGTCCAGAAACATGTCTGGTGGTGGAAGGCTGCCTAAAGCCAGTCTGTGACAAACCAGGGTTGGTAGGTTTTCAGGTGCCCTCTAAGTATGTGTGTTGTTTAAGTACTCACATTTAGTTTTTGTAAGTCTCCACATTGTTGTAGTCATTGGCAAAATGTATGTCTTTTTTCCATTGTTGTACTATGCTATGCGTCACTATGAGTCAACTCCAAATGTTCCGTGGCTATAAATGTGACGTCATTCGAACTGTCAGGTCAGATATCGTTACCCTTTTGACCTGGTCAGTCCATTTCCCTTTTGTCTCCTGTGGGCCTTTACTTCTTTGTATCTACATTAAATGTTCCTTCTAATCAACTCAACCGAGTCATTCTTCTTTCTGCAACAACGTGTTTCAATAAACCTCACCCTGGCATCAGTGTGGGTTTATTGAGAGTAGTTTCTTACTAAACACTCCTGGGTTCAGAGAAGCCCTCTTGATGCTTGGGAACTCAAGTTGTTGAGTTTCCAACCTATGCACTCTCAATGGCTACCTTGGCACTTACAATATCTAAGAAGAGACTTAAATATTGAAGGGGCATATCTGCTCATGCAGATATGCCCACACCTATGATATAGTGCACCCTGCCTTAGGGTTGTAAGGCCTACTAGAAGGGTGACTTACCTATACCTTAGGCAGTGCTATTTGGCAATGCACTCAGGTAGTGAGTCATGTCGACTTTGTTTGCTTGCACCAGAGCATGCAAGATGCTGTGGCCATCTGCATGGCCTAGTTGAGGGGTCTCTAGGGGACCCTCTTCAGTCCCAATGCTCTAGGAATCCAGTTACCACTTACTAAGGACATATAAGGGGCCTGAAGAACCAATTGAGGAACAGGTTTAGTGAAGAAGCAATGGCACAGGAGACCATGTTGGCAGGGACTCTGTATACTACCGTCAAAACCTCATAATTTTCCAGGCATAAAGTGGGGGCTAACATGTCAAAAAAGGCACTTTCTTACAGGAACAAACAGGCACATGCATCAAAGGATTTTGCGATCGCAAGCGGTGCGAATCGCAAAAATCGGCCGTTTGCGATCGCAAAATCTGCTTTTGGAATGCATGAAGGGTGAAGGCCCACGCAATTTGAGAATTCGCAAATATTTGCGAATTCTCAAATTGCGATTGCATTTAAGGAATCGCATTTTGCGATTCCTTAAATGCAATGCATGAAACTTTAAAAAATTTCAATTTCGCAATTAGGGGGAGCAAATTACCATGAGGTTGAACCTCATGGTAATTTGCGAAAACTTTGAAAAACTGCACTTTGTGCATTTTTTAAAGTTTCATGTTGTGCACACACATGCCCTTAGGGCATGTGTGTGCACAACATCTGTGTACAGATTGATTTCAGGGGTGCAACAGGGTGTCCTATGGACGCCCCTGCACCCTTGAAATCGCATTCTCAATTTGCGATTCGCTAATTGCTAATCGCAAATTGGGAATGTCTTCCCATTCATTCCTATGGGCCTCTAGGCCCATAGGAATGAATGGGGAGGTATTCCTTAATTGCGAGTCGCAATTAAGGAATATTAAGAAATCGCAATTTATTTAGCGATTTCTTGATGCATTGCATTTTGCAATTCCTTAATTGCGATTCCTTATTTTTCGCAATTTAGGAATTGCAAAATGCAATATTGATGCATGTGCCTGATAGACGGTTGATGTTATTGTATCAACTGGGAATGCCTGCTCCACCAATGGAAATACACTAACATCTTATGTGTGGCCACCCAAGTTAGATGTCTACAATTGAACTGCTGGGATATTTCCGGCATAGATCCAAAGCTATCATGGTCTTTGAATTCTGCCTCACAGAATTGGACAGCAAAAGATTATAGATAGAAGATTCAGAGGGAAAGGTGTTTAATAAGGGAAAAATTGTAGAGCACTTAATGAGAGGATTAGAGATAGGTGAAAGGTTAAGAAGGTATTGGTTGAGAGAGGGAAGTAAAAGAGTATACTGGGTTTTGAAAGCATTAGGAAGGGAGAATCGTGATTGAAGAGCAGGAAAGGATAAAGGAGTTAGATTCTTTACGAGTTGGGAAACCTCTAGAATACCAAGATTACCAATAAATGGGACGATTTTTGATTTGCAAAGATTTACTATGCCAGATAGTTTGTTCGGATAATGAAGTTGAAAAGGGATAAGAAGAGGGCAAGAGAGGCTTTAAAATCTTACAGGTATGGGCTATGACAAAAGGGCGTAAGGAAGAGATAGAGCGGGTAAAAGCGAGGAGTTTGTGAAAATCGAAAAGAGAGACAAGAAACTTTTCTATGGATAACCACACTGGAAGATAAGCAAATAGATTGGGGGAGATCCAGCGAGAGGCTTGCTTAAGGGAGAAAGCATAATGATAAGTTTTGAAATCAGGGAATTTAAGACCTCCATGGTATTTATCTTTTTTCAGCATGGACAAACCTATACGAGGACATACATTATTCCAGAGAAATTTCACTAAAAGTGAGTAAATTTTCTTGAAATAATAAGCAGGAATATGTGCAGGTATCATAGAAAGGGAGTAAAGAATTAAAGGAGTGAGCATCATCTTAATAGAGTCTGGTCGACCTCACCAAGAAAGAAAACGAGAATGTCATTGGGTATTGGAGTCGGATAACGTTTTGGTAATGTGATTGAAATTCAATTTAAGGGTGTCGGGGATTTTCGATGAAAACCATAAACCTAAATACTTTATCTTAGAAGGTTGCAGGGAAAAGCCAGTGTGAAGAATAGAATGTTTAAGACATAAAACAATAAGGGGCAGGACTTCACAATTATCAGGGTTAAGGCGATAACCAGATACACCGGAAATAATGTCAACCTGGTGTAAAAAGGGAGGGAGTGAAGTATCTGGATTGGAACAATACAGAAGGATATCGTCCACGTACACAGGCATTTTAACCTGTTGAGGGCTGAGCTGAAAGCCGGTGATCTGAACGTCCTGTCTAATGTTAGTTAAAAAGAGTTCCAATGCCACTATAAATAAAAGGGGCGATAAGGGACAGCCCTGCCGGACCCCCCTAATAAGAGAAAAATAGGATGAAACTTTCCCATTAAAAAAATAGAAGCCTTGGGGTCAGAATACAAGAGGGAAATCAAAGAAATCAATTTAGGAGGACAGCCAATCCATTTTAAAGCCTGAAAAAGAAAATCCCATCAAATCCTATCAAACATCTTTTCGGTGTCTAAGGCTAAAGCAGCAAGAGGGTGGTCTAAGGAAGAGGCCTTAGTAAGGACATTAAAAAAGACTCTGGAATTGTTAGAAGATAAATGCCCTTTAACAAAACCAGATTGTTCCGGACCAATGAGGTGAGGTAAAATAGGGTCAATCCGTAAAGCTAGAAGTTTTGCAGAAATCTTATAATCAGTGCTGACTAAAGAGATGGGGCAATAGTTTTTGCACTGGGAGGGATCTTTGTTCTCTTTTGGGATTAAGCAGATCATGGCTTCTTGAAAAGTGCCCTGCGAAGAACCATGCAGGATGAAGGAATTAAAGAGAAGAAGGTGTGGAAGGCGAAGTTTGGAAAAATATTCCTAAAATTCAATCGTAAACCCATGAGGTCCAGGAGCTTTACCCCAACGTAAGTTCGAAATAGCATGAGTTAGTTCGGCTAAAGTGATATTAATTTCTAAGGAGTCAAAATCAATGTCGGCGGATGGAGGAGGGATGGATTGAAAATATGAACAGAGCTCACACAAGGTTGGTTGAGATTCAGGGGAATATACATGTTTATAAAAGGAAACAAATTCATTTAAAATATCTTCATCTTTAAAAAGGGGAGTACCAGCAGAATTTTGTAAAGATTCTATTCTAGTTCTGTCACGCCTTACTTTTAATTAATTAGTTAATAACTTCCCCATCTTGTTTTGACCCCATAATAGCGAGCATTACTCTTCAAAAGATAGGAGGTAGCAGTTTCTGTAGATAGTCGATTAAAAGTAAGTTTAGCCTCGAGGAGAGGTTTTAACAAAGAGTCCGTTTTTTTTGTGATAGTAGGCGCATTCTAATTGTTTCATTTTAGAGAGTAACTGAGTGGTTTGCTTCTCAGATTCTTTTTTTTTCTGGGAAACAAAGTTAATTATGAAGCCTCTCACAGCGGATTTAAAGGAGTCCCCAATCATGGCAGGGGAGGAGTCTGGGGTTGTGTTAATGACAAACAAAAGAACTGAATCGGCAAGTGAAATCAGGGTCCGTAAGTAACAAGTTATTGAAACGCCACCTACCAGCACCAGGGACAAAGGGTAGCAGATCAAAATCAACAAAAACTGGGGCATGATCAGATATTAAAATAGAACCTTTCTAAGACTGGGTAACATGTTGAGCTAAGGACTTACTTAAAAAGAAGTAATCAATACGAGACTGTGAGTGATGTGAGGGCGAGTAATAACTATATTCTCAAAATCCGGGTGACATGATCTCCAGATGTCAACTAAAGATTTACGACGAACGATGGAGGTAAATTGGGTGTGCATTTTAGTGTGAACAAACTAACTGGAGAATGTCTGTCTAAAATAGGATTGTGAATTTGATTGCAGTCACCTCCAAAAATGATATATTCATCTGCAAATGTAAGTAATTTATCAGATATTAAGGTCCAAAATGATTTATCAATAGAAACTGGGCAGTAAACATTAAAGATAACTAACAGTATCTTATCTATAAGCAATCTAACAATAATCCAACAACCTTCAGAATCAGAATCGTGATGAGTAACAGTAACATGAAACTTTTTATGACAGAGAATCACAACACCATTTTTCTCTCCGAAGGCAGGAGAGGAAAAAACATTGCCCACCTAACATTTTTTGAGTTTAGCAGCTTCAATATCAGACAAAAGCGATTCTTGTAGAAGAGCAATGTCAGAGTGTAACTTAGCTAAATGAGTTAGCAATCGTCGTCTCTTAATAGGATTATTTAAACCTTTAACATTGCAAGTTGTAACTCTGAATGTAACCAAAAAGAAAACACATAAGCAAACATTAAGCAAACAGTGTTGCAAACAATGTTAATGGTAAGAGAAAGCATTGGAAACGGAAGAAACAGTAAGGGAAGATAGCAAGGATAAGAGAGGCGAGGGAAGGTAAGAATAGAAGGAAGAGACAGAGGATCTGGAAGAAAACAGAATAAGAACAAAGAACAAGGAGACAGTACATGTCATATAAAAGTACTTGAGAACAAAGAGTATCAAACAAAAGACGACTGAAACACATACCTAAGACACAAAACGAGAGGTGGGGGATGGAGACACCAGAAAATGACGACAAAATCAGCAGAAACCAGCCGAACTCTTAAAGAATCAGAGGTAGAGCAGTACATGGAAGAGACCACAAGGGCGTATGTGATGAGGAGAAATTACACCTGAAAAGGGAAATGAAATGGGAAAGCAAGTGAAAAGAAGAGACCAGTATAATACAAGAGGGAATAATAAACAAGAAGTAAAACAAGGAGGGAAACATTGTATTATGAAAAGCGAACAACAACAATCAAGGAGAGCAACATAGACAAGATACATTCAAATAAAACAAGACAAATCGAGAGAAGCAAATCATGTAGGATTTGAAATGTCCAAGGTCGTAGCTCCTTGTTGATGAAGAAATTCTTGCAGACGTTTTGGATCTTAATACGACGTAGTCCTGTCTTTATAGGTGACCTTGAAAATTCAGGGATGAAGTAAACAATATCTGGCGTTGAGGGAGCGCAACTAAGGACGAACATCTAGAAATTGTTTGCGACGATCCGCTGTAACCTTGGCAACATCTTGAGAATAATAAAGACGGTGACCCTCCCCAAAAATTTGTTTTTGGGATTTAACTACAGACAGGACTTGCATATGGACAGTATATTGCAAGAAGAACATAATAACTCCACAAGGCTTAGTTGAGGACTTGGGACCCAGTCTATGAGCTCTCTGAATGTTGAGGGAAGAGATAGGAGACATTTCCAAACGTTTTGGCACAAAGGTCTGAAAGAACGTTATAGGATTGCGAGCCTTCGATGTTTTCTGGAAGACCGTAGATTCGGAGGTTGATCCTATGGTTTTGGTTTTCTAAATCTTTGGTATGCCTCTTGAGGAGAGAAATCTCAGATTCCAAAACAGTGATACGAGAGGAAGAGGACTAAAGAAGGTCAGTATTTTGTTCCACCACAGACACACAAGACTCCAATGAAGACCACTTTTTGTCTAAATTTTGCAGAGTTTTTTCGTGTCTTTAACGAAGGGTGTCAGTGCACGAATCTCCTTGAGAATAATATCCATGGCAGGTGAGGACGGGCTTACTGGAGACAGAGGGCTTTTGTTTTTGTTCGTTTTGAGGAAGCTTCAGGAGGTTTACTGGCCGGAAGCGTATTTGAAATGGCGCCCGGCGGTAGGTCAAGTTTTGATGAAGAAGACTCCTCCATATCGTAGAAAACAGATTCAGAATATGATTGTACAACAGACTTCATTTTTATGACCTAGCGCGTTCTCCAATAGGCAATTGTGCCACATCAGTCTAAAATGGATAGAAGGGGGCAATCTCCTCAAACATTTATTGAGGTTTGACCTTTGTAATTTTGTTGAAATGTTGGGAGGAGTTGAGAAAACAAATTGCTACCTTCACCTGTTGGGGGCAAGGAACAATTATAGATTATTGATTTATTTTAAGGTCCATGCATATGTATGTTCAGTCTGGGGAAACCAAGAAAAGCAGTTATAGTGATCACAATCTGAATTATCTATTAATATGCCTCCCATTTGCACCCTGATGCCTGAGAAGTGTTTGATTATTTTTTGCACAGTTTTTAAAGCTAACATAAATCTGATAAATCCGTTTTTATCTGCTGAAAACCCACCAATGTTTCAACTGTTGATGCTTTTGTTTCTCTGAAAAAAATGTATTAAAAAAAACTCTATTGAGGCATCCTAATCTCTTCATGCTCACTAAGTCTAGCTGGTTTAATAGGAAATTCTGGGAGGGAAACAGGCAGTTAAGAATACCTTTAAGTAATACACCCATAGTAAGGGAAGTTATAGCATTGCTAACTGTAGGGGTAAATACACATTACAAATAAAGAAAAGGAAAATAGATATGAGGGAGGAAACCTAGGACAAGTTAGTTAGTGCCTGTGTGTTGAACAATTCTAGAGATTTTTACAAAGTTGTATATACAAACAATGCCACCATGGGTTTAACTAATGGTCTTGGGACAAATATCAGATCTGATGCATGGGAAGAGAACTTCTCAGATTATTTACCAGATTGGCCCAGAAGAGGCAGAAACTCTGCCTGAAGAACAAGCTCATTTTCCTCTGGATATCATGTTTGAGCTACAAGACGTTGTGACTGCCTTTAACCAAAGTTCATCTAATAAAGCCCGTGGCCCTGACGGGGTCCCTATGGATCTGTATAAAGCAAATTCCGATTTATGGGCACCGGTAATAAATAAAGCCTTAAACTCTGCAATAGCTTCCCATCTTCCGTTATTGTGGCTACCAGCAGTTATTGTGCTCGTATTCATAGAGGACATGGGAATGATCCTCCCTTGTATTGGATCTGTTGTGAATGTTGTTGGGTGAATTGCATTACAAAAGAACTTGAACTTGATCAATGAGTCTGACTTGCTAACACTAGTCTAATGCAGCTTAAGGGAAGGGCTTGAAACACAGGAGAAGTGCCTCAATCCTTATTTGATTGTGGGCAAACATGCTGTTGCTCTGAAGGGGTCATTGTATCTCGCTTCTATTGTCCTTAGTAGTGCTTGAGACTGGCCCAACAAGTCAAAAGTATGGAGCATATTGCTTGCGATGAGTTAGGACCAAGGCATAGTGGAATTCCTATGAGCTCCGCATTTTGAAGTCAAGGCTTCAAAAACTTTTTTGAGCTGAAACAAGAAGTATGTCAGGGATGTGTTTTGGACATGACCTTTTGTATAACCTAGCCTATTTTACTTTCCTGGTTTTCTCTGAAAAGTATATGGTCAAAATTAATACTACCCCCATTCCCGCCTAACTTTATGCAGATAATGCAGTGCAAATGTCCCACCCATGGCTCGTCTCAAAGGGTTAATTAATACTTTTTAGAATTCATGCACAACCTCGAACTACAGAAAAATGCTTCAGAAACATACTGTATGACTTGTGAGGCAAACCCCAGTAATTTGAGAACGTTTTTCATTAAAGGCAAGCGGGTCTCATTTAGGAGTTAAATTTGACTCCCTTAACATATGGGCCCCTTGCCTTTCTAATATTTGAAGATGTTTGAAGTTCAACCAATTGGTGGGAGTTCCATTCAATTTTACCAAGAGTGTTGGGAATAACCCCGTAGGGGCTCTATTAAAATATATATGCGCAAATGTTTGCCAATTCTGACTTATAAGGCTGCAACCTGGGGCTGCAGTGAAGCTAAAAGATTGCAAACTGAATACATTAGATTCTGCAGGTGTTTATTAGGTCTATCTCTGAGCAACCCTCAATATTTTCTTTCTGACGAACCAGGTCTGAGTTATGTGGCAGATCAAATATAGGTTGCCCCATTGCTTCCGCTTTCAATCTGGTGTAACAAACAAGCCACTCTCAACTGGAAAGTAATAGAGGATTGACTCAAGTGCGATTAGGGCAAACAAATACTTGGCTGAGGCATATTAAGCAAGTCACCGACATTCTTGGTAGACCTGAATTATACACCTTGCCTCATCAAATCAACCACTGTCAAAAAAAAGAGATGGAAAAATGTAAGAAACCAATGATCTTACTATATGCCATGGTAGAAAAAACCCTGGAGGCAGAATCTGACATAATTTGAGTCAATAACCCTTGGGTAAGACGGCTATTAACTAGTTTTCAGCTATGTAGCAAGGGCTTTTTAAATGTAGATCTGCATTATTGTTTTTAAGTAATATTATATAATCATATTGTTTGTAAATCCATTGGATACTTTTTAATGTCTTCCATATACCTTTGTAAGTCATTGTTTTTTTAATTAATTGGACAGATCTTATTTGTAGTTTTTTTTTACCTGTGTTGTCATATATTATCATTCTAATATTTGTGCTTTTATGATGGTCTATGGCTAATTGAATATAGCTTTGTTGATGATGATGCATTCTCTACATCTGACCCTAAAACTGTAGCATTTGTTATTCAGATGGCAGTGACAGACCTATGCAATTCTAATACCAATGTCACTCATATAAAATCATACAAATTATTGTATAGCCAACAGCAGTGAAATTGATCTGATTCAGTGTGAATAATCAGGACTCAAAAGTATCAATAAATGTGCTTGCTTTTAAAAACATTTCTTATCTTTGTGACTATTAATATGAAGAGTTAAGCTGATTCTCACACCGCTGCTATCTGATTAAGGCTTCTTAAACAAAAATGCTTCCTTATTCTTCTTTCTGCACATGAAATGGCTCTTTGGGAGCCTCAGCATTGGGATGAATTTGGTACAAGTCTCGAGGACTAGCATTTTGGATGAATGCTGCTGGTGTAATTCTGCCATGCGCTATCAATCCTAGGTAGCTGGCATGTCAGCCGCATCTCAACAGTTCATTTAGATATTTGAGGACTCATGCCTTATAGGCCTTGTTCTCTCTGTTAAGGCTTCGTTCACTCATCTCCCTTGACCACTGCCCTCTAACTTCCAATGTACAAGACATTTCTCTTGGTCATTTACTCAGTTGAAATGGAGCTGAAAGCAGCTTTCCCCTTGGAATGCAATGCCGTAGGTGCTGACAACCTACCTGACCTGTAAATCCCTAGTATATGGTAGGGCATGTAAGTTTAGAGGCCCATTACATTTAATGTACTTAAGTGTGCACTGCAGTGTTGCCTGTTGTCATTTTAAAAGCAGTCTTGCTTTGCAGGCTGCTTTTAAAATACAATTATATGCAAATATACCTTTGGAGTTATTGGTACTGCCCAAAGCCTTAAACTACTTCATTTTTTACATATGTCACCACTAAGGTCTCCCCAATGTGTGCCAGGAGTAGGGTGCGTTGTAACTAAAGCAGGGACAATATAAAGGATGTTTTATAAGCCTTGTGAGGGATAAACTGCTAATTTTGTTTTTTCCCCATTGTAGTGCATTAGCTTCATAAGTTAACATGGGAAGGCTTTATTAAACTGTAAGAAAGACTAACTATTGACAGGAGTGAGCTAAAAAGATACTTCAAAGTGTCTAACTAATAGTTGGAATAAATCCAACAACTTGGGAGTGTTAGATTTATTAAAACAATGACAGTAAAGAAGGTATAGAACTTGCTTTTCTGTTGTGCCAAAATACAACCTTCTAGCTGCCCTGCCTCTACTGATTGGCCATCTTTTGACAGGCTGAGCCAAACTGCTCTGATGAAGTGTGAAGTGCCCTGCATTGAGACAAAGGAGACATCTTGTGGGAGGAGAACTGTTTCTGTCAAGCACAGAATTAGAAGTGGGCTGGGTAGCCAAACTGGACTTCAAAGAGGGAATGACATTTCAGGGCAGGAACAGGCTCACACCTATTTCCTGCACCTCCAGCCAGATGGGATCCCCTGTAACTGAATTAGCAGAGGGGCTGGAAAGGGTGTGTTAGGGAAAGTTAGCCATACCAGTAGGTTGGGGTAGCGTTATCGTTAGCTCCAGGAGAGTTTTTCTCCATTTTGGATTTTAAAGAATAGTGCTTCCTGGTACAAGAATATGCCACATTTTCGAGGATATTGTTATACCTGAGGGGAGCATGTTGCACTCTATTGGTCTGGGAAGCCTCCCTGCTTGTCACCCCAGAAGCACGGATACATTTGGGAGAGCTGCCCAGCAACTCAGATCCCTGCCTTGAAAGCACAAGAAGAAAAAGAACTGCCCAGCTGGACCCTTGGACTGCACAAGAGAGGACTAGAGAGGACTAGACTCTGAATGTCTGCACATGCTGCACACTTTGGTCTTCAGCCCAAAAAGGACTTTGCCTTGCTCTGAATGTTGGAGGAGTGGACTCCTTGAAAGCAACAGGTTAAAAGAGCTACACCTGCATCACCTCCACCAAGGAGACAGCAATCACTGGCAGCAAAAAATAAATAATGCTCCCCCTTGACATGGGGATGATTCAAATGGCAAAGGAGGCATTATTTTTTTATTTAAAAAAAGAAAATCCTGTCTTGGTATTTTCTTTTTGAAAATTAAAAAACAGAACTGTTTGGTGCAAGACTCTGTCATGTTGATGGAGCCCTACACCAAACAGCGAAATACATTTACAGGAACCTCTGTGATGGCAGTTCCTGCCAACGCTTTATAATTGACTGCCAGATTGGTATTCATTTATAGATCTGGCAGTCAGGACCTCCGCCAGGGTGACAGAGGAATTTATTGTCTCCCTGGTGGAACAACGGAGGGACTGCCAAAATCTAAATTTGGCCCTACACCCACAATAAGCATTATGTTGTAAGCTTGAAATCACAGAGATAATCATACGATAGATCCAAACCCAGAAGCAGAAGATCAGTCATGAGGATGGTTTTTCTGGTTTTGCTCAAACCAGTGTTGTTTCTTGTTTTAAGGCAAACACACCATGGATGGATGTCAGCCTGGAGAAAGGTGGCATATTAACCCTTTCACTGCTAGGCCTTTTAGCTGTAGCTTTTTGATCACATAAGGTATCCACACCAAATTTGCATCCTTTTCTTCCAATTTAATGGGAGTTTTAAAGGTACCCAGAGTTTGTGTATTCCCCTGGAGGGGATCCAGAAATTAGCAAAAATACAGCAACATTTTGGTTTTTGTTGGAAAGATGGAGATTAGGTGCTGCAGAAGAAAGCATCTGTTTTGTTCCCTGCAAATGGTTTGTCGTGATGAAATTACCATCTTCTCAGCTTTCAGGGACAGGCAGACTTTTGTCAGAAAACCACAATTTTCTACACAGTTTTGGCATTTACTGGGACCTATTTTTGCTATATTTAGTGCTTCTAACCTCCTTCTAGTTAGAGGTAGAAATGGGTATGAAAGCAATAATGGATCCCGGAAAAGCTATACATTTCTGAACAGTAGAAAAAAATTTGAATTCAACAAGGGGTCATTTGTGTAGATCCTTCGAGGTTTTTTTTGTAGAAACTAACAGTTGAAAGTAAGAAATATTGAACATTTTATGAAAAAAACAGCCATTTGTCCCAACTTTTTCACCTGTAACTTCTCTTAAGTATGACAGATTTTTTTATTCAATATACCGTTATATCCTCTGGACCCTTCTGGTTGTGGGGATATAAAGGACTTGTAGGTCCACCAATAACCCGAGGCACCAAGAGCCAATAACCTGGCTGTGTCTTGCCATGGTTTTTCATTATGTACCGGTATATAGCAATTCATTTTGTAAAATACAAAGAGTGAAAAATAGGTATCAAGGACACCTATGTATTTCTGAAATAGGAACATAATTTAGAGTTTAGAAGCAGTAGTTATTCTCCCACCTCTGAAATTGTGGCTACCCATACCAGCATGTGAATTATAGAACATTTTTCAAAGTGACTTTTTTTTTACACATTGTCTTACATTTGGAAGGCAGAAATGCATAGAAATTCAATAGGTGATAACAGTTGCTCTACAATTCTGTGTTTCTCGAAGTCTCCCGATGAAATGGTACCTCACTTGTGTGGGAAATGGCCCAAAACGCAACGCGGACACACCACAAGCAGACCCTTTTTTTGCAAACTGCCTAACTGTGGATTTTGAACCCTAGCCCAACTGGCATCTAGGGAAACCCAACAAACCTATGCATTTTTTTAAACTAGACACCCATAGGAATCCATTATGGTGTGTCTTGTGTGGCTCTCACCAGGTTCTGTTACTCAGAATCCCTTGCAAACCTCAAACTTTGTAAAAATAAAAACACATTTTCCTCACATTTCTGTGGTGGAATCAGCGTGGATCCACACAATTCTACTCACCCCACATTCCCCGAAGTCTTCCGATAAAAATGGTACCTCACTTGTGTGTGTAGGCCTAGTGCCCGCCACAGGAAGCAGGCCAAAATGCAACATGGACACACCACATTTTTACAGTGAAAAGTGACAATTTTTTGCAAAGTGCCTAGCTGTGGATTTGAACCCTAGTTCAGCTGGCACCTAGGGAAACCAAGCCCACTTATACATTTTTGAAAACTATACAGCCAGAGGAATCCAGGGTGGGTTGACTTGTATTGCTCTACCAGGTTCTATTACCCAAAATCCCTTGCAAAACTCAAACTTTGTAAACAAAATTACTTTTTCCTCACATTTCTGGGATCTGCATGGATCCACAAATTTCCACTGACGTTGCATTCCGTAAAGTCTCCCAATAAAAATGGTATCTCACATGTGTAGATAGGCCTAGTGCCTGCGACAGCAAATGGCCTGAAACTCAAAGTGGACACACCACATTTCTACAGTGAAAACTGACCCTTTCTTTGCAAAGTGCCTCCCTGTGGAATTTGAACCCTAGCTCTGCCGGCACCCAGGCAAACCTAGTGAACCCATACATTTTTGAAAACTAGACAACCAGGGAAATCCAGGATGGGGTGACTTTTGTTACTCTCACCAGGTTCTGTTAACCAGAATCACTTGCAAATCTCAAATTTTGGAAAAAAATACATTTGCCTCACATTTCTATAATGCAAAGTTCTGGAATCTGCATTTATCCACAAACGTCCACCCACCCCGCATTCTTCAAAGTCTCCGGATAAAAATGGTACCTCACTTGTGTGGGTGGTCCAAGTGCCCGTGGCAGCGAAGGGCCCAAAACGTTTTGTGGCGACATCAAAAGGGAAACATCACTTACAACGCAACTTTTACCACGCGATGCTTTTACATCGCAACTTTTAAAACGCAAACCATTACAACGCATTGCGCTGGGGGGCGCTCTAGGATAGGGAATAGGTTTAATGTACTATCCAACACCTTCCCTACTATCCACGGAGACTGGAGTTGGAATAGTAAATTAAACTATTCACTATCCAGCGCCCCAAAGCATTATGCGTTGTAATGGTATGCGTTGCAAAACTTGCGATGTAAAAGCATGCGTGGTAAAAGCATGCGTTGTAATGTCGTACATCCCATCAAAATGACCTATCACAAATCACCTGGTTTTGCAAGGGGAGGTACTTGGGTTTTTGGCCTAGGCATGGTGGCCATCTAGAGAAACCTACCAAACCCACATATTTTTGAAAGCTAGACACTCTGGGTAGTCTAGGGGGTAAGGCTTACGTGGATGCTCCTTAGTATTTCAACACAGAATAACCTCCAAACCACAAATTTAGCTGAAAACATTTTCTAACATTTCTGTATGTGAAAGTTGTGGGATCACCGGGCTGACACAAATTTCATACCGCCCCTCCCCCCCCCCAAAGCCATAAAACCGGCCCCACCTCCCTTGCCCCCAGGGAAACACCCGGTGCCCATTACAGACAGTCCGGCCCTGCAGCTAAGCACCATCCATGCACACAGCCAGCCAAGCATCAGTCCATGTACACTCCTAGCCTCAACGCACACCACCAGGCAACTGCCAATCTACAAACACCGTCATCAAGCGTGAGTCCACGCACACCGTTAGCCAAGTGCAGGTCCACACACACTGCCAGCAAAATGCCAGCCAAAGATCAGTACACGCAGACAGTCACTCCAGTTTACACACACACAAACTCTCCCTGGTTTCTAGTGGTTTTCTGCCCCCACTTGGGTGCGGATGAGAATATAAATATCACTGAAAAAGCCAAAATGTGTGCCTAAAAAAAAGGGAGCGGCCGTTGCCTTTTGGGATTCTCACTGGCATGCCCATAAACATGTCCCTGGTGCCTAAATACAATGATAAAAATAATCCCTGGCATCTAGTGGGCTTTCAGCCCCCCGGTCAGAAAGATCGTTTTCCCAAAATGATTTTGGTGGCCGCAAAGACCCTTGCACAAGGGGCTGCTCCCTCCTCCCTGGTGTCTAGTGGGTGGATCTCCAAGCAGGGATCCACTAGGGAGTGGCCCCATTGGAAAGGGGAGATTCTTCCCTTTGCAATGATGGCTCTCCTGTCTTTCTATGTGCTCGGATAGCCCCCTAAGCAAGTAGAAAGTGAAACAAAAATTAGCCTATCAGCGCATTTAGGTTTCGGTTTCTCTGGAATGACGTCAGCGCGACGTGCGTGCTGATCGTCACTGCAGAGAAACCAAGATACAGCCTCTGGAGCGTAAAAGAATGACAGTTCAGTGATCCATAACATAACTTCTGCTTCTCTCCCATTGATGAGGATACAATTTTCTTGAATCTGTGACTGCATCTTTTCTGGACAACTTCTGATTGCTAGGCCATCACTGTGAAAACTCTGCAGATCGAAGCGGATTCAGTGTAGAGTGTACTTAGAGAAGACATTCTGGGCAAAGCTTTACAGAGAATAACAACAAAGAACTTCAGTGTGGTAAACAGGATAGATTGAAATATTGACCTGGTCCTGTTGTTCAGTAGACTAACAAATAAAATTCAGGAATCTGTGTTTGACTTCAAGCTCCCAGGTTTGAATCTCTGCATGTCCACTCAGTATTTTATCCTTCTGAGGTTGATTAAATGCTTAGCCTTGAAAGTTAGTCGGTGCCAAGATGCATAAAAAGGCGAATGTTCAGTTTACAAAATACAAATGTTATGTCAAGTCAAGTCAAAATCCTCTATTTCTAAGAAATAAATTTTTGTAGAAGGATTACATAGACTTTATTTGACATGGGCAATTATAAAAATCAGAAAATACATGCATAAGACTTAATTTGATTAATTCATCAAAACATCGCCAGCCTGAAATATTAGGATATACAATATCAAATAAAAAAATTCTTCACGTTAAAAAAGTAATCAAGGGTCATAACATGAACACATACCAATTAAGAACACTTAAGATATCTTTAATAACTGAAGACGAAAAAGTACAAGGTGCCGGGCTATACTTACTTGGAAGTACCCTAGGCCAGAAGCTCCTTTAATCAACTAGAGCGATGTAAACTGCAGCATACAACCCTAACCCATTTTTACATACCTGATTGCAGCATTTAAAAAAAATTGGCAATAACCCAATGCATATATCTAATTTTGCCATCCAACATTATAAAGTACAGCATTCAGAACAATCCCAAAACCAGGCCTCCCCTCCAATCAGCCTCCTAAAGTATTTGGGGTTGGTCCGTTATATAATAAAAGTAGGCCCTTTCAAACCAGGGAGTAAACATCCTACTCTCAGTCTGAATCAACTGGCAAGTAAAGGCCTTCTGCAATCTTCCGCAAGAATTGAGCAGTAGCAATAATAACATCCTGAAACCTAATCAGGTTATCAAATGTTATGCTATGTTCAAGTATTTGGAAGCAAAGAACCCTGGCTGACATGTTGCAACTAAGTTCAAGGCATGAATGCCTTCTGTCTTTAGGTCTTGGCCATAATTTTGCAACAGTACAATATTTGGGGTTTCTGAAATTGCAGCATTTAATTTTTTCTACTTTTCAGTCTGTCATTACCCATGCTTAAGTTCCTGTTATTTTATCTGTATATGTCCATATTTATTTTCATAAGTAGTAATTTAAGAAAGAATATAGAAATATTTGATATAATACTTTCAGCTAAAAATGTTTGCATTGTTGTTCAGACGTGCAGATCTCGAGCTATTTAAAGAAATGCCATCCTATTTTAGCCACTCATCCTCTGAATCCGCACAACTATTCGCCTGGCAGTTATGTTTGAAGGCATGAGGTGTTACTCAGAACACCTACTTTCTTATTTTTTTGTTTTCAAATATAAATTGCGACAGGAAAACACATTGTTTCCCATCTATATATGCATGTACCAATCAGTAAAAAAAAGAAGAAAATTGTGGCCATTAATTTCAATTAAAAGTATCTGGTAGAATTACCAGTATCTATGCCCCATTAAACATATCCAAGGAATGTTTTTTTATTTCTGTTTCCTCTGCACTATAGCGCATTAGGAGTAAGCTAAAGACCCAACAAAAAAACCTAGATTCACGCTCAAAATTTTTTCCTTGTGCAGTTAGAATACGTGAGGTTTTTCTTTTACCAGGGAGGTTCTAAAGTTATTTTTTTTTCAAATGCTAATATTTGAATGAATACTATTAATCCTTTTTTCATTCTATATAATTTGAATAGGTTTTATGAAATTTGACATTATGAAAAGTTTTGAGTAACTAAAAATAAAGTGGCAGAACTAATAACGTCTCTGCTGGTGTGAGATGTGATTGACAATGTTTCAATCCAATGATTGGAAGAGGAAAAAAACAGAAAGCCAGAGGCTTGAAATGGGTTGACCCAAAGAACTCTCTAAGGGCCTAATTAAGAGTTTGACCAGACTTCTGAGGGCGTGCCGGTGGTCCAGTCACTGTTGCGTCGGTAGTCCGACCGCCCTATTATTACTTTGGTGTTCAGATCGCCATTGCACTGCCTCAACTGCCAGGGAACCACGTTTTGTGGCGGTCCCTTGGTGGCGAGGGCCCCAATATCCAATATGCTTGGTGGTGCATATTGCGACTTATCTCACCTCCAGTGGTGTCGTGGAGGTTTTTCCTCCATAGAAGGGCTGGTGGTGAGGTGCTCCTCTGCAAGGGGATGCATGCAAGGGGGCACATGTTGTGCCCCCCTGTTTTTTGCACCCCAATTACCTGCACAGGAAGAAATGCACAACATTGTGCATTACTTCCCATGTAGGAATGTGCACTGGGGGTCCAGCGGCAGTGCTGTTTAAGGCTCACAATGAGCCTTTAAACATCACTGCTGCAGGACCTCCACACCGCCCACCCACCAGACCACAAAATTTGGTGGGTGGCAGTGACTCTTGGCAGTGCGGGCACGCGGCGGTGGTGAACCGCCCGCTCCTGCCAAAAGTCAAAATCAGGCCCTAAGTATCTACTAAAGTATCAAGGGTCTGGTTAAGATGTCAGTTGGAAAGCTTCAGACCAATGTAGACACTTTCTGACTCACATGGTAGGTTTAAAGTCCGACTGCCATATTATGATAACGGCGGCTGAAGGAGCCTGTCGGCCAGTCTGAAAACGCTCATAACTCCTTAAAGACGGCGTTTCTGCTGACAGGATTATGATGTCGGTTTCCACCAGCCCATTCATGTCGGCCTTTCCGACATGGATTGGCTGTAAGAGACTGACTTTAGGGGCCCCTAACCCTCTTCATTTGAGACGGGGGGAGCACCTATGGTTCCCCCAAAACATCCCTGCACCTGACTGCCACACAGTGCAGGGATGTTTACAAACTTCAAATTTTCTATTGGAGCTTGTGCTGCGGGTGGTTTTGGCCCACCGCACTAGCTCACATTGAAAAACTGAAGTTTGCAACCGCACCATGAGCAGTCGCATCCTAATGTGTTTGCCGGAGCCGCCAACCTATGGCTGGTTGGTTCCTTCCCCCAAACGGTGTTGGTCGGAGGGAACTCTGACCGACATCGTAATTAGGCCCTAAGTATGTTTGGTTTGTCGATGACAGACAGTTAAATCTGTCCCTGGGCAACACCTAAAAAAGTATTGAACTTTCAAAAAAAAGATAGTCGAAGAGATCCCAATTCAGGAGTAAGATATTTTGGCTAATCGTGTTTTTAGGACACATTATATTGTCTCTACAAGTCTTACAGTCCCCGTTATGAAATCAGGACTCTGAGCAGTGATCGCTCTTCACCAAACTAAAAGGGTTAGTAACCCTTTTTGTGGCACAATGACATGAAATGAAATGATTATAATCACAGACCAGTTGTCCCCAGGGAATCATTTTAATCAGATTTCAGAGTTAAAAAATGGGGGGAAATTAATCCACAATGTAGAGAAAGTAAATTAATGAATTGGACTTTCTTTCAATTATTCAAGGCTTGTCTAGGTAAGTTAAAAAGGGGAAGAGATCAGTGGTTGTAGAGAGTGTTAAATTATTATATCTTTACGGTCCCTTGTGTAAAAAGCTTTAAATATTTGCATGAATCATTTGTGCTGCACTGATCCTGTTAGATCTCAGTGCAGTCTTTGATACTGTATCACATTACATTCTGCTATGTCGTCTGGCGGCAGTGGGGATCACCGGTCCTGCCCTGGAATGGTTCCGTTCATTCTTACGGGACAGATCCTTCTGGGTGTCAGTCCCCCGTATCTCTCTCAATCCCATTCCATCGGCCAGGGAGTCCCCCAGGGCTCTGCACTTAGCCCATCCCTTTTCAATCTCTACGTACAGCCACTTGCGGTAGTGGCTAAAGAGTGGGACTTTACGCTGGTATCATATGCAGATGATACTCAGCTGGTCATCACTCTTACCGAGGGGCCATCCACATCGGCCTCGAGATTTAGGGATGGGCTGGCTGCAGTAGCCCAATGGATGACAGACAACTGCCTGCAGCTTAATGCAGGCAAAACGGAGGTGCTGCTCGTCGGGAGGAATACCGCCTATTGGAATGAGCACTGGTGGCCATCTTCTTTGGGGACTATTCCACCATCCAAATCTTTGGTAAAAAACTTGGAAGTCTGGATGGACTCCTCGCTCAGTTTTCAGACCCACACTAAAAGAGTGGCAGCTACCTGTGTGGGCCTATTGAGGAGTCTCAATCCAATACTAAAGTTTTTTTACTCCAAAGTTCGGCAGCTCATTGTACAGGCCACAATCCTCTCTCGCCTGGATTATGCTAGTGTCCTTCTTCTGGGCGCTAACAAAGTCGAGATCACGCGACTCCAACGAGTTCAGAACTCGGCAGCAAGAACTTTGGTGGGCCTTCCTCGCAGATGCTCTGCCAGAGCCACTATCAGAAAGCTGCATTGGCTTCCTATTGAATCTCGCATTCAGTTTAAAACTCTTACCCTGGCATTCAAGATTCTTAAATCCAGCTGCCCTAAACTCTTATGCCCGCTTCTGACACCTTATGTGCCTCAGCGCAGCCTCCGCTCATTGGGCCAACACCTAGTGATCGTGCCTTGCACGAAACTCTGTCGCATTGGCGGCCATTCCTTTAGGGTGCTGGGAGCTAAGCTCTGGAACTCATTGCCATTTTACATTCGCTCTATGAATAACCTGTCTGCTTTCCGGAAAGCCGTCAAGACCCATCTGTTCCCTCCCCCTTAGGATTGCCGTTCTGGCTCTATCCCCTCTGTCGGTACTGCACTTGTTGATCTCTAGCGCCGGGACGCCTCTTTGCTGGAGCAGCTGTCGCGCTCTAACAAATCAATAACATAACATAACATATTCTTATTTTTTGATCATTTAAATTCAAAGTAATAAAAATGAATGGACACATTGTTTTGAAAGGTGCTGTGCACAGTAGTGAGTATAGTAAATAAAAGTGACACACAGTAATAGAGTCAGAGAGTGCTGCAGCTGAACCTCATGTGAGCATGTTCTGCATTGGTTTGTGAATCATCTCATGCTCTGACGGGGTATTTTGCTTTGTCTCATCAGGACAAAACGTTAGATGAGGTTCCTAAAATAGACGAACGTCTTATTGGGCAATCTTTGAATGTACAGCAGAAAAACTGAGGGTTGGGGTCCTCACAGCAGGACTAAACATCCTCGGGACGTCCCCGGCTGTAAACACATAAAAAATCCAAAAGGAGAACACGGTGAGAGTCCAGAGTGGGTGGAAAAATTCAAGTGATGTGAGAGATGCAAATAAGTTGCAGCTCAACTGAAATCAATATGCATTCATGCGTGCAGCCTAAAAGCATAAGTAAGAAGTTAGGTCCTGGGTAGTGTGCGATCAAATACAATTGTCTGTAAACAAATTGAATAGAAAATATGAATGAGTCGCTAAAATAGTGGAATGGTTTGGATTATCATCTCCAGAAATGTGAGTCGGTCACCACAGTTCTGGAATTATTTAAAAGAGATCAAAATTACTTTTTTTGTGATCAGCGTAGGGGTAAAAATTACTATTCCCACTCCAGAGAGTGCAACAGTAGGGAAGGCGTTGGATAGCGTAGGGGTAAAAATTACTATTCCCACTCCAGAGAGTGCAACAGTAGGGAAAGCGTTCGATAGCGTAGGGGTAAAAATTACTATTCCCACTCCAGAGACTGCAGCAGTAGGGAAAGCGTTGGATAGCGTAGGGGTAACAACTACTATTCCCACTCCAGAGAGTGCAACAGTAGGGAAAACGTTGGATAACGTAGGGGTAGAAATTACTATTCCTACTCCAGAGAGTGCAACAGAAGGGAAAGCGTTGGATAGCGTAGAGGTACAAATTACTATTCCCACTCCAGAGAGTGCAACAGTAGGGAAGGTGTTGGATAGCGTAGGGTAAAAATTACTATTCCCACTCCAGAGAGTGCAACAGTATGGGAAGCGATGGATAGCGTAGGGGTAAAAATTACTATTCCCACTCCAGAGAGTCCAACAGTAGGGAAAGCGTTGGATAGCGTAGGGTAAAAATTACTATTCCCACTCCAGTGAGTGCAACAGTAGGGAAAGCGTTGGATAGCATAGGGGTACATTTTACTATTCCCATTCTAGTGAAAATAAATTAATATAATTCACATATTTATCAATTAATCAATTAATAAAAATGTATTACCAATTAAGAATTATTTAATTACCAATTCAAAATTAATTAACAATTTATTCAAAATAAATACCAATAAATTAACATATTTAATTAATTATAATCAAATTACTTCCCACCCTATTCCCCTATAAACCCACAACCCGCTACAGAAAATAAATTAATATTATTCACATAATTATCAATTAATGAATTAATAAAAATTAATGATCAATTAAGAATTAATTAATTACCAATTAAAAATTAATTAACATTTTATTCAAAATAAATACCAATAAATACATTTACATATTTAATTAATTATAATTAAATTTCTTCCCACCCTATTCCCCTATAAACCCACAACCCGCTACAGAAAATAAATACATTTTATTCACATAATTATCAATTAATACAAATGTATTATCAATTAATAATTAATTAATTACCAATTAAAAATTAGTTAACTATTTATTGAAAATAAATACCAATAAATTAACATATTTAATTAATTATAATTAAATTACTTCCCACCTTATTCCCCTATAAACCCACAACCAGCTACAGAAAATAAATTAATATTACTCACATAATTATCAATTAATAAAAATTAATTATCAATTAAGAATCAATGAATTACCAATTAAAAATTAATTAACAATTTATTTAAGAAAAATACCAATAAATTAATTAACATATTTAATCAATTATAATTAAATTACTTCCCACCCTATTCCCCTATAAACCCATAATACACTACAGAATTAAATTACGCAAAAATTAAATAACATAAAATGAATTACGTGAAATAAATTACAAAAAATATACACTTTTCACACATATACTAACATACAAAACACTTTAAAAAAATCGATATTATTAAAAATTCGATATTTTTAATAAACTATATTATGTACTTCGATATTTTGACTTTCTATATTTTTAAAATCGATATTACATTACTTACCTTAAAAACGATATTTTTGGTGTCTATATTCTGTCCATTCAATATTTTGTCCATTCTATATTTTGGAGACGATATTTGTGTTACTCGATATTTTGGACTATTTTGACCATATACCAACCAGTTCATCACGTACATTATAAAGAGATGCCAAGATCGACCTAGCATGCTCGGTACGACTTATGGTGGAATCCACCAGCACATTCGTTTTCCCAGAACCCACTGCAGAAATACAAAGCTGGAGACACCCATCCTTCTTCGTAGACTCCGGAATCTCAGCCAAGGAAACAGGAAGAGGCCTGGAACGCTCCACCACCAGACGCACATATTCCTCAGACTCCTCACCAGGGGTAGCAGGACGGAAATGCCGAGAAACATAGTCAGCAGGATTTAGAGTCCCAGGACGAAACACCACTGTAAAACCATAATCCTGCAACTGCAGGATCCACTTCTCAATCCGTGGGGGAGTATTGGAGGAGAGCCTATGAACAGCGAAATGAGAGGTTTATGGTCTGTATGTACAACAAACGACTAGCCATATAAATGAAAATGATGACACCCCCAATGTATGGCGATAGCCTCCTTTTCGATATGAGAATACCGTTGCTCAGTCACAGACAATGCATTACTGGCACACGCCACCGGGGCCTATTCCCCACTGCTCTGCCGCTGAGAAAGCACAGCCCCCAATCTAACGGGACTAGCATCCACTGACAACTCAGAGTCCAGTGCAGCATTGAAATACACCAGAGTGGTATCAGCGGAGAGGGCCTGCTTAGTAGCTCAAAAAGCACATTCCTGCTCCGGACCCCAGTCCCATGCAACATTAGACTTAGTGAGTTCCCGCAAAGGAGCCCTAAGATCAGTTAGGGTGCGGATAAAACAGCCACAATAGTTCACCATCCCCATGAAACTCCGCACACCAGAGACATTAATTGGAGCAGAGCAGTCTGAATATCACACACTTTTATGAGTTCCGGTCACACACCATCCTGCGAAAAGCGATACCCAAAAAAGGAAATGTCAGTCTTCAAAAGTGTGCATTTCTCTTTATAAAGTGTAAGTCCACTGTCTAGCAACCACTGAAACACACCCCTGAGATGACAAAAATGTTCATTCAAAGTAGGGGCATGCACCACAATGTCATCACTGACATTAATCACACCGTCCAGTCCAGAAAGAACCCCCATGATCTTGTCCTGAAAAACTTCTGCAGCACTAGAGTCCCCAAAACTCAAAAGCTTATACCTCCGCAAACCCACATGCTTTGAAAATGTGGTAATCACACGGGAAGCAGGGTCAAGCATCAGCTGACGGTAACCAGCACGAAGATCCATTCTGGGAAATCAACGTGACCCACTCACCTCCACCACAATATCATCCACGGAAGGGGTGAGGTGCCTTTCACGCTTGATCGCAAGATTAGGTAACTCCATATCCACACAAATGCGGACCTCGCCAAGCTGTTTAGCTTTATGGGCCTCCTCGATAGGGGACACCCAGGGAGTCCGACCATCCACCCATTCAATAATGTTCGCCATCTCCAGCTTCACCAATTCTGCTTACACCTTCGGCCGAAGATGGAACACCACCCTCCTATGATGTAAACCTACTGGCTGGAAGGAATCATGACATGAAATTAAATGAAATGAAAGGACATTTGTAAAGCTCATGGCTACCCGGAGGCCTCCCATCGCTAGGCATGACCAGCAATCGAGGCGGAAAGATTTAGGGGAACAGAAGGGTTTTCAGTTGTTTAAGCAAGATGGCTAGGCTCTTTACGGAGGTGGAGTGGCAGTGTGTTCCAAAGCTTTCCGGCATTAGGAGAGAAACGTCTGCCGCCGCTTCTGGACCTCTTAATTCTAGGGGTGTCAATTATGTGAAGTTTGTCAGAGCGTCGTATGAAGTTTGATTATACGACCCTTCAAACAGCCAATCCCATCAAACAAAGGCAAAAACTGGGCCAACAACTCCTCCACATTCTACTGATGCACACTCATAGTTAAAGAGACCAATTGCAAACTTTCCACTGTCCGACAGCTCAGCAATATCCCTTGACCCCCTTTGGTGACATATATCCGAGTCCGTATCGCATGAGAGCCATGCGCAACCTCAGCAGTAAACACACCTGCCAGCGGAAGGGGATCAGAGGACCCATAGGCAAAAACCCTTGTAGTGGTCAAACTCAAAATGGGAGAAATTGGCAACGCAGCATCATCGATTTTGCCATCACATTTATAGAAGCACCTGTATCAATCAAGGCAGGCACCAGGTGACCATCCACCATAACATGACATTTAGGGATACCGTTTCGAACATGACCTCCAGGTTGCAAAGCATGGATGACATGTATGGCCCACTCCATATCATCATCATCCATGTCTCCTTCCGCCAGCAACTGAGCAGCAACGTACAACTGATCCGATGATACAGGGACAGAACCTCGTGCAGGGGCAGAGCGACACATCTTCGCAAAATTATAGAGCTTGCTGCAGTTGGAACACCTCTTCCCAATAGCAGGACACGTCCGTTCATGAGGAAAAGAACCCCCACAACCATAACAATTCCTGGGCCGTTCCTGCTTCCCCTGAACCCGCAGATTCCTCCCATCAGGGACCGGGGCTGAAACAACATTAACTGGCTCTACCTTCACCACCTGCTGGAGTGCTGCCTCTATCTGGGATGCTCTCACTTTTGAAAGTTCCTTGGACCTGCCCCGGGTCAACATGTCAGTCATGGACATACACGGCACCTTTAATATAGCCTCATGTAACTTGTTGAAGGAACTGGGACCTGATCTCATCTGCAGCATCAGGCAATGTACAGGTGCTGGCTAACTCATGCAGACGGGCATAGAAAGTGTCCACAGACTCATCTGGAATCTGCCGGGCCTAACAAAACAAAAACAACTCATAATCTGAATTTTCCAAAAGCTCAAAATGGGTGGTAAGGGCTTGATTCAAAGTCCTATACGTATGCGGTGGTCCATCTTCAACCACGACCACCCTAAATGGTGTATGGACACCCCCCCCCCCCAGGTACAACAACATTGGGCACCATCAATCCTCCTTCAGGTCAATGGCATCAAAATATGTTTCCAAACAGGCCACCCAGTCCTTCCAACGGGCAGCCTGTGCTGAGGGAGGACCATCCAACAGGAAATGCTCCACAGGAGGGATAGCCAACATGGCAACACCCCAAACACGAAGCACCACAGTCCCGGGCCACAACACAGAAATCACCACAGGACCAGAAAGATAGAGTCCAGGGAAAAGCTCAGCAAGCTTCACCAGAGCCCGAAGAAAATCTTACACCAAAACAGGCTACAGCACCAGGCTCCAAAGAGGCACAAAAAAGCCCCACATGGCCAGAAGAGATGCTCCACTCACCCCAAGAGGACGTCACAGGAACTGGGACACCTGGAGAGCAGCAGAGGGTGGAAACGTCCTCCTTACCCCCAGAAGAACACAGGCAGGGGGGCATCAACAGAGTCGCAGCGGGCGAAAACGACCTCAACAGCAGGATGCCACAATGCGCTGAATACTGGCACCACAAACAGCCGGTGAAGCACACCGTGCCTCTCCACAGGACGGTGCTGGCCGCAGGACGCCGGCCGCAGGGCAGCAACAGCACTCTCGCTCCTGCCGCAAATCACCCGATCCTCACCAGCACGCTGCAGGCAGCCACCAGCAGGCCACGCCCCCAGGAACAGCCGGGACAGCTGAAACAAAGCAGCAGAGCTGCAAAACCCAGGAAACAAGGCAAGGCCCCGGGAACAAATGGGGCGGAATCCCGAAGAAGCCACCACCAGCAACACGGAGACAAGTAGCCAGAGCCACCACCAGGAGTAGCCGGCAAGGAACAGGACACGCAGGAACACCTTCGTCGCCAAGATGTTATGTCGGAGTGAGTAGACTCAGGACACCAGAAATAGTCTGATCGACTTCCTGGTCACACCAGGCATCTTTTATTCAGGCAAACCCCACCCCCAATCATTAAGTTCAAAACACCTGGGTTATTAATACACAGGCGGTTCACCGCCGCCCTTCTGGGATACTGGAAGGGACGTCACACCTACTAAGGTAATCTGTGAAATTCCAGGTGACAAAAAAGCTGCCTAGAGGCTTTCACACAGTGTAATAACGATCCATCCTTAAATGCCTATTGTCTTTAATGCATGCTTTTTACAAGGTCACACTTACTGGCATACTGGCTTTGTCATAACATTTCGTATTAAACAGATCGAACCTATGGCATATCACTTGATTTCTACCAGTAAACTGATGAAGCCTTTACCCTTTAACATTGGCTTTAGACTTTACCCATCACCAGCCAATTCAAGTGCACATAAACTAGCAACCATTATGCATTCATTTAAGAAATTACAAATATATAGAAATATACAGCTTGTAAAACAATAGGCCTTATAAGAATCAACACAGTGAAAACCATCTATCAGAGTGGGTGGACAATGCCAAACCTCTTGCCTACTAAGGTACAATCTGGGAGATTACATATAACAAAATACCTGTCTATAGGCTGTAACACAATGTGATAACAGCCAATAATGGAAGGCTTACTAGTTGTAACATATGCTTTTCAGAATGTTTCTATTGCACCAAAAAGGTATATAGCTTGTCATCATCATTGCCAACTCATGCCTACAGTCTTCAGCGTAAGCCTTTCGACAGGGCAACCTTCAGTCACACAGGCATATAATTAGAAAAATGTACAAAATTAGAGTTGACTAAGCAAAATACTATCTACCCTAAGACGATCTAACAAGGATTCTCATATAGCAAACTGTCTATATCCATAGTTTGTCAAGCTGGGTGACCAACACCAAAACCATTGCCTACTGCACTAATCTGTGAGGTTATATGTAACAACTGTGGGCCTTAATATAGAGGGATAATAATACACACTTAAATGCCTGCCATCTTTGACATATGCATTTCACAAAAATGCATTAGGCCTACTGCCTTCATCATAGCATTACATAATAAATAGATCAAGCCTATATCCATGCTCATTAGTTTGCCTCCATGGTCAACTCAGTCAACTCAGTCCTGCTGTAGCGAGTATAAACTTTGCCAAAAGTCACAAAGGGCCATATGTATCAACATACCCTTTTGCGATTTCTTAATAGCGATTTTTAAGGAATCGCTATTTAGAAATCGCACAATGGTATGTATGTAGAAATTCGCAATTTTTTAGCGATTCCTTAAAATTCCTTAATTGCGATTAGCAAATTGCTAATCGCAATTAAGGAATAATTTCCCATTAGTTCCTATGGGCCAGGAGGCCCATAGGAATGTATGTGAAATTATTCTCAATTTGCGATTCGCAATTTGCTAATCGCAAATTGAGAATAATTTCAAGGGTGCAGGGGTGTCCAAAGGACACCTTGTAGCACCCCTGAAATAAGCTTGGGTGCACATGTGGTGCACATACATGCCCTAAGGGCATGTATGTGCATCACATGGCACTTTGAAAAATCCAAAAATTGGCATTTTTCAAGAAAATCGCAAATTACCACCAACCTGAAGTTGGTGGTAATTTGCGATTCCTTAGGGACGATTAGCAATTTTTTTTTGCATCATACATTGCATTTAAGGAATCGCAAATTTTGCGATTCCTTAAATGCAATCGCAAAATAAGGAATCGCAAATTTTGCGAATCCTTATTTTGAACCACATTTTGCTTAATACATACCATTTAGCAAATTCGCATTCGCGAAGGCCGAAATTCTGCAAATTTCGGCCTTTGCGAATGCGAATTTGCTTGATACATATCGCCCCAAGTCTTTTTATTGGAAGCACACAAATTCAGACCAATCAATCCTGTACATGTGGTTGAAGCCTACGCCTCTCTCTTAGTAGGAATCTGAAAACTATTCTTGTTGATCACAAAAGGTTGGTGATAGCTGTACTGTCAAACCAGACTTGAAAGTCCACAGGCCCTGTTGCCAACCCCCCGGTTGTGCATGGCCAAAGTGATGTCATCAATGATGTCATTTGAAATTCAACAGTGATGCCATAAATAATGTATACTACATGTCAGGAGTGGTGTGATATGTGGGTTGTATGTTGGAACAACGCATGCCTTTTTTCACGTATGCCATTACTCTGCAGTCTTTACAATGAATGCTTCTTTACCACACATTCCTTAAAACGACATACCTTAGGGAAAGTGCTGCACTTTGGAGAGGTATAATTTACTATTCCAACTCTGCGTAACAGTAGGGAAAACATTGGACTTTAAAGTCCAATACCACTTTCCCCATAGGCATGTTATTTTAATACCTTGTATGGTAAAGACGCATCCACCGTAATGGCAGCGCTGTAACTGCAGCACGTGGTTCAGCCATCGAGGTAAAGGCTGTTTCCCAAAATGTGAGGTCATAAGCAGTGCATAGTGTGGGTGCTCACTTAAGGTTAGCTCCGCTAACTTTAACTAGTGAATGTCTGTGTTTTTTTTTAGCTTAAAACATTATTATTGTCACACATATTTAAGTAACTATAACATTACTTTAACCTTTGTTTTTTTCAGTACATTTCTAGAGTTTTCTTTTTTTTTTTAAATCGAAAACAGATCATTTTATCACATCTAACTATAACGTTACTCTAACCTAATCCAACATGTAACAGTGTAAAAATTGAGTAATCTCCTTTGGGGTCATTTACCCTGTGTACGAACGTTGAATACAGCGTGCCCAGTTGTTTTTTATTCTCTCTGAGGTATCATTAATTCAATTATAATGATGAGCAATAAATGACAATAAACAAACCAGTAGTCCTGATCAATGGAATCATTTAACAAGGGTGATCAGGTGTTAATCCTGGTTTCCTGTGTAGTACCCTGACACAACCCTTGCTCCCCATGGTATCAGGCGTCCAAAAGGCAGTGGAAAGAACAGAAAGTAAACAGGTCTTTGGTACATGTTATTATGTTATATTAAGTGTATCTCTTTCGAGTATCCTTTTGTTTGTTTGGTACCAAAGTGCTTTCATTATCTGTGTCACCTTACTTCAGAAGTTAACAGGTGACTCTTGATGGATTAAGGGTGAAACAAGACGTCAGACCATCATGTGATCAGAGATCATGGACGCTGATGTCTTTATCCTCCAGTTTTGACAAATTTATGTCTGCATTTGGAAGACGTATTCATGAAGGGTTTCTTTTTTATTGAGACACTGCATAGTCCTGCACACTCAAGTATACCTTTTTAGTTAGATATGTTTTGAGGCCACAGATAGGAAAGTGTCCATAATTTGAACCAATAAGTGTAACATAAATAGTAATATATACATATATCAATAGTATTCATTTTTAAAAAATCTGAAAATAAATTCAGATTTAAAACCGTGCATTAATAGCTTTTTCTAATATATATATATATGAACATGCAGTTTTAAATAAAGTAAATGTACTAAAATTAATTAGATAAATGGTGTTAAATATTATAGCAATAATTGCAATTATTAATTTGAATGTATTCAACAAAGCAGAAGATAAACACATCATAAAATAGGATCTATGTATGGTAGAAAGAAGAAGAATATGGGTCACTAGGAAAATAGACAAACACAATGAAGCCTGTAATATTTAATAATAAACTATTGAGAAAAAATATGCCTAAATATTAGATTAGAATATGATAAATAATCTAAAATCCTATTTATTTCTTACATTATAGGCAATTGGCACCTATTTCTTTTTTAAACTGCTTAAGCTCTGGCAGTTGCTAGTTTGTTTTCGTCTCACAATTGTACCGTGTTCAGACCTTGTTGTAATATATGGTTTCTAAGACTTTGAACAAACACTTGGCAAGTGCTTCAGCTTAAAGAACCACTTCCTGCAGGTGTCTCAGGTTTGTTCCCAGGTGCTGGATTTGTTGAGAGTTTTCTCTCTGTCTGATCAGAACATTGTCTAAGTAAACCAATGACTTGTTGTACCCCAGCCAGGACATTCATGTTGGTGCTCTGAAATGTGGAAAGAGCCAAAAGTGCTCCAGATAGCACAACACATTGAGCACTGGAACAAAAGGTGTTTACGGCTATGCTGTGACATCTCGCCAACTTTAGCAGTGACTTCTAAACAGACTGTTGTAATAACAAATGCACGTCACGACTAACATATTACAGTTGTGAAATCTTCATTATCCACAAACATGCTTTCCTTTACAACAATAGCGTATGATATATTTATTTCTTAGGATATTTGCGTTGCCAGTGGAAAGGAATATAATGTGTTCAGCTATCAATCCTCAAATCGGTAGGGAGCACGATTGTTTTGTTCTTTTCTCTTTTTGAACTGTGAGATTCTGTAGGAAAGACTTTCATAACTCAAGAGTGTGCCTTGCTTTGTGAGCCAGATGGTTTGGGTCCTATGCAACAGATCAATTTTTAGGTTGAGCCTACCAAATAGCACAAGCTGTCTGCTTGCAAAAGACCGCTTGTGAGCCTAAACAGAACCTAAGGGACTTACAGCCACCCCACTGCTTACCAATAGTTGGCTTTACTGTCACTCTCCTTTGCTTGCTTTCTATTGGTTTACATTTCCCAGATTGTCAATCTTGTGTTCATCCCTTCCCCAGAGCAAATCCTCTTTTCCATTTATAATAAACTGGTCCTCTGCCCCATTTTACTTTTAGTTGTGTGTTGCTGTTCCCCTCCCTTTTGCCACTCTGTATCCATTGCTTTTTCCCACTTGCTCCTCCATTGTCCCCCACAACCTCTGTCTTTTTTAATATTTTATTTTTACTTAGTTAGTTAGTTTGTAGAGAAGGACCTTGCAGCAGATTGCTACCGGTCCATTCACCTTAAAAAATGTGCTTTTGTGGTACTTCTCTTTAATTTTATGGTTGAGCGTGCAAGACAGTGCAAGCTGTCTAGTTGCAAAATGCCTAGAGTAAACTTACCAAGAACGTGCAGTGGGCTTAAAGCCTACCCATTGGTTACCATTATTTGTAGACTAATTTTCTTGATTCTTACTCAAGGGTTTGTCCAGCCCCAGGAATGTAGCCTTTTTAATTGTGTCATTTCTATGCTCACTTTTAGGGAACTATGTTTTCCTTTTTGCTTAAGCAGGCCATAAAAATGCATGTGTTTTCCACCCATCTCCTTCATTTGCTTCTCTCCTCCACCAAATACCCGCCTCTGTGCTCAGTGTTATTTCCTTAGAGTTGCAAGCTCTTATTTGTGCGCTTCTCCTCTCCTCGTGCCCCAGCCATGCACAGTGCTGTTATCAATTTTATTATTTTAGATGTTGCAGTGATGTTATCACTGATGTTATAGAACATGTCATAAATGATGTAATATCTGAGGTATTTAGCAGTACATGTCAATAATACGTGTTATAGTTACTGTAGGGCTTGAGGTAAAGTTACTTGAGACAACTATAAACTGGGAATTTTAGTCACTTTAGTCATTTAAAATAGTCTGGTTTTACTGACATATTCACCTAACTATAATGTCCCTTTAACCTTTGTTTTTTTCATAGAATTTCTAAGGTGTTTATAAAATGTAAAGTAACATATTATTACAATTCCTTACTGTAATATTACTTTTACGTTTGTGTTTTTCAGTGAATGGTTTGCAGGACCTGCATCCAATCCCCCTATATGCAGATATGCAGTGGTGGCTGGTGCAGGTAGAGCGGTGAGGCAGGGCAGGGCCGGGGGGGGGAGTCGGCAGATGACGGAACAGGGATAATAAAATTATTAAAAAAAGAACACTACTTACCTTGAGCTTGCTGCATCCCTGATGCTGCGAGTGAATGGTAAGTGGTTTTATTTATAATTTTATTTTATTTCCCCTATTCCATCATCTGTCGACTCCACCAGCCACGAACCGCCCGCTGCTCTCACCTGCACCAGCCGTGAATTCTCATGGGTGCCCTACCCCTGAGAGTAGCGTAAGGTTGGGTGCAGGGCTTGGCCTGCAGCCATGCTCTGCAACAAACCCATGCCCAACCTCCTGCTGCTGCACATTGCTAGCGTTGTCATGTAGCAATGTAAAAGGAGTCATTTTAAGTAAGGCAGACCAACTGGCTTTGTCAAAGCCCTAAAATATCAAAATAATAGTGGCTGCACATCATCATATGTAAAGCAAGCCTATTGACTTTGTCATTCTTCCAATTGCCCGCCTTGTCATTTTTTTCTGTTGCAAATTAGCAGAATTAAAAAGAAAATAAAGTTGCCTGGGTATATAGGGAATATAACCCTACCCACTCTCTATCATATTCAAGCTCAGAATGCTCCTCTTTAAGCTCAATTAAGTCTGAGCTTTACAATTTTCCTTCCCTGACAGGCCCGGACTGGCCATAGCGGGCACTGGGCAATCCCGCGGTGCCCCGCAAGGGTGGGGGCCGATTTTGTTACAGGGCCGTTTTTGCAGCATAGCTGCAAAATCGGCCCTGCAACAAAATCGGGCGAAAACCGGCCCTAGCAAAGTGCTCAGCGGCAAAAAACCAACCCCCCCCCGAGTGGGGGCCGGCCGAGCACTTTGCCAGGGCCGGTTTTGGTTCCCAGTCCGGCCCTGTTCCCTGACTATAGATCAAGTGCTCAAGCTAATGGCCCATACTAAGTCAGGGGCTCCTTCAAACCCTTGCCTGCAAAGAGTACTGTTAGACTCAGCGGACAAGCGTTCTTCAGTCTTAACTAGTTTGCTGAACATCGACATTAAAATAGGAATTTTTCCATGAGATTAGTCTCTCTTCTTTCTCTGTTTAAAAAGCCTTTCCTTCATCCCAAGGAAGAGAAAAATTATCGTCCAGCTCACCATTACCTTATGCAGTGAAGGTCCTTGAGAAACATCTCAGTAAAAATTTGTCAGCCTATTTGGAGGAGAATGAACTTTTGAGAGAAGCGCAGTTCAGCTTTAGGTCAGGCTACAGCACCGACACTGGCCTCGTGGCTGTTTCAGAAGAGATCAGCCTGATTATGGATAGAGGTGCAGTGAATCTTTAAGATGTTTCCGCAGACTTAGACACGGTAAGCCACGTTATATTGCTAGAGCCTCTGACAGAAATCGGGATTGCTGGCTCAGCCTTTGACCTCCTTTCTTCATTTCTGATGGGTAGGGAGCAGATGGTGGTACTTGGGGAGTTCAATTTCAAATCCTTTTTCCTAACTTGTGGGGTCCCTTAGGGGTCGTCACTTAGTCCCACACTTTTTAACATCTATGTGGCTCACCTGGACAAGTTGATCTACTCCTTTGAATTTGCAACAGTGGCCTATGCTGATGACACTCAAATTGTAGTTGCAAAAACAACAGTTGATGGACAGAATGCAGAACAATGTCATACATTCACCCCAGTACAGAGATCTGGGCCTAAAGCCATCATTGTTTTGCACTCCACACCACCCCAGTTCAGACATGGCCATATGCAAATCAGCCTTGACCCTGTGCGTCATGAGAACAGTCCAGCCCGAACTGCCAAGCCATGTCTTCCCTGGACCGTAATCAAGCATCCTAGGACCGGTTTCTGGCTATCAGCCGTCATCAGCAAGGATAGCTTGACTCCAGTGGTGTGGAGAGCACCGCCCGCCACAAGGCTGCTGAACTCTGGTGAGCGCCCCAAAACATGAAATAAATATTTGGTGGTACCCCTGCCCCTTATATGGGTGCCACCAGAAAGAAAATAATTAAAAAAGCCTTAGGGCATTGTTGGAGCAATGAATGATAAATGAGCAGCCGCAGCCACTATTTTATTTATTTTTTCCCAAAATGATTTACATTTTTTGGTTGCCCCGATGCTAACTTGGGGAACTCACGGCATGGCTACTCATTGGGAGCATTGTGGAGAGTCCCAATGCCTCTGCAGCCCTGCTGGCTCCCCAGTCACAACCTCAGTGAGAGCTGGCCATTCTTTTAAAGTGGATGCCCACCAAAGGGCTCCCACAACTATTACCATTTCTGGGGGCCTCAGGGAGGGCCACAGGGCCCATGTGGCCTGGCTGGCTCCCTAGCCACCAACAAGGTGGGAGCCAGCCATTAAAAAAATAATTGAAGTCAGTGCCCATCGAGGCACCTATATGCAACAACACTATGGGGACTGATGGGGGGAAGCCCCAAAGCCCAGCAGCTCTAGCCTCCCCCAGCCAACACCCACAGTGGTGCTGGCGGGAGCTGGCTCACTCACCTTCTTTCTGCCCAGGCAGGAGCAGCATTTTTCACTGCTCCCGCCCAGGCTAGTCAAAGTTGGAGTGATGGTGGGATATATCCATACTCCCCTGGTGGAGAGAACTAATTGTCCTGGGGGATGTGTTCCCTGGTACATTGCCACAGTATTGGGCCCCTAGGGAAGGAGTTCTGGCACCAATGTGCAGCCTGGAAGGGGATCGACATCCCATTTCCCCCATACAGACACCTTAATGGCCCCAGAGGATGTGGTCCTTGGGGAAACGGGGAGGGTGGCAGCATGCCACCATCCCAAAAAAAGAATCGCCCTGGTGGTGAGGTCTCTGGGACATAATAAGGCTCAGGGCAGCTGCCTGCCCCCTTCCACTTTAATAAAAAGCAGCCCAGGGGGAATTGTGTCCAATGAAGCTCAGGGAGGGGGACCACGAACTCCACTCCAAATTTGAAATTAAGCAGCCCCCATGGATGGGGTCTTTTGTCCTCAAAGAGGCTGGGGGAGGGGGACTGTATGCCACCTTCCTCTAAAAATAACAAAGCTCCTACCACGGGCCCTGTCCCACTCTGCGGGGTTCAAGGTCAAAGCAGGTGCCAGCCTGCATTTTATTTTCTCAGATCCACAGATCCCCCATAGATCCACGGGACAAAGGAAAGAAAATAAGTATCCCCCATGCCATATGTTCTTTTATATTTTTAACAGGACCATGGGCTGAGTCCCTGAGTGGCTACCACCACATCTTTGGTGCTGAGGCAGCAGCCAATTCGATCAAATGATATGCTTTGTTAGAGCCAGAGATCCTTTGCTGTGTGATATATATAATTATTATTAAACTTTAATTTCTCAAAAACTACTGAACGGATATACACCAAACCAAAAAAGCACACTTTCTGGACAAAGATCTAGCTTTCTACCAAATTAGTGTAATTCTGTTCAGCTGTTTTAGCTGTAGCTGTGTCTAATTTTTAGAAAAATGAATCAGGAAAACATATTGTGGGACCCCCCTCCCCTCCCCAATTGTCACATCCTCGCTTGAAAAACCGAGTAGCCAAAGGTAGGCCAAAGGGGGCACCGGGCCCTAACGGTATCCCCCCAATATTGTTTAAAGCTGACCCGAACTACTGGGCGGCTGCATTACTACAAGTGTTCAACTCCATAGATGAAGGGGCTGGCATCCCAGACTCCTGGAAAGGATCCATAATATCCCCAATCTACAAGAAGGGTGATAAGAATAAACCTACTAGCTACAGACTTGTAGCCTTAATTGATGTTGAGGCAAAATACTATGCCGGTCTCCTTTTGGACGAATTAACAGTATGGGCAAATGAAAAATCCCTCATCCCTATCAATCAGACAGGCTTCTCCAAAGGCACTGGGACCATCACAAATCTACTTGCACTGATGCTACTGATGGACAGTGCCAAAGCAGCAAATCTTCCCCTATTTTTCTGCTTCATTGATTATTCTGCTGCTTTCAACAGTATAAACAGGCAGAAGCTGTGGGCTAAACTAGCAAAGATGGAAATTGCAGCAGCACTATTAAAACAGATAATCCAGTTACACACTAACACTTGGGTTCAAATAAAACTAGGAACCGGAGAATATCTGTCAAGGAAAATATCAACATCTAGCAGATTGAAGCAGGGCTGCGTACTGGCCCCCATTCTTTTTAACCTGTTTATGGCAGACCTTTCTACAGAATTAAACAACAGCACTTATCATGCACCGAGGTTAGGCGGGCTGTCACTCTCTAACCTACTGTACGCTGACGACGTCGTCCTAATAAGCCGAACTCCAATTGGGCTTCAGCACTTGCTAAATACAACTGCCAAGCATGCTGCATCTAATGGTTTAACCATCAATCTAGATAAGTCAAAAATCATGCGGTTCAACCCGAAAAAGAATACCACAGGGTTTAATTGGAACCTGTCAGGTGCCCCTATGGAAGTCGTGTCAGAATACAAATATCTAAGGGTAATACTGGATGAGAAAGGTACCTTTAAGCCACAAAAAGAAGCCATAAAACGGAAAGGAAACACAATAGCGGTAGCTCTAAAATCTCTGAAACATAAAACTGCTGGGCCAAGCTTTTATCCCTTACTACAAGTACTACAAGCAAAGTTAATCCCAGCTATTACATATGGAAGCGAATGCCTTAGGGGAAAAGATGAAGAGACTTTGGAACAAACTGTGCTAAGAGCTGCAAGAATAATCTTTAGCCTACCAAACTATGCCTCTCCCGCGCAAATCAGGCTGGAGCTTGGCCTACAGTCACAAAAAATAGCTCGCAAAGCAGCTTATGTGAAATGTTGGTTTAGTATCAGAAGCTCCGATAACTGCTCCCGTAATTTCCACCTATGGAAAGAGACAAACTCAAGCAGAGCTTGTATCCCAAGGGATTACCTGACCACATCGATAAACCGTCTAGGCCTGAAGGAACTGTGGGCTACTACGGGAACGCAGAATAGTTTTAAGACTTTGGTAAACAAGACAGTTAAAAATCTATCAGTACTTGAAGATAAGGAAACGCTCAGAAGACGATCACATGGCTGGTGCGTGCTGCAGAGCTACACAACACCTGGTCCTCAAGACTACCTGCATGCGGGCTTCAGCCGGATGCTAAAAGAGAAATACCTTAGGTATCGATTGGGAATTCTTCCTGTCCTCCCGCATCTACCACCATGGAAGCGAACCACAGAAACAACTGAGTGCCGCCTCTGCGCAGAAGCTGAAGAGAGTATCATACATCTACTATGCATTTGCCACGGGCTGGACCTAGAACGACGCTTGTTATTGAAATCTATCTTTAACACCAAGAGGAAAAGAACCTGCAGGCAAGCAGTGAAGGCTTGCTTTGGCGGAGGAGACATACAGCTGGCATGCCGGTTTGTACAATTTATGGGGGCGGCAGAAGCGAAAATGAAAGGGCCTGGATTACCATAAAACAGGTCCAAATTAGGGGGTTACTCTGTCCGGTCCTTAAATAGCCAACCTAAAGGATTAAAGAGACACCCTACTTTGACCAATATTCAAGCATAACGGTACCAGGACCTGCAGGCAGACTGTAAAACTGTGCTTCAATCCGGCCGAAACACAGCAAAACGGCAGGCTTACAAACATTTTTGACACAGTGGCAGAGAGACTCAAACACATACTGTAAGTGGACATTGGATAAACAAAAACAGCCTGGCCAGGCTGTTACTGTTGCTTAACTTGGCAAAGCTTGGGCTAGCCCACCTTATCTGGCGTGTAGGCACTTTAGATCTGATGAAGCGCGTAAGCCCTAAAATGTGAATTTTAACAAGATGCATAATGATGGCTGCTTAACTTGGCAAAGCTTTCGCTAGCTCAGTTTTTATTGATGCACAGGCACTTTAGATCTGATGAAGCGCATTAGGACCAAAATGTTAACTTTAACATGATGCATACTAATGTTTTTTTAAACAGTGCTTTTATCCATTGAATTACGTATATTAAATTGTTAATGTTATGTGTATGCAACGGTTTTAATTAATTATGCATAGTAATAAACTACTACTACATCCTCGCTTGACGTAAACATTTTATATATATACATGCTTGTCAGAGCGAAACGCGTCAGGGAGGGCAGCTGCCCGTAATAGCACTGAATAAATAACAATGACTGCTTGCACTCTACGGTGTTGGATGGCCTGTTATTGAGCATTTTGCATTTTCTTGGGGAAGAGGTCGTTACCTGCTTCAGTGCCGCTTGGGATTCAGCGGCTCAGGATTTCTTTTGGATATATATATATATAACAATGTTCCTGTTTCACCAGTCCGCGGTGAAAAGAAGATCAGGTAAGGACCTCTTAACGTGACTTTTCCTTTTAAATCAGGCAAAAAGAATCAGCAACGATATTATCCAGTGAAAAATAAGTATTTCACACAGATGAAATAAAAAGACATGGTGTCGTCCATGACGCGTTTCACTCCTAAAAGGAGCTTGTTCACATAACGCGCCCCGGGGAGTAACCAAAATTTATAATAAGTGCACAGGTGATTTGATTTAGACAAAAAAAAGGTCTAATGAAGAAAATAAAGAAAAGACTAAAGTGAGCGCCATATTGCACAAGAAAAATATAGTGATGCCTTAAAGCCATTTACCCTTATGGACTCACAAAAGTACTATACATTGGTTTGCTCGATATCAAAAGACATTTTGTAAAGTGCAGTTGAATTACTATGTACATTATATATATGAAAACAATTCATCTCATATGAAAGATAAGGAATAACCGACAAGTGTCGTAGTCTAAATTTATGATTGAGTCAAATATCGAGAATAGGCATAAATTTCAACAATATTTAAATCTTATCTACAAATGCAGGTGTCCATCCTCTATAAAAATCATTTGTACATGAATATATACATTATTTATAGATTAAATTCATGACTCGTGTACATAAAAAAGATGAATGTCAAAAGATGATCGACAAGTGTCATAATCAAAAGTACAATATGATATAGTGCACAGAATGAGCAAAAACTCAATACGTTTTTAGAGTCGTATCCACATTGGGAAAGTCCATCATCAATGATTCACGTCATGATACAGAAATAAATGCAGTCCAAAGGGAATTTTTCTTTAGATTCGATAATTTTGGTTGGCAGAAGAAAATCATGTTGCAAAATATGGCCTAAAATTAAACAAGAAATACATTTATAAAAAAGGACATGACTTAAACGTGCTAAATCATAAATAAACAGTGTAACTATAAGCATAATTGTCAAAAGCAACAGCAGAGATGCTTAGAAAACAAAACCATAATCTCGCCATTTACTAAATTAGCAATAAATTGCAAAATGTTGAACATTGCAAAACTGAGATGCAAATCAAAGCGTCAAAGACAATTCAAATATAAGAATGTAATCAGATAAAAATACCCAATAAAAAGCCGCAATATACAAAAGTCAATAAAAATAAATTGACAGCTATAAATGCATAAACAAAACAGGTAATTGCGGTATTGTAAAGATGTGATTTATCACAGATTCAGATAGGATGCCCATGGTTCACAATCTTAGATGAATTACAGAAAGACATGTAAATCTTCTGTAAGATTCAGACCGTTGGGAGCTCTGGTATCGAGTGAGAGAATAAAGTGTGCTTCTTTCTGTCTCAGCAAACGTTCACGATCACCGCCCCGGCCGGGAACTGGTACTGAGCATAAGACAGTATATTCTAGGTCTTTTAAATGATTGTTGTGAACAGCCTTAAAATGTCTTGCGACAAGATAGTCACTATTGCTATTCACAATTGCGCGTATATATATATATATATATATCCAAAAAACAAATTAGTTTTTTGCTGGTGCGCTCTATTCAGCGGGTGCCGGTCTCGAGGCCAAACAATGCCTCGCATTAGATTAAACAGCAAGACATTTAAAAAAGACCGCACTCCAAAAACGGGAAGTTTGAGAAAGCTTGTTTTTATTCAAGCATACTGGTTTCCGCCACCTGCCACCACCCACCAAAGTTTCGAACAAGAAATTTCTTGTTTGAAACGTATTAAACGTCTTGCTGTTTAATATATATATATATATATATATATATATATATATATATATATATATATATATATATACTAGCAGCCCGTCCCGACATTGTCCGGGTATCCCCGCTGTTACGCTGACTCTCCTCAGCCTCTTGGGAGTTCAGTGCGTGACAGCGTGCACGCGATGCTGCGCGTGTGTGAAAGAGCAGCCTGTTTATTTTTTTTATCCCCGCTGGTACGCTGACTCTCCTCAGCCCCCGCCTGAGCACCGCTGGTACGCTGACTCACCTCAGCCCTCGCCTCAGCACCGTAGCAATATGTTATGGTGTATGGCGGCTCCAGAACGCATCCAGGATTTCCGCCCATTTTCCACGAATGCCGCGCGAATGCCTAGCCCATCTCTGTATGCCCACGCCCCCGGCAGAACACATACACCCACAAGGAAGTAGTGTGAAGGCTTTGTTTCTTCACGAATGCCGCGCGAATGCCTTGCCCATCGCTGTATGGCCACGCCCCCGGCAGAACGCACACGCCCACAAGGAAGTAGTGTGTAGGCTTTGTTTTTCTGAATGCCGTTTTAATTTCGGAATGCCGCGCCCATCGCTGTATGCACACTCCCCCAGCAGAACGCCCACAAGGGACTACTTTGCCCCTAAGGTTCTTTTACCCTTCTAATGTATATGGTGGGCAGCTGTATAGCCTATGTCCATCTGCTGCAACTGTCCTTTTCAATGCTGTATTGGGTGTTGTGATTGGTGCTGTGGTTCCTGAGATTACCCGTCTCAAAGGTTTGGGCTCTCTCTGTATAATATTAGTATAGATATATATATATACATATTCACTGAAAAAACCATAGGTTTCACACATGTTATAGTTAGGGATTAGCATTTAAAAACCTTATAAATTCACTGAAAAAAACCATAGGTTTTACACATATTATAGTTAGGAATTAGCATTTAAAAAACTTTGCAAATTCACTAAAAAAACAAAGGTTTCACACATGTTATAATTAGCTGGACATTTCACTCATACAAAACCATTGAAATTCCCCCGTTATAGTTAGTTCAGCTAACTATAACTCGCGTGCCCGCAATGCACTGCTGATGACGTCACATATTACATCACTCATGACATGGTCAGTGACATCACTCATGACATCACTGATGACATCTCAAATGATATCACTGATGACATTACTGATGACATCATCCAGTGAATGTGTGTATTAATGAAAAATAAATATTTTTTATATATGTATATCTAAAGGTTGTTGGAAAAATAAATGGGTAAATAAATGTCTAAATGGATGTTTTTTTTGTGAAAATGATTGCATAACTGACTTATTAAGTGTATCTTAGTGAATACATATATTAGCGACTAATGTTTAAATATGTAAATATCTGCCTCACTGTCTCACTTTCTCTATAAGTGACTGGATGAGTTGGTGAGTAGCTACATGAGTGTCTATAAGAGTTATTAGTTGGCTTTTTGAGTATCAGTATGAGTGTCTGTATGGTTCGGTGGGGAGTAGTACTTAGCGCATAGATGCATAAATGAGTGACTCACTGTTTGCATGTCTTTTGAAGACAGCATGTGTGCAGGACTGTATGGGTGGATGAGTGTGTGCATGGGTGTGTTAGTGAGTGAATGACTGTCTCAATAGTATCTTTATGAGTAACTACATGTGTTTTAATCTACTATATGTGAGATTGATGTATATAAGAGATTATGTGAGAGTGTGAGAGAATGGAAGAGTTCCTGTATAAATAAGTATGTGTTTCTATAAGTGATTGCTTAAGAAAATAAGTATGTGTACGTTTCTGTAAAAGTAAGAGTAGTGGTGTGTGTATAGCTGTATATGCAAGTAAATGGATGTTTGATAGTTCATTTGCATGTGTGAGTATGTGTGTGAGTAACTGTATGGATGAGTATCGGTGTGTAACAGGATGTATAGGTGTATGACTACATATAATGAGTGAGTACATGTATGAGTGACTATATAGAACTGTTGGTGAATGAGTGGATGTGTATGTAGATGGTGGAATTACTGAACAGGTTGTTGTAACTGGTATTGGTATCTCCACTCTTTTCAAAATTGTAGTTTCTATTTTTGAATGTATGTATCAAAGGTTATATTATGGAGAGTGGAGGTCTGCCACTCTTTCACAAGGATGATGTAATCAGTGATGTCATCAGTGATATCATTTGAGATGTCCTCAGTGATGTCATGAGTGATGTCACTGACCATGTCATGAGTGATGTAATATGTGACGTCATTCATCAGCAGTGCATTACGGGCACGCGAGTTATAGTTAGCTGAACTAACTATAACGGGGGAATTTCAATGGCTTTGTATGAGTGAAATGTCCAGCTAACTATAACATGTGTGAAACCTCTGGTATTTTTTTGTGAATTTGCAAGGTTTTTTAAATGCTAATTCCTAACTATAACATGTGTGAAACCTATGTTTTTTTCAGTGAATATCTAAGGTTTTTTAAATGCTACTTACTAACTATAACGTGTGTGAAACCTATGGTTTTTTCAGAGAATTTCTAAGGTTTTTTAAATGCTAATTCCTAACTATAACGTATGTGAAACCTATGGTTTTTTCAGTCAATATATATATATATATATATATACATATATATATATATATATATATATATATATATATATTACCTACTGGCGCCGGTTGAGGAATCTTGGTGGGGCCGAGATAAAAGGGGGATCCCAAAACGTGTTTTCCCCATGTTAATTTCCATAGGGCGGTTGGACTCACTTTTAGCCCGAACGGCTGAATGGTTTTCCACCAAACTTGGCAAAATTGTAGGGACTGGTAGCCCGATGTGCCTTTGCTATGTCTCAAGATATGTGCTCCAGTGGTTTTTACGAAAATTAACTTTGAAAAAATATATATTGGGCTACAATGGGCTATATATATGTTAGAGCCCAAATGTAGCCCAATGTAGCCCAATGTAGCCCAAAGATGGCCACCAGAGACAAAAAAAACAAATGTAGCCCAAATATCAGCCAGATGTAGCCCAACTATAGCCCAATGACAGAATGTATCAGAGTGTTCTAAAGAACAACTAGAGCGCTAACAGTCTTACTTATGACAAAGGTATTGCACACCTGAAGTCATCTTGATTGGAATAAAGTGTTAACACTTAAAACACTTAATTTGCAAAGGAACAAAATGAGGGGGTTCATGTTGCCATAGAAATTATGATTAGTGCTGAAGAAAGAAAAATTAGGGCACATTTTGAGTGACTTCTCAAATCCTCTTATATTTCATTAAAAAAATTCTGATATGCAGTCTACCAAGATGGCCACCAGAGACAAAAGAGCCCAAATGTAGCCTGAAGTCATCTTGATTGGAATAAAGTGGTAACATTTAATACATTTAATTTGAAAAGGAACAAAATGAGGGGTTTCATTTTGCCATAGAAATTTTATATATATATATATATATTCACTGAAAAAACCATAGGTTACACACCAGTTATAGTGAGGAATTAGCATTTAAAAAACCTTTGAAATTCACTGAAAAAAACCATAGGTTTCACACCAGTTATTGTTAGCTGGAAATTTTACTCGCATAAAACCATTGAAATTCCCACGTTATAGTTAGTTGGACTCACTATAACTTGCCCGTCTGCAATGCACTGCTGATGACGTCACATATTACATCACCCATGCATATGTTTAAATATTTAAACATTACTCGCTAATATATGTATTCACTAAGATACACTTAATAAGCCAGTTAACCAATCAATTTTTTTTAAACACTGAAAAAAACATAGGTTTCAGGCCTTATATAGTTAGGAATTAGCATTTAATAAACCTTTGAAATCCACTGAAAAAAACATAGGTTTCAGGCCTTATATAGTTAGGAATTAGCATTTAAAAAACCTTTGAAATTCACTGAAAAAACCATAGGTTTCAGGCCTTATATAGTTAGGAATCAGCATTTAAAAAACCTTTGAAATTCACTGGAAAAACATAGGTTTCAGGCCTTATATAGTTAGGAATTAGCATTTAAAAAAACCTTTGAAATTCACTGAAAAAACCATAGGTTTCAGGAGTTATATAGTTAGGAATTCGTTTTTAAAAAACCTTTGAAATTCACTCAAAAAACTATAAGTTTTAGTGGTGCTATAGTTAGCTGGACATTTTACTCATACAAAACCAATGAAATTGCTCCTATATAGTTAGTTGTACTAACTATATTTCGCGCACCCGCAATCCACTGCTGATGATGTCACATATTAGATCATTCATGACATGGTCAGATGACATCTCAAATGACATCACTGATGACATCACTGAATTTCAAAGGTTTTTTTAAATGCTAATTCCTAACTTTATAAGGCCTGAAATCTATGGTTTTTTCTGTGAATATATATATATATATATATACATATATTACCTACTGGCGGTCGCCAGTAGGTATATATAGTTAGGATTTTTTCTCTATGGGTTTTTTGAAAATTCTATGTCTAATAACTTTGGCGTTTGTGGACGGAATTGGCTGAAATTTTCAGGAAAATGGCACATTTTGTTTCTGAGCAGCCCTTGAAAATTTGGGGGGGGTTCGTCAAGGGGGGGCCGAGAAAAAAGGGGGGTCCCAAAACGTGTTTTTAACATTGAGTTTTCCATAGGGCGGTTGGCCTCACTTTTAGCCCGAACGGCTGAATGGATTTGCACGAAACTTGGCAAAATTGTAGGGACTGGTAGCCCGATGTGCCTTTTGTAGGTCTCAATATATGTGCTCCAGTGGATTTTGAGAAATTAACGTTTAAAAAAAGATATATATCTGTAACAGCGGACCGGGCAGCGCTCTGGTTCGCGGACTTTTCGCGCAACGGAGCTTTGTGAAGCGAAGCTGATTGGTTCTCCGGCGTCTGTCAACATTCCAAACAGTCCGTAGCGGCCGCCATCTTGTCTCTCGGTAGGATCGAGAGACAAGAGGAGGTCAAAACAAAGGGGGAAATAACTATAAGGGGGCATAGTAGATCCTCGCTGACCCCCTAGGTTTGATGTGGAGGTTTTAAAAGGGCCCCGCGGGGCAAAAAAAAAACAAAATAATAATAATCGAACGGCTGAATGGATTTGCACGAAACTTGGCAAAATATTAGGGACTGGTAGCCCGATGTGCCTTTGCTAGGTCTCAATATATGTGCTCCAGTGGATTTTGAGAAATTAACGTTGAAAAAAAGATATATATCTGTAACAGCGCTCCGCTTCGCGTACTTTTTGCGTTACGGAGCTTTGCGAAGCTGATTGGTTCTCCGGCGTCTGTCAACATTCCAAACAGTCCGTAGCGGCCGCCATCTTGTCCCTCGGTAGGATTGAGAGACAAGAGGAGGCCAAAGCGAAGGGGGAAATGACCATAAGGGGGCATAGTAGATCCTTCCTGACCTCTTAGGTTTGATGTACCATTTTGCCAAGTTTGGTGTAATTCCGTTCAGCCATTCAGGCTGTAGACGTATGTAAATGTCCTATGGAAAATTGCATGGGGAAAACACATTTGAAAGTGTTGAAATTTAGAACCAATTAAAATGTTACTTTGGTTTTGTATTTGTGTGTGATGAAAGTTAATTGGTTATGTATATATGTCAAATGAGAGGAAACCACAGCCATTTTTTGATACTACTGTCTGAGGTACATTTGTGAGGAATTTTTGGTGGTGAATTTCTGGTGTTTGATTTACACAGTACTAACACTTCTGCTACTTTTAAAAAGGTGAGTTGTTAATTTGTATGGGGAACTATGTTGTACACTTGAAGATAATTTGAAAAATGTTTTCTGTTATTTATTTGCAGTCCTTCTGTTATACTAAATACTTGATAAAGTTAGTTTTATATTATGTATTACTAAAGACGATAAATGAAAGTGATTATTTTTTTCTGCAATTTACAGCAAGCAATTTCAAAATAAAATGGCTCACAATGAAGAGACCGTGGCAATTTCTTTTGAATTGTCCAACACATTGATTGAAATTGAGAGCACCAATAATGAAATATTGTCACAAGGAGGACATGACTTGTATGATTCCATTAGATTGATTGAAATGGACAGCACCAAGAATGAAATATTGTCACAAGGAGATGACTTGAATGATTCCACTACATTGATTGAAATTGAGAGCACCAATAATGAAATATTGTCACAAGGAGGAGATGGCTTGTATGATTCCATTAGATTGATTGAAATGGACAGCACCAATAATGAAATATTGTCACAAGGAGGAGATGACTTGAATGATTCCACTACATTGATTGAAATTGAGAGCATCAATAATGAAATATTGTCACGAGGAGATGACTTGAATGATTCCACTACATTGATTGAAATTGACAGCACCAATAATGAAATATTGTCAGAAGGAGGAGATGACTTGAATGATTTTTTTGATCAATCTCTTGATGGCGAATTTATCGAGTGTTTGGAGACCATAGAGTTACAAGAATCATCATTGGAGACTTTTAATGAGGACATTGCTGATGAGGACATGTTACTAGTTCTTTCAAATTTAGAAAATTCTGAAGAATAAATTTATATTTAGAAATCAAAAATTGTTTGAGACATTATTCATTTTTATTTTTAATTTATGAGGTTGTAGCGAAGTGATTGTAGTATAAAATGAGACTTATAGTATAGAGTGCAACATTTTTATGTTACATGGTAAGTTTACTCATATTTACTTCCCTTCTCCCACTATATTATCTCCAATGTGTATTTGACATCTCTTCTTCATCTCCGGCCTCCTTTCTCTCACTGTGTGTCTCTGATGCATCTTATCGCTGCTATTTTGTGTAATTACAGAAGAGAGTAAAATAAAATAGTTCGGAACGTGAAAAGGGGGCAAAGTAGAGTACTCCTCACCCCCTAGGCCTTTTTAGGCGGTCCCAAAAGGATCAGTTTCTGCTTTCCTGAGAGATTATGGTATGAGTTCCATATACCACAATAACTTGCATTACAACATGCAAGATATCTATCTCCTATTACCAACTTTTGGAGATATTCGCGCTAAGCGCGAATATCTCCAAAAAGTAACACCTGCCCTGAGCAGTTCTTAGCCATGTTATCCAATGGGAGGTGGATAACATGGCTAAGAGTATTAGCTCGGTAATGCATGAATATCGCTGAGTTTTTAGCGATATTCATGCATTGCGGCCGTTTATTATCGCATTTGCGATAAACCTTGATAATAGTAAGGTTTATCTTCGATAATTTCTGACGATGCTTAGTGGTAAAAAATTGGTTGGTAAGCATCGTTAGCGATAAATATCGCTTAACTTTGGTAATATGCCCCAACGTCTGTTAACGTTCGATTCGAAGGAAATGAGGAAGTGTTGAAAAACATTGTCTGCGCCATCTTGCCTTTTTTGAAATGCCACACTTTTGTCGTGCACGGCAGCCATTTTAGATGTCTTGACCAGACCCACTCTCTGCACGCTGTCGATTCGTAGCATGGCTCCTCATCCTCGTAAGCATCTCCCCCAGGCACTGGTCACCACCGCTCTCTGTCTTATGCATGGGCAATAAACCTCCCCCCATCTGCGCTGCTCTTCCCTGAGAATCACACTCTGTGCCCGCCCGACACCTCCCTTTCGCCCTATTCACTACCGCACCCTCTGACACTCCTCTTTCTCTGTGTCCGATTGTCCAGGCTATCAGCTAGCCCTGCAGATGTAGTTTATGGCCCCAGCTGTAAAGAATCACCCCTCTTCAAAGGAGTTATAGTAGATCAAGGCCCACACTCGATGAGATCCGTCACACCACACGTGTTCCTACTATCTGAAAACCATCCTGTATTGTGATTGGGGAGGGGACCGAGCCTGAAGCGGAAGATTCCAGGAATGACTCTTTGTACATCAAAGTTTTTACAATTATGTGTCACATTAAAAATATATAGCACTCCAACAAAGTAGTAGGAATATAAAACTTTAATAACATATAAATATATACAACAAAACAAAAACAGTAAAAACATTTAAACAACGAAGAGACCGTGGCAATTTCTTTTTAATTATCCAATAGATTTATTGAAATTGACAGCACCAATAATGAAATATTCTTGTCAGTAGCGGTCTGTTGTGCGAATAGTTCCAAGGCAGCAGAACGCGCTGAAATCTAGATGGCACGAAAGTGATGTCTAGTAAGTTGCCGCCCAGCAAAAAACGGCGTGGGGCGCCGCGGGGGTGAGTGAGTCCAGTAGGCACCACAGCTATTCTTACCGGCATTGCAGAATTACTGCTGGGGACAATGCCTGTGCTGTAGCAGGGTCACAGCAGAAACAAAAAGGATTCTGTTGAAGATGTTGTTGGTTTTCAATTTGAAAACAGTTCTGGTGTCAACTGCTATGCTAATGTAGTGGTTAATGTTTTGTTTTCTCTAGAAAATGTAAAAGAGGGGGAGGCAGTCCAAAGTTCCGTTAAAAGGGCAAAGGAAAGGATCGGTGGTTTGAACTATCAGTCAAAAAGGGGAGGGGGTGCAATAATTTTTCCTACCGGGTCACACTGTGCTTTCACCGGAAGTGAGGTCTGCAGGATTGTAGTAATTCAAAGTGAGGCTGGCGCCAGCATGGGAGCGCCGACGTCCCGCGGATACAGTTTCGTCACTCCACGGGCGATCATGGCAGTCATTCCCCATCGGGGGTCGGAGACTCCCGCGGCTCCTCTAGAATCTTCAAGGTCGTGGAGGACTACGGTGGTGGAGTCAACCAGTGACCGGGCCATTTCTTTATGTTGGGCCCGCTCTTGCCAGGTCGACCGCCATTTTGAGAGTTCGGCAGCTACCGGCGATCGCGGGGTCACATGAGCGGACGGGCTCCACCCTGTCGGGCGAGACGTTGCAGCATGGCCACAGTGGAAGAACCGTTATCTAGGTCGTTCCGAAACTGTGCAGCACTGTAGTTGTTAGGATGCCACCGCCTGGAGCGCTGAGGGTGCAGCTGGGAAGTCTCCACCTGGGGAGGCGGGAGAGGCCTGTTCGCACCGTCTCTCCCTCCCAGTGCACCCCACGGCGTCTCGCTTGAGATTTGTTATGGCCGGACCAGGCGATGAGGACGAGGGGGGGGTCGGAGGCATGTGCAAGACATCCCCCCCCAGTGTTGTCGCAGCCATTATAAAAGAAAGAAGTGTCCCGTCCGTCTTCGGGCCGGGCTTCCGGTGGATGTCGGCCGGACGCCCCTGGCTCTGGCCCCATGAACGGGTTTCTTGGTTTATCGGCTGCAGCCGGATCCCGTCGGCCTCGGCCCCCCGACCGTTGGTGGTCAGACCGGAAGAGCATGTGGCGGGACTACCTGCAACTCTCAAGGGCCACCGCGGCCGGACTGGGAGAGAGAGGGGAGGGTCGAGGAGACATTCCCCCCCCTGCAACTGTTCAGCGTTGTAAAGGCAATCCCCTGGCCGGGTCCCGCTGGTCTCGGCCTCTCCTCCGGCTACACCCTACGTTAGGATCTCCTGGCCGAGGCGTGGCAGCAGGACCTGCCTTATATGGGCTGCTCCCGGCTGGGCGTAGCCGGAACCCTGCCCCACCTTGGAAGTTTCCAGAGTGGGGGTGGATGTTCTACTGACTTGCATTTTCCCTAGTCTATCGATTTTTTTGGCGTGGCAGGCGGTGGGACAGCGAGGGGTGATTTGGTTTCTCTTACTGTTTTTCTGGTCTCTCACCACTGGCATATTTTAACGTTTTCTTGTTTCTAGGACATTAATAGGTTTTATCATTACGTTATGTTATCGTTTCTTTGTTCGTTGTTTAATAAAAGTTCATGTTCATCAGTGGCCTACTGATTTTCGTTTTCCTATTTTTTTCTTTCCAGGTTGTTTCATGGTAAAGTTTCTGTTAACAGGATACAGTGATCACTTCGTTATTATTGCATATGTCCTTTTCACTAGGGGTGCTCTCTGGTCGGGCCAGATGACGTATCTCTAGTAAATGGTCCGGGTGAAAAAGGTGCATCAATCAGTGGGGAGTAGATAGGCATGACAGATTACAACGGGGGAGAACGGTCCGCATTACGTACCCTTTCACTACTTGCAAAGATTTTCCTACGTTTATTTGCAAACAGGGAATACCTCCAAAAAGAACTAATTCCCAAACAGTCAATGTTCGGACAATCAATCAATCAATGAGGAATGAAATAGGTACGACGTGTTAAAGGCTTGCGTTACCTACCCTTCACTATCTGCAAAGGGAGATAGAATATTCCTATTCTTCCTCGTTTGCAGGTAGAGAAGATCGTTAAGAGAATTAACTTCGAACAATTCAATGCTCGATTGAAACAATCAACAAGGGGTACGGTGAACACAAATGAACGCCGCTTATATACATACGCATTGCTATTTTCAACAGGTTGTTCCTAATGTTTCTATTTTAGCGAGGTCAAAAGAGATCCCATTAGTGGCCTACTGATTTTGCTCGATTCCTTTTGTTTTTTTACACGATTTTTCGCTATCTGCAAAGACTAAACAGAGTATTGCGACTCTGTGCTTGTTTGTAAATAGAGAATGAACCAAAGAGAACAATCAATCAAATGGAGAGAGAAGCAGGCACGACGGATTACAAAGGGGGAAAGGGCTGCGTTAACTACCCTTCACTATCTGCAAAGAGAGAGTACTCCTAATAGAAATGAGGGGTGGGGGGCAGCAATCAAAGCAGATCAGTGTGCATAAACACGAAAAAAAAAATTCTTACCACGTACTTGACATTCGACAGCTTATGATATTTGCTATTAAAAAACCATTGAAATTCACTGAAAAAACCATAGGTTATAGACCATATATAGTTAGGAATTAGCATTTACAAAACCTTGAAAATTCACTGAAAAAACCATAGGTTATAGACCATATATAGTTAGGAATTAGCATTTACAAAACCTTGAAAATTCACTGAAAAAACCATAGGTTATAGACCATATATAGTTAGGAATTAGCATTTAAAAAACCTTATTTTACTCACACAAAACCATTGAAATTCCATATATAGTTAGTTGCACTAACTATATATCGCGCACCCGCAATCCACTGCTGATGATGTCACATATTACATCATTCATGACATGGTCAGTGACATCACTGATGACATCACTGATGACATCTCAAATGACATCACTGATGACATCACTGATGACATCTCATTTGACATCAATGACCACATCACTGATGATATCATTCATGTGACAATACAATGCATCTCTTCACACTTTAATATAACCTCTGTTACACCCAGTGTTAAATACAGAGTATAATTTTTGAAACCATTGACACACCAATACTAGTTACTACATACGTACTCAGTGATTCCTATGTTTACACACACATTCACTCATTTACCCATACAATCATTCATACATACAATCACTCATCTTTACAACACTATCATATGCACTCATACACCTATACAGACACTTACACTCTGCCACTCATCCATGGAGTTACTCACACACCTAGTCAGTCCTGTAAAGAATCAATCACACTTCCATTTTCTAATCTATACAGTTAAACATAGAGCACCTTACATTTTGAAACATATACTAACACATAATTACTCTCTTATACAATCATTGATACAAGTACACATTGATCTGCACAGAGTCACACACCTCCCAGCCAGCCACACACACACTCAGTCTCCCATACAAATATTTGGGCAATCAATCAATAACCCATATAGTTACTCATATAGCTACTGATCAACACATGCAGCAGTTTACAGAACAACAGACATAATGATGCACAAATTAAGACAGTTTAGTCACTAACCCATGCACTCAGTGAGACACATTTAATCACTCACTCATACAGTCAGTCACGCACCTACTAAATCCTTCATCCAGACACTTCTACATCTACTCATTCTTCAATATGTAAAACATATTTAAACTTTACAGAAACACACAGTCACTGGATGATGTCATCAGTGATGTCATCAGTGATGTCATTTGAGATGTCATCAGTGATGTCATCAGTGATGTCACTGACCATGTCATGAATGATGTAATATGTGACATCATCAGCAGTGGATTGCGGGTGCGCGATATATAGTTAGTGCAACTAACTATATATGGAATTTCAATGGTTTTGTGTGAGTAAAATAAGGTTTTTTAAATGCTAATTCCTAACTATATATGGTCTATAACCTATGGTTTTTTCAGTGAATATATATATATATATATATATATACACAGGCAAACTAAACAGGCACTTCCCTTACAAAGAAGTACAAAGTTTGCATGTCTGCAGCCTTTCTTATTTTTCACCTTATTCATCTTCTACTCAATCAACACATCATCCACACATACACACACCTACTTGCTCCCTTTCTTGGCTAGGATTATCAATCATTCTTCTTTAATTCAAATTCAAAGTGCAGGCCCTTTATCGACGCTTTTTATTATAACAACTACCCCGGACGAAGGCACTATGAAATTTGCACACCTGCTCCCTTTCTTTGCTGCACTCATCAATTATTCTTCAATTTCATATTTTGATTCAAACTCATGGCCCTTTATCGAGCCTTTTTGTTGTAACTACTGTTGCAGTGATTCTGCCCCTACACACAACTGTGCATAAAGACTCACGACCTCAGTGAATTACAGTGTTCCAAACCCCACCTTAGTACCCAAACCCCCTAACAGACTAGCAATCAGTGACTCATTTGTTCTTCCTCCTATACCAAAAACACCAATTATTAGTCAACCCACAACATGCGACTTAGGTTACCTCAGGTAAGGTAGATAACAAGAGCACTCTTTCGTTACATTCTTACACCAGTCCAAAACAAGCACTTAATAAACACACCTGGTACTTTGAAATGTTTATTTCTAACACCGTAATCTCATGCCCAGGACCTTACGTAATACAAACAAACATATTATCAGAAACAAAGTTGTCAGCATTGTTACTATTCCATAAAATACAAAGGGAGAAGGTTCCTATAATGCAAAAGGGAAACAGATTTAAAATATACCTAAATTTCACCCTCCCTACTTAACAGGTTAGTTTATAACTACAGAAGATCTCATACGACTACATAGGCAGACCCATACCTCTGTTACTCAGCAGTAGTGGATCACATTGAGTTCTGCACAAACTGTCAAGATACGAATGTTCTCAAACTGTGTGTAATCATGCCTGAACACTTCATTACTAAACACGCAAGTATAAGAGATGCCACAGCTGCATTTCTCTTATGGCTCCAACGTGCGAACATCATTCCGAATAACACACACAGTATCCAACATAACCTTGATGTTTCATGCTCTCACTATACACACTAAAGTAGCGAGGCAGTCTACAAATGTAGTATATCAAATTATTCTCATATGAAGCAAAATACTCACCCTTCTCTAAACAATATTGCAAGTGCGTGTTGTATGCAAAGCAGAGCAGGAAAACAAAAATGGCGTTTCAGCTTCTAATAAACCTATGCTAACTTAACACGGTGTGAGTGCAAGGCTCAGCCCACAACACATTTCCTTGACCAAAGCACATAATATAAACATGGGCAAATTACGAACGCAGAGCCGAAGCCTAAAAAGCAGAGTCAAGTTCAATTTTGCAAAAAAAATTATTCGATCTTTGATAAAAAACAGTAACTAAATAATATAGAATAGGTAGAAAAATCAAACAGTCTTATTCCACCAGCGTATAAGCACAGTATGTAGCAACAGCCTCCAACAGGAAGTCATTGTTCTCATCTGAAAACATTTCAGCCATCCAATTCAATAGTGGGAATGAACATACATGTTCCTCAACGACCGGAGCCTCTATCACCATCGGAGGAAAGCTCGGGTCATCTTCAATGTAACTGCGTGCCAAGAAGTCATGCGCCACTGCAAAAACATTCCAACGTCCCATTATTCCATGTGTCAGTGCTAAGGCCATAATCCTGCCGCCAGAACAGAGCAAGTCATGAACCACTAAGGGGCTAATCATCTGATCATAATCCACGTTGGGAGACACCGTACTGCAGAGACACAAATCCATGGCCCAGTCGAAATCACAGCTCAGACAATGGAACACAGGTTGAACGCATGTGAAAAAGGAGAATCGAAACCATAATCCATAAGCTGCACTCAACGTTGCAAGAGGCAGCGCTCCATAGCAACTAAGCATTCGGTTGCGGACCAGCAACAACCGAGAAATAGTGTCGTCTGCTGCAAGATGTGAATCCATATTTAAGTAAACAAATTAATACAAGCACACCAGCAACTAATGTGAGCATTAAGCACAATTCACCAAAGATGCTGGAAAAAAAATGAATGAAAAAACACAGACAAGACACCAAATATAGTTTCTACTGAAGTCACAAGGCCAATGCTTATAACTTTAAAAAAGTAAGCTAACCCCCTGCTCGAGCACGCATTAAAGATAGTCTAAATTAACTCCCTAAAATTCCGGGGCACGTCTGTATTTAATAAAGCATACACTTCTGTACGGGTGTTTGCTACATGAAGGACAAATGTTTCTCTAGCAGATGTAAGAGCGACTGCTTTTTGAGACAATAGCGCTCTTATACGGCTCATTTGGTTGACTCTTCTTTCAAGGTTGGAATCGACGGCCAGATAAAAACATCCAGCTTCCCATACAGAGGAGTAAACACAACTTTTTTATAGCAAACCACACGCTCAGTTACCGTAATCATGTAAGCGATGCCTGCTAATATCGCACAATAAGCCACACAGCTGAATCGGATCTCCAATAAGTGACCACTTCTAACTATTCTCATACCGCGCCCTGTGCTCTTATTTGACAGTGAGAGAGTGATCGCACCATAGTTTTTTCTGCTAATCATTCTCAGCATATGCTACGAATACGATAAAACGGCGATAATTTTAACAACGTTCCTTGATAATATGCCCCGAATTTCGTAGCGCGCCCTGCATCGCAAAATGCGATGCAGGGCACGGAACGAAGGGGCATATTATCAACAACATAAGGCGATACATTATTGCCGCTTTTATCGGCAGGAAACTGCTGATAAAGAGGTAATAATGGGCTTGATAATAGGCCCTTGTAAATTCCCATAGCAGCCCAGGTTCTGGTGTTCACCTGGGCTGCTATGGGAATTCACAAGGGCATATTATCAAGGCCTTAATCGCTGCTTTATCGGCAGTTTCCTGCCGATAAAACCAGCGATAATGTTTCTTCTTATGTTGTTGATAATATGACCTGAAATTCGTTTTATTAATTTAATTGTTTACTTACCTACAATCATCCAGATTCCGTTGTTTATCACCCCCATCCTGCCCCTCCCCCAACCCGCCTGTCCCACCGCAACTCCCTCCACGGGCCGCGCCTGGGCTTGATAATACGCCCTTGTTAATTCCCATAGAAGCCCATGTTAACACCAGACCATGGGCTTCTATAGGAAATAACAAGGGCGTATTATCAAGACCATTTTCGCAGTTTTATCGTCAGTTTCCTGCCCATAAAACGCCCATAATTTTAACACCGGTCCTTGATAATATGCCTGTCAGTGCCATATTATCAGTAAAGGGCGATACATTATCGACGCTTTTATCGGCAGGAAACTGCTGCTAAAGCGGCGATAATGGGCTTGTAAATTCCCATAGCAGCCCGATAAAGCGGCGATAACGTATCGCCCTTTATTGATAATATGGCCCATAATCCCTTAATATACAGAGACGCACAAACTGATATTAAACAAAAAAACATAACAGCATGCATTATAGCAAAACACATTTACTACTATAAAACGTTTACCAACGGACGAATATAGGGGCAATTTTCTACCCATAAAGCGGCAATAATATTATCGCCTGTCTTGATATGCCCCATAATTCCTTAATGTACAAAGATGCACCGCACACACTCCCATACAACGTATCAATTCACCTTTCAAATTGATTTGTAGATTAAGAAGAATACCACTCACACAGTTGATATTCTTGTACAGAATCTCTCTAGTTCTGTGTTTGCAGCAGAACCGTCAAATGGAACATTTTCTCCTCTCATTTTACACATACATACATATCAATAACCAATTAAAATCCTGCACACTTTAATTCAAAATAAAACACACATTTCTATTGATTTAACATTCCAAACCTTTCCAACTGACATAACTTTCCACCCTACCCCCAACAGATCATGCAAAAATCAACTGTCAACAGGGGTCAAAAGTTCAGCACTGTATAAAACACTGCTCCTCAACAAATTTAGACTATAGATAAGCACTTACTTATAAGTACCAATAAAGCAAAAACGTCTCATTACAAGCAACAAAGATATAAACACATAAACTTGATAAATATCTGTAAAAGATTTATTTTTAATTCATTTTTCTTGCTTACTTACGCTTATGGAACAACTTCCAAAATTCGCACTGTACGCGCACAATAAATATACAGTGAAAAAAATAAATAGCATACATCACTCATTTTTTACAATCACCGGACACCCCATCCACCAAGCCTCAAATATAACGTTCAAGACCGTAGGTAAAGCCCCAAATCCACAACGGTACCAGCCGGCTCCCTACATCATTCGGGAGCCGGAATTGCTTTCGGTCAGAGAAACTACCTTACATACTGCTCTCTCAGACAAAAAAACAATCTGCTTTCATACTTCAAAGAGAACTCTCGCCCAAATAGCAAACAGCTGACTCCCACGAATAGCTACCCTATAACACTACAAGAGCCGACCCTCGGAGACGGTGCTCCCCAGGGCCATCAAAGGCTCAACAAGGGCCATCAAAGATTTTGAACTTGCACATCTTTGTAAATCCCCCTATCTAGTCCTACGGGATCAGGAAGTCCTATACCAAATAGCAAACTTTTCCGATCAAACTACTCAATCTACACACAAATACAAATAAATAAAAAATCACATTTATTCCCACATTAAATTCAAAACGAAACACATTTATACTGCTTGAACTTTTGCATCCTTTCCAACTGACAAAACTTTCAACCCTTCCTCCATTCCACAATCTGCCAGTTACCATAGAAACACTTCAGGGAACAACTAACTCAGCACACAGGTGAAAAGTTCATCATACATTGTTGCAGATTAAAACAGCAAGTATGCTTCCCTTGAGAATATACCAGCGTATTTTATGTAACGTTCTTTGCTAACACTTATTCTCAACCAATAAAACTCAACCTTTTAAAACACAGAAATATTCATCGTAGCTTAGTGCAGAATATTCTCGAACAACTAATCAATCCTTTTCTTTTTTCAAAACTGCATGTTGTCCACCATTTTAGAAAAAATCTCACTTTTCAAACTGCCACTTCATTTACAGAGACCTTTGTAGTGCATCCAGACCTCTCTTCAAGATGCTTACAGTGTGGATTCCCGAGCACTCCATCCCCTGGGGCTCAAATCTAACATTGCGCACCGTGGGAACACCCGCATGGCCTCCACGATCCCAGCCGGCTCCCTACTTCCTGCGGGAGCCGGCATTGCTATTCCTCACAGAGAGCAGCTTACATGCTTAAATTCTAATTTCAAACATGATTTCAACACTTTGTTATACATTTTATAAAATAATATAGTACTGCACGCTAAAACAGAAAAGTCAGCACAATTATGATAGAAAACAAAATAGAAAAAAATATATATACTTCTACACTTAACAAATAACAAACTCGTGACCAGAGTACACAGTTTAATTTAAAACACACCCTACCACAACTAGTTTTTCAAACCCATTGTACAATAAAATGTGTCACAAAATAGATCACATACATGGTGACTCTATAACATCACATAGAAAAAAGAAGGCCACTTTTACGTACCAGGAAAACACAACAAAAGTAGAAGGCCCAAACTTCCATTGTAGTGATTTCTTAATTGCAGGTCTAGTTGTCAGATCGACACACACACTCCCTCATGGCTGGTATACACCCACACCACACCCATTCAGCGCATCCGTCACTACACACGTGACCCTATCTATAAAAAAGACGGAGCGCACGTGTTGTACGCCATTTTAGACTTGTTCCCAAAGCACTGAACAAAGGACCCACTACCACATGAGTGGCCTCTTTGGTCACTGAGTTAGTGGTGCCCGAAGCACTGAGTGGGTGAGGAACCTGCGATGATGATGATGATGGGAGCACGAGTATGTCATAAACCATAGAGGTATCAAGACTCGGCAACACGTATAAGACTTTTTTGTTGGAGATTGTGACTGCATCATGAAGAAACTCGTTTCCACAAAAGGTGAGCAGTGACACTTGAGTACGCATCAAAAGGAGTCAAAGGGTTGCAGCTGACTACATGCAAAAATGCGACTTAATATTTTAGACAAACGCACTCCTATATAATGTATGAATTTACATATTTAATTGTTTTTCCCAATAGCAGTAACGTTTTTATAATCGCTGAAATGTCCAGAATATATTCACGCAACTCAGTTTACGATGACTAATCAAAATGTCCTTTTGTTTCCTTTAGCAAACATCCTTCAGAAACAACCACGACCTATCGAGCAACAGCAATGGAATTGTCTGCAACGTATTGAATATACTTTGACGTATAGAAGCAGAGTTCGAGTCGAGTGGTGAACTCCGGTGGCTGCACTGTTTATACAAGGTAAGCACAGCAGCCTAATATACAATGCCTTCATAGCAATGCATTAGAAATAAATCGGCATATTTACAATGCTGTTATGCCACTTTTGCATCAGTAACGCAGTAGGCACTTCCATTTAGACACCACTTGAACTCAGCACTATAACAAGTGAAATGTTACAGGTACACTGCGCTCGTAAAACTGTAGTGTTACATTTATTTGTGAAAGGAGAGACGGCCATATTATCAAGCCTTGGCGACAAAATTATCACCACTTTATCAGCAGGAAAGTGCCGCTAAAGTGGCGATAATGGGTTTGATAATATACTCTATGGAATTCCAACCGAAGCTCACGTTAGATGTGAAGGACATCTAACATGAACTTCGATTGGAATTCCTGCCGATAAAGTGGCGATAATTTTGTCGCCCAGGCTTGATATTATGGCCCAGAGTGCGTAGTGTACAGCAGCTTCTCTGTAAAATCTATAATTACCTCCGTGCAGTGACAACTGATAGGTTACAACAGTCTGACAAACAGATCTACAAGCTTATTACGCCACTTTTCTGTCACTTTTAACATGGGTAAAGTGACGCAAGGAGCTTGTAAAACTACGTCTGATTTTTCATGAAAAAATCTCAACTCCAGACTCTGCAAGACAGTTTTAATGTTCTTTTCTCTCTCTTTCTCTCTCTCACTCTCTGTGACATCATTTCTCTTTCTCTCTTAAACTTATAGACACTGCTGTCTGCTTGGACGTGTAGAAGAACAGCCCAACTGAAGTTGTGAAACCAAGTGGCCGAAGCGTTTGGCCGCACTCTTTATACAACGGTAAGCACAGAGGCCTAGATCTACAAAGCCTTCATTGCAAACCATTAGAAATAAGTCGGCATAATGGGCGTCAGTAATGCAGTAGGCACTTCCATATAGACACCACTTGAACACGGCAGTATAACAGAACTGAAATGTACGAGGCACACTGCAACCCTAAAACCGTACAGTTACCAAAACTTGTAATGCTTCAACTCATTTACTCACATCTACATACTTCTAAACTCTAATTTTCTTTTTTGTTTTGCAGATTACCAATCGGACATCTTTTGGAGTCCATTTAACAATTTGTTTATAATATTGTTTGTTGTTAAAGTTATTTTTCTAGTTGCTTCTATTATAGTTATAATTGAGTTTCATTTACATTTATAGTTTTAATAAAAGTAAATAATAAAAAAAACGACATAATTTTTTATTTTGTGGGGAAGGGGTATGACGGTCCACAATAAAAATAATGTTGAAATACTGTAGTAAGATATTCAAGACTAGGATTGAAAACTACTGAGTTCTAACTAACAGATATAATAAAAATAATGGTGAAAAACTACAAAAATGGCGGCGGACGGAGTACGTAATCAACGTTTAGCCCCTCGGCACTATTTTTCAAATAAATATAGAAAAAATATGATTATTAATATATTACAAAATTACAGCAGCGGATGACACACACGACCCAGGAAAAGAAATTGACAAATTTACTACCTGAAATAAAGAAAGGTTTGCTTGTTGAACTTGAAGAAAAAGAAAAAAAGGTGGGCTTCGAAACGAGGCTGCGCATGCGTAGAGAGTACAACTGTTACACAAAAAAAGGAAAGTTTTACCTACTATCATAGAAATGAAGGCGCATATTATCAACAAAAGGCGATACATTATCGCCGCTTTTATCGGCAGGAAAATGCCGATAAAGCGGCGTTAATGGGCTTGATAATAGGCCCTTGTAAATTACCATAGCAGTCCAGGTTCTGATGTTAACCTGGGCTGCTATGGGTATTCACAAGGGCATATTATCAAGCCCATTATGGCCGCTTTATCAGCAGTTTCCTGCTGATAAAAGCGGCGATAATGAATCGCCTTTAGTTGATAATATGGCCCATTGCTCTTTTTTTTGAGCAGTATACTTAGGTGCATATTATCAAGGACCGGTGATAAAATTATTGCTGTTTTATTGGCTGGAAACTGCTGATAAAACGGCGATAATGAGCTTGATAATACGGCCTTGTTATTTCCCATAGAAGCCCATGTTAACACCGGAACATAGGCTTCTATGGGAATTAACAAGGACTTATTATCAAGCCCACCCTCCCAACGTTAATAAAAAAAACAGACAATATTACTGCCCTAGAATGGTGGGGTTCCCCGCGACGTGTACGTGGAGAGAGAGAGAGAGACCTCAAAACATATTTTTTTTTTAAAAAGACCCGAGGGGTGCCGCTCCCCGAGACTGCGGGGAGTAGGACCGTAACCCCCCCCACCGCATATTTCAAAATAAAACCAGAGGAGTGCCATTCCCCAGTGCTCGGGGCACCTTACAAGCCCCTATTATGCAAAAAAACTGCCCCCGTAATTTGCCCCCCGGGACCTAATGAATAAAACAGACTTCTAGTCTTTTTTCACCTTTTCCACCGCGTACAAGTACTGCACGAGTACCCCGCCATTTTTTATTTAAAAAAATTTAAAATTGAGCCTAAAGATCCATTTACCGACCCCTGACCAAGACTATTGGGTCAGAATGTTTCTACCCTGCCCCCTTTCCTTATTTCTCAACATTATTTTATTGTTTTCTTGCGACTCGGTTCTAACGAGGCACAAGATGGCCGCCAACACTTCCTGGTTTCGAGTGTTGACAGACAGTTCACAGCCAATCAGCATGCAGCTCGCGCTCGTAATTGAACGGATTTCCGTACGCGTGCTGCACTCCATCTCTAGATATCGCTATGATTTTGCATGTAATTTTCTCAGGAACTACTGAATGGATTTACACCATTTAACAAAAAGCACAATTTGCGAACCGAACTCTACCTCTCTCTGCCAAATTTCGTGTAATTCCGTTCAGCCGTTCGGGCAGAAGCCCTGGCTAAAGGTCCCTATGGAAAATTGCATGGGGAAAACATGTTTTGGGACCCCCCCTCTTTTCTCGGCCTACACTTGACGAATCACCCCCAGGGAAGGAGCGGAACCGAGCAGGCAATTTCCTTGGAGAAATTTACGAAGATTCGTCCACCGGCGCCAAAGTTATTCCAAATAGAAAGTTGTGGATTTCCTATGGAAACTAGGTCCTACCATAACTACCTACTGGCGACCGCCAGTAGGTAATATATTCACTGAAAAAGCGAAAGGTTAAAGTAGCGTTATAGTTAGGTGAAACGTTCAGCGACAATGTAACATTTTAAACTCTAAAAAACACAGAAATTTACGAGTTTTAACAATAGTTATCTCAAGTAACTTTAACTTGTACCAAAAGGTAACTATAACTTGCATCCTGCAATGTACAGTTTTCTCATCAATAATTTCATAGTGAATGTTGCAGTGACATTATCAATGATGTCATAAAAGATATTTATGAGGGATGTAACATGTGGGCTAATTAGCAGTGCACGGCAAGAGCGTGGGGGGTGCGCCCCCACACTAAGTATCCTTGGGCCCTGGGTGCCCCTGGTGCCAAATAATTAATAAAGGGAAAGGGCACGCAGTCCCCCTCCCTGGGCCTAATTAGGCCTAATTAGGTGTTGGGGACCTCATCTCCAGGGACTTCATCCCCCGGTGCTGAAATATAAATAAAAGTGGAAGAGGCTACAGGGGCCGTCTCACTGAGCCTTTGTAGGTCTTGGGGACCCCTGACCCCAGGTGTATAATTTTTAAAGGAAGGTGGGCCTCCCTTCTTGAGCCACATCAGGTCCTGGGGACTCCATTCCCCACTGCGATTTTTGCTTTAAAGAGGAGGGGGACCGTGTGGCGCCCCTCCAGCAGCCACACTAGGCCATGAGGACTCCATCCCCTAGTGCCTTTTTTTAAAGGAAAGGGGGCCAGGTGGCCCCCCTCCTAGGTGACCTTACTTCCTGAGCCTTATTTGGCCCTGGGGACCCCATCCCCTAGTGCCTCAGTAGGCCCTTGGGACTCCATCCTCCAGGGTTTTTTTTTAAAGTGGATTAGGCCATATGGCACCCCCCGAGACACGAGAGATCCTGGGGAGCCCACCCCTGGGACCAATTACTTGATGGAAGGGGGGGCAACACAGCTACACTCCCTGAGCCATTAAGCCCCCAGGGCCCCATCCCCCAGGGCTGGCTGAGATTCTATGTCTCAGGCAGCCCACCCCTGGGACATAGCAGTTTCCCTGCCCACAGTGGTGCAGGCAGGGAAAGCTGTATTTGCTCCCGCTTGGCGGGAGCATTTTCAAAATTTGTGCCAAGCGGGAGCAAACACTAAGTCCACTCCCAGCAGGCAGGAGCTTCAAAAATGCACCTGCTCGCTGGGAGCAGACGTTTCTTCTGTTGCCCTACCCACACTGAAGCGGCCATGGAAGCAGAATAAATTGTGATCCTCCCTGCAGGGAGCAGCACTAGTAAGTGCTCCTGGTGGGCAGTGTAAGCGGGTACCCAGCTGGGGGCCATGGAGGTTGGGGGCTCCCCTGCACCTCCCAACAACAGTATGGTGGGTGTCCTGGGTGGGCACCTGGGCACGCACCTTTAATTGTGCCGGATCCCAGTGGAGGTGGTCCCCAGGGCTGTAATCAGCCTAGGAAGGGGGGCTGTGTAGTTTCTCTATGAATGTGGAAAATAATTGCACAGTAATGCAAGGAAAATGTAACTTCTGTCACATTTTGTGGTTTGCAGGACATTGTAGGTGAGATAACTTGTTGGGACACAGAAGAGAGACACCACTGTGTATACCCTGGGTGTCTAGTTTATGAAAATATCAAGAGTTAGTAAATTTATCCTAGATGGTATGTACACCTTGGCTGAGAAAGACAGAAAAGACAAATATTACTGCGCAACCATCTATTCCTTATGTACACACACAGACATACTGATTGTATTTGGCACAAGGGTGAGGGATGGTTAAATGTAAAACATTTTATTAAGAAGAAATTTCCCAAAAATGAAATTCACTGTTAACAATTGAAAGGACAAAAAACGGAACGAGGGAGCGCCAGCTCTTCCCCCATGGGTGGGTGCCGTAACAGAACAGTTCCATCATGAGAACACGTGCATCATGGCTCATGATGGAACCGTTCCGTCATGAGCGTGGAAGGGGTTAAGTTCAAAACGTTAATGTTGTCATTGACAAATTCCTACCTATAACGTTACTTTGACCTTTGTTTTTTTTTGTGAATTTCTACGTTTTTTTTAAACGAAGACAGATCTTTATATCATACCTAACTAGAACATTACTTTAACCTTTGGACTTGATATGTAAATATATATATATATTCACTGTAAAAAAAAAAGACCAGCATCTTTAGCTCAATCACACACAAACTGATTCATCTCGTCACCGCATGCACATGCAATGGTCAGCAATCATCACCAAGCCACGTCATTACTCTGATGCAGCCGCGGTGCGTCCATTAGGGCGTTGGGGTGTTGCCACACCAGCCGCCCGCAGCTCCCTTGGCGTCTCTGAACTTAAGTAAACTCTCAGTTTCTTAAGTTCAGAGACACCGAGGGAGAACTGACAACAATCATGTCAGTCAGCCATGACGTGGGACCACCCACCCCCTACAGAGTCTAAAGGGGGTGGGCGGTCCGGCATCATGTTGACTGACAGGCATTGTCAGGGGCAGGCAGCAGCACAAGTGCGCATGAGTAGGGAAGGCCGTGAATTTTTCCGTCGTGCCCAGTCATGCGCACTGGTGTCTGCTCAGGTTGGCCCATGCCCATTAGAAGAGCAAGCGTTGAGCAAAACCTCAAAGCTCGGTCTGCTAATGGGCTGGCAGGCGGAGAGTAACCGTGCCCTAAATCAATCTTGCCGCTGCTCCAGGAATGGCTGAGAGGGGTTGCCACTCACTTGCCAGCACTGCAGTAGTGATACGGCTGTTGAAGGCACCTACAGACCCGAGGCGGCACGGACCAGGTAAGATTTTTATTTTATTTAATCCCCCGGCCCCCACCCTCAAGTGACACCCCCCCTGCAACCCTCCCCCGCGAGCTGCGATTGGCAGTGGTACTCGAGCTCTTCATTAGTGTCGGTAGTAATGTTCACCAAGCTATGCAGAAGTTTCTAAAAAAGATACATGGCCGATAAGGGTTTGGATTATAATAATTGGGATCACTGACATTATATCGAATACAGAAATATAGAATTACCAAATTATCGAAGAAAAAATATAGAATGCAAAAATATCAAATTCCTATCTTTAAACAGGTAAGTACAAAAATATCGAATTTTTTTAAATGTCTTAAAATGTATTTAAAATTAATGAAATAATAAATATAACTAACTAAAACATACTTAAAAATACTTAAATAACCTTAAAATGATTAAATAATTAATTTAAGTTAAAAAAAACATAACATTTTATTTTTTAATACATATATATATATATATATATATATATTAACATAATATCAATAAAAAATATACAATATTTTTACCGTAGGATAACGGGAGGGTAACATTTACTATTACCACTCCTGAAGTCCACGAGTTGGCATGGCATGTCATGGAACCTGGCAGAGTGGCACAAAGTATGTAAAGGGGCAACACAAATACAATGGCCAAGCCCAAAAAAACTGTGATATGAAGTGAGTTTTCAGAGCCTACAGGGACACATAACACAACAAAGCTTCGATGTAGTCACCCCACACAATGGTCTTTCCTCAAATACTGCCTGTGCCTGCCTAAAATGACGGCCGCAACAAACCCTCCTGCGTCTCTCCTGACCTCATCTCTCTCCTCTCCTCTCCGCACCCCCTAACCCTCCCCACTCTACTCTTCTCCACTTTCCTGCTACTGACCTTTGCCCCCACCTGTCCTGGCCCTTAGTCCCCACCCTGTTTTTCTGTGAACTTTCCCTCGTCAATTGAGATCTAGCTATTTTGTCTGATGCCCGATGGTGCTACCTGGTTTAACTATAGGGGAGACAGGTCGGGGATTCCCTCCTTGGACGTCACCTACCCAGTCGGTCTTTAGACCGACTTCCTTGCGTCTCTCCTTGTTGTGTCTTCCCTTATCCTCCCTTTCTCACCTCCCCTGCCCCTCCACTACTTTTCTCTCTCCTTTCTTCCTCTCCTAATGAGGTATTGTGTAATTGTGATGTATTGTGTAATTGTTGAGCTCTTTCTGTTACATTGTTGATTCTCATGTACAGCACTCTGATACCTTTGGGTGTATCTAGCGCTATATAAAACTCTTTAAATAAAATAAATAAATAAATAAATATTCCCACTCCAGTGAGTGGAACAGTAGGGAAAGCGTCGGATAGCGTAGGGGTAAAAATTACTATTCCCACTCCAGTGAGTGCAACAGTAGGGGAAGCGTTGGATAGCTGGAGGGTAAAAATTACTATTCCTACTCCAGAGAGTGCAAAAGTAGGGAAAACGTTGGATAGCGTAGGGGTAAAAATGACTATTCCCACTCCAGAGAGTGCAACAGTAGGGAAAGCGTTGGATAGCAGGAGGGTAAAAATTACTATTCCCACTCCAGAGAGTGCAACAGTAGGGAAAGCGTTGGATAGATGGAGGGTAAAAATTACTATTCCCACTCCAGAAAGTGCAACAGTAGGGAAAGCGTTGGATAGCGTAGGGGTAAAAATGACTATTCCCACTCCAGAGAGTACAACAGTAGGGAAAGCGTTGGATAGCGAGAGGGTAAAAATTACTATTTCCACTCCAGAGAGTGCAACAGTAGGGAAAGCGTTGGATGGCGTAGGGGTAAAAACTACTACTCCCACTCGAGAGAGTGCAACAGTAGGGAAAGCGTTGGATAGCGTAGGGGTAAAAATTACTATTCCCACTCGAGAGAGTGCAACAGTAGGAAAAGCGTTGGATAACGTATGGGTAAAAATTACTATTGCCACTCCAGAGAGTGCAACAGTAGGGAAAGCGTTGGATAGCGGGAGCATAAAAATTACTATTCCTACTCCAGTGAGTGCAACAGTAGGGAAAGCGTTGGATAGCGGGAGGGTAAAAATTACTATTCCCACTCCAGTGAGTGCAACAGTAGGGAAAGCGTTGGATAGAGTAGGGTTAAAAATTACTATTCCCACTCCAGAGAGTGCAACAGTAGGGAAAGCGTTGGATAGCGTAGGGGTAAAAATTACTATTCCCACTCTAGTGAATTTAACAGTAGGGAAAGTAATGATTTAATATATTTAAAAATATATATATATATCAATATCAATAAAACATTAAATAAAATTATTTGCCAATTTAATAGTATGTAGTAATTAATCAATTATAAATACAAATACATATTAGTTATTAAAATTAATTACCTATTCATAATTAATTAACAACGAATTAATTTTCAATAACAAAAACTAATTATTAATACAATTAATACCAATTAATAATTAATTAACAGTAAATTAATTATCAATACACAAAACTTATTTTTAATATGTAATTAATTACAATTAAATTACTTCCCACCATATTCCCCTATAAACCAAAATCCGCTACAGAAAATAAATTGATACAATCATCGTAATTATCAATTAATAAATTAATACAAATTAATTACCAATAAATACAAATTAATGACCAATTAACAATTAATTAACAATAAATAAAAAAAATCAATACCAATAAATAAATAACAAATATTTACTTAATTACAATTAAATTACTTCCCGCCCTATTCCCCTATAAACCCACAACCCGCTACAGAAAATAAATTAATAAAATTAACATACTTATCAATTAATCAATTAATAAAAATTCATTACCAATTAAAAATGAATTAACAATTAATTCAAAATGAATATCAATAAATAATAAAAATATTTAATTAATTACAAATTACTTTCCACCCTATTCCCCTATACACCCACAACCCACTACAGAACTAAAACGCAAAATTAAATTAAAAATAATTAGTCATTTCTAAAAATGTATATTTAATTTAATATAATTAAATTACTTCCCACCCTATTCCCCTATAAACCCACAACCCACTACAGAATTAAATTACGCAAAAATTAAATAACAGAAAATTCATTACTTTAAATAAATTACAGTCGAACCCTGAAAGGCTTGGGAGTGAATGGATGTGTTGAGGTTGGGGGACTTTGGACCTGGAACGTGGGAGGTGGGTGGGTAGGTGGGGGGGGAGGAATGGGGGTGGGGCGGAGGGTTGGTTCTGGTTTTTGTTTCTTCTTTTTACCGCAGGCTCGGCTCTACAATTCTACCAAGAGGGAGGAAGGAATCAGAGGCCATCGGGGCTCCTTCACCGTGTTTATCACAATGTTTCAAGCCATCTCCCTCTGTATTGCATGGTTTGCGATTTGTGGAAAGTATTATTGTCTGTATGCGAGCTGATTTCTCAATAAAAAGATTTAATACTAAATAAATTACAAAAATAATATACACTTTTCACTTATATACACTAACATACAAAACACTTTAAAAAAAATATTATTATTAAAAATTCAATATATTTTAATACCTATATCATATACTTCCATATTTTGACTTTCTATATTTTAAAGTCTATATTTTAAAAAATCCATATTATAACACTATATTCTGTCCATTCTATATTTTGACTTCGATATTTTGGTAATTCTATATTTTGAATTCAATATTTTGTCTTGTTACCAATGATTGCCGATCTCTCAGTTTATGCTATGTTGATTGGCATGCCTGTGGTTTATGCAATGTCACACCTCTCAGGTTAAGCTATGATGAGAGCACTCACAGGCTTATGCTTTCATTACTGGTGCATTCCTTGATTTATGCAATGATGAAGGACACACCTGGGTGGTACACACTTCATTTAGAATATGAAATATGATGAATGGCACTTTCTTCATATTATGCAAAATTGAATGGTGCACCCATTCATTAATAGTATGAGATGGATGTTGAAATGAGCTTCATCAATGCTGATGATGACTTTTCCTTCGGCATAAGCTAAGGTAATGTGGCACACACCTCAGTTTAAGCTGAGATCATCGGTGTACTCCTCAGTGTATGCTTTAAAAATCAGTGTACCCCTAGGTTCATGCTTTATCGAATAGCATCACCCCATGGTTTATGTTTCAATGAATGGCGCAGCACCCCAGTTTATGTCAGTGATTGGGCAACCCCTCGGTTTATACTTTAAAGAACTGTGCTAGCCCTAGGTTTATGCTTTGATGAATGACACTATTTTTAGGTTTTATGCTTTGTTGAATGGCGCTACCAACTGGTTTATGCTTTGTTGAATGGCGCTATCCATTGGTTTATGCTTTGAACACAAGGGTATAACCCCTAGGTTTATGCTTTAATTAGTGATGCAAACCCTGGGTTGTGCTTTAATGAATAGTGCTACCTCTGTGTTTATGCTTTAATGAATGGTGCTACCACAGGGTTTACACTTTGATGAGTAGTGTACCACTGGGCCAATGCTTATGCTTTGATGAGTGGTGTACCACTGGGCTTATGCTTTGATGAGTGGTGTACCACTGGGCGTATGCTTTAATGAGTGGTGTACCACTGGGTTTATGCTTTAATGAACTGCGCTCCCTCTTGCATGTATGCATTGATAAATTGTGCTACCCTTGGGTTCATTCCTTGACCAGTACTGATTTCCATTAATATGTGCAATGATGACCAGTGCACATCTTGGTTCCTGCTGGAATTAATGGTGCTCCCTCGGTTTAAGCTTTATCATACGATGGACCCCTCAGTTTATTCTATGGTGACTAGTGCACTCTAGCTTTTACACTTCATGGTGCACGCTAGGGTTATGCCATTCCTCAGTGTTCTCATCAAAAGCAGAGCCTCTATGTTCTAACTTAGAACACAGAATTTCACTTAGAGGAAGGAAATGATTACTGCACTGGATCGAGGGTACCTGTAGTGTATGGCCAATTTGTGAATGCCAGACCCATTGATTAGCTCAGGGTCTAGTGTGTCTTGGGAAATATGAGTTTCTTTTGAATGGGTTTCTTTTGTGGGACCATTGAAATAGCTCGCTATATTGTATATATATATATATATATAGATTTGTCCACTGAACTTGTTCACATCGCCAACTAGTGTTTTCTATTGGAAAGGGTATAGCCAAAGCAGTCTTGCTTAGTACCCTAACCCTCTCCAGAAGTCAGACTTGCTTGGCAACCCAGAAATTCTCTGAAATAACGCATGAGTTTTCTTCTATGAATGCCTAGAAGAACTGAATTTTTAGTCCATTTATCACAGAAATAGTGCTGAAAAACGCACCAAAAAGACGGCAATTAAAAAAAAATGTTCACTGGGAGAACCCCCCTAAACCCCCCCTTATTGCGTCAGACTCGCTTGCTGCACTCGCTCGCTTTTGCTGATACGTTGCTCTGCTTACGCCGCGCCAGTTTAAAATTCCACCAGCCGCCCCTGCTCTGATGATGTACAGAATAATGTTATAGAGTGGGTGGCACCACGTGAGCTCGGTTTTTCTGGCTCCCTGCTCCACTTGCCAAGTGCCAAACTCTCTTTTTCAGTCTTTATCTAACAAGTTTAATGTTATCTTTAATTTCCAACAATTGCTCATTTAGTTAATTGCTCAACATTTTCAAGGAAAGGGTCAGAGTATCTGCTTCCGCCTTTCATTAATGATTTACTTGTGAATTCCCCTTGTTAAGGGCCATTATTCAACAGCCTAAGGATTTGGCAGCTGCAGAGTGACACTCAGCCAACAATTATCTTCCCAGTATCCAAGTCGGTTTCCTTGTGGCATACACATACCTAAATCTCAGCAGGCGTTCTGTCGTGTGTGAGAAAAGGACAAAATGCTGAGCAAACTACTTATTAACAGCCCCTTGCTCAACTAACCATAAACCCCCATAATACTCCCTTAATAATCATCAGTCTCACTTACAAGAACGCTAATCCAAATCTTTGTCAAATGTATACAATTGTCTAGAGGTAGAACATGTGTATTATCTTAAGTATGGACCACTCCTGGGTCCATCTTGGTGTGTATTGTGGATTGTGGGCCACTTGTTCCTGTGCACTTGCTTTTGACCACTCGAAAATAAATGAGAGAAGGGGCATGTCTGCAGCATGCAATTTCCTATATACGCCTAGGCAAACTACCCTTTGCAGCATCAGTTTTGATCACTGGCACAAAAATTAAACAATATAATATGGATAGAGGGGAGAACGGTCTGTGCAGAGGCATTCTTAGATGAGTAGATTCTTACAATCAGCATGTAAATAGTGGCCCTAATGACATATATGATCAATTTCCAGAACGTGAGGTGTGCAGCTTGACTGAGTTGCAATTAAAAATACGAGAGAAGCTGTATTTTTCCGATTTTTTTTACAGCTGATAGACACTGATTTCACCTGTTGTGGGAGGAAATGTGGAAAAATGATAATAATAATTGTATTATCACTTTATTTTTCCTTTCTTCACTACTCCGAGAGCAGTGCGGCGACGCCCCTCCACCTTAGTGGAGGAGCTGCCCCTGATTCTTCATTATAAGGAAATAGCAAGTCGCTGACTTATGCATAAAGTCACAAAGCTCACCAGTCTTTCCAAAATCAGCCTTTTGCTCACTTTGATGCACAAGATCTTCCAGCAGCTGATAAGCGTAATTAATGCAGAATCTGTAAAATCATGTGAGATACTGGGCGGAGTCTAGTTTGAGCAGAAAATGTCTCTTGGTGCAAAATTTTCTGTGTGAACCAGTCTCTGGCTGGTTTCTAGTACTTGCTCAATCAAAGTTTTTTACATAAAATCATAAAATGTGAAATTTCTGTAGTCTCATAGTATGTCAATATATGGAATTTCGTACATTTTGCAGAAATAACAAAAAAGTTCTCCAGTACCCGGTTTTGTGATTCATTCCAAATCGCAAGTGGGAGGGTGTGTGTGAAAGAGGTATCAATGGTTTGCAATGTATGGGATGATTCATTTGGCAATGTTTCAGTGAGGAAATGTAGATCATGATTATTGGGCATTATCAGGTCAGTGATCTCGAGGCTGTACTTTATAGCCATATAGAAGTTAATAAGGAAGCAGGAAAGGAAAAACTGTTTAGACCTGCTCAAGGATAACATTGCAGATTTAAAGTTAATCAAGGTATGAAGGCCAATACGTTTTTTGGTACAGGATATAGCTCTTATCATAATTTTTTCAATTATGCAAATAAAAAGATCCATTGAGAGGTCTCTGAATTTTTTTCTTTGCTTTCCTTTAATTTTTGATTGATTTAATTGTCTTTCCTTGGTGAGGAACGGCTTGTTCTGCTAGTGTGAGGTTCTTTGTTATTCTGTGATCTGGAGGGCTTTGCATAACATGTTTACACTACTTGGAGTCCTTGAGGACCAGTACAATAAAGTAGGTGCTTTTGAGGCCAGCCATAAGGGACCTCACTCCTTCGATAAGAGTGTTCGTCTTGTCCAAGGTCAGTAGGCAGAGGAGACAGGGGCTTGCTACTTACCTCCTTGCTGTAGTGGTTCTTTGGCATGCCATGTTAATGGAAAAAAGATAATGGTACCTCATGACAATGAGGAGCGGGACTACTATGTTCATTTAGGAGGGGACCATCTCATTTAGTCATTACGTTCTAGAGAAGGTCTGATACAGCAGGTGTGATGTGGGTGAATAGCCGTGACTGCATGACAACAGTGGACCCCAAACATGCTCAAAGATGAGTAGGTGTCAAATGCCCCTCGCAAGGGAAGGTCTGCTCCAGGTGTGGGAAAGCAAACCTTTTCACCAGTGTATGTTGAAGTGGTGAGGGCACAAATCAGTGGGGAGAAGCCAAGCCACCTTGGCCCTGTGAATGTTGACACTTGAAGAAGAAGTTTAAAAGGACATAAAGGTGTCCCCACAAAGAATGGACCGATGATCAACGTCCAGTGACAAGAGTCATCACCCAAGTGGAATCTAGTAATTTTTGTTTTTAACACAGCATGCCATCAATTGGGCGGAAAAGGTAAAGTTACAATGTTGTATCTTCAACATCTTGTGGGAGATTCAACGTTTTTGCAGATCCCTAGGAACACACTCACATTGCTTGTAATAGTCTAATACACATTTAAAAGTGAACTTCAAACTAATAGAGTTCAATTTCTAAAAGACTAGAGGAAAAACTTTGTATATCAAAAAAAACACATGCATAAATTCAAAGAAGAGAGAGATGTATTTTCCACACTATGTCTTGTAAAAATATATATTTGCACTTTATTACATCACATTTATTTTACAATTTTACAATGTTAAAATCACATGATCACACATTTAAAAAATTCATCTTTTTATAAAAACAAAGAATCAAAACAGTCGACGCGGCGTTTCGGTAATTTTTGATGGTAGACCTTCCTCAGGACTGATTCTAAATCAATTTAAAGAAAACATAGTGTTACCATACTTTTATGGGTAAAGGAAAAACATACATCTCTATTATCCTAAAATCTTGTCATGCCTGTATTTACATATTGCTTAACATACTGTGGTCTCTTCTCATTTATTCTGTACTATTTTAGAACAATATAATGTACATTTTATGTACTTCGTATTTCCTCATCAAGTTATCTATACAGCACATCAACATTCTATAACCCTATTCATGTTCCTATTACAAAACTAGTAGAGTTTACCTTTTCCTTGGACATCATGCCCACTGCTGTTAACATTTTACTAACCCATGGTATATAAAGATCTAGTGCTCTTAAATACCTTATTCATTGAAGATGTTATTCCTTCAATCAATGGTCATATTGCCTTCCCATGTAACAATTGTGGGTTTCGGGATCATAGACCGTGTTGCACCAGGTAAGATTATACTGTTCCTGTGCAGGGTAAACAATATCTATATTTGATTGTTGCATGACGTTTTCTAATTTAGTCAAATTACTGTTTTTACACTTTATGATATAAACAAGTCTACCTCTATAGTAGGGGAGATTTACTCAAACTTCCATGAAGTAGTTGGTTTTCCCCTCCATTCTTCCACTCAGCACGTATATTTCTGTTGAGTAGGAAAAAGTTGTATATATATGTAAACTAACACTCAATATTCAGCCTATTACTTTGCTTCTAGTAAGATTGTTCACATCTCTGATCTATTAATGTACCTGGTTTCGTTATTAAGTTTGCCGTATCTTTGACTACCAGGAGGAGCCACCGTTTTCAGATTACTGGTTGCTGTCTCTTTCCCTTTATGATTTGGGTGTTTGAGTACGGATTCAGGTTCAGTGCAAGGGTCCGTTTTAAATTCGGTCCGTTTTCATGCTCTAAACAAATAAAAAGCAGATGACCACCAATAAGCTATTATTTATGCATGTTGGGTCGTTACCATCGTGATCTGGTCTTTTTGTTCTATTAAGGTTCCCCATGTATACAGGGTTCTTGGGGTTTATCTATCGCCTCCCCCTTGTTTTACGCAAAACCTTTCGGGCCATTCCTCACTGTTATAGTTAAAAAAGTTTTACCCGATATACCTAGTCACTCGGGGGGCCGCTCTTCACAATATTGCAGAACATGGCTTAGTCCTATCACTCACCCAGAGCCTTAGAATCGGCCTCCCTGCTCCTTTCTCTCCTGGCAGTCCGTCCGTCTGATATACAGTCAGCTTATCCTGAGTTTGGAAGACGCCGGCTTCGGATTTTAATCGTCATTTTATACAAGGCCCTCTCTCATTGGTCTGTCATGTACTATTCCCTCATTGGTTGGAACCTAGCCAATCACCTTGCTGTTGCTATAGCGATTTAACGCGTTCCTAGTGCCGCGTTGTTTTAACCTCCGCTCTCACATACTCGCGGACTCGTTCTCATTGGTGCCTCGCTAATCTCTCATTGGCGAAATAATATCCAATCACCTAGATGTTACTCTGGCGATTTGACGCGTTTTAAGTTCAGGACCGCGTTTATTTCGAACGGCAATGTGAATCCACGCTGGAAACGGCTCCACCACAATACCACAAACATCATTACAACATTCTAGCATTGTAATGAGGCCACTCCCACCGCGCAATCACATCCCTTCTCCGCCTCTATTCCTTAGTGGGGTACACGGGAATACAGTAGTCATACAGTCCACATCACCTAACATTCTTGGGGGGATTATTCTCAGGCTAGTACTCAGTATGACCTAGAGTAGTACTCATCTAATGATCCTTTCCCAATCCTCTCTGGAGTTTAGTCCACATCTAACACTATTAAGCGTGGACATAAAGAATTGTTCCCTACGTTTCCTTTTATTGTCCTGGTTGCCGCCTCTGATGTTACTCGTTATTTTCTCCAGACCACACCATTTCAGATCATTAATCGTATGGTTGGCCGCTCTCCAATGTTCCGTAAGGGGTGCACCTACTTTGTTCGTTCTTAGGGCTGAACGATGCTCATTAAGCCGAATCCTAAATTCTCTCGATGTTTCCCCTACATAATATTTTCGGCAGGGACATTGAATAAGATAAATGGCATTCTTTGTTCTGCAATTCATAAAGCTTTTGACATTGATGGTTTTGTCATTAGCTGTGATCTTATCGCCCCTAATTATACTGTCACAGTTTGCACATCCCACACATGGGTGGGTTCCAGTTGGTAACGGGTTGCCATCAATGGATGTCTGGGAATTTTTACTGGTATCTCGATATGTGTGCACTAAAGAATTCCTTATTGTTCTATTCCTCCTAAAAGAAAACATTGGTTTAGGAATAGGAACTTGGGTTTTGTCAGCAATTAAATTCCAGTTTCTATTTATGATGTTTTTTAATTTATAGCTTACTTGGGAATAGTTTGTAACGAACATAATTTGCTGTGGGTTGCTCTGACTACAACTCACTTGGTTAAAGATGGTGTCTCTATTAAAATACTTAGCCCGTTTGTAGGCGTGTCTGATCATCCTTCTTGGATATCCCCTTTCCCCAAATTTGATTTTTAAATTTGCAGCATGTTTCTCATAGTCCTGCATTGATGTGCAGTTTCTTCGAAGACGAAGAAATTGTCCAAAGGGAATATTATTTTTCTGTGTGGCAGGGTGGTTGCTTTCATAGTGAAGCAAACTGTTCCTATCAGATGGTTTAGTGAATAATTCTACTGATAGATAACCGTCTGTATGTTTTATGAGGATGTCCAAAAATTCTACTGAATCCTTGCTAATATGTGATGTGAATTTTAAATTTACATCTCCAAGGTTGAGCCAGAGAAGAAAGTCATTAAGAGTCTCTAGTCCCCCTGTCCAGATAAAGAAAATATCATCTATATAGCGACCCCATTCCGAGATGTTTTCATGAAATGGGGCCGCTACACTGTAGATATGTTTATCCTCAAATCTGGCCACATAGAGGCAAGCCAGGCTCGGAGCACAGGTAGCCCCCATGCTGGTCCCCTTGATTTGTCTAAAGAGGTTGTCATCATACAAGAAGATGTTATTTTTAAGGATAATTGTTATACAGTCTATGAGGAAGGTTTGTTGGTCTGTTAGATCTAATTCATTCTCTCTTAGGATTTCTTCCATGATTTCGATGGTACTGTCCTGGGGGATGTTAGTGTATAAGGCTTCTATATCCAGAGTCACTAGTACTTGTGTCTCTGGATTGAAGCTTAAACCCTCTATTTTTTTAATCATGGACGTGGTGTCCTTCACATATGCTCTTTGTTGCTGTACCAATGGCTGTAAAAAGACCTCTACATATTTACTTAATGGTTCAGTCAGGGAACCTATACAGGAAACTATGGGCCTCATGGGAGGGTCAGAGACATTTTTATGGACTTTTGGTAAGCCGTAGAGTGCTGGAATTAAGGGTTCTGTGTTCCACATGAAATTAAATTCTTCCTCACATATGATGTCCTCGTCCTTCGCTAATCTTAGGGTCCTCTCTATCTCTTTTTTTAGGGCATCCCACTCGCCCCTACTCGACTTTTTATAGTGGTCAGTGTTGTTCAAGAGTTTTAACATCCTATTATTATAGTCTTGGTGATCCATTAGAACTACACTACCACCCTTATCTGCGGGTTTTACTATCAGAGTGTTATCTTTTTCCAACAGTTCTAATGCTTTTTTCTCTTCTCTCGTTAGATTAAAAGGTGTCCAATTTTTTTGTTTCAAAAGGTTGTCTACACTTTTATCAACCGCTCTTTCAAAGGCCTCTACATCCTTATGTACCATATTCAGTGGGGGGACCCATGTTGATTTATTTTTTAGGCCGGATTTATTCTGTCTCTTGTGGTTCTCTTTCCCATCAAAAAATATTTGGAGCCTCACTTTTCTAAAAAAATTTTGGAGATCTCTCTCGAGGGAGTACCGATCTACCGGGCAGCCAATTGCATATCCTAACCCCTTCTCAAAAAGTTTTATCTCAGTTTGATTTAATTGGTGGCTTGAGAGATTAATCACTGCTGCTTTCTTAGCCGCCATTTATCTTATTCAATGTCCCTGCCGAAAATATTATGTAGGGGAAACATCGAGAGAATTTAGGATTCGGCTTAATGAGCATCGTTCAGCCCTAAGAACGAACAAAGTAGGTGCACCCCTTACGGAACATTGGAGAGCGGCCAACCATACGATTAATGATCTGAAATGGTGTGGTCTGGAGAAAATAACGAGTAACATCAGAGGCGGCAACCAGGACAATAAAAGGAAACGTAGGGAACAATTCTTTATGTCCACGCTTAATAGTGTTAGATGTGGACTAAACTCCAGAGAGGATTGGGAAAGGATCATTAGATGAGTACTACTCTAGGTCATACTGAGTACTAGCCTGAGAATAATCCCCCCAAGAATGTTAGGTGATGTGGACTGTATGACTACTGTATTCCCGTGTACCCCACTAAGGAATAGAGGCGGAGAAGGGATGTGATTGCGCGGTGGGAGTGGCCTCATTACAATGCTAGAATGTTGTAATGATGTTTGTGGTATTGTGGTGGAGCCGTTTCCAGCGTGGATTCACATTGCCGTTCGAAATAAACGCGGTCCTGAACTTAAAACGCGTCAAATCGCCAGAGTAACATCTAGGTGATTGGATATTATTTCGCCAATGAGAGATTAGCGAGGCACCAATGAGAACGAGTCCGCGAGTATGTGAGAGCGGAGGTTAAAACAACGCGGCACTAGGAACGCGTTAAATCGCTATAGCAACAGCAAGGTGATTGGCTAGGTTCCAACCAATGAGGGAATAGTACATGACAGACCAATGAGAGAGGGCCTTGTATAAAATGACGATTAAAATCCGAAGCCGGCGTCTTCCAAACTCAGGATAAGCTGACTGTATATCAGACGGACGGACTGCCAGGAGAGAAAGGAGCAGGGAGGCCGATTCTAAGGCTCTGGGTGAGTGATAGGACTAAGCCATGTTCTGCAATATTGTGAAGAGCGGCCCCCCGAGTGACTAGGTATATCGGGTAAAACTTTTTTAACTATAACAGTGAGGAATGGCCCGAAAGGTTTTGCGTAAAACAAGGGGGAGGCGATAGATAAACCCCAAGAACCCTGTATACATGGGGAACCTTAATAGAACAAAAAGACCAGATCACGATGGTAACGACCCAACATGCATAAATAATAGCTTATTGGTGGTCATCTGCTTTTTATTTGTTTAGAGCATGAAAACGGACCGAATTTAAAACGGACCCTTGCACTGAACCTGAATCCGTACTCAAACACCCAAATCATAAAGGGAAAGAGACAGCAACCAGTAATCTGAAAACGGTGGCTCCTCCTGGTAGTCAAAGATACGGCAAACTTAATAACGAAACCAGGTACATTAATAGATCAGAGATGTGAACAATCTTACTAGAAGCAAAGTAATAGGCTGAATATTGAGTGTTAGTTTACATATATATACAACTTTTTCCTACTCAACAGAAATATACGTGCTGAGTGGAAGAATGGAGGGGAAAACCAACTACTTCATGGAAGTTTGAGTAAATCTCCCCTACTATAGAGGTAGACTTGTTTATATCATAAAGTGTAAAAACAGTAATTTGACTAAATTAGAAAACGTCATGCAACAATCAAATATAGATATTGTTTACCCTGCACAGGAACAGTATAATCTTACCTGGTGCAACACGGTCTATGATCCCGAAACCCACAATTGTTACATGGGAAGGCAATATGACCATTGATTGAAGGAATAACATCTTCAATGAATAAGGTATTTAAGAGCACTAGATCTTTATATACCATGGGTTAGTAAAATGTTAACAGCAGTGGGCATGATGTCCAAGGAAAAGGTAAACTCTACTAGTTTTGTAATAGGAACATGAATAGGGTTATAGAATGTTGATGTGCTGTATAGATAACTTGATGAGGAAATACGAAGTACATAAAATGTACATTATATTGTTCTAAAATAGTACAGAATAAATGAGAAGAGACCACAGTATGTTAAGCAATATGTAAATACAGGCATGACAAGATTTTAGGATAATAGAGATGTATGTTTTTCCTTTACCCATAAAAGTATGGTAACACTATGTTTTCTTTAAATTGATTTAGAATCAGTCCTGAGGAAGGTCTACCATCAAAAATTACCGAAACGCCGCGTCGACTGTTTTGATTCTTTGTTTTTATAAAAAGATGAATTTTTTAAATGTGTGATCATGTGATTTTAACATTGTAAAATTGTAAAATAAATGTGATGTAATAAAGTGCAAATATATATTTTTACAAGACATAGTGTGGAAAATACATCTCTCTCTTCTTTGAATTTATGCATGTGTTTTTTTTGATATACAAAGTTTTTCCTCTAGTCTTTTAGAAATTGAACTCTATTAGTTTGAAGTTCACTTTTAAATGTGTATTAGACTATTACAAGCAATGTGAGTGTGTTCCTAGGGATCTGCAAAAACGTTGAATCTCCCACAAGATGTTGAAGATACAACATTGTAACTTTACCTTTTCCGCCCAATTGATGGCATGCTGTGTTAAAAACAAAAATTACTAGATTCCACTTGGGTGATGACTCTTGTCACTGGACGTTGATCATCGGTCCATTCTTTGTGGGGACACCTTTATGTCCTTTTAAACGTTGTTTCCCCCCCAGTCCCCTACAAGTCTGAGCGGGGTCCTCCTTTACTTTATGACTTGAAGAAGAAGAACAACAACAGCCAAATAACCCCAGGGCATTGACTTTTTAGAGGCCAGGAGGGTCAGAAGTTAAGGAAGAAGAATTTGTAATCCTGTACACCATGAAAACAAGGATGATGGCCCCAGTGCATTTCTCAGGTATAGATAACAGGCACTACCGTGAAGACCCTAATCAACATGGAGGCCTCATTGAATATAATGTACATCCACAACACTGAAATTTACTACCTGATAATCTCTCTTGCCAACTTTGTAGTTAGGCATTCGGAGGTTAACAGTCTCTCCCACTGGCAAGAGACACATCAAGATGCAGGCGAGGTTCCATGTAACAAGAGAGGGAGAAGGGTCACTGTTGGCTGTCACACCGGCAAAGGCGGGAGGCTGACAATTTTGCTCGCAAGGTGCACAAACAACTAGCTGATAACATCTTTTACAAAGGCTATAGTGCCTGAAAAGCCCCCCCATCCATCTGCATATAGGCACAACCATCAAGCCCATGACTCTAAGGCCACGTATTGTGGCAGGTTTCTGTCAAACATTGCAACCCTGTCAGAGCTGTTGAGGGCCCTCACCAAGTAGCCTGCACAGCCAGAATAGGTGCCCAGGATAAGGAGGCATTCGCCAGCATCAAGCAATAGCTGTTTAAGGAGTCGACAATGGCCTACTCAATGGTCAGAAGAACACAGAGCGGTTGGTCCACGAGAGGCTGGCAGGACTAGGTGAGTCCTCATTCAAGAATGTTAACCTGATGTGTCGATACTGTTGGCATTCACCAACAAGGCACTAAAGGCAACTGAATCCAGATATGACAAGATCAACAAGATTGCCCTCTCCATCAACTAAGGGTGCCAACACTTTCACTTATACCTCTAAAAAGACATCATGTACCACAAGCCACTAGTCAGTCTGTTTGGAGTAAAACCCAACATCCTCCACCAAGAAACGAAAAGTGGGTGGTGCAAATTCAGCAGTAAACCTTCGCAGTTGTATATAAGCCAGGAGCCAGCAACCAGACAGACTCGTTGTCCATGTACCCTCGTGCACCTTGAGAGAGAACAGCGGTCCCAGACAACAGCAGCAAGGAGTAGATTATCTTGATTGTACAAAACGCTTGTTCAAAAGCAATGACCTTAGAAGAAATCAGGGAGGTGTCACAAGATGATGACTGTATACAGAAAGAGATAGCAACCATGTAGCGATAAGTATGAAAGGTTCCTGTGGAATGCTCATCAGTGGGTGCCAGCTGACAAAGCAATACTCTCCGAACTGCGGATGGTCAGAGATAGACCAAGCAGGACAAGTGACATAATCTGAGAAAAGATAAACTTGTGATTCCACATGCACTCCAAAAAGGCAGTAGAGCTGGCACATCAAGGACAACAAGGAGTCACCAAAACCAAATTGTGCATCGAGAAATGATGTGGTTTCCTGGGTTTGATGAGGCAGTTGAGTGGACAGTAAGATGGTGGCTGGCATACCAGGTAACAGGAGGAGTGAACCATTAGACACACGCCATTGCAGAGGGACCAAGCGAAGTGCCCTGGACCAAGGTCAGCCTGGACTTAGGCAGCTTCATGGATGGCAGACTTACTGTGGCAATGAAGGATGGACACTCAAGTCAAGTCAAAACCACTTTATTCGATTTAGTTAAAAATCATAAAAGCATTCTACAATCACATCACAAAAGGGCGATACAAATTCATGAGGAGTTACAAAAATCATCAAACAATAATATTTACATATGCATAGTAAAAAGAAGATATAAGAAAAAATCAATAATAAAAAAAAAATTATATACAGTTTAAAAATACATCATAAAAAGGTATATACTCTATAAAATAGATATTTAAATATGCACAACATTACCATTTCGATCATCTCTACAAAACCCTAATGTAGCATTATTAAGTCTTCTCCTCCTAATCCTAACAGCAGCAACAAGGTAATTGGCCACGCTAAACATGGTCAACGCTGAATCCAATAATTGGAGATGAAGGAGAGCAGGTTTTGCCTGGTAAAAAGCTTTGTCCTTAAGTAATGGTACCAGGTATTTCTGTCTGGGCGCAGTGAAAAAATTACAAAACAACATAAAGTGCATATTATTTTGCATAGAGAAGTTATCGCAATTACAGACAGGAGCGTCCTCCTCCTTAAACCAGCCTTGACTATCACACAAAACTGTGTAAATCTGATTAAACCGAAGTTTAACCAGAAGCCACCTATGAAAGGGGATAGTGACGATAGTAAGGTACGGTTGTATAGTAAGGCAGGTGATAGTCAGGTAATGAGCTCTGACCCTGGGCTTAAGTAATTCGCGTTCCTCCCTCTCCACATTTTTTGATGTGATGAAATTGGCCTTCACCCAATCTAAATCAGAATTCTTTAGGCCCTGGGGGACTAAAAAAATGTCAGGCCGTCCCAGGTCCAGAGAACACTTTTGTATATAAGAAAGCCAAGTAATGTTTTTGTAATTATCCAGATTTAAACAGTCCACCAGTATTTTATGATTCAGACCCAAGTTTTTATTGGTCCAGAGCCTTATCCATAACAAGATAGGGGCCATGAGAAGGATATCAGATATGTACCCAAGGCCAACTTCCTGGTGAACTGAAAACGTGGCTGTAGATTGGGGAAGCCCTAAGGTGGAACGAAGAAACTTATTTTCTTCCCTTTGTAGTGATTCACTATTTACATAGCCCCACAGACCTGAGCCGTACCTGGCTATTGCTACAGATTTCGCCCTGTACAAGTTAAGTAAGGCACCAGTTGGCTTCCCGCCCAGTCTCCTGGAAAAACTTAAAATAGCATTGGCCGAGCTCCTAACCGCTTTGGTTTTAGCTACAATTTGCGGAGCCCAACTCCCCTTAGTGTCAAAGATAACACCCAGGTATGTAAAAGATTTGACATTAGTGATCACGTTACCATTGCAGTAGAACTGTTTTGAGTTATTTTTACCAGCCCCAAAAGCCATGACGTGAGACTTGGAGTTATTTATCACTAAGTCTAATGATGACATAAAATCATTAAAAGCATTTAAAAGTTTTTGCAAACCTATCGGGGTCCGAGCTATTAGAGCTGCGTCATCCGCGTACAGGAGAACAGGAATACGAGTGTCCCCTGCACGCGGAATATCCAAGGTAGCAGTTAAAAGAGTCTCCTCAAGTGAATTTATGTACAAAGTGAACAGCATGGGAGCAAGAATGCAGCCCTGCCGCACGCCCCTACTGGATTTGAACCACGCAGTACTATTTCCTTCTTGGTCCATTCTAATTGAGGCTTTTAAATCTTTGTGTAGTTCTGCCAAAAAGTATACAAGGGGAGGATCAAGGCCCAGCTTCAATAGCATGGTCCACAGCCGGGCTCTATTCACCAAATCAAAAGCCGTGGACAGGTCCATAAAAGCAACAAAAATTGACCCTTTTTTAGCAATTGTGTATTTCGAGATTAACAAATGAAGATTTAAGCATTGGTCCTCAGTCCCTCTACCAGCACGGAACCCATACTGGGCATCTACTAGAATATCGTTATCTATGGACCAGGTGTTAATTCTAGCTAGCAGGACTTTGCCCAAAATCTTCATTGAAGAATCTAATAACGAAATTGGTCGAAAACACTTAGGGTCGCTTCTTTGACCCTTTTTAAAAATGGGTACTATAGTAGCACAGGACCACGTTTTTGGCAAACCCCCCTCATACACACAATTAAAAACATTAGCTAAAATCTCAGCCCACATCTCAGAGTTAAGTTTATATAGGTCCTGGGGTACCCCGTCCGGGCCCGGAGCTTTATTTGCAGCAGAGCCCAAAATTGCCAACTCTACTTCTGATTTGGTAAAATTTAATTTAAAAGTGGACGAAAGGGAGTAAGGAATGTTGAACGCCTCGGCTATTTCATTTGAGCCATATATACTGGAGAAATGGTTAATCCAGTCCGCTTCAGGGATATTTATTTCAAGATCCATATTGTTAGTGTGGGAGAAAAAAGGGTTATTTATTATGGCCCAGAATTTGGAGCTATGTTTAAGAGTTATAGGATCCATCAAAGAGTCCCATGCTTCATCCTTGATGGCATTTTTTCGAGTCTTAACTGCCAAAACATATTGTCTTCTTAGACATGCCACCAAAGACCTATCTCTGGGAGATTGTTTAAGACCCCTCAGCAAAGCTGAGTGAGCCTGCGAACAAGAGCGGTCAAACCATCTGCACGCTGGAGCAGAACCCCTCCCTGGTTTAGCTCTAAGCTCTTTTTCTACTCTGGCACAGATAGCTTCAAAGGCACTCACCACCTCCCCCTCCCTCCCCTCTCCATTCATACATTTCTCAATTTCAACTGACATATCTTGTACAATAAGACCATGAAAATCCTCCGGGCAGACTTTACACCATTTAAGGCGTCTTCCCTGATCCTTACTCCTTACGTCCCTTGTAGAGCTAGCCCTTAATTCACCTTTATGCAACCCAGAGCGGGCGTCCAAAACCAACAAAACAGGGTTGTGGTCACTAAACCCACTTACTATTGTATTATAAAACAATACGTAGCGAAGGAGCCCTGGAGACATAAAAAAGTAATCGATAATCGATTCACTGCCCCTTGCGTTATACGTGGCCACACGGTTTGTTGGGTCTGAAGACCCCGGTTCATATAAGTCATTTGATGATAACAGATTTTCCATTGCCACACCTTTCGGGCTATGTTCAAAGTGTGGCACTGAAGTATGATCAGGACCAGTATCATCAATGATCTGACAATGGGACTTACACGCATGAACATTAAAATCACCCATCATTATGAGTTGAACAAAAGTGGTTTGTTTTGACATATATTTAGTTAAAAAGGCCGATAAACCATCTAACACAAAATTAGGGGGCCCCCCCTGCATGGAATTATAACAATTTATTAATACCATCTTGTTCCTGTCAGCCAAACAAATTTCCACCAGTTGAAAATAATGCGAGGCACTGGGGATTTCTCTAGCATTCCCTGCGATTTTAACTGAAACAAGGAGTAGCAAACCCCCTCTATCCCTTCCTGATGTAGAACTCTGGGCATCAACAAAGAAGGAAATATAACCATCAACCCAAAAACCTTTATCTTTCGTCCAAGTTTCTTGTAAGGCTACTATATCATGGTTCTTCACTGATTGTAACCAAATCAGATCGTCCTGTTTTGCCCGTAGGCCCGCAATGTTCCATGATAATAAACGTATGTGCCCTCCACCTATTTGTAATGGATCATATGTAACAGTTTCAACTCTGTCATCCGGTGGGGCCACCTCAGTAGTGCCTAAGCATAGGCGAGACAGGTTTTCCTGTTCAGGTTCAGGTTCTAGTCATTCAATGTCTATTCTGTCAGCTAAAGCCGAAAACATGTTTGACAAAGGAAGATCATTAGAGGGTGTGTTCCTTACAGCATTTACCACCCCATTACCTTTGGATGGCTTAGTCATCCAGACATTGGTGGGCATAGGCGAGATAAGTTTGTCCTCTGCCCAGGTATTCTTATCAATAAACTGTAATTTATTGATCTCCATGACACCTGGTCTATAAGGAAGAGGATAAAAAAAGCCAAGGGGCATCGCCCGAACCCCCTTACTTGCAGGATCCAGAGGAGAGTCATCCCAGAGCAGTCGACTAGCGACATTCTTGGATTTAAAATTTACAATGACACAGTCTCCAGATACCTCCTTCTTGCTTCTGCCCACCCAATTTACCCGTCTACTTGTAACGATATTATCTGCAATATTACTTTCTCCTGTGCAGTTAGCATTACACCATTTTTTAACATGCCTAAGAAGGTTCTCATGTTGTTCCACCACCCCATCTTCAAGTTTGGGCACGTTTACCAAAATTGCAACAAAGGGAGTTGCATCCGGAGGTAAATTTATTGGTGGAACCCTTTTTTCCGCTACCCCCCACTGGCCTCTAGGCCTTGTGGAGGAACTTGCACTGTTGTCAGCCTCTGTAATGGGAATATATATTCCATTATCTACTTTCCCTTTTTGTAACACAGGGTTAACACTAGGCAGAAGAGGGATAGCCACCGGCCTGATTGTGGGTAGGTCACCAACTTTAGAGGCAGACACCTGGATAACTGAAGGACATGGAGCCAAAGGCATAGAAGAAGAAGGGGCCCGAATGCTAAGAGCATCATTGATGCGATCACATTTTGCCATAAGGTTCTTAACACAGTCCTTTAAAGTTTCATTAATATCCGAGGCAATCTGAATTAAGGCAGTCTCAAGTCTTTCTGTGAACAGTTTTTCCAGTAAGGCCATAATGCCCTCCTCCGTTACAAAGGTTGGCTGCATAGAAGCAGCCATAGTTGAGGCAGACCTTCCAACCTCCCCGGGGTTCATAGGGACGTTAGGTATCACAGTTTCAGTTACAGCCGGGCATGGAAGAACTGTGGCGAGTTGTGATAAAGTAGGTCTACAAGCCTCAATGATAACCCGAGGCTCCAACGGAATACAGTTTATAGCAGAGGAATTGGATGTGTCAACACTCCCCGGGCTAGGGCCAAGGCCTAGTTCACGTTCGGACTCAGCAATCTGCGATGATAATTCCCCCACCTTTGATGTTAAGTATGTCAGTATGCTGGTAGTATACTTTGGGACCTTCGCTTTTGCTTCATCTGCCACTGTTGTAACCGATTTGCGCTTACCCATGTTTAATGATGTTATGGACGTGGCCCGTCCCGTCCCTGGTCGTCCTTGGACGGCCTTAGACGGCCCGCCCTCTGCCCGGGCTCCGCCCGGTGCCGCCCGCGCGCGTCCGCTCCTCTCCGGGAGCTGCCGCCTTTTGATGCGCCTCCTGGCGCTTGTGCAGGAAGTGGGCGGTGGGTTAGGCAAGGCACGCTGGGAGTTGTGGTCCGCTCCGCTCCGCCGCCGTGCGATGGCGCTGCACAGCGGCGGGGGCGGCCACAACGTCAGGGACCCAGTGGCACTGAGCGGTGCTGGTAGGCTGAAGAACGACCCCTCCTGGAGCCGGTACGCTGCAGAAATGACCCCCGCTCCTCTCCGGGAGCTGCCGCCTTTTGATGCGCCTCCTGGCGCTTGTGCAGGAAGTGGGCGGTGGGTTAGGCAAGGCACGCTGGGAGTTGTGGTCCGCTCCGCGGCCGTGCGATGGCGCTGCACAGCGGCGGGGGCGGCCACAACGTCAGGGACCCAGTGGCACTGAGCGGTGCTGGTAGGCTGAAGAACGACCCCTCCTGGAGCCGGTACGCTGCAGAAATGACACTCAAATTTACGTCATCCATCGCATTTCATAAAATACACTCACTGTTGGAAAAAGCATTTGCCATATTTGGCCTCCCCACTGACATCCGACCCAACAACAGACCCTCTTTCTAAGGGACAGAATTATGAGAGTATTTAGAATGCTTGGAAATCACCCATTGAAATTCACACCCCAATCCCTGCAGGCCAACCGAGGTGTGGAGCGCTTCATGCACACCCTGAACAGAGCTCTCCACATTACAGTCAACCGAGGTGTGGAGCGCTTCATGCACACCCTGAACAGAGCTCTCCACATTACAGTCAACCGAGGTGTGGAGCGCTTCATGCACACCCTGAACAGAGCTCTCCACATTACAGTCAACCAAGGTGCACATCTGGAGTGAAGCCGCATCACTTCCTCTGGACCTACAGGAACACCCATCATAGCATTACCCAGTGCTCTCCCCTTGCCCTAATGATAGGAAGGCGAGTGTGGCACACCATCCCTGTTGGAACAGGATGGAACCCAGTTATTTTGTGACACTGAGAATGCCCAGCAGCAACGTAAAAAGACAAATGACTAGGTCTGCCACACTCAGCAGGCCAAAGACTCAGTGATCAGACCAAATGACCATGTACTAATCCGTGACTGGCACCTATGAAGGAAATTGAGGACTCCTTGTGAGATGGGATCATGAACTGTAGACAGGGTCAAAGATACTACAGTGTCTGCCGGGGTGGAGACGAGACAGTGACCTGAAATGTCTCTAGGTTCAAGAAGGTCAAACCCCAGGAAGAACCTGGGGGTGAAATGGGAGGTGAATCCAAGCAGATGAAGGATGCTTCTTTCATATGCCGATTTTATCTGAAGGAAATGGGTGAACGACCGTCATTAACACACAGAGGCCTGGGGATGTATGGGGAGAGTTCGGTAGAAACCAAGAGCCAAACCAGGGAAAAGAAGACTACCCGTCTATGCTCCAAAAGCAAGACTACAAGTTGGGGACAAATCCTACTCCCACCACCTTCTAAAGACTTACAGACTAAGGGCCTTATTACGAGTTTGGCAGTCCTCCTGTTGGCCTGCCAACAGGCGGACCACCAAGCCCGTCGTGGGCCTGCCCGCTGGATTATTAGTGTAATCCAGGGCGGCCGGTGCTGTGGTGGTCTGACCGTGGCAGCTGTATAAGGCTCATAGGAGAGCCTTAACAGATGGCTGCTGCAGACACTGCACCTGTAGCACGTTCCTGCATAGTGTAGCATGCATGCCACACAGTAGAGGACCTGGGGTGCAATTCCAGGGGGGCACGTCAGGTGCCCCCCATGCACCTCCAGATCCGGCCTGGGCCCTGTAAGTGTCCCTTTCCTGCATGTCTGCCACTCTTTCATGGCTGGCTCACCACTATGAAAAGGATGGAAGATATGTAGGCCGTATTATACTCTGCTGTGCCGGTATCAGCAATATTGAGGCAGGTTGCAAACCGCCGGTGTAGCGGGATCCTTGATACCCGGTAGTGCCAGCTGTCTTAGGGCTGTCTGAGAGTTACACTTGGAATACTGCAGCTGGACCCACAGTGGTGGAGGTGGTAGGACCGCCAGCCTGAGTATGGAGGAGGTGGTTGGACCGCCAGCCTGAGTACGGCAGTTTTGTGGGCCGCCGTACCCATAATAAGGCCCTAAGTGTGTTTCAACCAAGGAAGGAGGCCTAGAACCAGAAGAAAGCCAGAGACAGACTAAAGTGGAGGGGTATGAAAGGAGTCACCCAGCCCCTACGTTATAGCAGATAACTTCAGTATGCAACCCTTCGGCTGGGCTTGTCTCCTCTCGTGGCTCACTCCCTTACTGAGACCCCACTGGTGTACGTCTTTTACTGCAGAATGCTCAGAGGGAATGCTCAAGCCGCCTTGGACAACGTTTCAACTCCTTCAATGGCTCGCTAACCTCCAGGCTCACACAAGAAAAAGACCCAGGCTGTCTCACCACCACCAACAACTGCACACATTTCTCTGTTTGACTATTAACGAGTCCTGCAGTCGTTCCATATCTGTGCCTTTAGACCAGAACCATTTGCTTAGGAGTTCATTGCAAATAGAAATGAGTACTTGGTCCTGACGATGGCTATTAAGGTATTAACTAGCTGCTTAAAAAATCATTGTTTTCAACAAGGATAGTAAATTAAAGTGTATTTATTCATAGCACATGGTTAATATTGTTTGCGTACTATCTATGGTACAGTACCGTGCCAATGATGCCTCAATGCTTCTTTGTTCCAAGTGCTTGTGAGTTCCACATATCATAGCATTGCCAACTAGGTCTAAGTCCCCAGATGAGGCACCTCGACCCAAGCATACCTCCAGCAGGTCTGGGAATTATGTGTAAACTTTCATAGCGGTGCTTACTCTTACTAGGCTGATATTAATTCAATTACGCAGGCGTCATTGGTGCAATTGTGGGAATGTATGACGCTTCTTATGCAAAATCGTGTAATTATGCACTATTTGCTGCAGAATAATAGCACAGGAGTGGCAGTACAGCACGAATGACCAGAACGCATGTGGTTGTCATTCCAGGACTTGTTTTAATTCGCTATTTCTCTTAGCCCAAAATGTCCTTACATCAGTTTTAGATGCGGGAATGCATTTAGCTCTAAAAGATAGCGTTAAATGCCATATATGTCTTTTGCAAAAATCTGTGACATTTTGCGAATTTCTTACACTCCCACTCCTTGCACCAGTTCCTTTTGACCACCTGACTTGTATCACTTTCTCGTAGCCCTACCCCAGCAATCTGGGTCTGTCATTCCAGTCAAGTCGATGAACCAGGACCCCAAAATGCCGTCCCACAGCCCCCAAACCATCCTAATCTACAAACATGCAGGCTAATAGGCTCAGAACAGAAGATGCTAACAGAAGAAGGGTTTGAGTCATTGGTATTTGGTTTTGGTTTGCTGGGTTTGAAATAAAATATGGTGTCTGTTTTTTTGACAGATGTGGTGTTTTTTCATTTAAAAAAGATGCCTGCTAACATACCCTTTGGTGGCTGAGCCATTTTACAATTCTAGACTTGCCTTGATATGCTTGTGTAAAACAAATGAAATAAATCCCAGATGCCTGTTTAACTGGCGCACACCTTTGTAGAGAAGGAAATCTGATTTGTTTAAGGAGCAGTTTAAATTTGCCAGACTGGGTTCAGGTAAGAATAGATTGCTGCCTTTGAACCTTGTAACACTGAGCCAGTTCAACAATATCCCATTATCACATGAGGTGCTTGTCTGCTGGTAATACCTTGGCAGATGAATAGCTAGGTGCTGGCACAAAGAGAATAAAAAAAGTACTTATAGGTTGTACGTAACCCTGGGCGTAGTTTGTGAAGTAGGGCTACGCGTAGCTACGCATAGTGCACTTAGCGATCTACGTGAACTGCGTAATGCGCTGTGCAAGATGCTGTTCGCACTGATTGCACAATGCCGGATGCTTGTCCGCACTGTGCAGTCAGTGCAAACTGCATCTTGCCCAGTGCAAGCGGTCGTTTTCTGCCGCTCGAGTAGATTTCTACTCGCGCGGCAGCTTTCTCAACGCGGACTAGTGGTTTCTCATCGCGAGCGGTTGCGAGCATACGCAACTACTCGCAATGAGAAACCTGACCTCCCCGCGTTGAGAAGCTCGCCGGGAGGTGTATTTTCCATGCTCGCGATCGGCAACTTGATGTTGCTGATCGTGAACGAGGAAAAAGTCTCGCCAGGATATCATTTTGCTTGCTCGTGGTAGCCAACTTGACGTTGAGTGTCGCGAGCAAGCAAAAATGAGTGCTGTACTACACTACGCTAAATGCACTGTGCTACGTGCAATTCGTGTAGTGCGAAGTAGTGTAAACTTCGCAAACTACGTGAGCGTAGCGTCGTGCTTTACCCAGGCTTTGCCCAAGCTTAGATTGTACAAAGCAAGTAAAGCTATTGTATGCCTTTACCACGCATTTTGTACCATGCATGTTTTTACCACAAATCCTTCAATGAAGGACTCTCTTCGGATAGAGGACATTCCTCTTCAGGGAACTCTAAAAAAGCAATTTTTTGGGTCTGACCCTTGAGACTTTGTTCACTATCTCACCATACTATCGTTTTCCAAACAAAATCATATATAATATACATACACAGAGAGGTATTTGTTCAGCAGGCTTCATTCACTGGTCTGTTCCATTGTCATTCAGATGTTGCACCGCCCACCATTGCATACAGCATGGGTCCATGGATCAACCCACTTTTACTTTGAGTGACTGCACATAGACTGTGGTCATTGTTCACATCCACTTAACAATAGTTCCCTTCTTTTCAGTGACAAAGCAATATTATCAATAAAAATCAACTATTTTATTTGAACTTCAGGTGCAAGTTAGATGGTGGTTTACATCCTGTGCCCTTTTTCAAGTTGCTTTTGTAAAGGGTTTATGTGACATTGTGACATTGTAGCTACCCGCCATTTGAGTGCTTGCTTTTCTGATGATTTCCTCTTGTCACCTTTGTAAAAAATCTTTTTGTATAACGTTAACCTAACCAAAAGACAGACCCGGACAGGATACTATAGCATAGAATTACAGCACAAAAATGTACATTTTGCGGAATTATTGCAGCACATTATTTTACTTGAAATCATTCCTTTCAGTCTTAAATCAATGGAAACTGTTTAGCAGAGTATTTCACTTTCAAACAGGCATGTTTAAAGTGTTTGAGAGTATGTGTTTGTTATGCTAAGTCCCAGAGTCCTGTAATGGCTGGCAGCACCATTTTTCTCAAATACTGCAAGCCAATCAGAGAACTTGCAGGATTATGACTTCCTCAGGAGCAAGATGGCTCAAGGGAAATAAAGGTCCCAGGGCCAATCTTAACTCTCTACTTTTAAACAGGCATGCCCGTGAGAACCTAAGACACTCTTGCAAGCCTAAATGCACTTCTGCGGGGTCCCTAAACAAGAATAGAGGGGATGCATTGGTGCCCAACACTGCTCCCCGCTTCCTGTCTACTCTTGCCCCAGAACAGGGCACAGGCACCCCCACCCTGACCAGTGGCATCATCCCTTCCGCTCTCCTACAACTAGCCCTGCTTACAAGCCTACACCATGGTTTTCTGTAATTATATTCTCTCCCGGTTGATGTTGCACTTTATAGCTGCACAGTAAACAACAAGTGGCAAATGTGATTAAACTGACTGCCACCTTCCTCCCACCACCACCCTCTCCTCCAGAGCTCAAGTCCTAAAAAAAGAAGTGGGGGGACTAACACATTTAAGGTAGTTTGCAAGTGACATCATGGCACGTGCCACCATAGCACATGATGCCATGACGCCTGGCATTGCATGTGGGATCACAGGGAGTGACCTCTTTGGAAGTGACATCAGTTATTAAGACTTAAACTTGTGGTGAGAAGGATCACCTTCACACAAAGCTGTGCGCTCGTTTCTGTTTGAAACTCTCGAGTTTCTTCACTCTTTTAAGTCCTAAATGTTCAAACCAATTTTTAACAAATATTTTCAAACGAGTCCATTCTTTATAAGACGATGTTTTATTCAATCACATTTTCAATTCATAATTACTATCTTCTTATGAATTCATTATCATTGAAGTTATTCTTACAATTCCAATACCCAATGCATTTCGGGTCATGTGTTTTGACCCTTCGTCAGGGGTCTGTAAAAGAAAAGGATAATACAGGACCAATGAAAACACCCATGAGTTAAATTGCTGAATGCTTGCTGTCATGTCAAATACATTTATCAAAAAAACGTAAACATCAGTTCATACAAAACCGGAGAAAAATCATAGCATCCCTGATTGGCTGTACTAGATGTAAATGAATGTCCAAAGCTGTGAGAAAATTGTCATGCTGTATGGAACATGTTGATTAACTGCTAAGGTGCACTGTTTTAATGTGTTAATCAAAGGTAACCGTTAGATGAGATGACGTGGTGGAGTATTTCCCAAGGAGGTTCGCGGGAAGAAAAGTTCAACGCATAGCCTTACGCTAACTCCTGTTCTTAACTCTTAATGTACCTAGTTACCGGTAGTGTGTATCGGTGAAAGTTTGCCGGCGTGATGAAAGTAATGCCTTCATTATCATAGACTAATGACCAAACAGTTTAAACACGTGGCCTTAAAACAATTGTTGATCTTGATTAAACTATTGGCGACCATTACAAACGACGGATGTCCGTCTGCGTTATGTTTGAATATTAAATACCTTCTGCGATAAAGCAGTAAAAAGATTCAAAGGACTTACGATTAGAAAAGGTTCACAGTAACTTTCACGGTGGTCAGTTATCTTGCATTTGTTGAAGATGCAGATTTAGCCTATGATAACTATGCTACCCTGTTAACTCTCGTCACGTGACGTGAGTATGTTGACTTCCAGGAAGTGTAAGCGTAAACCAATGGTATCTATCCAATTGTGTTGAACCTCATCACGTGTTATGAGTCTGTGCACTTCAAGGAAGCAGAAGCTTCGTATGTTGCCCAAAGCCAATGTGTCAATAAAGACATCTACAATTGAATAGTTTATAAAGTCAACAAAGCGTCTGCTGTATGACGAAAGGTATCAGATAACCAATGAGTGCGCTACTTGAGATGAAGGATGGAGAGGATTGTGTGTGTTGCTCAAAATGAAACTATCGAGTTGTTTCCATGAAGGAATATTTGTAAACACGAGGGTGTGCGTCTATGTGTGGAATGTGATTTGATGTCAAATTAAAATACAAACTTTATGAACCAAAATGATTTGTTAATCACAATTTGTAAGAAATGATCAAACATGAAATACAATTTCAAAGAAATGACTACGGCAATTCGGGGGGAGTGGAAGAGTCCGTAAGCCAATGGTATCAAGTTCATATGCATTAATGGATGAACATTTATAGAAAACAAGCATATTCAATTCAGTCATTCATCCATCCCAACATTCCGTATAGAAATACCAGAGAATTCTCCATTTCTGTGACCACATATGGTACCTAATTTTCCCACCTGCCCGGGTGCAAACGGGCGTGGGGGAAGGCTGTTTCCTCCTTTTGGAAGGCATTATAGTTGCATATAATAGACGGTGAAGACTTTGAAGCTCACTGCGTTTATGTGTCACTTCACTAGCCATTCTGTCAGAGAGGGAGGTGTGACCTCCTTCCCATCAGGCCATTGTTTCTGACTCCTGGGATAGTTCATACCTCTGAGCAGGGGTCAGATTCCTGTCTTGGTGGCAGTAGCTGCGAGCTAGCAGCCAGAACACAGGAATGGCTGAGGCCACCAGGTAGGCACCCTCTGAGGTAGCCACCTGGGTGCATGCCGCATTGTCCTAGACACAATATTTGTGTCAGGGGGATGAGGCACATTGTTTGATACCAAACATGACATATTTTGGCTTGAACATATAGACAGAGCACAACAAAGGAATCTTTACAGACTGGTTGAGCCCAACCAGTTAGCTTATTTAATTTAAAATTCTTCCAATAAAAAACCGTTCAGCAAACAAAATTCTTGACAGATGTTTTGTGGTTACAAGATTGACGCAGCCACAGCCGACACGTGTTTTGTCGTCTTTCACGACTTTCTCAAGGCTTTCAAAGAAAAATGTTGTTTATTGTCAGGATCACGTGTCTTTAAAGGTAAGTAAGACACGAAAAAGCTGGATATATTAGTCCAGAGTGGCCGATCAAGTGTTCTCGCGTCAGTGAAGAATGCTCTTCTAATTCTTTAAGTTAGAATAGTAGAAGTAGTTAGTGATTCCAAGAGCGAGGAAACCAGAAATTGAGTTTTAGTCGCCAGGTGTTTCCTCGTTCGTACTCCTTAATAAATCGAGAGGATCCGATATAGTAAAGTGATGGTGTTTTTACGATGTCCAAACGGTGGGACACGATATCAGTGCAAATCCATAGCTCGCATTCAGTTATAGGCTCCAATGTCTGTAAGAATTCGATCAGCACCGTATCTTTCTTTGTAGGTATTTTGGCGATACCTTAATGGAGATGTGACCTCAAGTTCTCCCGGGTAGCCTATGGACCGCTTATCACTTATAGCAGCTTTTAATGGTAAAGGCCACGGTAGGGACATATAAGCTTGCACTGATATGCCCTCACCTTTAATATAATGCACCCTGCCTCCCGGACTCAGGAGGCTTCCCTTTGGGATGACTGGCATATATTAAAAATAGTGCATTGACTGTGCCGCATATGGTGAGGGTAAAGTTGAGTTCGAGAAGTTTACACTGCTCCCACAGTCTACAATTGCAGGTCTGTTGTCATGAGTTTACTTGAGTTATGGAGGATGGCACAGACATCAGGGTTGCTAATTCATATGGATCAGTATTAAGGAGAGAGCACACGCACTGAGGTCCGGTTAGCAGGCTTCAGTACACTGTCAAAGAAGAAAAACAGCATTTAGTAGTCCAAATGGGAGATAAGTGTGGGACCTGTTTTCTTACAGAGATGGTCACAATTTGCTCTATCTTTTTGTACCACTTATCAGAATTCTCTCTAAGCTTTGGAAGGGAATTGGTAAAATGGAAAAGATCTGATTGAGATCATGGGACATGTACATACACTTCTTGTTGTACATGTTGTAAGGGGAACTCTTTTACCACTCCCCTAACTGCTACTTCACCCTCTTTTCCCCTTTGCTTCACTTTAACCTTCTCTTTCTTGGATCACAATTCTCTTAGCTTCTCGGTGTCACTCCATTCTCTAATGCTTTTGATTAATTGCACTAAGGAACAAACCGCTACTGACCTCTGTTAGTACACTTAGGCAGGAAAGCTTCGTGTATCTGATAACGTCTCACAGTACACCTCTCCTAGCAGGCAAGTTTACCAATTCAATAATCATCTTGAGGTACCTCTTGTCAAAAAGCTTAAAAACATAATCAGAACTACAATAATTAGAACTCCAACAAATACAGCACTCAGAGCCACACGATATTTGTCCTCAATTAAAATCCACTGCACCCCTTTACTCTATGCCTACTATAACTTAAAACATGTACCATGATGCTTACTTCATTCCCTTATTTTGCATGCAGGCCCTATTGATACTGCCATTGTTCTTCTTCAGCCGCCTCCTCTCTCCTGTACCAGGAATGGATTGCTATCGGTCAGTTTAAATCTCTTAAATCTGGACCATCAAGGTATTGTACTCAGTTCTAAAGCAAATTGATTCCCCAATTTATGGGTTGGCTCCAATTGGAACCATCCTCTGATACCAGATCTCTCAGCACACACAACTGTCTTCAATTTTAACTCATGGGGCATGCCAACAGGACCAGGATTGGTTTTGTCCTGATACGGACGTTGGTGCTCCCCGACTGGAACTGTCACCCTTCTAGTTAGGAAACCAATATAATGATGATAAAACATTCTCATAAGAATAACAGAGAAATAGTCTTATTTCAATGATTTATATAAAGAATTTATAGGTAAATCACAGAAAAGATGTCATGAGCAAATTTAGCAGGAAAGCATATGTCTTAAGCACAAAAAACTCAGGACAGCTCTGAATGAATTTGCATAGATTTGCCTTCTAAGGTGGGGAACAGGGAAGTTTTTATGTACAGAAATCTACGTACTTATATAGGGCTTTAGACAAAAACGTTCATGCAGTCAGTAGCAATGCAGGGTTCTAAAGGTTTGGGCCAATAGAAAACAACCTAGAAGAAACATTTTACCACAGAACATATTCGAGGATTCTCTTGGGATATAACATAGTGAGATTTCAACAATTCTCAAAGTCTTAGCTGTACATTTAAGCTGATAATCTGTTTTATACAAAACCTAGGACAGTGAGAATTGTTCTTGATTCAGTGCAATAGGAAAAATTATCTGAAAACCCTTTCTGCTCACTGAAGTGAAAACTAGACAAGTTTTTTTCAAACAGGAATCAGCAGCGGTTATCACATGATATACTGTAACGTTGAGGCAAAATGGAGGACAGTGTTTACAGAATCTAATGTTAGCATAAGCTTAGTTTGTAATGCTCTTTTTAATGACAGAAAATCAACACCCACACCATCAAGGGCTATCTTTATCTATTCAGTGGTCAATGGGGCCTCCAGCTTGTTCCACAATAATATGGAACATTTGGGGAGGTTCAACTCCATTTAATACTTTCTAATTTTGGCAATTGGTATACTTCTTATTTTCTTTCATTTCATTACCAGGTATACCTTACATTTATTATTAATCTCATCCCTATCTGCACTACTTTCCTGTCGTAGTGGTAATATATGTGCATGGAGTTTTGCGACTCTAACATCTTGTCTAACTTATCCCCTTCCCTTGAGAGTCTTTGAGTGTGGGTAACCTGTCTAATATATCCCAAGTGTCAATTAACTGTTTTAACGGCTAGCAGCTGTGCATTTTGTAAGAATGAAAAACCACCTCCTGCTCAAGTTCTGATAATTCTGGTTCATCGTATCGGATGTATTTTTCAGGGCCATTTTGACATCCACTGTAAACAATTTGGGTCAGTGGTTGAGGGGTGTGAAACCCTACTCAAGCAGCAACCACAATCCTTTTCAGGGTGAAGTCACAAGCAACCCCTAAACTGACTTCTGGTCAACCATCTGGTACCTTGGCATAGAGCAGGCAGACTTAACATTGAGGCCGAGAAAATGTGTAAAGTATTTATGCAGTACTTCAAACAGTAGTAAAGAGAAGTAGAACACACAAATTTAGAAATATGAAGTAAAATTGAATAAATAATTTAAGACCAAAACAACAAAAAGCCAATCAGTAGAACCAGAGAAATGTCATTTTCAATATTTAAGTGAAAATAGCACCATAAAAAAACTAAATGCCAACTCTGAATGTATGGTTGAGCTAGACTTGGACGAAGTCACAAGCCCAGGCCAACCAGATGGAGCACCGCACACAACAGGGATTCAGTTAGGCCTGCTGAATGAAGTACCTTAATTCCTGGTTGCAGAGCAATGCTTAGGCCCTGGTCGAGGATATGTCACACAGGAGAGGCAATCTGAGGCCCTTGTGTGGAGATGTGTCATGCATCAGCGGTTCCGGGAAGCTGCAAGGTTGTGATGTGAGGTCCTGCATCGTCGTTGAGGAGGTCATCGGTGAGAGGCTTGAAATGCAAAGTCGTGCATTGTAAATGCGTCGCTCACCGGCTTGTTCCGAAGAGGGTGCGGGCTTGCGAAGCAGAGTCCAGTGTTGTTGTAGAGTATGCCGATGACATTGCACAGTGGTTCTGATTGGCTTTTGTGCAAAGTCGTACATAGGAAATGTGTTGTGCAGTGGTTCCGACACAGTTTTTTTCAAGACGATGGGTCACACTGCATCGCTTCTGCTAGACCCACAGCTGGGCTGGCAGAACACCTTCACTCCCACTTAAAAGTGCCCAGACTTGGGGTGGCACCACTTGGGAGGGTAGGTCACACAGATGGCACAATCCAGATGCAGGGTTCAAGGTGTTTAGAATCTGTTCGGTCTCTGAGGCTCTATCCAGGTGGCCAGCCAATTAGCCCTTGAAGTCACTCTGGTGGTCCTGGGTTTAACATGCAGGTCCATTCCTTTTAACTTAGGCAGGAGGGCAGCTGAGCAGCAGTCCTTCTTGCAGTACAGCAGTTCATCTTCTGAGTCTTACACAGGGCAAGATGCATGTTGAAGGGTTGGGTCGGAGGGTTCATAAATATTAACTGGTGCCCACTTTGAAGGGAAGGTTCTGGAGGTTTCCAGCCTCTGAGATGTCAGACATCCCCTTCCTCCCTGCCTTGGCCCCAGCTTGTCTGGGCACACAAAATAGTAGTGCCAAACCTTTTTGCGTGTGTTCAGGCAGAGCCTCTGTGATGTGAAAGTGTGGTAGGAAACAATTCCCCCGACTCAATAAGTCAGATTGGCTCATGCTGCCGACACCTATTTTCCCTCTGTCTCACTATCTAGAAGCAATACACAAGGACCAACTGCCAGCTACACCTAGTCTAGTGACCAAGGGACAGGCTGCATGCACCAAATGCGTAGGACAAGAAAATGCCAACTTTCTAAAAGTGGCTTTTTCAGAATCGTGATTTAAAATCAGACTTTACCATTGAAGAGGGATTGTAATTAAAATTCGGTAGACATCAAACTCGACCTGTATACCTGTTTGAATCGAAAGATATCAATTATTAACTGTAATATGGTAAATAATGTTATCCTATGGGTGAGCTAGGCCTTGCAGTAGTGAAAAACAAATGTGAAAGTTTCTCACTACTGGCCATGTAACACTTAAATAGTGCATGTCATGACTTTTTAAATGCATTGCACACTGCAATCTGGGCTGTCTAGGGCATTCCCTGGGGGTGACTTATATGGCTTGAAAAAGAAGGTTTGGACCTGCAAAAATATTTATTTTGCCAGGTCAATATAGCAGTTTAAAACTGCACACCACAGGCTGTGATGGCAGGCCTGAGACATGTTTAAAGGGCTATTTAAGTGGGTGGCACAATCAGTTTGCTAGTAGCAATTAATTGACATGCCCTGTAGTGCCATTTTACTAGGGACTTATGGGTAAATTATATATGTCAGCCCAGTACAAGCCAATGATAACATTTTTAAGGGCACTTTAGCACTGGTTAGCATTGGAAAAGTGCATAGAATCCTAAGGCCCAAAAAATGAATAAGCAAAAAATGGAGGAGTGGAGGCAAAAGGTCTGGGAATGACACTGCAGAAAGGGCCAAGTCCAACAGTGAATTAGAGTGGCATTGAGGGGAGGGGTGTGGATTATCATGGAGTAGAGTGGAATAGAGTGGTGGAGAGTGGAGTGGCATTAAGTGGAGTGACATAGAGCAAAGTGTCCGAGTGGTGTGGTGTAGCATGGAGTGGTGTTGAGTGGATTAAAGTGGCATTGAGTGCTGTAGATCGGAGTGTCATATAGTGACACAGAATGTTATAGAGTGGCGAGGAGTGTATTAGAGTGGAGTGTTGAAGGGTGAAATGTTGTAGAGTGAAGTGTTCTACAGTGTTGTAGAGAAGAGTGGTGTAGAGTGGAGTAAAGCAGAATGGAGTAGAGTGTCATAGAGTAGAGTGGAGTGTCGAGGAGTGGAGTGTCATAGAGTGGAATTAGAGTGGCCCAGAGTGTCATATAGTGGAGAGGAGTGGAGTGGGAAGGAGTAGAGAGGAGTGGCATAGAGTGGCGGAGTGGAGGGGTGTGGTGTAGAGTGGAGTGGCTTAGAGTGGGGTAGAATGGAGTAGACTAGAATGACATAAAATGAAGTGGAGTAGAGTGTCATAGAGTGAGGTAGAGTATCATAGAGTGGCATAGAGTGAAGGGGCGTAGAGTGGCATGGAGAGGAGTAGAGTGCTGTAGAGTGTAATAGAGAGGATTTTCGTAGAGTGGAGGAGCTAAGAGAGGCATAGCATAGAGTGGAGCAAATGGCAGAGTGGCCTTAGAATGCAGTAGAGTGGAGTGTTGCAGCATAGTATAAAATAAAGTGACAGAATTGAGTGGTGTAGCATGGAGTGTTGGGGCATAAAATGGAGTATAGTGGCATAGAATGGAGTGCTGTGTAGTGTCATGGAGTGTTGCACCGTGGAGTGGCCTAGATTACAGTAGTCTAGAGTGAAGAGGCATTTAAAGTTTGTTGTGTGCTAGAAAGAAAAAACATCTTAAAGCTTCTTTCCTCACATGGGTGCCCAACGGGATTGTCACATAAATCCTATCACTTCGAAGTCAGTGAATCAAAAGTAAAAACCATTGGACAGAGCCTGACATTTAACTACTGAGTTTGAATGCAAAGCAAAGGTGACAAGGTAAGAACACGTTTTAAAGGTCTGTTTACAGAAACCCATGCTCGGAGAATGCAGTAAATGTGGCAGTAAATAGGGTATGCTCCAAGTGAGGAATGAACTCAAGTTGAGCAATCTAAAACAAATAAAGCCAGCAAATAGAAAGCAAGCAATTGTGAGTTACAAAACACAAAACCAATGTTAAGCAATGAGTGGGATGCATTCCCAGAGAGGCTTTCAGAATGTCTCCAATGTGTTTGAGCCAACCAGACAGCTGCTCTTCAACCTAAAAATAGAACAAGTTCGTTTTAAAACTTACCTACCACCAAATGGGATTACCTAATTAGGACTGAATCTTTAGCCCAGCTTGATGCAGTCGTATCTAGGAGTCCCACACCCACTGGCTAGATCGTGACAGGACAGTCAAAAAATACCCTCTCTTCCAAAGAATGCTTTACTTTCTTGGAACGTAAACACATCCTCTGAGAGGCACTGCTGGGACTTTCCGGTATTTATGTTCGCCGGTATGCTGCTGTGTAGAGGATATCAGTTTCTAAAATTGCAGTTCTGAGAGTCATAAAGATGACTCTCACCAGCTGGCCTTTAACATGTGATGATAACCCGGGCCATCAGCCAGTAATTGGCACCCTGAGGGCAAAACAAGATTGAGTGCCCTTTCAGTGGGAATTTCCCTTCTCAGGCGTGGCAGGTAGCTTCAGCTATGCCGGAGAAAGAGATCTGTATTGTTCACAGTGGGTATTGTCAGATGCTCAGTGACATCCCTTAACTTTCATCTCGTGACTGGTTTGGACTTCAGGAGTGCCTACTTTGTTACTTTCTAGAAAATCAATGAGAGGTATTCCCTTCGGCAGGGAAGCCCTTGCTAAGTAATTGATCTGCTCGCTGTGCAATGTCTCTTTGGTCCTTAAAAGGAGTCACACATGACACCACATTCAGGCGCTTCACTTCTGGCAGAGGGAGTCAGAAAATACCATACCTACCTACAAAACTTCCTCTTTTTATGTCTGACATAGAGCCAGCTTTAGCTAACTTATCAGTCACATGTGATAAAAATAATTACAAAAATGGTATATACCTACTGGTGACTATGTAGTTATAGTTACAATCTAGTTTCCATAGGAAGATCGTTTTTTCATTTGCCAATAACTTTGGTGCCGTTTGAAGAATCTTCACAAACTTTTAGAAACTGATATATTGGTCAATTCAGCTGCTTTCTTGAAAGTTTCACGGTGATCCGTCAAGTACGGGCCGAGAACCAAGGGGTGCTTAAAAGTGCTTTTTCCCCATGTTAATTCCCACAGTACCTTTAGACATGGCTACAGCCCGAACTGCTGAACAGAATTGCACCAAATATGTAAGGAAGGTAGATGTTTGTTCAGGGATGTGCCTTTTTAGGTCGAGCATTCAAGTCCTCTTGTATTTACTGTAGTATATACTTACTTACATATTAGTATATACTTATATGTGTATGTACTTTTTGGGCTCTGGAGATCAGCCGTAGGACTTGTCTGCTTCCGCTAAGGGACATTTTTTTTCTGTTGTACTGCCTCTATTTAACTGTCTTAATTAAAAAGGACCAGTAGAGGTCAGTAAAATACCAGAATTGCTTCCTACTGAGGGACTTTCTTTTTTTAAAATTTTCTGGCAAGTGCCTCTATTTAACTTTCTTGATAGAAAATGACCAGCAGAGGTCAGTAAAATATCAGAATCACTTTAGCATTCTCTAGATTCCAGTCCATAGAAATGATCTTCCACGAGCACCTGTAGACAATAATATTTTTTTCAAATCTTTTATTTTCAGTGATATGACTACTGTAGGCCCTGATTTTATACTAAAAACAGAGCTTTGGACCATTTTCTATGTGTTCCAATACATGGCGTGTCACGCAGTTTCGAGCTTACCTTCGACCATGTTAAAGAACAGAAGATGTTTCAGCACCCAGGCAAATGTGCTGCATAGCAAAATACATATAAAGTCCCAAAGGCGAGACCTATTGAATTGCAAATGCTTGTTGCTATCTGGTGTAAATCCATTTATTAGTTTTGGAGTTATTCCCAGTTGTATATATAAGGATGCAGTGGATTCATGCTGAGTTCTGATTGACTGCCAACACTTCAAACCAGTAAGTGTTGGCAGCCATCTTGTGACTCAGTTGAACTGAGCCACAGAAAAAACATTTAAAAAAAGAAAAGGGGTCGGGGTAGAAACACCTTCACACCATAGTCCTCTTGGTGGGGTCCTACAGGGACCCCCCAGGGCCCAAAAAGCTTTTTTCAAAAATTCTTTCAGCAGGAGTTGCACTGGGTCAGCGACTCCTGATGAAATGTCTTTTTTTTAAAAGCACGGTGTCCCACACTTCATTAGTAAATAATCCCCAGGTGAACCAGGTCCCGGTAGCAGTTTTTATAGTATGCGCACTGTGGGCCACCATCTCCCTGAGGCAATATATGTAAAGCCTACACTGCCCCCCACAGCCCCGAACAGCCCTACCTCCACAGGGGTATTTATTCAAAGGAATACGGGGGCCAGCTAAGCCCCCAGCGGCCCCGGGGACCACCACCTCCTCGAGGCTCAAATCAAATATATGCAGAGGGTGCAGTGCAGCATCTCGCCCCGGGAACCACGACCTCCCTGGGACAAATTAGAACAAAGGAGGGGGCCTCTCATGGAGCCCTAGATGACCCTGGAGACTGCCACCCCCCAAGCCCCCTCCAGCAATATCCCGGGGTACCCAACCATGGGACATTTCAGTTTGCTATGGCTTGGTGGGAGCACCACTCCCACCAAGCCATATCAAACACTGCTCAGCTTACAGAAAGCGAAAGCATACTCTTGCGTGCTGAAAGCCGAGCAGAATTGCTTTAGGGCCGAGGGAGCTGCATGTTAGCAGCTCTCTCTGTCCAAAAGCAATGCTGGGCCTTGAGACGCCCCCCACGGTTCCCAGACAGGGGCTCCCAGAATAGAAGCCTGGTCCTGGGGGATGGGGCCCAACATGGCCCAGGGAAGAAGGTCCACATAGTCTTCTTCCTGAAAAAAAGACATAAAAAAGCACCAACTCACCGGAGGCCCCAGCCCCTTTCTACATCACTCTTAAAATGCTGCTGGTTGGGAAATGAATCCACTTTACTCCTGAGAGACCTTGGGGTGCCAAGAAGCCCTCCTGGTAACTCCTGTAAGTCCTACACAGCTTGAATCCTGAGAGCTAGTCTGGGGCCCCACCCACTTTCGCCACCACTCTGCAAACACCATAGAAATGAATCTAAAAAACTAAAGGTTACAGGGAGTTATAGTTGGGAAATAGAATTTGAAAAACCTTAGAAATTCACAGAAAAAAACAAAGTTACATGGACACTATAGTTAGGAAATAGAATTTAAAAAACTTAGAAATTCACAGAAAAAACCCAATGTTACAGGGACGTTATAAGTAGGCTCATATTTCACTCATACAAAAGCAGTGAAAATCAGCTGTTATAGTTACCTGAACTAACTATAACTTACGCCCGCAATGTACTGCTTATGATCTCACATGTTACATCATGCATGACATGGTCAGTGACATCACTGGTCTCCTTCACTCCTGAGAGTCCTTGGGGGCCAACTACCCCTCATGTTACCTCCAGTAAGTCCCACACAGTGGGATTGCTGAGAGGTCATTGAAGGCCCCACTGTTTTCTCCACCACTCTGCAAATGCAACTCCTGGTGCACTGCTGGTTGAGGGATGAAGTCCTCTTGGATACTGAGGATCCTTGGGGGACTAATCCCCCTTAAAGTCCCAAACAGGGAGATTGCTGAGAGGTCTTCGGAGGCCATGCCCTCTGTTTCCGCCATTCTGCAAATGAGTCTGCTGGTGCACTACTGTTTGGGGGATGAAGTCCCCTTGGCTGCTGAGGGTCCTTGGGGGCCAACAAGCCCTCCTGTTATCTCCAGTAAGTGCCACACAGCAATATTACTGAGAGGTCATTAAAGGCCCTGCCTTTTTCTCCACCACTCTGCAAATGCACCTCCTGGTGCACTACTGGTTGAGGGATGAAGTCCGCTTGGATACTGTGAGTCTATGGGGGCCTACAAACCCTCCTGTTACCTCCAGGAAGTCCCAAACAGCAGGATTGCTGAGAGGTCTTCAGTGGCCATGCCCCCTTTCTCCACCACTCTGCAAACTCGCCTCCTGGTGCTCTACTGGTTGGGGATGAAGTCTTCTTGGATGCTGAGGGTCCTTGAGGTCCCCTTCTATTACCTTAGTAAGTCCCACACAGCTCGACTGCTGAGAGATCTTCTTTCACTCCTTTTGAAAATTAATAGGAGGTATTTGGAGGAGCATGGCTTCTACAGATGGTCAGGATATGCTCAGTGTGTACCTGCTCAGTTTCTTTGAGGGAATCTCAGGGCTATATTTATAAAAGGCCAAGTGAGCCAGGCACGCCATTTTGAAGAGCAATAATAGTGCTGGGGTGACAGTTATAACTTCTTCTTTCAGTTAATAAACTTGCCATTCAATTTTGAAGTCTTTGAAATCTTGTTATTGTTTTGAATTGTTTTGACTGGAAGTCCTAAGTACAATACATTGCAATAGTTCACGCATGATAAAATCATAGCCTAGACTATTGAGTTATGTATGTGCTTAGGGAGCAATGGAGAATATTGCCTACAATCCACAGATCCAAAACCAGGAGGCTGAAACTATATTCACTTGCTTTTTTCAAACATAGTTTATTGTCAATAGCCACAATAATTTCCACCTTCTGACTTAGGGCCTTATTATGAGTTTGGCGGTCTGACCACTGAATGACCGCATCCACGTGGAGACGGCTGTGCCTGTGGCCTTCTGACAGTCATATTACGAGTAAGCCCAGGCAACGTACCCCTCTCTGCCAGCGGAGTTTGTGGTGTTTTACCAACTCTGCGGTCTGCTGGGAATGCGAAGTTGCGGCAAAACTCCGACTCCATGGCAGAGCGGAGTACGCTCCTCAGTCCCCTGCCCCATGGCCCAAAAAAGGCATATAACTGAAGAGTGACAGCTTTGTGCCGGTTGAAGACTGGTACAAGTAAATCATTTCCTGCGTCCTCCCTTGATTTTAAATTTCCTGTTTAGAACAGCCTAAAGCAATTTTCATCGTCCTTGAAGCAACACCATTAACTTCAGGTTACACCGTGCCCCAATGCCCTGATGACAATCCTGTGATTCACCGAAGGGATTGGAAACGCGTCAGCCTTTTCCAGTGTATTTGCCACATAGGGCAATGCTCCATAATAAGGGTGTACAATTTACTATACATCCCGCAGGAGTTAAGAGACATTTCCCTTGTGGCCCAAGCTTCTCCACAAAAAATCGCCTATTGAATGGCTAAATGGGGATCTTTCAATGATTGTGGTATGCTGCAACCTGGGCTTCATCCTGGACTCCTCCCTCTCCATGACCAGACAAGTCAACGCCGTCTCCTCGTCGTGCTTCAACATCCTGCGCATGCTACGTAAGATCTTCCGATGGATCCCCACCGAGACCAGGAAGACGGTCACCCAGGCCCTCGTCACCAGCCGTCTGGACTATGGCAACTCCCTCTACACCGGAACCACCGCCAAACTCCAGAAGAGACTCCAGCGGATCCAGAACACCTCAGCACGACTCATCCTGGACATCCCCCGCCGCAGCCACATCTCCGGACACCTGAGAGACCTGCACTGGCTCCCGGTCAACAAGAGAATCACCTTCCGGCTCCTCACCCACGCACACAAAGCCCTACACAACCAAGGACCAGGATACCTCAACAGCCGCCTCAACTTCTACGCTCCCAAACGCCAGCTTCGATCGACCAGCCACGCCCTCGCCGCCGTCCCCCGCATCCGAAGAGCCACCACAGGAGGAAGGTCCTTCTCCTACCTGGCCGCCAAGACTTGGAACTCCCTTCCTACCCACCTCCGCCTGACCCAGGACCACCTCGCCTTCAGGAAGCAGCTCAAGACCTGGCTGTTCGAGCAGTAGCGGACCCCCTCCCCCCAGCGCCTTGAGACCCTCCGGGTGAGTAGTGCGCTATATAAATGCATTGATTGATTGATTGATTGATTGCTGGTGTAATTTTGTGCACTTTGTTTAATTTATTTTGTTTTTGTTAAATTCTCGTATTGTGTTGTTTGTATATTCACATGGCAGATGTATCCAAATCATAAATCTTGTCTGTGAATTGTATTGCTTCTCAGGCATGAAATGAATGTCCATTATAAATATGTATCATGAAAAAAATGTAAATCATATGCCAGGAACATATGAACCTAATGGACATTGTTTCTTATCCGCATAAAATAAATAGCGGTGAAATACATAACCAGGTACCTTCCTTTGTTATATATTATTGAAATTTCGTCTTTACCTGGTTTGCTAAGGACGAAAACCTCCACATTGCATACACATAATACAACAATCAGGCAGTTCGTTATGCAAACTAATGTAATGCGTAATGCACTATTAATGCAATGCTGAAACAGGGCACACGCACACAGCGTTGCTGAGAATCCCTTGAGCCTCGGGGGTGCACGGTCACAGGGCAATCCTCATGAAGGTCTCAGGCTGCACGAAGTACATGCACACAGCGTCGCTGAGACTCACTTGGACTCCTAGCACCCCTGATCACAGGGCAATTCTTCCGAGGGTCTCAGGCTGCAAACAGCTCAAGCACACACACAACGTCGCTGAGACACACTTGAACTTCTGGTGCCCACGATCACTGGGCAATTCTTCTGAGTGTCTCAGGCTGCAAAAAGCACACACACACAGCATCGCTGAGACTCACTTGAACTTCTGGTGCCCACGATCACAGGGCAATTCTTCTGAGGGTTTCAGGCTACGAAAGCAAAGCACACGCAAACAGCGTTACTGAGACTCACTGGAACGTCTGGTATGCACGGTCACAGGGCAATCCTCACAAAGATCTCAGGCTGCACAAAGCACACGCACACAGCGTCACTGAGATTCACTTGGACTCCGGGTGCACATGATCACACTACAATCCTCACGAAGGGCCCAGGCTGCAAAAAGCACATGCACACAGCGTCGCTGAGATTCAATTGGACTCCAGGTGCCCAAGATCACAGGGCATGGCTTACGAAGGTGTCAGGCTACAAATTTCCCAAGCACACAGCATCGCTGAGACACTTCTCAAAACTTTTGTGTTTCTGAGTTTCCACAACAGGGAGCCAGCTCACCTCAGGCCCTTGGTGTTAAATAAATTGTAGATTTTAAATTGATACTCTTATAGCGCACTACTCACCCGCAAGGGTCTCAAGGCGCTTGTACAAATACCGCTGTGGAACCCATCCTGGCTTTTCCTGTGAGGTGTCCACTCCTGGGCACCCCCAAGGTGGAGGCCAGGCATCCTTAGCGTTGTGGGGGCCATTGTGGAGATTAAGCAAGCTATTGCCCAGAGTTGCAGAGTGGGACTCCATGATTGGAACAGGCACCGAGGCGAGAATTATCAGGTCCGTGGAATTTTTGAGCCCAAGACGCGCCGAGGCAGGGAATTGAACCCTGGTCCCGGGCTAAACCTCTGCATCAGGGTCTGCCGCTCCAACCATTGAGCCACACTTCTCCAGGAACTTCCGAACACAGCACAGCAACGTCCTTTCAAGTAGGGGGACACAGCACACAGCAAATTCCCTTTAGCCTCTTCCTTGGTTAAAGCAGCAAACTGCAGGCCAGCACCAGAACACACAGCAAGGGTTAGTCCTTTCCTTCAGTCTATTCAGCTGTTTCTTCCTTGGCAGCGGTTCCTCTTGACTACAAAATAGTTTTCGATCCTTTTCAGTCTTGATCATTCCAATTCCCACGCTCAGGGGTTTCAGCTCTCATAGTTATACCCCTAAATGTCTTTGAAGTCTTTGTGTACAGATAGGCACAGAACCAAACCAGTTCAGGGTGTCTCCCTGCCAGTGACACTGTCTTCCTTTGATAGTGGGGGTCTGGATTCTTAATCACTCATCAGGGGATGGAGCCATTGTTTTATGGCTGCAGCCCAGGCCTCTTCACCTCTAGGGGTTACTCCTCCCCCCTACACTCCAAATGCATATCAGCCTGTTGCTATCTCACCTCCTCCCCTGGGTCAAGACAATCCCCTGATCCTATCAATTTCAGATCCAGACAGACAATCCACAACCAGGCAGAGACACACAGAAATGTTAGAGGACAAAAACCCAGCCACTTTCTAAACACACAATGCAAAAAACCACCTTCAAAAAGATGTGTTATTGAATTGTCAGTTCAGGCATACCAAACTTTACCTCTCCATCTTAAGCCTTTGGGAAGATAGGCTGGATAACATATTACACAGCCACCCCATTTTGTTCTATGGGAAAGATGGCCTTTTAACAGTGACATGGTACAAACCTCAGTACATGTCCTACCTTTCACCTACACTGCACCCTGCCCAGGGAGTACCTTAGACCTACCATGGGGATGACTGATGCGCATAGAAATGGAAGGGTAAGGTCTGGCAAGTGGGTGCACTTGTCAGAACAACATGGCAGTTTACCAAACTGCACGCAGGCACTGCAGTGGCAGGCCTGAGTTCTCTCTTTAATGCTACTTGTGTGGGTGGCACAATTAGTGCTGCAGGCCCACTAGTAGCATTTGCATTACCAGACCTGGCACACATAGTGCACTTCACTAGGGACTTTACTAGTAAGGCAAACATACCAATCATGGACAACCAATTATCATTATACTTTACACAGGGAGCACATGCACTTGGACTTGGATATTATGACTTCCCAATGGTGTAGATGAATGTCAACTGCTCTTATTGAGCCCAATATATGTCTTTTAAGGCATTGGCGTCCTGCACTGGTGCCCACATATCAAGAGTGGATAGCTGAGCTTTTAGATTAGCTACGTATGAATTCCAAATTTACAGGGTTCAAGATCAAATTCATGTTTATTGTTTACAAGTTTATTTATCAGTTTTGAATAAACACACGACAGTCATAACAACCCACTGTGTCGGGGAAGGGACATTTGTGTGAGCAATGACATTGAGAGTGGATGGATAATTCAGATAATAACGTTCTCCTTGCAAAAAATACTGCACATCATTAAATGTTCCATACTACAAGGAAACAACAGGTAAGCAAATCACATACAAGCATTGCAGGAGTACACAAATGTCCACAGGGCAATAATGAATCATGTGTGTGTGCTAGGGAGTATAGACCAGTCAGCAAGGTATCTATCTCAGTCACCCTACTGCGGTTTGTGCTCTTGTAAATCTCCATGGAATGGTTGCCAAATGTCCTGTGGGCGAGACGAGGTGGGTTGTAAGGAAGCATAGACTTCGCTAGTAACATCACAAAAGGTGAGGCTCTTAGGCCATCCATCCGCAGTTGAACTGTGTCTGCTGCCCCAATACAGTGGTATGTCATGTTTGACCAGAAGTAGAGCCATCGCAGTGAACCTACGGACCTCCTTCAGAACATCATGCACATAACCCAAAAATGCAAGAAGTGGGTCGGGCATCACAGTGAATTCCATCATTAGCGAGAGCTGGGAGAAAACAGTCATCCAGAAATCCCCTATGTGGGTGCATGTCCTGGTCATATGTGCAAAGTCAGCATCTGTGACATGGCATTTAGAGCAATTTGAGGGCCTTGAGGTATCATACTCTGCCAGGAAACTTGTTGTGGTGTAGGTGCATCTAAGGAATTTGAAGGGTATCAGCTTTTGTATGTGACTGGGAGATACTCATTTTATTTGTTGACATCAAAAATACCACATTTTATCTGGCAAAGGCCACTGCAGATCATGCTCCCACAACTCTCTATGATGACAATCCCTAACTGATACAAAGACAAACTAGCATTTAAAGTTTGAAAACAAGGTGCCAGCCATCAGTATTCTCTATCAATGTGGTCAGAGAAGGGGAACTCGGTATGGGTGAGGAGATAAGGGGAGACCTTGGCATGAAGTGCACTGTGGACATGCCGCAAGATAAAGTAGTCCATAGGGGTTGCGGTGGTGAAGCGGACGTTGTTGTCATGCAAAAGAACATGACCGTCCAGAAATAGATCCCCAAACATGTGTAGTGCATGCAGCGTCAATGTATTTTTGACAAGGGTCTGTAGTGCAGGAGGCAACCATTGATTATCAGCAAGTGGTAGTGAAGGAGAGTATAAGATATCCCCCCAAGTAGTCTGAGAAGTCCACGCCATGCCCAGCAGGTGGTGGAATTGGCCTGGATGTCCGTGGGATCCAAGGAACTTCCCCTTAGGGAGGAGTGTATACAATGGGACCCCTCCAGCCTGGTCGAGATTCGGTCTGTAATAGGGGAGCTGTGCATTCTTATGGTAGTAGCGGTAGGCATAGTGACACTGGGCCACCAGATAGTAGGGATGAAAATTGGTTACCCTAAACCCACTGCATTCATAAGGGAGCACCAATGTGTCTCACACCACCTAAGGTCTGCCCAGATCAGCCTCAGAAGCAGGCTCTTCAGTGTAGCAACAAATGCATTAGTGAGAGGGATATGGAGATTTAGGAATAAAAACAAAAAACTGGCAAGGACCACCATTTTGATAATGGTGATGTGGCCCAACATGAAAGGTGGAAGGAAATTCAAACCCTCACCTGTGTTATCAAGCGATCGATCGCCGGGCCATAGTTAATTTGCAGTATTTGGTCTTTATCACGATGTACATGGGTGCCTAAGTATGTGACCATATCCCCACACTATTGCAAGAGATATTTGCACGGTGCAAGTGCAGTAGCTGTGGTGCCCGGGAACAGTTCAGATCTTCCCCAATGCATTTGGAGTCCTGAGAACCAACCAAATCTTATAATCTCACAGATGAGGGGGGAACAGGATATTCACGGGGTGGCGTACAAACAAAAAGATGTCATCTGCATATAATACAAGGCGCAAGGGGCCAGTTGTAAATTGTAGGCCTCCGTGGAGGTGTTTGTCCTGCAGGTACGGAATCCAGGGGGTCGTTAGCTATGATGAATAACAGTGGAGAGAGCAGACATTCCTGCCAGGTCCCCCTTGTAATTGTTAAATGATGTGGTGAGTGAGCCATTGACTCAGATGTGAGCTGTCAGTTGACAATAAAGAAAGCTGAGAAGGAAGGTGAACCCACGCAGTAATCCCAGTTTTTGGAGTGTAGCAACCAGGAAAGGCCACTCGAGGGAATCAAAAGCCTAGAACAAGGTACGCAGATTGAGCGATGTGGAGTGGTCTGGGACAAAGCCCGATTGCAGCAATGAAATAACTGTTTTTAGTAAGATGTAGAGCCAGATCGCAAGTATTTTAGCTAGGATCTTGTTATCGAAAATTAACAGCAAAAGAGCTCTATAAGGCTAACAATGTAGTGGGTCCATGCCAGGTTTCACAAAGAAGGTGATAACAACTTCGCGTAAGGTATGAGGCAAGGCAGCAACATCTAGTGACTCAGCATACATGGCCAGCAGGTGCAGGGCAAGGAAATACTTATTTAATTTATAAAAAAAAAACATAAGGCGATCCAGACGGGGGCCTTGAAACCATCAAGGGAGTCAATAGTGTTGATCATCTCTTCTTCAGAGGTTGGCTCACTGAGGAACTGCTGCTGTGGGGCAATGAGCTAAACCATGGCGACCTCCGTTAGGTAGCTGATCATTTCTCTGCCATCTCCTGCATATTGAGAGGTGTATACGCATATGTAGTAACAGAGGAGTTCTGCAAGTATCGCACTATTGTCCGTAGTGTGCCGCCTGCCCGGGGTCCACTAAAAAGACCCGCTAAGAGGGCATCCGCCCTAGTGCCACAAGAGGGCACAGGAGGCAGCCTCCCAGTGTTTGGAACCCTCAGGGGTCTGATGTGCTGCGTCACTTCCGGTAGAGAGGGCGGGGTGAGGTATTATACCTCTCCCCACCCTGTGAGTGCCCTCTTTGCCCACTACTACCCTGACGCCGTTTCGGACGTATCCCTGGGAGCTGTTATTTGTCGCGGTGAGTGCGGATATCCCCCCCCCCCAGACTGGGGACTGGGCTGGGCTGCAGCCATCCGCTAAAAGGGGGGGGGGCAGCTCCCAGGGGGCTAGGGTTGCGGCACCCCTCCCCTGGTCGAGGCCAGCACTGTGCTGACCGGGGTAGAGGCACAGAGTGGAGGCAGATGAAGCACCACTTAGCGTGGCGCGGGCCGGGACCCGGCCCGACTTTGGCCATGCGGGCATGGGCGTAGTAAGTGTGGGGGATGCGAGGGATATATCCCCCCCAGATTTTGGAGTGGGGGGGACACGGGGGACAAGGGTGGGGGGGCGAGGGAACAAAAGAATTTCCCCTCTCCCTTCTGTCATTCGCAGGGCCATTAGCGCGCAAAAGCGCTACCTAATGGCCCTGTACTTGACCTGCCTGGAGTCAAAGAGGCCACCCGCCCTCTGCCCTTTGTTATGCTGCAGGAAGGCTCAGCGTTCTGGGAAGGGCAGAGAAGGAAAAAAAACTCCGTCTCTTTTCCTTCATAACCGGAGAGAAGGCAAGGACAGTGTCAACTTCTCCTGTCCTGCCTCTGGCAGCTGTCCTCCTCCCATCTCTCTCTTTATTCCTCTATCTCTTTCTGTCTCGCTCCTCCTTAAGTTCTGATTTCAAGAGCTCTTACATACTCTCTCTTGCCTCTCCTTTTGAAATACCGAAATAAAGCAATACAGAGTGGTCAGCAGACACGCCAGATTGTTATTTACTGCCACACACATTAGCGCCACATTACAGAGTTTGCCAGTGAAAGCACTACTTTCTTTCTTCTTTCTTTGAACAACATTGTTTTCCCAGGGTGGGGAACCATTCCTAAAGGGACTGAAATACCTGGTTGATGGATGGAGTGGAAATGATTAATATGATAATTTTCAACTGTTTTAATTATTTTAGCTTATAAAATGTGTACTGCGGCTCTGTGTCCGGGGCGGTGGTCTTTTTTTAACCAAACTGCTTACATTTTGAAAAGATATAAACAATGGACATTGAAACAGGCCCCTTCCTGGTCCTGTAGCCATGTCCTGAAATTGTCAGGCAAAATCACTTACTGATTTATGAATAATGAGTTTTAAACTGTTAAGGTAACCATGTTGCTCCTGAATACATTTCACATGATTTGCTTATTCTTGCATTCCTTATGAGTGTTTGCTTTTTCTAGGGTGTTATTCATTTTTTTCGGGCAGCATTTTACTGTTGTCTAGTGCATGATTTGAATTTAATCGCAGCACAATTGAGTTGTAGCTGAAGGCAGTGCACATTTTTCTCAGTGGGGCAGTATGATGTTCAGTGTGGGAGAGGATGTGGCACTCTGGCCAGAGCTGCTGAATTTTGAACTGGAGCACCATTTTCAGCCTTCATGACCAGTCCACCAGACCACACTCCTGACAGAGCTCATTCCGATGCTACACCTTAGAAGGCCCGATAGACCCTGGAAGCCCTCATGTCTTAGCACCAACCTTGAAGGCCTGTCTACCACAATGCATACTGCAGTTCATCTCCAGTCTTGCGAGCAGGCATACGAAAAAGCACACCCTAGATCGACAGTGACACTGAGGTCACAAGATCCTTGAGGCCAGTCCACCGCACCCATCGGTACCTCCATTGGCCTTTTTCAGCAGTAGTGGTGCAACTAACCAGGGGTTGGCAATGTAGGATTTGCATGCACACCAAACTTAGGGGGTGATTATAATGGAGGTGGGACCGCCACGTCACGTCACCCCGCCAGTGGTGGTCCCACCGCCATCGGTGACTGCATCACCACCAACCATATTACAATAGCGGGTGGTTCCCCGGCGATCGGAAAACCAACCGCCACACACTCGACTGGCTCCTTGAGCCCGCCAGTGCGGCGGAGGGGCTTGTGGTTCCTACAATGCTGGTGGTGCCTACCAGGCACTACAGTAGGGATTACGATACCCCTTACCCGCCAGCTTATCCATGGCGGTTCACCCGCCATGGAAAAATTGGCGGAAAGGGACATTGGAGGCCTGTAGCAGGCCCCTTTCCCCCCAGCCCCCAGACATGGGACCTGGGGGCATCTAAGAAGCCCCCCTACATATCACTGCACCATGTGGCAGGCACCGCATTATGCCTGCCACGTAGTGCAGTCTTACATGTAACATGTCAGTTTTTACATTGCGGCAGATGATGCAGCCAGCAGCACCTGCTGCAATGTAAAAAGATAGGCACTGCGCACGCCATAGTGGCGGTCGCATTGTAATGCCTATCGTGGGGCCGCCACCTTGGAGGCCAGCAGTCCCATTCCCCGATTCGATAGCGGATGGACTGAAGTCCACCTGCCATCATAATCAGCCCCTAGGTTTGCAAACTTCATGGTCTCTGCTTCATGCACAAACACTTGCAGCCTGCTTTCGGACCACTGGAGTTATGCAGCAATGGAGGCCAAAATTATGTTGCAGTGTTGACTAAATGATGCAACAATAAAAAGGCTGCAGCGTAATGCAGTGCATTTTGTGATACTTTATTATTTTGACATACTTATACATACTAACAGCCTCTGCAAAGCTTTTGCCTCATTAGTACCTGTGTAACATACAAATGTAGCAGTGGAAAGGTGACCAGTCAACCTTTGTAAAGGGCCCTACACTTCACAGCGACATAAATCACATTTCTTTCAGTAATGTTTGATCAGTTTGAGCTCCAAAATTGTTTTGGGTCAAATCGTTAGATTATGCAGCTGATGATGTATTATGTGGCAAATATGATACAGCCATAGTTAAGTGGAAAACATTTTTCCACTTAACTTAATTTTGCCCCATCATTGTAGTTGATCAATTTATAAGTTCCCCAAACCCAAAAGTCGAGTTTGGGCACAATTTGCATTTAAAAAGCAGTCCTACAACACAGGGCTACTTTTAAACTGACCACAGGCTTCAGCAGTGCACAAATGCAAATGCAGAAAGGGCTGCTGGCCTCTAAACTGCCATGCCCTATTATATTCTAGGGACTTAAAGGTAGTTCTAATCCCCTTGCCCTATTATGTACTAGGGCCTTATAGGAGAGGGCATGCCAATCAAAGGGGTACCCTGACCCATAGTGCACCCTAGTGTATGTAGGATGTTTTCACAGTATCTTTAAGTGTCTCTTTCACAATAGCACTGGCCCTGTGCCTTTTCAGGCAGAGGACAGGGTCAGTCAGAGTCAGGTACCACCAGTACCAGTCAGCAAAACATTGGGGAGTGCCCAGGGAACAGGATGGCTTTGCAACACTAAAGAAGCACAAACTCAGAATTTAAAACATAACACCATGGTTGGGGGGGTCTCTTTAATAAAAATCAGAATTGATTTATATCCTAATGAACCCATTTTCCAACATTAGGATAAGGAAAGACTGGGGAAAAATCATAACGTTCTAATCTATACCTTGAAGTTTTCATGCAGCTCTTTGATGACGTTTAATAACTCATTGTTCAATGTTAGGATTTTAACTTATAAACTGCAAATACCAAAAGAATCTCTCAGACAAAAGCAGTAACTCACTGACCTATTTACATGATATGCATTTTGTGATCTGCGTGGTACACATTCTTTGTGGCAGGCATGTTACCCCACTTTGGCTACCTTACCAAGAGTCAAAACTACCACTAGACAAACCTCCGATCTCTCTCAATAAAGAACATTAATCACCAAAGTTATCTTCACATTTGTATTGTTGCCTGAAAATTGCTGGAGACCAGGAATGCAGGAGCAGGTACTTTTCAAACCATAAGGCACTTGCAAACATGACGCCCCCAACCTAAATCAGCGACCTTTGTTTGCTTAGTGCATGAAGATGCAAGATTCATATACATTTTTTTTAAACATTTGGTCTGATTACTATATGAATGTAAATAACAATAAAGCATACATGCAAACTGTGACAACATGCATGCTTTTCTCAAAATTTCACTTCGAAAGTATGCGATTGTATTAGTTTAATGGGCGGTGATTTGTATAGGGTCACTGGAAAGTCCACAAGGTTGTACCTGTCCCCCCCCAGAATTTTAGTGTCTCCTACACCCCTGCATGCGGGGCTTCTCAGTGCGTAGTCCTGGTGGGCCTGTCGCCTGCTGACCCGCCTGCTTTGGCGTGGTGGGGGCTGCGTACACTCGACAGAGCAGGGAGAATATGAGCCCGCGTGGGCATGAGGTGAGGTGCTGGCCGTGTGCAGGCTCCTTGCGCTTGTGCCCAGTGGCGCTTAGCACCGTCCTGCGCTGGGGGCCAGTTGTGAGGTGCGGGCTGGTCAGGCTACTCCCGCGTTTGCTTGGGTTTCTCCTGTGGGTGGGCTGGCGGCGGGGCCTCCAATAGCATAGTAAGTTGCGCCTGGCGGGAACAGATTAAACCAGGCGTTTCTAGATGCTCCCACCTCCTTGCTGTAACCCCCGATGGGGGCCGTCTCGCGGATGCCGACGTGGGGGGGCATCAAGCAATGGGCTCTCCCCCACACCGTTGTCCTCTCAGGGTCCGCGGCGTCTCCCCCAGGCGAATGCATGCTCCGCCCACTGTTTGCGCCGTATCATTTGGGGGTCAAACTACCCATGGGTTCTCGGGAGCGTGGTAGAACAGGCGGCATGAGGGTGCCCCCGGAGTCATGCTGCCCGTGTTGTGGAGTTGCTTCGTTCACCTTCTTCTCCTCTTTGACACTGAAATCCAGGGTAGTGAGTTGGCCATCTCCGGACACGGGCTGGGCCTGCCTTGCTTTGGGACAGGGTGAGCTCACCTCAGCTGGTCACCGGGAAGGGGCATTGGGCGGCCAATAGGGTCTGCCCTCCAAGGGGGCCGTTTGTCCGCAGACAGCAGTGTCATAATGACCCATAATTGAGAAATATTATTCATAAAAACATGCTGCTTTCTGTGTCAAGCCTGTTTTGAAAAGTAGTGAGGTCTAGCTCGAGTGCGGTTTAGTTATCTTATGCAACTAGCACCATTGTCAAAACTCCAGTCCTGAATGAGATCTCGACTGCTGCCTATTGATATTACCACTACACATGAAAGCCTTGCAAGCATTGTGAATACCTTGTGTCTGTTACATTAATAGTACACTTGCACTCACAAGGGTGGTCTGTGCGGTTTAACCTTTGTAAGCCGGGTTCAAGGTTATAGCAGAGAGAGGACTACACAAACGGTACGGCCAAGTCAGGAGTAGGTATCCCAAGTTTAGGACAGCGGAGATAAATCAGCTTTCCAATCAGGAATTTAAACTAAGCAGGAGGAGGTAATCGAAGAATGAGGGTCAATTGGGCTCACCATCTGACAGGCTACAGCCCTCAGGATAAACATGGGAGAACTTGCATGAGAGTCTAGTTCCTGTTTAAACATTGATGAATTACATAGGCTAAAAGAAATGTTTATATTTTAAATTAAATTATTTATAGAATAGGCAACATATTAAGGTATGAGGCAATACCTGAGCAGCAAAGAAAGATGGTCAATAAGCAGGATAATATGAACAGGTCAGGTGGCTCAGTGACTAAACCCCCCACTGCAGGGACTGGTGTTTGACGGAGGTTGATAAATTGAGTACCAGTGAGCTGGCTAACAAGAGACATCTGTTATTTTGCGCCAAGGTACCTACGGGTGTAAGTGAGCTCTCTAGGGTATGTTATTGCTTTGAGTAGAGAGAGAGAGAGGGAGACCGGGTACGGACGACTGAAACAGAGTGCAGAACAATTCTAGATCTAGAATATCCGAATTTCCCTATGTTTTCTGCTTGCTCCGGACCTGGGCATGGGCGGAACTAAGCACTACTCGCAGTTTTAAAGGTCATACCTTCTCTGCCTGCTGAGGCTCTGCTGAACTCAGCTACTTGCGGGATCTGCTGTTTTCCATTGTGCCTGTGGGGCTGTGAGTGGTTCAGGGTTCCACTAGTACTCAGCATGATTCAAGAAGTATAGAGAGCAGAGGGGCACAGCATTCTTTTCAACTTGAACACTGACAGACTAGTAGGGGCTGGTGGAATCTGACAATTGCATTAAACGGGAGCTTACCTTTGGAAGGATTTGGTTTGTTATTGATAGTCAGCGTCCAGCAAGTGTGAATGTCACAGATACTCTGGGCCTTATCTTATGTCCTTTTGCCTTCTAAATAGGTAAACAGTCATTGTCAGGGCCCATTGCTGTAATCAGTATTGAATTAGAGGCATGTTTAGTAAAAACAAAAACACTACACGAGACTGGCAGAATACAGCTCAGCCTCTGTACCTATTACAATAAATACCATCTTCTCCATAGGCACACGATGACCGGGAGAAAGCATAAGGTAGATTTCAGGAAGGCTTTACCCGATGATATTTAGGAGTGAATTTCCAAGGGGATGCTCCTATTGGCTGCCCATGCAGCGCAAAGTAAAGTCTACAACAATGCAGCCAGGTTCACATCCTTAAGGGGGGGTTATTGGATAGATGACTCTAGTAGTGGGCGGCACATAATCATTAGTTGGAAATTCGATTTCAGAATGGTTCATTAACGTTTACCACTAGGGGTGGGGAAGACAGAAGAGAGAACGTGGTTGATATGTGAGAAGGTATTCATTAATTTGCAGAGAATTACTGTGTTGGATCCACGCAACATCCGTAAAAGTATTTATTACTATTAGACAATAGCAGGACCTCAAAAATGGGGTGGTGGGTGTCACAGATATTATTTGCAGTATTAGCAGCGAGCTGCTGCTGTGTTACAATGTTGAAAACATAAGTCACTATCCTGGCGTTGAGGCTTAATGGCATCCTAGTCTCTTGCATGTGGCCCATCTGGTGTTCCACAACTCCCCACCGCAGAGACATCTAAGGGTCCGACCATGGTTCTTTGCATGGCCAGTTATTCTTTTCATAATGACACCCATTGCTAGGCACCATCAGAGCATTGAAAAGAGAGCTCCAACGGTTCTGGTGCCTCAAATTCTTATTTCTCACCAATGAGCTTTTGCTCAATTGTAAGTCTTGTGCCACTGGGGGCACAAGCTCACACCGACCAAGGTTCTTATCCCGCCTATGCTTTCAAAAGTATCTTACGGGAGACCGGTTAGCCCATTCAGTAGAGCATGAGACGGTTAATCTCAGGGTCGTCATGGGTTCGAAAATGAATAATTTAGCACAAGCCAAGCCAGTCATGCGTTATCTTTTCGCATACAGAGTCATCGTTTTCTGGTCAGACCAGCGTGATGTAAGTATCTGCTGGGTCACAGCAGGTTCAGAGGCGAGGATGGGCAGGTGCCTCAGCAGGGTGCAGAGAATGACGTTGAATCTCTGAGGCAAGCAGGCCTACGGATGGCTTGGGAAGTTGCCTAGAGGGTTACTGTCAGGAGGGCCAGGGACAGAGAAACTCCTTTGTGTGGGGGCCACACTCACAGTGAACGATGTTGTATCTATTCCACTGCAGCTCCAGCTGGTTTGGGGTCAACGTCTCAGCACCAAGATTCAGAGTGAATTTCAATGACAGCTTTTTCTGTTGGGCTCAATGAGAGTTTTGGTGGTGAAGTGGTGTTGCCACATCCAGCCAAATACGTAGTTTCCAGTTCAGGATCCGGAGGAAGCCAATTTTGGGGCAGCTGGGTTTACCTCCAAGGGGTGGTTTTCGTATACCTCAAAGGGTTTGTTTCCTGAGTGATGGGCCTCCTGACCTGGATGGCTGCTTGTCATCCGTAGTCTCTGGCATATTGCCTGTTTTGGGTTCCCCAATAACGTCACCTCACACATTTAGAGACATGCCCTGGGTCAATGCGGTTTATTATGGTTTCCATTGCAAGACATCCATTGCTCAAGGCCACTTGTTACAAATTGTTTCTGAAGCTATGCAGCCACGTATCTTGTGGGAGATAGTCACTAAAGTATACATGTCTTTGGGACCAGGGTAGAAAGACACGTACACTCATGGTTTACGAACGGGAGCGATAGGGGATGAAGTGCCACAGGGTAGATGGACATGAACGCTCATTGTATATTAACTGGCACAATAGGGGTTGAAGTGCCACAAGGGGCACGACTCAATAAGTTTGAAACTGCAGGTAGCACAGTTAGTCTGTGCATGCTAATTAGGCCTTTTTAGTATGGCGGTATTTGGTGTAGGATCCGTACGGATCCTGTCGGACTTGCACTTGTCCATTATTTGTTCCCGCAGAGCCGGGTGTAACTGATGGTACCCTGCCCTAGATGCAGGGCACCAAGCTGTCCCTAGGGTTATTCCCAGGACTCAGCTGGCCATCTTACTACAGGATTGGTTAAATAAGCAGTCAGCGTATCCTACTCACACTTTCAATCTGGCCTTTTGAGACCTTGGAACGGGGAAGGGTCTTTCAAACTGTGCCTCTAATTTTATTTTATGGATGTTATCTGTAAAAGAGGTTTCTTTATTTGGCAGGACTTCAAATGCCCGGTTATATGCCACTTAATTTTCTGTCTCCTTGTGTTAACTTATTTAGTAAGAGCTCAGTGGGTTAAGGCGTGCACTGTAAAGATCTGTGGTTACCCATCAAAGGTTGCTTTCAAGGCTTGCAAAGTTGAGAGGGGTCATGTGCTGCTGCATAGCTCTGTGCATAATCTATGGGTCACAGAGTAGAATACTAGTACATATCATGACGAGTTCTTGCAATTGGCAGAGAGTTCGAGGTGGATTTTTCAGGTCAAGATCATTTTCTAACAAGATGGCTCACTGGGGTAGGTGTCTGCTGCAAAGCGCATCTGTAATGTTCTGGGATAAGGAGCTAGCGCATTCTTACACTCAGTGAGGGTGATAAAATTAGTGCCAGTAAGTGGCAGGTCCCGCTGGACGCCTACCTCTGGGCCACTTGCAGGTTGTTTATGGTGAGCTCTAAGGGCAGAGGAGGGGTCTGGGCAAGGTAAACCTGGACTGAAGGGACACTTCACTTCTGTTATGAGAATATTGCCACATAGCTGGGCCTGCCAGGGGGTGTAGGATTGGTTGCCCCTTATACGGGGGCAGGGCCTCAAGGTGTGGGGTACAGTCGAGGGAGGACGCCCGCTGACAAGGGTAGGGCAGCTACCCCTTTTCCTATCCGGCACCCCAGCAATACTTCCAAGCTCGGTGTTTGGTAATCCCACCGGGGAGGGGGCACTGGTACGGCTACACAGCATCCAGTCATAGTCCAGAGTTGGATGGGGATGGGATTCTGTTCAGTCGGTTCGCCCTTTCTCACCGCCCACTGACTAAGCCCTAGTATACATTATTAGAATAAACAGAGAATATCCCAACAGGTATAATTTCTTAGACAGTTAGATAAGATATGTAAAAACATTATCAGCAGAGAGATAAAGATACTCAATAAATTTATTTAAATGTGCCAATGGCATCATATTTATGCAAGTAGAGTAAAGAAAAAGGGAAAAACAGTAGTTACAACACTGTAGGTAAACAAATACTATAACCCTAATTGTACTTGGTGCAAAAGGTGCATTTAGTGTGGACAGTGGCGACGTAAGTGACAAAGTGATCAGCGTGGACGGCGCATAGTATTTGTTTACCTACAGTCTTGTAACTACTGTTTTTCCCTTTTTTTTACTCTACTTGCATAAATATGATGCCATTGGCACATTTAAATAGATGTATTGAGTCTCTTTATCTCTCTGCTGATAATGTTTTTACATATCTTATCTAACTGTCTAAGAAATTATACCTGTTGGGATATTCTCTGTTTATTCTGATTTCCCACCCCAATCCCAACGTGGTTGAAGGGTTTATACTCCTGTTGTTTTCACTAGTATACATTATGGCAGGCCAGAGGCCAGGGTACAAGTGGCTTCAGTTACTATCTTCCCCTGCCCAATTAGTCAGCTCAGCTTTGCTCGGGAGATAGGAGACATCTTATATGAGGGGGTGGGACTGTGTTAAGGAACATAGTGCAACGGTACTCCCATCTGTAAGCCACGCAAGGGAGTGGCCATAGAATAGGCTCAGAGAGTTATGTACAAGGTGAATTTTGAGTTTACCTAAGGCAACACAGTGAGGCCTCACAGGTTTGGTGGGGTGCAGTGTTAATGTGTGAAATCATGGCAACCTTTAGTTGTGGGATAGAAGGGGGGCAGTGCTTCTGTGAATGGGTGTGGCAACACAGCATTGCTTGTGCCAGGATCAATGGTCAGGCTGAATGGCTTTCCTGCGCCTCCTGAGGGGCACGGGAATGGAGGCAGGGGTATTTCCATCATAGAGTTAATTTGGGTGGTGGTCCCTGGCATGTGCTGGAACAGCTTGTTGTGAATGCGGCCGCACAGGCGAGGGGGTGGTTCTCCCCTCCCAATATTTTGGGCACTCTCCTGGGAAGCAATTATTGAATCTCCTGGGTAGGAGGGCACAGCTGCAAGGCAGGGTTTCCTTCAGGTGTAAGGAGTAGTATGTGTTGTTTACAATGAGTCTAGAAAGGGGTTTGGCAACTTTACGTTGCTTTTCTGCCAGGATCTTGATCTGGCTGATTGGCCATCCGGGCGTCTTGTGAGCGGCACGGTGGGCGGAAAGCAGGGAATGGAGGCAGGGCTTTTCTGCCACCAGGTCAAGGGGGTGAGGCACCCAGGCAGGTGCTGGAACAGCTTGCTGATTAAGCTGCAGCACAGAATGGGGGGTCTCCCCTCACCACATCTTGGTCCGACACCTGGGAGGCATTGCTCTGATTCTCTGGGGAGGAAGAGGAATCAGTTGCAATAAATGAAGTCCGCCAGGTATAAGTAGCACCCATGTGGGGCAAATGAATTAGGGGGACATAAATACCCCTCGTTGAGGGTGGTGAGGAGCCAGGTCTGGGGAGGTGGTGGTCACCTCACGCAAAAGAGCTAACAGTGACTGGTGTAAATACCCTGTTCAGTGGGGTTTGGCTTTTCAGGCATGGCTTGCTGCATTCCAAGTCCACATGGTGGGCTGAAAGCAGGAAATGGAGGCATTGCCTCATGGCCACAGACATTATCTGGCTCGGATACACAGCATGTGCTGGACCTGCTTGCTGAAGAAGCTGCAGCAGAGACGGGGGTATTCCTCCTCCTAATGTGTTGGTCTTACACCTGGGAGGGAATGACCTGGCATCTCTGGGGAGAAGGGCACTGCCTTACAAAAAAAATGAAGGTCACAATGTGTAAGTTGAGCCACCAGCTGGCGGACCGGTGAAATATGGTGGTCTGAGATACCCCCCCGGCAGATGAGGAAATTCACTGAGCAAAGTGGATTCGGCTTCATCCGTTATGTGTTACTGCACACTAAGGCCACATGGTGTTTCGATGAAGATTGGGTACACCTGGTGTGTATGGACCTATTCTTACTTGATCTGGGGGATGCCTTGGAGACAGTAGGGTGTAGGAAAGGAGGCTATCTTGGTGGAGGGCTCTGGGGTGACGGTGGTCACACCCAGAGCTGTGGCAGAGTTACAGGGCGATCGAGAGGCTGTAAGGTACATACGGGTACTCTCTGTAGGAGCACAACAAGGGTGTAAAGGTCAAATATCCACAGGGAGGTCCTCGCGTTGGACCCTGGAGGAGTGACAGCGCCCCGTGGGAGGGTTTTCTCCTCCGCCAAATCTGGCAAACACCGATTGGCTAGGGCCACAATGTAGTTTGGCCCATCAGGTGGAAGGCGGCGAGTGGCTGCCTGCCTTGGGATCTCCCGTAAAATAATCCACCATGTTGGCATATTTGTAATGCTAATAAACCTGCAGCAGTTTTCTCCACAAAGAATGTGTCTTGTCTGGTTATTCTCTAGGAGATTGCTGTATGGGGGGGATGGTGAGTGTTGCCGATATTGGCACTATATGTTCCATCTCCAAGCAGCAGCTCACAAATGCAGCCACTACCCCTTGGCAGGCAGAGCAATCATTCCAGTGTGGGACCAGGGCACTCGCCCTTACCGTAACACCTGGCCCTGCCATTATTTTCCCTATGTGCTACCTCGCGCTCAGCCAGCACATGGAATTCATCCATTAGAGTTGCACTCTGTATTAGCTGCAGGTCTCCTCGTCACTGTTCCTGGTTATCAAGATCACACAGTGTAGCCTCGACCTGTCAGAGAATGTTGCGTATATTGTGCAATATGACAGCACCAGACACGGCAGCCAGGGAGTGCCACCAAGGGCTGGCACCACAGTCGGTCGATGGATCCGTGGCTCAACACAACTACGGATTATGTTAGGCACAGTACAGAAGAAAGGGGGCACCCCTATAGCCCAAGGACCTGGGTAAAACAATGATTAAAAAACAAATGGTGTTTATGTGGGAAGTGTAGCCCTTGGACTTCCACTGCAAATGTTTTTTAAGGAACACTTGTTACAAGTGAATGTTACTTGTGAATTTCATATGTTTATTTTTTAAAACTCAGGTGCTCCTATTGGTTGACAGCAAAGTGAAAACTGATGCGGTGTAAAAAGTACGCTGTTGCTATATACAATACAATATACACATGATTGGCATGGACAATATGATGTTACTAATGACCCTTCTACTTTGAGGGTCTTGATCCACAGTCAAGTTAAAAACAGTCCACATTTGAAAGTTTCGACCTACGCTGCCAAATTAATCAGAAAAGAGTCATTATCAGGACAGAGGATTGAAGGAAAAACCAGAGAGATTGCAGCATTAGTCCTACAATCTTTAGGGAAAGTCTAACTCAATGGATGCATTAGACCACTTAGTCTTATAAATTGAAAAGCAAGGGGATAATGACCAGGATAAAACGGTTTATGAAAAAGGGTGACAATGGTTCACCAAGCACTGTAAAATGGTGTATTCTCTTATGTGCAATTGCTGGCCCTAATCAGCAACTCAAGTGTGAGCCGCCACTTGATCATACTGTAATAATCATCAGTTGTCCTATGAGCCCCTCATGATTAGGAGTAGTCAATTACATTAGCATGCGGTCTCAGGGATCTGTAATGTTGCGCTAAACATGTGGTGTGCTGGAATTAACCTAAAGCCATCATTAAGTCCCCTGAGCTGCACCATAGCCCGGCCCACAAGGCAGTGGATGCATCCCAAACAAGTGCTGTGTGTCATTTGGGCCCCGCTCGATAGCTCCTGTCACTGTGGGGCCTCCAACGCTGGAGCTGGCCCTGGCTGCCATGCGAGTTTCTACTCTGTCTCCCCTGCTGGGCTGATTGAAAAAATTAGCATGGAAGGTACACCCCCGATGGGGCCACCATGTTGCCAATAGCGGCAGATGCCATTGTAGGTGGCTGAAATCCACGTAATGGGGAAATCACAAACCGGTGCTTCAAGGCTGTGCATCAGTCTTGGTTGCCCCGCATGGATTCGCCTCATCAAATACATGTTTTTGATGAGGTTTGGGCTCCTTTTTGGAGGCTATGCGATAATTGACTATTTTCCATTGGCATATGACAACTACTTCTTTCCCATTAAACTAGAATGGTGTTTGGAGTGAGTTAGACCTAGCACCATTGGCGTGGGTATCCCCTGCATTTTTTGCCTTTGCTTCCTGTGTTTTTGCTGTGTGATGGATTCCGTTTTGCTTGTCTAGATGCTTTCGGCACTTTGCCACTGCTGTTCAGTGCCAAAGTGAAAGTGCTCCGTTTGTAAATTGTTGTTATGGATTAGTGATTCCATGATTGGCATATTTGATTTACTTGTCAGACCATAGTATAGTTCACTGTGTGTGACCAGTGCCTGTAAATCAAATACTGCTAGTGGACTGCAGCACTGATTGTGCCACCCACAGAAGCAGCCTATAAAATGTGACTCTGGCCTGCCATTGCAGAACCTGTGTGCAGTCTGGAACTGCCATGTCGATGTGGCAAGTGCACACACTTGCCAGTCCCTAAACCTTCCATTTTCTACATATTAGTCACCCCTACGGGAGGCCCAAGGTACCTCTGTGGGCTGGATGCAATGTATGTGAAAGGTAGGACATGCCCTGATGTGTGTGGCATGTCCTGATAGTGAAATACTGACAATTTAGTTTTTCACTATTGCAAGGCTATCTGTTCCCGTAGGACAGAATGGGGAGTTTGTTTATAACAAGTTATAAACATAACTGACCCTAGGAACAAGATGGAAAATTAACATTTAGTATGCCTGAACTCAGAATGTTAAAGTGAATCTTTTAGTGAGGGTGAGTTTTACATTCTGTGTTTGAAAATACCACTTTAAGGAAGTAGGTATTTTCTTACTCTGCTAGGTTTGTTTATTGCATGTCTGGCTTTTGGATGACAGGGGCTAGATAAGGATTGTAGCTCAATAAGTCTGATGAGTCATGACAGGGCTGAATGGACCTGGGTTGCATTTAGATTAGGGGGGGAGATTTCCTTTCACTGTTTGGGCCTGGTCTGCCTTCAACAATGCTGTCTCCAACTCCTGCCAGGAAGCTGCACCAGTGAGAACAGAACTAGTTTGGGCTGGGTACAGACAGTCTCTGCCTTCGGAGCACAAAGGATTTGTGAGTATAAAAAGTGGGGCCCAGACCCCAGACTTTTAGATCACTTCTGGGAAATCAAGAGGAACCCTTTGCCAAGGAGAACAGCCAGAGAAGCTGAGTAGGAATACTGCCCCTGTGCGGTTTGCTGTCTGGGGTTGGCCTGCAGTGGCTGCTTGCTGCCAAGAAAGGAGAAAAGGACTTTCCTGTTTTGCGTTGTTACCTGCTTGAAGAAAAGACCTCCAAGGGCTTGAAACTTAGCTTGCCTCCTGTTCTACAGTCTCAGAAACACAAAGACTTCACCCCTTCTGTCTCTCTGCATCTGGAACTACTATTTCAGCTGCTACGGAAGGAAATTGTAACAACGACGCCAGTGAGTGATGCTGTCACCTGCACCAAAGCCATGAGCGCTGCTCTGACTTGCGACGTAGGCCTGAAGCCTGAGGCCGTGCCGCATCGACTCCAAAAGTGAATTTCATCATCGCGGAGGCGATCCTCGATGTGGGTGACTCCGGAATCCATCGACATCGCACCATCAAGAGGAACAGAGGCTTCGCCGCCATCGTGACGTCACCTCCATGACGCAGTAAGGAACAGTCGTCTCGCCTCCCCTGCGCTGCAGTACGGAACAGAGGCCTCATCTCCCCTGGGGTCATAAGGAACCGACTCCGCGCGTTGCCAACAATGCATCGCCTTCCAGACGCCGTAAACTGTCTTTGTTTTCATTGTTTCCAAGGTACTGTTCTTTGTGGGCCAGACTCCGCACACCTTACGGTCGGCGCCGAACTTTGAGATTTTCACCGGTCACAATGTTGTTATAACTCCAAGTGGAGTTATTTGTTGCTACAAGCTTTATTCGAGTGAATAACCTATTTTTAATGATATCTTGATAACTGTATTGTGGATTTTGTCATTTGGTCTTTTGGTTTAGATACCTATTTTTCTAAACTTGATTGGTGTCCATTTGTAGTATTTTCACAGTATTATTGTATGTGTTCACAAATGCTTTACATACTGCCTCTGAGATAAGCCTGTCTGCTCGTGCCAAGCTACCAAGGGGGTGAGCAGGGGTTATTTTAGGAGTGTATCCCCCTTACCCTGACTAGAACCAAGGGCCCCTAATTGGACAAAGGTACCTACCTCTGCCACCTAGAGACCCCCATTTCTTTTTTTTTTTGCTTTCCAAGTTTGTTTTTTTATTAACAGACTGATGAGGAAGACAAATCAATGTACATATAATAAAAAAAACAATTATTTGCAAAGTAAATGTAGCTAGTTCTCTAACGAGAGCTTGTTTCAGTTTCCATTTGGAACACATTACAACCTAGTTCATTTTGTTCAGACAGAAAGCATAACAGCAAAAATAATATAGTTATATACAAAATCAAAGTATCTATCCAACAGGCAATGTTAGGTAACCTCGAGACCTTCATATAAAGTTACCCCATATTTTCTCGAATTTTTTTAATGAGCGGGTTCCTCTGAGTTTTGCTAGCCCTAGCTCCATAGAGTGGATTTCATTGACTAATGACCACCATTCCCAGATGTTGGGGGAATTGGGACAAATCCATGCTCTAGCTAGTGTAAGTTTGGCACAGGATATAAGAATCGATACCAGGGCAGACTGGGGATTGGAGACAGGATGTATGTCGAGTACTACTATTGGAGCAGTAAGAGAGGGTAAAAAGATCTTCTTAATTTCTAAAGTTTTATGTACTCCCCCCAAAAGTCTTTTAAGATTGGGCAAGAAAACAACATGTGTTCCAGATCAACTGCGTCAGCGGAGCATTTAGGACATTTAGTACGATCACCTTGGATATTATTAGGGGACCACTAGGAAGAATCAAATACACAGTATCCTAGATTGTGATATTTGGAACTGTTTATATTCTACTAAAAACAAGTCAGTGATAAGTGAGGCTTACAAACACTTTTGTGCTTTCAAAACCGATGACTGTCCAAAACTAGCCGAAAAATGGAGCAGCAAAATGGGTCTAAACATAACACCCAAACAAATAACATGTTCTCTATCCAATATTAATAATTCCGTACGATCATCTAGCTTAAGGCTGCAACAGTTTAGAACAACCTGTATGTTATATTATACTCCGGAAAAGAGACCCCCATTTCTAACAGAGTGTTTTCATTTTAGGATTAATGTTTGGGATGATATGCTTGCGGCTTGTAGTTCTATATGTTTGCTAAATAGGAGTGCATTTTATGTGGTGAAGGCTTACCCCAGGTATTGCTTAAACTGTGTTGGCTAAACGTGATGACTGTTCTATTCCTTATGTATTTATTTATTTATTTATTTATTTATTCTGCTTTTTTTCTCTCTCTCTCTCTTTCTTATGATCTTAATATTCATTATTGAGAGCTTATTTATTTTGGGGTGCTTATGAGGTACATTGTGGGGTACGTTTTAAGTTATTAACATAAATAAATGTTTAAAAAACAAAAAAGAAACATTTGCACTGGTGGTAGAAAAAACACAGCCACCCTTGGTGTGTGTGCCTGTTTGAGTGAGGGTGTTAAAAAATGATAGTATATGTGTGAAACAGAAGGGACATGAGAAAAAGATGGCAGACTTTGAAAGAGGTTATAATATCTAAGAGTGCAGAGAGAAAGAGAATGTGTATGCTGGCAAATAAGACAGGCTTGTCTTTCAGAGAGGGATTGTGTGAGGGTGCATGTGAGTGAGAGTGGGATAATAAGAGGAATGTATTGGACAGAGAGAAGGAATTTCAGAAGATGACAGGACCCGAAGATATGTAGAAGGACATTGTCAGAAAAGTATGAGAGACAACAGAGAGATAACGGTAAGAAAGAGAGTGGACTATGTGCGTATGTGCATCAGGTGATAGAGGAGGTAGAAATCAGGGTGCCAGATATTGGAGATTTAAAGAGCATACAAATGTAAAGTGTGAGATAGGAGGATGAGAGAAGAGGAGAATGTGAGATAGAGAAAGGGAGATGAGTAGTAAAAAGAAGGTGTGAAGGCCATATATTTATGAAGAGTAGGGAGTTTGAATGAGAGAAGAGAGTCAAATTGAGAATGTTTGAGAAAAAATGGATGAATTAACACGTAGAAGAGAGCAAGGACAATTTGTTTGGGCAGAGAATACTAGGTGGACAACATGGCTGCCACTAGCAGTGGATACTATATTACCCGTACACGCTGCGATGTGGTACCATTTATAGAGGGGGTGGTGCAGACAAATATGCCCTCCCCAACGATGATAAAAATCCTTGCTCTGACCAAAGATAGCGGAGAGGGAATTATAAGTAGAAGATAGGACAAAGTAAGTGAGGGGGTAAGTTAGAGATAGAGGGGATGAGAGAGGTGTGTTACTGAATGTGTAATAGTGTAAAGAAGTCGACAGACACCAGGTGAGAATGAAGACTTTGAGGAATGCAATCGTAATAGTCACTTGAAGGGAAAAAAGTGGAGGGAAAAAGAGGAAAAAGAAAAAGGCAGACAAGGAGAAGATAGAAAGTGCATCTGGGTATAGGAAGAGTGCTTGAGAGCATCGGATAGATAGTAGGCAGGAACTAAGAGATCTAAGAGGCAATGGATGGGGAGAACAGAAGAGCACCATTGAGGAACATTTTTTTGTTTTTGACTTAAAAGAGGCTTTTGAACTGTCTTGCCGGATATCAGACTCTTTCGCCTGCCTCTTTCACTGCACAAGTAGGGAAGGTCTTTTTCTGGGTACAGCAAGGGTCAGCCTAATGGATCTCAGTTTCATTGACAACAGTGAATTAGAATTGCAGGAGGTAGGATCAAGAGCTGGAGGCAACACCATTAAAACTGAAGGATATGTCTAATATAGGAGCTGCAACAAAGGTGGAGTGATTGGATCATCTTTCACGCTATGACAGATATATCACTGACAGAATGACAAGTGAATGCACGAGGCTTGAGGGCACGTGTTCTGACAGAGTGCTACCTGAGTGAAAGTGGTTGTAGCACTCACATATTTACTCACTAATCACTCACACAGGGATCTGTGTGCTTTGAGCACCTGTGCGGAGATCTGTGTGTAACTCACAAGGCACTGATGCCATAGCTGTTCAGTTTCGATGAAGTGATGAAACTTGCACTGCTGCTGACATGCTGTGCCGAACGAAGCTTGCACTGCAGCTGTCTTCAGTGAGGCTTATGTTGCTCTTGCCTTGCTGTGACGGTTATACAAGGAAAGCGTACACAACGAAGGTTTTGGATCCTACAACTGACCAGCCTGGACCTCAACAATTGCAAAACAGAAAAAAGTGGCTAGCCAGGATAGCTTGGAGAGAAATTCGGACCCACACCGCCCGATATGCTGCGTGACCCAACAATTTGTTTAACAAAACATTTATTTTCATTTATAATCAAGCTACATACATTCTATGTACTGTGTACTAAGTCTTATTTTGGTGTCATGTAATTTTGAGTATTCATTATACATGTTTGTACATTTGTATTGATCGTGCACACAATTGTATGTTTTTGACTTGACTGTTTGACAGGTCTTTCCTTTGAAGACATGTTTGTATGAACTTTTGAAGCTTGATTATAAATGAAAATAAATGTTTTGTTAAACAAATTGTTGGGTCACGCAGCATATACAGGCTGTGTGGGTCCGAATTTCTCTCCAAGCTATCCTGGCTAGCCACTTTTATCGGTTATACAAGGAAGCCAGCTTTCACTGCTTCTGCAGGATTTCCACTTACGCATCCTGTGAGGGGGAAGGTCGATCTGCTCCTGCCCTGTGTGTAGTGTATGTTCTAAGATGTGCTTCTCTGGCTGTTGTATGAGGGAAGATGCTTGCACTGTTGATACTCTAATTGCACTTACTCTGATTGCACTTACTCTGAGATCAAGGGAAGCTTTTAATCAATAAATGTTTAGCCCCCGTGTTTATTTAACCACTTGGTATGTGTCACCAGCTCACTAGCACCGGGACACCTCCTTGCGAGGTAGCTGATTGCGCTATATCAAACTTCAGTATTATTATTATTATTATTACCTGTTGCAGCCTGTATTGTATCTGTTGTGTGTGTTTGAAACAGGACTTACTGTCACTCCTCCTGCCCTTTAAGAATTATTTGTGTTAGAGAAGGTTGAATTGCTACGACCAATCCTGCACCCCTGCTGTACGTTAATAACGACTGACAGAACGGTTTACACTATAAAAACATAAATGATCGGCATTGGCTCTGCTTGTTTAAACCAGGATGTGAAAAGAAAGAGGTCACCCTTACAAAATATACGAGCATAGCTTATATCTGCATTGATGTGTGAAACAAGCAGAGCTTTTCAAAATCCACCCGGTGCCTTTATACAAGTTTTAAAACACAGCTTTCAAGTGGCAGCATGTCTAGTTGGACACCTTCAACCAATTCAGTTTGTCAAGTTGAGCATTCTATTATGGAGGCAATGAAGGGTTAAACAGTCCACCAGGAAGAGGGCAAGATGGCATTTCAAGCGCAGATACCAACCAGCATCCCTGTGCTAATGGGCTAACGCTAACATTTCTCTAAAAGCAAAGAGACAAGCTAAAAAAGACTTTATTGGAACTGAACAATAAGAGCCTTTGTGAGATGTAGCACTCCAAGAGACAGCACTACCACAACCCCTTCCCTAATGTGATGTAAAGATGAGTGAGTCAAATGAAGACACGAGAAACAAAAAGCAATGTACTGGCGCCAGTCTCCATGAGGTTACATCTTTAACCTAGTGTTAAGCAGACTTTACTTGCTGGGCCTGAAGCACCTATGTGAAGCTCCCTGATTCCAACAGGTGCAGCATGGGTTGCTGCCCATTGAGGGTTCCAAGGCCTTCATGAGAACATGGACCTATCAACAGTGAGCAAGATCTACGCGTTTACTCTAGGACAGTGGATGGGTGGGTGAGGAACTGAGCAGTCACGCCCTGTCTACGAGTAGGCTAATCAGTTGATTTAGATCTTGAATGTCAGGGTTAATGGCTCTTTTAGAGAAGAACGAGCAATTGTAAAGAAGAAGTTCTGCAGTAAGTGTGTTTCAGATTCACTCGACACAAGCTGTGACAGCTTTATGACGTGGTTTTTGCTTTTCAGATTTCGGCAGACTTGTGTCCTTAGTCGCAAATGATACACAGTCAGTTGGTCGGTTTGTGAAGTTAAGGCCACAGATTTCAGAAAAAAAGGTTCTTTCAGAAGCACTGATGTCTGTATTTTGGTGAATTAGACCCTCTAGGACACTGAAAATAAAGTATGGGCCTACCTTCTCCATGGAGAGGGGGCATAACAGGGCCACGCCCCAAGCCACCCATTTGAGCAATTAAACTCACCCAGAAGGAATGTGTCCACCCTGCCAGTGAATTAACCCAAAAAAGTCTGTTTTAGCCAATTCAGTTTTTGAGGCAACCCAACAGTTTTTTTCCAAAACATCAATGCCTGTCCCTGGCAACGGGTGAAGAATGTGAATGGTGAAATGCACTTCATTCAGAGGAAGCATTTTGCTCACCTCAGCCTCTACTATACATGGGGAGGACATTACCTCATGAAACTGGCCATGACCAGAAATAAAGTGAACCCTGCTTGGCCTAAAGGGCAGAAGTCTGCAAATCACCCTGGATGCAAAGTGAGCCACACTGGATGGAGGTTCTGCCTCTGTAGATCTGATAAGATGACGCAGCCTGGAATCAATTCTAGGTCTTCTCCCATGGCTAGGAGATGGCCAAAGGAGAGACAAAATATAAAATAACCCTTAAAGAAATGCTGAGGTTTCATGTGACGAGCTCATCTGAGACACAGTAGTGTAGCAAGGTTTCCATGAGCCTTGGTGCAAGAAACAAAAAAATGCCGAGAAACAAAAAATACATTCTTTAAAACTCATTGTGATTTCCTGGTTAAGCTGCCATCTTTGGCCCTAATAACGCTACTTTCTGAACTCCAGGCTTTCCTAGCAAATTACGTGCTCCTATGAAAATACTTTATCCCTACATCTGTCTTTGTACCCTCATAAGCCCAAACCGTGAGTGCCCAGAAATAAACTGACTGCGGAATTTCGAGCGTTACAAGGGGAGAAAAAGGAAAAACTTGTGGCAAAGGCAGAACACAAAGTCCTCTGCAAAAGTCTCCTTTCGTAATATTCTTCTATCTATCCCACTATACGCAGACATCTCGCATTACAATACAGTAAGTAATTGATTGACAGATTCGGGATTTCAGGCTCTTTTCACTCACGATAACATGCACGACATAAGATCTTTAGAATCAGCACAAGCAAAGGAGGAAAGACAAACACATAAAAGGTCAAAGTAATAGAATCCACACTGGCATTTAGAACTGTGCCGTTTCCTTGTTTCTTTTTTTCTCTTCCTTCTTCCTTGTCCTTTGAGCTACTTGACTTTGCACTTTCACCCGCCTGATAAAAAAAATAGGTGTTTCAGAAAATACAGGGGAGCCTTGTTCCTTGTTCTCTGTCTCACACTTACTCGGTGACTACTTCAAAGGTAATATAATGGAAGACCAAAGATTTGTTTCATAAAGAAGTGTTAGAGCAGTACTTCAGTTGTAAAGAATAATAAAATATGACACCATTTTTCTTCGGAGCCCAATCTCAGTGATGTAGTGTGATGGTGTTGTCTTGTTTCCACCTCATGCCTCTTGCTTACACCACACTGCACTTCATGTCTCTTTATCTCACACTTTCAGTTTTTTTTTTCATCTTCGCTTTCTCCGTTTAGTCATAGTTTTTCCTATCATTCCCTTCCTCTGTTTATCTCTATTTGCAGTTTTTTTAGGGCTCGCCCCTTTCCTATTCCGCAGGAATAGGAAAAGAGCCCTAATGCAGCCAAACCATACTTTCTGCCAAGGGCTCTCCAGCGGATTTTGAGAAGTGCACGCCTCGTGCACGAGCTTGCCGCCTGCCTCCACATCAAAGACATCTGTTGCTTTGCGCTCGGCCTCAGACCGGCATTTCTCCTCCCCTAATTATTCACTGCATGGCCGGCCGGCACATCAAAGGCTGCTGCTCCCCATGCGTCTCGTCACCCTTCCTCCATTGTTTTCACTTCTTTCACGGCCGCTCTCTGCTTTGCGCTCTGCTTTCAGTTTACTTTCAGTTTTCCTCTCTTGATATAACTTAATACTGCAGCCTGCCTTTCTCTCACAGACAGACCAGCCTTAGTACGTGGGCTCTCACTCTCCAGCTCCGCTTTAGATTTCCCATTTACTTTCGCTTTCCTTGTTTCAGGACTCTTTCTCTCCTAGCTTTACTCTTTGCTATCTGCCTCAGTGTCACCCGTTGGTATTCATTTCTGCTACCAATACCTCCTCTGCTATTCCTTCTCTGTGAAGTGGCTCTGTGCACTTCTGTTAAACCTTCTGTCTGCAGTTTCTTTCCCAGCTCCTCTCTTGATATAACTTAATACTGCAGCCTGCCTTTCTCTCACAGACAGACCAGCCTTAGTGTGTCCGCTTTCACTCTCTAGCTCGGCTTTAGATTTCCACACTTCTTAGTCTGTTTCCTCTGCCCCTTCTCTCATCCGCCTGTAACGCTGTCACAGATATTCAGAGCTGTTAGTGTCACAGGCATGGATTGTATCTGCGTGCACAATGTTATGTTTTTGGATTGTTACTAGTTGTGGCTGCACTCTCTCTGGGCTTAGTTGGTCACACTAGTCTTGCAGATTTCAGTGGTTAGTTTCTGGTATCCCCCCCGTGCATATCGCGCACCACCATTTGTCTGCCTAGCCCTAGGCATCAGTCTTCAAAGGCTGCAGCTCCCCCGCCTGCCCCCCCCTCCCGCTACAGCAATGCCGAGAGCTTTTTTTTTTAGTTACGAGTAGAAAAGTCACAGCAATTGCTCCGTTTTTCACCGTACTTGCACCACTGCCGAATACACCATGACTTCCCAGACTTGCACGCAGAAGACAGCATTATACTGGCCTGGGTTCTCAACAAGTATTTTACCAGAAAAGTCCCAGCAATGGCTCCGTTTTTCACCCTACTCGTCTCCTCTGTGCACAACCCTCACCCACCCTCAAACACCCTCACTCACCCACACACCCTCACTCACCCTCACACCCTCACCCACCCTCACACATCCCACTCTCACACACCCTCACACCCCCTCAACCTCACACCCCCTCAACCTCACTCACCCTCTCACCCTCACTCACCCTCTCACCCTCACACACCCTCTCACCCTCACACACCCTCTCACCCTCACACCCCCTCACCCTCACACCACCTCACCCTCACAATCCCTCACCCTCACATCCCCTCACCCTCACACCCCTCACCCTCACACCCCCACACCCTCACACACCCTCACTTACCCTCACACACCCTCACTTACCCTCACACACCATCGCACACCATCACAAACCATCACACACCCTCTCACCCTCACACCCTCTCACCCTCACACCCTCACACCCTCTCATCTCACCCTATCACCCTCACACACCCTCACATCCTCACTCACCCTCACACCTCACCCCCTCACCCTCACACACCATCACTCACCATCACACCCTTACCCCTCTCACAGCACTCACACCCTCAATCACCCTCACACCCTCACCCTCAGTCACCCTCACACACCCTCATACCCCCTCACCTCACCCTCACACCCCCTCACCCACACATCCCCACACCCTCACACACCGTCACACCCTCATCCTTACACGTCCTCACTCACCCTCACACCCTCACCCTCACAATACTCAAACTCCACCCTACAACTCCACCCTCCAACTCAACCCTCCAACTCCACCCTCCAAATACAACATCCAAATACACCCTCCAACTACAACATCCAAATCCACCCTACAAATCCAACCTCCAACTACAACTCCAGCCTCCAAATCCACCCTCCAAATCCACACGCAAGACAACTACAGAGCCCAAGTCCACCCTCTAAATCAAACTCCACCCTACAACTCCACCCTCCAACTCCACCCTCCAACTCCACCCTCCAACTCCACCCTCCAACTCCACCCTCCAACTCCACCCTCCAACTCTACCCTCCAACTCCACCCTCCAACTCTACCCTCCAACTCTACCCTCCAACTCCACATTCCAACTCCACATTCCAACTCCACATTCCAACTCCACATTCCAACTCCACATTCCAACTCCACATTCCAACGCCACCCTCCAACTCCACCCTCAAACTCCACCCTCCAACTCCACCCTCAAACTCCACCCTCCAACTCCAACCTCCAACTCCAACCTCCAACTCCAACCTCCAAATCCACCCCTCAATGCCACTTCACCAATCAATGCCACAACACCACTTAATGCCACGGCTCCACTCAATGCCACAGCACCCCACAACACAACAGCACCACTCAACACCACAGCACCACTCAACGCCACAGCACCACTCAACACCACAGCACCACTCAAAGCAACAGCACCACTCAACGCCACAGCACCACTCAACGCCACAGCACCACTCAACGCCACAGCACCACTCAGCGCCACAGCACCAGTCAACGCCACACCACCACTCAACGCCACACCACCACTCAACGCCACACCACCACTCAACGCCACACCACCACTCAACGCCACAGCTCCACTCAACACCACAGCACCACTCAACACCACCGTATCACTCAACGCCACCGCATCACTCAACGCCACTCAACGCCACAGCAACACTCAACACCAACAGCACCACTTAATGCCACAGCATCACTCAGCACCACTGAAGGCCACAGCATCACTCAGCACCACTGAAGGCCACAGCATCAATCAGCACCACTAAAGGCCACAGCATCACTCAGCACCACTGAAGGCCACAGCATAACTCAGCACCACTGAAGGCCACAGCATCACTGAACGCCACAGCATCACTCTTTGCAACCAATCAACAACAACTGGTTCTAATATGTTCTCTCAATGTTTTAAGCTTTATTAGAAATGTTACAAAATAATGTTAATATTTCACTTCTGTTCTTGGATTTTCATCACAGTAAAATACACTGAACATAATCTTCCCATTAGTTATTTACAAAAGTTTAAGCTATTGCCATTATACATTACAATAACTTTTATTTAAGTATTAATTATTAAAACAAAAAAAAACATTGTTATTTGTAATATTAATACTTCAAAGTCATGTAAATACAACACATATTGCATTAGAATGCTACAGGTGTCACGTTTGCAAAAGTTAAAAATATTGGCATTGTAAATGACAAAGCTAGTAATTTCCCTACTTTCAATACCAACACATAAATAAAATATTTGTCATTTGCAATACCAATACCTCAAACTTTCCTAATGCGAGACCTATTGCATTGCAAATGCTTGTTCTCTCTTGCTCTTGGTTAGAGTCAGTTGATGAAAATTCCCTTTGTTTCCAAAAAATGAGCGCTAGTGCCCACCCCCTGCAACATCCAGTACAAATTAAGCACTCGGGAGGGTGTATGTTTGATTCCATGAGTTGTTTCTCTCTTGAGATCACAGAATGGAATGTGCATGTCATGCCTTGCACAACTATCAGACGAAGCTGTGTCCCATCGAATCTAACAAGGTATGTACTGGCAGAGCTTTAAGTGGGATGAAATATAATTGTATATACCATTTCACATATATATTCATTATTAAGCAGCTGGGGATAATGAAACACCAGCCTATATTTTCTAATATTTAGTACCCGTGATAATGGAATAATTAAGTCTTTCCTTGGTTTGGAATAAAGCGGGCAAAAGAAGAAAAAGTGCAACATATTCTGAGTTGAGTTACAATCACATGGGCAATGATCTAAAAAGGAAGCAGAAAATACTGTAAAGACACCAGGAAGTGTGCGTAGTTAAGCCTAAATCTGATAACATAAAACCTTTTAGAGTGGCTATAAGGGAGCAAAAGGTAAGGTTCAACTCTTTCAGTAGTGACCAGAGGTAAATATTCCTCCACTCTCTTCTTGCCCCACTCCCTATAATTTTCTTGCTCCCTTGATAGGGTTAGGAGGTCTCGGTTTAACTGAATTTTAGGGAGGGCTGCACTAAGTAGCGGTATAAAAAAGAAATCTACTCTCCCAATTAGTTCAAGCTGCTTTCAAACATTGCTAAGCCAAGGTATTTCGTGCATATGTTCAAGGCCTAAACAGTCCTGCATTATTGCTTGTTTGAGTACGGGTTCCTCTTTTGTCCAAATAGACCGCCAAAGCATAAGAGGGGCAAGTTGTATACGATATATATATATATATTTATATCTATATATATATATAAATATATATATATATATATATATATATATATATATATATATATCATCCCAAATTGCCCCGGAACATGAGAACGCCACTTCACAAGGATGGGAAACATTCCTTTTAATTTGCGCTAAACACGATTGCAGCCCCAGGTAATTTTAAAGCTTCCCAACGCGTTTCATTGCCACTTGCAATTTCTTCAGGGGAAATGGGGAGACACAACCAAAACCCGGTGTCGTATTTCAAACAATTTTAAATAGTGCTTTTTCCCACAATGCACGGTTTTTCAGTTACAAACTGCTTACTTTTTCACTCGGGTCCGGTTTTGATGTCTGTAATGTTTTTTTAAAACCCATCTTTCTTTAATGTTCATTACCCTCCAGTGGGTTCCAGGGCTGCTTTCATGTTTAATTTTGGCAATCCTTAGCGCTTGGCAGGCTGTTCCAGTAACAGCCTGTAAGACCTGCTTGCATCTCAGGCGGTGCATTCTCTGCGGCTCGGAGCCTGCCGCATATTAAATCATCCAAATTGCCCCGGAACATGAGAACGCCACTCCACAAGGATGGGAAACATTTCTTTTAATTTGCACTAAACACGATTGCAGCCCCAGGTCATTTTAAAGCTTCCCAACGCGTTTCATTGCCACTTGCAATTTCATCAGGGGAAATGGGGAGACACAACCAAAACCCGGTGTCGTACTTCAAATGATTTTAAATAGTGCTTTTTCCCACAATGCACGGTTTTTCAGTTACAAACTGCTTACTTTTTCACACGGGTCCGGTTTTAATGTCTGTAATGTTTTTTTAAAACCCATCTTTCTTTAATGTTCATTACCCTCCAGTGGGTTCCAGGGCTGCTTTCATGTTTAATTTTGGCAATCCTTAGCGCTTGGCAGGCTGTTCCAGTAACAGCCTGTAAGACCTGCTTGCTTCTCAGGCGGTGCATTCTCTGCGGCTCGGAGCCTGCCAAATACTAAATCATCCCAAATTGCCCCGGAACGTGGGAACGCCACTCCACAAGGATGGGAAACATTCCTTTTAATTTGCGCTAAACACGATTGCAGCCCCAGGTCATTTTAAAGCTTCCCAACGCGTTTCATTGCCACTTGCAATTTCTTCAGGGGAAATGGGGAGACACAACCAAAACCCGGTGTCGTATTTCAAACAATTTTAAATAGTGCTTTTTCCCACAATGCACGGTTTTTCAGTTACAAACTGCTTACTTTTTCACTCGGGTCCGGTTTTGATGTCTGTAATGTTTTTTTAAAACCCATCTTTCTTTAATGTTCATAACCCTCCAGTGGGTTCCAGGGATGCTTTCATGTTTAATTTTGGCAATCCTTAGTGCTTGGCAGGCTGTTCCAGTAACAGCCTGTAAGACCTGCTTGCTTCTCAGGCGGTGCATTCTCTGCGGCTCGGAGCCTGCCGCATATTAAATCATCCCAAATTGCCCCGGAACATGAGAACGCCACTCCACAAGGATGGGCAACATTCCTTTTAATTTGCGCTAAACACGATTGCAGCCCCAGGTCATTTTAAAGCTTCCCAACGCGTTTCATTGCCACTTGCAATTTCTTCAGAGGAAATGGGGAGACACAACCAAAACCCGGTGTCGTACTTCAAACGATTTTAAATAGTGCTTTTTCCCACAATGCACGGTTTTTCAGTTACAAACTGCTTACTTTTTCACTCGGGTCCGGTTTTGATGTCTGTAATGTTTTTTTAAAACTCATCTTTCTTTAATGTTCATTACACTCCAGTGGGTTCCAGGGCTGCTTTCATGTTTAATTTTGGCAATCCTTAGTGCTTGGCAGGCTGTTCCAGTAACAGCCTGTAAGACCTGCTTGCTTCTCAGGCAGTGCATTCTCTGCGGCTCGGAGCCTGCCGCATATTAAATCATCCCAAATTGCCCCGGAACATGAGAACGCCACTCCACAAGGATGGGAAACATTCCTTTTAATTTGCACTAAACACGATTGCAGCCCCAGGTCATTTTAAAGCTTCCCAACGCGTTTCATTGCCACTTGCAATTTCTTCAGGGGAAATGGGGAGACACAACCAAAACCCGGTGTCGTACTTCAAACGATTTTAAATAGTGCTTTTTCACACAATGCACGGTTTTTCAGTTACAAACTGCTTACTTTTTCACTCGGGTCCGGTTTTGATGTCTGTAATGTTTTTTTAAACATCAAAACCGGACCCGAGTGAAAAAGTAAGCAGTTTGTAACTGAAAAACCGTGCATTGTGGGAAAAAGCACTATTTAAAATCGTTTGAAGTACGACACCGGGTTTTGGTTGTGTCTCCCCATTTCCCCTGAAGAAATTGCAAGTAGCAATGAAACGCGTTGGGAAGCTTTAAAATGACCTGGGGCTGCAATCGTGTTTAGCGCAAATTAAAAGGAATGTTTCCTATCCTTGTGGAGTGGCGTTCTCATGTTCCGGGGCAATTTGGGATGTTTTAATATGCGGCAGGCTCCGAGCCGCAGAGAATGCACCGCCTGAGAAGCAAGCAGGTCTTACAGGCTGTTACTGGAACAGCCTGCCAAGCGCTAAGGATTGCCAAAATTAAACATGAAAGCAGCCCAGGAACCCACTGGAGGGTAATGAACATTAAAGAAAGATGGGTTTTAAAAAAACATTACAGACATCAAAACCGGACCCGAGTGAAAAAGTAAGCAGTTTGTAACTGAAAAACCGTGCATTGTGGGAAAAAGCACTATTTAAAATCGTTTGAAGTACGACACCGGGTTTTGGTTGTGTCTCCCCATTTCCCCTGAAGAAATTGCAAGTGGCACTGAAACGCGTTGGGAAGCTTTAAAATGACCTGGGGCTGCAATCGTGTTTAGCACAAATTAAAAGGAATGTTTCCCATCCTTGTGGAGTGGCGTTCTCATGTTCCGGGGCAATTTGGGATGATTTAATATGCGGCAGGCTCCGCGCCGCAGAGAATGCACCGCCTGAGAAGCAAGCAGGTCTTACAGGCTGTTACTGGAACAGCCTGCCAAGCGCTAAGGATTGCCAAAATTAAACATGAAAGCAGCCCTGGAACCCACTGGAGGGTAATGAACATTAAAGAAAGATGGATTTTAAAAAAACATTACAGACATCAAAACCGGACCCGAGTGAAAAAGTAAGCAGTTTGTAACTGAAAAACCGTGCATTGTGGGAAAAAGCACTATTTAAAATCGTTTGAAGTACGACACCGGGTTTTGGTTGTGTCTCCCCATTTCCCCTGAAGAAATTGCAAGTGGCAATGAAACGCGTTGGGAAGCTTTAAAATGACCTGGGGCTGCAATCGTGTTTAGCGCAAATTAAAAGGAATGTTTCCCATCCTTGTGGAGTGGCGTTCTCATGCTCCGGGGCAATTTGGGATGATATATATATATATATATATATATATATGATAAAGGAATCATTCCTACCTCCATATGGCGTATTATAGCTGGCAGACTAGAAAGAACTGCCAGAAGCCTTCTGAGAAAGATGTTTTCTATGATCTGCAAGGATTAAATATTACATGGACCCTGTTAGACCTGACACCTTTTGGCGTGGTTCTTCCCCCATCTTTTTGCCTCTGACTCATGTGTTTTGATGCTGTGCTGGATTTCGTTTTTGCTGGTTTAGATGCTTTGGACCCTCTGCCACTGCTGATCAGTGTCAGAGGGTAAGTGCTCCCTCTGTAAATTGTGATATTGAATGAATATACCTGATTGGCATATTTGTAGCACCACGAAGTCCCTAGTAAAGTGCACTGTGTGTGCCAGGGCCGGTGATGACAAATGCTACTAGTGGGCCTGCAGCGCGGATTGCGCCACCCACATGAGTAGCTTTAAAATGGTGACTCAGGCCTGCCAGCGCAGAGCCTGTGTGCAGTCCGTGACTGCCATGTCAGCCTGGCCAGTGTCCCCACTGGCTGGGCTTAACCCTCCCCTGTCTGTGCACATCAGCCACCCCTATGGAAGACTCCAGGTACCCCCCTGGGTAGGGTGCAGTGAATGGATAGGGTAGAGCGTGTACTAGTGCAGGTAACATGCTCTGGTAGAGAGCAGCAGCCACTTTGTGTGCTCACTGCTGTAGGGCTGTAGGGCTCCCTAGGGTAGCCTGGGGAGGCTGGTCCCATTGGATCCCAGCCTATCTCCCTATAGGAACAAGATGGAACATCCATGAGAGATATCCCTGGACTCAGAATTTAATGACACATCTTTTAGTGAAGGGTGTTTTTAAATCCTGTGTTGGAGAATAGCACTTTTAGAAAGTGGCTGTTCTCTTGTCTAAACCTTTTTCGGTGTGCCTGGGTTTGTGGAATGTCTGCCTGGTCTGGATGTGACAGGAAGGGGCTGCAAAGCCCCAGAGGAGAGGGTCGGAGCCATCCCGGGGATGAAAGGGCACATCTGCCTGCTTGGGAGGAGGGAGGAAGGAATGCCAGATAGGTGCTGGGCTGTGCCTGCCTACCTCCCCCACATTCGCTCTCTCCTGGTGGTCAACTGACCCCCCTGGCCCTGAAGCTGACAGGAAGAAGAAAGCCAGAGACACCTCAGTGCTCCGCAACCCCCAGAACTGGTTTAGACTGGACCCAGGGCCTCCATGCACCAAGAACTTCAAAGACATTGGGGGTATAAGGAAAGGACCCCTGTCTGCAGAAAGTTAGATTCTGAAACTCTACAATCAAGACGGACCCTCTGCTGGAAGGAGGACGGCGAGAGAACTAAAGGAAGATTGCCTTGCTGTGTGCTCTAAGGGCTGACCTGTTCTGCTGTATCACTGGAAGCTGAGGAGGGGAAAGGGACTTTGCTGTGGGCTGTGTCCCTGCCTGCTTGAAACTGCTGAGACTTTGCTGTGTGCTGTGCCTACAGCTTGAATCTCCAAGGGCCTGAGAAGAGCTGGCCCCCTGTCTGCAACCCAGGGACATAAAGGTTGCCCAAGGACTGCCAAGACCCTGTTGTGTCCCCTGAAGCTGCTGTGGGCTGAAGAGATCGTGAAGCCCTGCTGTTTGCCTGACCGTCGACCCTCTGTTTGGCTGGAGGGTGCTGCGCTGTGCATTGTCTGCCCAACCGGCTGCTGTGCCGTGCTGTGAGGTCGCCGTGTTCATCGACACGGGTTATGTGCAGACTGAAGGTTTGTGAGCCTTCCCCGAGCAGAGCGCACTAAAACAACCTGGGTGCAGCGTCACCACCGCGACCCGGGGTCAGTAAACCCCCGACGAAGGGCCCCGTACCTTGCTGGTACCAACGCGACCGAAAGCGAGCCCGCTGCTCTCCGATTGGCCGAGAGAGCCGGGCCCCCTCACCAAACGCCGCGACGGGATTGGCCCGTGCGGCGCAGCGTCAACACTGTTGCCGTGCGGTGATTGGCTAGGGCGAGGAGCGTCATCGCAGGCTTGACCCGGGAGCCGCACTGCCATAGGCTGACTCCCGGGTGCTGTGGAGGCTCGCCCGTTCTGCCGCGTCTGGATTGGCCCGCTCGACTGGAGGAGCCGAGAATTCACCGCGATCACCGCCGGGCCCGGGGAAGACGGACCTGACCTCGCCGAGGGACCTGAAAGAGTGCTCCAGCCCCCGGCCTGCCGTCTCTGCTCCCCGCTGCTCCCTGGAGAACCAAGAGCGGGCGGTGGAGCGTCCTGAGACCGGCCGGGCTGGAGCGCTAGTGAGCGCTCGCCGCGAGGTGCGCCTGGAGGGGAATCCCCCCTCCCAACAGCATTGCGGTGAGACGCGCTAGAGGCGCGAAGGGTCCCTGACGCTAGGGGCTGGGTCCCGTTTATGGTATAAAACATTGGCATGATCTTTGGCTCGTTTTGAGAGCGAATGGCATATAAATCAGTGGCCATATTTTTGAGTGCTGATTTAAGAGACTAGAGACATTTGTTTTGAGAACTTCCTGAAATTAAGAAAGACCAATTAAGAATTAAGTGCAACCTTGTTCTAGATGAAGTGTTTAACGTGCAACCTTTAAACTAGAAATGCTATCTGTTCTAAAGAATTGATTATCGTGCAACTGCTTGATTTACCTTGCTGAAACTAGATAAAGTTATATATTTTTATAAAAATATACTTACCTGTGTGGTCTCAGTTTGTGGTGGATTGGGAACTGCTGTTGTGTTAAGTGCAAATGTTATCCACATTGTCTCCGAGTTTAGCCTAGACTGCTCGCGCCATGCTACCTAGAGGGTGAGCAGGGGTTATCTCAGAGGGTTATTCCGTTGCCCTGACCGGAGCTAGGGGTCCCTACTTGGGCCAAGGTACTTACCTTTGCCAACCAGAGACTCCCGGTTCTAACATTGGTGGCTCGCGGTGCGGATATTGAACTAATGATTGCACTTGACCAGCAGTGATTTCTTGTACATCACTAGTCTAGTTTAGCGGAACAGGTTGCGCAGGATTTTTTCTTTTTGGTGAAACCTTTTTAGTTGAAAAAGGGTAGGAAGCATCATGTCTCGGAAAGCGCCAAGCGTGAATGGAGACGTGGAGGTGGAATTTGAAATCCAGAAGTTGTTAACCTATAACAAGGAGCAACTGAGAAAAGTCTGCAAACAGCTTGAATGCCCAGTGAGGGGCGGCGCAAATAAGGAAGAGCTACAGACAGCTCTGAGGGCCTGGTGGGAGGCCAAACATGGTGTCCCAGAAGCTCCTATGGAAGAGGGTGGCGCACAGGAGATTGGGTTTTGGCCCAGTGAATTGCCAGTGGCGAAGCCAGCGTCTAGGGCCGGCAGCACCCACTCCAGTAGGAATATTTCTCCAGAGGAAGTGGAGGAGAATCAGAGAACTAGGGCCCATGAGATTGAGCTTTTGAAACTCAGAGCGGACGCCGATGAGAAGAGACTGCGCCTGGAAATTGAGAGGCAGGCGCAGGAGCGAGCGGCGCAGGAGAGAAGGGATGCTCTCGCTTTGGAGGAGAAGAAGCTCGACTTGGCCCATGAGAGGGGCATGAAGGAATTGGCCATCAAATATAAAGAGAGGGTGCCCAGTTCTAATGGTGGCAGCGCACAACCAGTACAGGCGGGTAAGGTATACATACCAAAGGATCTGGTACAGAACTATCAGAGGGGTGATGATATTTATGCGTGGTTTAGAGCGTATGAACTAGCCCTAAGGATGAATGAAGTGCCTGAGAAGAATTGGGGAGCAGGATTGTGGAAGCATTTTGAGGCCTCTGGGAGGGATGTTTTGGCACCCTTAGAAGCAGAGGATGCTTTGTCCTACTCCGCCATGAAGGAGGCTTTGTGCCTCAGGTATGGGCTCACTGCTGAACAGTACCGCCAGAGGTTTAGGAACTTCAAGAAGCTTGATTCAAGTACTTGGGTGGAGTGTGTGAGTATGTACACGCGTGCACTGGAAGGTTGGATGAAGGGCAGCAAAGTTACTGATTATGTGGGGTTGTGTCACTTGATTAGTAGGGAGCACTTAAGTAGTTTGTGTGTCCCAGAGCTGCGCCAGCATCTTTTGGATAGTAAGTTAACTGATCCCAGTGAGCTTGCTAAAGAGGCGGACCGGTGGACTAGCACCAGGGTCCACAAGGGGGTGGTAAGTACCCCAGCCAAGGGTGGACAGGGTCCCCAGCAGAAGAGTGGGGGGGACACGGGTAATCAAAAGGAGTCTTCTAAAGGGCCCCAAACTGGTTCCCAGGAGAAGGTGTCTCAACCCCCCAAGGCTAAGAAGTCCTGGCCCCGTAAGGGCAAGCAGGACAACAGGCCCCCACCTACCTGCTTTACATGTGGGCAGGTGGGGCACATTGCTCCCAAATGTCCAAAGAAACCTCCAGCACCCTCTGGTGCTCCAGCACCGGCATTGGCCAGTGTAGCTTTGGGAGGGGATTTGATCTCTAGTGGGGAGGAAGGGTTAGCAGTGATGACCCTTGTCTCTTTAGGAGACCGAGAGATGGCCCAGGAAACCTTGCTGCCCCAAAACACTAAAAAATACGGGCAGAAGGTGACCATCAATGGACAGGTGGTGGAGGCTCTGAGAGACACAGGGGCCAGCGTGACATCTGTTAGGTGTCAGTGGGTGTCTGAAGAGCAAATTGTTCCCCAGGTACTCCGGCCTGTGGTGGCAGCTGACAGTTCAGTGCGCTACTGCAGGCTGGCGAAAGTTCCATTTGAATGGGGAGGAGTCTCCGGTATTTTGGAGATTGTAGTAAGTGATGCCTTGCCTGTAGATTGTCTATTAGGTAATGACCTGGAGAGCTCCCCCTGGAAAGAGGTGGAGCACAGGACTCACTTGGAGATGTTGGGTTTGCCTGCGTGGATCTGTGTGTCCACCCGTGCAATGACAGCAAGAGAGGGCGGTCTAACAGAGCTGGAGCCTGGAAAAATGGCCCAGGGACCTGCCAAGAGAGGAAGGGGTAGAGGGCGCGGGAAACCGGCCCCCACTGTTCCCACGGTCCAGGAGGAGGCAGACCCGGAAGGGGATGCCCTGGAACCTACAGGGGAGCAGGTGGCCGAACTAGGGGAGTTGCCTGAGCTGTCCCAGTGGCAGCAAGAGGGTGGTCCCTCCAGGGAGGAATTCTGCCAGGCTCAGAAGGAGTGCCCTTCTCTCATTGGTGTGCGGCAGCAGGCTGCTGACCAGGCCGCAGGCCTGGGGTCCAAGGAGCATTTGATCTATTGGGAGGATGACTTACTTTATAGTGAGCCTAAGTTCGCTGAGCCCGGCGCAGCCCGTGTGCTGGTGGTACCGGAGCGCTTCAGGAACTTCCTACTGGGTCTGGCTCATGACGTGCCTCTCGCAGGACATCTGGGGCAAGACAAGACCTATCACAGGCTTGTCACCCATTTCTACTGGCCCCAGATGAAGACGCACGTCTCTGCCTTTTGTAAGTCTTGTCAGACTTGTCAGGCCAGTGGCAAGAGTGGAGGGAAGCGCGTGGCACCCCTCCAACCCTTTCCCGTGGTGAGCACCCCTTTTGAGCGGGTGGGCATTGACATCGTGGGGCCCCTGGATCCCAAGACAGCCCTAGGCAACAGGTTTATCCTGGTCTTGGTGGACCATGCCACTAGGTACCCGGAGGCCCTTCCGCTCAGGACAGTCACCGCCCCAGTGGTGGGCCGTGCCCTGATGGGGATCTTTTCCCGGGTGGGATTTCCGAAGGAGGTCGTTTCGGACCGCGGGACAAACTTCATTTCTAAATATATGAAGTCCCTGTGGATTGAGTGTGGGGTGACATACAAATTCACCACTCCTTACCACCCTCAAGGAAATGGTTTGGTTGAGAGATTCAACCGCACCTTGAAGGGCATGATCATGGGCCTGGAGGAGCCCATGCGGCGGAAATGGGATGTCTTGTTGCCATGCCTGTTGTTTGCCTACAGGGAGGTGCCTCAGAAATCATTAGGGTTCAGTCCCTTTGAGTTGCTGTATGGCCACCCTGTCAGAGGGCCTCTGGCTCTGGTGAAGGAGGGGTGGGAGAAATCCCGTGGGAAAACCCCTCAGGATGTGTTCAGCTATGTGCTGGCCATTCGCAACCAGACTAAGCGCTTCAGGAAGCTCGCTCAAGAGAACCTGGAGGCTAGCCAGGAGGAAATGAAGAGGTGGTATGACCAGAATACTTCTCTGGTTGAGTTCCAACCTGGACAGAAAGTGTGGGTGATGGCGCCTGTGGAGCCTTGTGCGCTCCGTGACAAGTGGTCTGGGCCATATGAGGTGGTGGAGCGCAAGAGCGAGGTTACCTATTTGGTTAACCTGAAGACTCCCAGGCAGCCCCTGAGAGTGCTACATGTGAACCGCCTCAAACCCCACTTTGAGAGGACTGAAGTGACTATGCTCATGGCTACAGATGTTGGAGGGGAGGAGGATAGTGATCCTCTCCCTGACCTCCTGGCAGTCAAGGAGCAAGATGGGTCGGTGGATGGTGTGGTCCTCTCCCCCACCCTGACCCCAGAACAGCAGGAGGACTGTCGCCAAGTCTTGGGTCAGTTCGCCCCACTGTTCTCCCTGACCCCAGGTGTCACCAAGTGGTGCGTCCACGACGTGGACACTGGAGACAGCATGCCTGTGAAACAGAAGTTTTACAGGGTGGCTGACAAGGTCAGAGCTAGCATCAAGGAAGAAGTTTCCAAGATGTTGGCGCTTGGGGTTATTGAGCCCTCCAGCAGCCCCTGGGCTAGCCCAGTGGTCTTAGTGCCTAAGAAAGCTGCTACCCCCGGTGGCACCCCAGAACTTCGGTTCTGCGTGGACTACCGTGGGCTCAATGCGGTCACGAAGACTGACGCGCACCCCATCCCCAGAGCTGATGAGCTGGTGGATCGGTTGGGAGCTGCCCAGTACCTGAGTACTTTTGATTTGACTTCAGGGTACTGGCAGATTGCCTTAACTGACGGGGCAAAGGAGAGGTCAGCATTTTCAACGCCAGAAGGACACTTCCAGTTTCGTGTCATGCCCTTTGGGTTGAAAAATGCCCCCGCCACATTTCAGAGATTGGTCAACCAGGTACTGGCAGGGCTGGAGCAATTCAGCGCAGCCTACCTGGATGACATTGCGGTGTTCAGCTCCACTTGGGAGGAACACCTGCAACACCTCACTGAAGTGTTGAAGGCTCTGCAGAAGGCAGGCCTCACTATCAAGGCCAGTAAATGCCAGATAGGGCAGGGATCTGTGGTGTACTTGGGACACCAGGTGGGGAGCGGCAAGGTGGCGCCCCTACAGGCGAAGATTGATACCATTCTGGCTTGGGAACCCCCCAAGACCCAGACGGAGGTGAGAGCCTTTCTAGGTCTCACCGGGTATTACAGACGGTTTGTCAAAGGCTATGGCACCATTGTGGCCCCTTTGACAGAGCTGACATCTAGGAATCAGCCCAGGAAAGTGAATTGGACTGAGGCCTGTCAAACTGCTTTTGACACCCTCAAAACTGCCATGTGCACAGCACCGGTGCTTAAGGCACCTGACTTTTCAAGTGAGTTCATTGTGCAAACTGACGCTTCAGAGCAAGGCGTGGGAGCAGTGCTCTCACAGATCAATGATGAGGGAGGAGACCAACCTGTGGCTTTCATTAGCCGGAGGCTAATCCCCAGGGAACAGAAATGGAGTGCCATTGAAAGAGAAGCTTTCGCTGTGGTCTGGGCTCTGAAGAAACTGAGGCCCTACCTGTTTGGGACTCACTTCCGTGTTCAGACCGACCACAGGCCCCTCAGATGGTTAATGCAGATGAGGGGTGAGAATCCAAAATTGTTGAGGTGGTCCATTTCCCTACAGGGGATGGACTTTACGGTGGAGCACCGCCCTGGTACAGAACACGCCAACGCTGACGGTCTGTCCAGATTCTTCCGCCTTAGTGATGAGGACTCCCAAGAGGTTGGGTAGTTCTCCCCACTTTCAGCTGGAGGGGACACGTGTTAGACCTGACACCTTTTGGCGTGGTTCTTCCCCCATCTTTTTGCCTCTGACTCATGTGTTTTGATGCTGTGCTGGATTTCGTTTTTGCTGGTTTAGATGCTTTGGACCCTCTGCCACTGCTGATCAGTGTCAGAGGGTAAGTGCTCCCTCTGTAAATTGTGATATTGAATGAATATACCTGATTGGCATATTTGTAGCACCACGAAGTCCCTAGTAAAGTGCACTGTGTGTGCCAGGGCCGGTGATGACAAATGCTACTAGTGGGCCTGCAGCGCGGATTGCGCCACCCACATGAGTAGCTTTAAAATGGTGACTCAGGCCTGCCAGCGCAGAGCCTGTGTGCAGTCCGTGACTGCCATGTCAGCCTGGCCAGTGTCCCCACTGGCTGGGCTTAACCCTCCCCTGTCTGTGCACATCAGCCACCCCTATGGAAGACTCCAGGTACCCCCCTGGGTAGGGTGCAGTGAATGGATAGGGTAGAGCGTGTACTAGTGCAGGTAACATGCTCTGGTAGAGAGCAGCAGCCACTTTGTGTGCTCACTGCTGTAGGGCTGTAGGGCTCCCTAGGGTAGCCTGGGGAGGCTGGTCCCATTGGATCCCAGCCTATCTCCCTATAGGAACAAGATGGAACATCCATGAGAGATATCCCTGGACTCAGAATTTAATGACACATCTTTTAGTGAAGGGTGTTTTTAAATCCTGTGTTGGAGAATAGCACTTTTAGAAAGTGGCTGTTCTCTTGTCTAAACCTTTTTCGGTGTGCCTGGGTTTGTGGAATGTCTGCCTGGTCTGGATGTGACAGGAAGGGGCTGCAAAGCCCCAGAGGAGAGGGTCGGAGCCATCCCGGGGATGAAAGGGCACATCTGCCTGCTTGGGAGGAGGGAGGAAGGAATGCCAGATAGGTGCTGGGCTGTGCCTGCCTACCTCCCCCACATTCGCTCTCTCCTGGTGGTCAACTGACCCCCCTGGCCCTGAAGCTGACAGGAAGAAGAAAGCCAGAGACACCTCAGTGCTCCGCAACCCCCAGAACTGGTTAAGACTGGACCCAGGGCCTCCATGCACCAAGAACTTCAAAGACATTGGGGGTATAAGGAAAGGACCCCTGTCTGCAGAAAGTTAGATTCTGAAACTCTACAATCAAGACGGACCCTCTGCTGGAAGGAGGACGGCGAGAGAACTAAAGGAAGATTGCCTTGCTGTGTGCTCTAAGGGCTGACCTGTTCTGCTGTATCACTGGAAGCTGAGGAGGGGAAAGGGACTTTGCTGTGGGCTGTGTCCCTGCCTGCTTGAAACTGCTGAGACTTTGCTGTGTGCTGTGCCTACAGCTTGAATCTCCAAGGGCCTGAGAAGAGCTGGCCCCCTGTCTGCAACCCAGGGACATAAAGGTTGCCCAAGGACTGCCAAGACCCTGTTGTGTCCCCTGAAGCTGCTGTGGGCTGAAGAGATCGTGAAGCCCTGCTGTTTGCCTGACCGTCGACCCTCTGTTTGGCTGGAGGGTGCTGCGCTGTGCATTGTCTGCCCAACCGGCTGCTGTGCCGTGCTGTGAGGTCGCCGTGTTCATCGACACGGGTTATGTGCAGACTGAAGGTTTGTGAGCCTTCCCCGAGCAGAGCGCACTAAAACAACCTGGGTGCAGCGTCACCACCGCGACCCGGGGTCAGTAAACCCCCGACGAAGGGCCCCGTACCTTGCTGGTACCAACGCGACCGAAAGCGAGCCCGCTGCTCTCCGATTGGCCGAGAGAGCCGGGCCCCCTCACCAAACGCCGCGACGGGATTGGCCCGTGCGGCGCAGCGTCAACACTGTTGCCGTGCGGTGATTGGCTAGGGCGAGGAGCGTCATCGCAGGCTTGACCCGGGAGCCGCACTGCCATAGGCTGACTCCCGGGTGCTGTGGAGGCTCGCCCGTTCTGCCGCGTCTGGATTGGCCCGCTCGACTGGAGGAGCCGAGAATTCACCGCGATCACCGCCGGGCCCGGGGAAGACGGACCTGACCTCGCCGAGGGACCTGAAAGAGTGCTCCAGCCCCCGGCCTGCCGTCTCTGCTCCCCGCTGCTCCCTGGAGAACCAAGAGCGGGCGGTGGAGCGTCCTGAGACCGGCCGGGCTGGAGCGCTAGTGAGCGCTCGCCGCGAGGTGCGCCTGGAGGGGAATCCCCCCTCCCAACAGCATTGCGGTGAGACGCGCTAGAGGCGCGAAGGGTCCCTGACGCTAGGGGCTGGGTCCCGTTTATGGTATAAAACATTGGCATGATCTTTGGCTCGTTTTGAGAGCGAATGGCATATAAATCAGTGGCCATATTTTTGAGTGCTGATTTAAGAGACTAGAGACATTTGTTTTGAGAACTTCCTGAAATTAAGAAAGACCAATTAAGAATTAAGTGCAACCTTGTTCTAGATGAAGTGTTTAACGTGCAACCTTTAAACTAGAAATGCTATCTGTTCTAAAGAATTGATTATCGTGCAACTGCTTGATTTACCTTGCTGAAACTAGATAAAGTTATATATTTTTATAAAAATATACTTACCTGTGTGGTCTCAGTTTGTGGTGGATTGGGAACTGCTGTTGTGTTAAGTGCAAATGTTATCCACATTGTCTCCGAGTTTAGCCTAGACTGCTCGCGCCATGCTACCTAGAGGGTGAGCAGGGGTTATCTCAGAGGGTTATTCCGTTGCCCTGACCGGAGCTAGGGGTCCCTACTTGGGCCAAGGTACTTACCTTTGCCAACCAGAGACTCCCGGTTCTAACAGACCCCATACACCTGACCCGTGCGTTATAGTTGAGCAAGAAAGTGCAATATAGATGTTAATAAGCACATCAATTGGTTTAGAGCCCAATTTCTTCGAAAACCTATGTAAGGCCTCCAGTGTTTGATAAAAACATATTTTTTGACTTCTAAAAGATGGTGGCAGGAGCCTTTTTGGTCAAATTGAACTCCTAGATAAGAGAGAGTAGGAACATTGTGCAGTGTCCACAAAGCAAGGCTTTAAAGATGAATGGAATTTCCCTGCCACCATTACATGTGACTTAGCTGTATTTGTATTTAAGCCCAGGTCTCTCATAAAATCATTAAATCTGTTTAAAAGTATTTGCAAGACAATGCCAGTTCTAGATAGCAGAGCACAGTTATCTGCATAAAGCAGGTCAGGGAGGTTTCTGGACTTCTCTAAAAGATGTGGCCCAGTTACTTGACTGCTTGTCTGATTACTCCACCAACACCACATGCGGAGTGAGCCTTGCCTATTATTTGGATGACCGGAAATTAAATATGCGACAGAAATACAGACCACCACTTACTGACTAGGCTCTATGAGTCTACTACATCCAGATCAGTGAAGCATTTACCTATATAATATACTGTTTAAAATTGAGAATACTAGTACTTTTAGACTATCCCTACAGAATCAATGACTTTAAATAGTCCAAAATGTTACACTAGTTTGAGTGGGATTGTTAGTAGGTGAAGCTGGCCTTCAGCATTAGTGACACGAGCTGTAAAATGCCCTGGCACTTCTTTTTGTACAAATTAAGCACTGCTGCAGAACAACATGTAGAGGCTCTAGAAAACTTCTAAATCAGTATATTTTTGAAACTGTGGTTATAAAGGGACCAAAAGGCAAAGAGAGGTAGGGATAGATAAAGAGGTTTTTAACATTTTGACCCATATTTGGTTGCATTCCCACCTAAAAAATAATTAAATATATATAGCATTCTTCAGTTCCCATGTATTGTCAACCATGCTCAGTGATTACAAGGTATACTATTAAACTTTTAACTATTTTATACATCTAGGTGAGTGCTCCCTGCTGATTGCAAAAATATGCACCATTAAAGTAATTTTCTTGACACGTTTTGCTATGTCTCTATTGTTGGCGTGGTATTCTGAAGCCTGAGGGTCGCAAACCAAGATTCATACAATCCACCATGGAGAGACTTGGATCAAAGAAAGAGTTGACTAAACCCAGGAAAGAAATATGGCATTCAGATGGCCACTGTTTTCTTACCTTGCCTAAAACATTCCCAGCATTCCCTTTAGAATCTTCAGACAAAAAGAATGAACCAAGGTGAGATGAGATGAAACTTAAGGGTTAGACAGCTATCTTGAAAACTTTACCAAATCAACGGAAGGTTTGAGCTTTGAGGCCTTATTTATTGGTTGGTGGGTGACTATCAAATTTAGAGAGCACCACCAGTGGGGATCTCTGTGCCTCCAAAAGAGCCGCATTCCAACATTCCAAGCAAAGGCACTGCAAGTTTGCTGAATGTCCAGGTCTCCAGAAGTGGTAGTTTGTGTTTGGAATACAAAATGCTAAAACCCCCACATCCTGGGAATTTCTCCAGGGCACCAAATACATCAGACCATTTGCTCTAAATAGGGTATGCAGTCTGATGTGCTTACGCTGACCACCCCAACTCCATCATGGCATCAAAGTAAATTTTTCGACATTGGAGCCAGAGAGGGCGTCTCCATCAGAAAACCAATGATCTGCCTGACTATGAGTATAGCACGCGGTCCGAGAATTTGATGGAAGTGGTAGACCACATGCCCTGCATATAAAAAAAAACATCCCTTAGTGTTGTGAAATATCAGATTTGATATCTTAATTGTTGTGTTTAGTGTGCCTAAGGCCATTTGGAATGGTGCCAATCAGGCATTTTTGTTGTTTTTCATTCACTGGAGAGGTAGATTCCTGCTTGCTCTTGGCACGAGAAGCAGGGCACAGGGCCAGCTTCTGAGGAATGCAAAGCCTACACCAACAAGAATACAAGTGTTTTACAGCTTACGCTCTGCAAATAGAAATGTGTGCTTTCACACGTCTGGTCACCAATATATTATTTTATGTCACTGAAAGCAAACAAGCGTATTATTGAAGATTTCTTATCTTGCCATCCCAAAATATAGGAAAACAGACTCCAAGATGGATGGTGCTGCACTGTAACACACTGAATTCTTCTAGCCCAGAACTGACTTTCCTATACTCACTATGGACCTCTTGAAATACAGACACCTGAAATTGAAAGTCCAGGATATTGGGTACCCCTAGTACTCATCCATCTGATGCCCCAAGCGAAGGTCATATGGCCTGTCAGTCACTCAAAATATTTCTTTCGGTTAAAAACCTTAAACATCCAGATTTGAAACATCTCATACAAATATAAAACTAATACAAAAGTAATTAAACCAGCAAATGAACCAGCACTTTATAAAAATAATTACACCAATAAAATACACAAGGTATTTGTAACTGCCCATGAACATTCATGATCTTCAATACTTTTATACTAGAGCTAAGAGTAAAATGTACAATCAAAAAACAATGTTTGTTAACACATCGTAGCCAAACCATGAGCACATGTTAATGAAAAGAATGCCCTAATTTATATGGCCTGTCCCTGAAACCTCAACTTAGTCCTGTCATGAGTGCTTCCCACCACCAGGAAAGGCAAAGAAATTATCCATCACAAGATCAATGTGTGGTAATCCTGAACAGTCTTAGAGGTTTTCAACCAGAATATGGGGCTAGATGTAGGGAAATCTTTTTTACCGATTCTAAAATACCGAATTTTACGGACTCGGTATTTTAGAATCGGTAAATTAGATGTAGGTAATAATTCGGTATGTTTTTTTAAAAATTATTTTTATTGAAAACACTCAAATGAAATCATAAACACATACAATAATACACTGGGTCACATCATGGCTCACAATACAATAATGGATGTCTTCCATCAATAAAATCACTACACAAATTGCAACACAGGTGTTCAAGGGTCCTCCGACATTACCCGATCAGCCGGCTCCACAGGAGGAGCGAAAATGTCCCCCTTATATGCATACCAGGGCCCCCAGATTTTACCCCACTTCTTAGGTCTCCCTCTGGCAACATACACTGCCCGCTCCCTGAACATACACCAGTCCAAGTCCTCCATCCATTTCCCAATAGTAGGCGGTCTATTCGCCCCCCATAATTGTGCTATATTATGTTTTGCAATACCACAGGCCAGCTTGGCCCACACCCTCCCATGGGACGGAAGGTCACTCGGATCCCAAACATTTAGAAGGCACCGCCGCGCATCCAACTCAAAGAATACGAGAAACTTTATTAAAGTATGCCTCCATACCTACTAAAAAGTGATGCAGGAGCGGCTGACAACAAATATGCCGTTGATTTATGGTCAACTAGTTTCAGCCAAAAATGGGCAAAATCGCCTTGGCTTTCTTCAGGACCTTCTCATAATTCTAGCTACTGCAATTAGTGAAAATGGAATAAAAACAAATAATGTGCACTCTGTGAACATATTTATATCAATGAACAGAAATCGTCAGTTATGTAAGGAATTGCATCCTGCGTGGCTGAGAGGACCCTCATGCGGATTTTCAGAGTGAGAAGAGTATTTCCCGAAACACCCAAAGCACTGTTCTTTGTCAGGTAAACAGTGTTTTAATAGCTTTAGTGAAAATAGAGACTGAGTTACAACTCACATAACATAGCTACTATGCAGCAGAGCTTATCCCCAACATATTATAGGACAATTGAGATGCACACAAGCTAATATGTGATGCAGCCCGAAAGGTGTGTATTGATGTGCCCTTCAACCTGTTATTTTAGAAGCACCTATGCACAGAGACGCTTCTCATGGCATCCTTTTGAAATAGATGGCAGAGATTGTGGGATGGCAGTGCAAGAGCATTTGGCACAAGCAGTTTGACGTGTCATGTGGCCCTTGTTTCCTCGTTGTGTTAAGATTATCATGTCTTTTCCTTCTCTAGTGTTCTTTTTTTTTAGGTAACACGTGTTCATCATTTTGAAAGGAATGCCTCAGACTGATATAGACTACATGTGTATTTTTATGTTCCTTTATGGCCATGTCTGAACTGGGGTGGTGGAGTGATATATCCATTTGTCTGAACTGGGGTGGTGGAGTGAGCTAAAGAATGATGATGGATTAAACCCAGATCAGTTGACTAGGGGTGAGTGTTCGATTTGCTCAAACGCTCCGTCAGGCACGGCCGGTAGTAGGTGTAACTGCAGGGCGGTGACGTAGGGAGGGGGAGGGGCAGGGTAGGGGGTTGTAATGTATGGATTACGGACTATAACAGGTAAGTAAACTTATAAATAAATAAAACAAATGTTGTTGTGTGTACTGCATCACCAAATGCGATGCAGTGCACACAACGAAATTCGTTTTATTTATTTATATGTTTACTTACATGTTATAGTCCGTAATCCATACATAACAACCCCCCCACCTGCCCCTCCCCCTCCCTACGTCACCGCCCTGCAGTTACACCTACTACCGGCCGTGGCTGCGCTCCGTCCATCATCCCCTTTGGAATCGCTTTGTTCGCCCTATGTTGGCAGGGTATGCCCAGACGTCGGTCCCTTGCTCACTTTTCCACTGAATTCAAGATAGCCTGGCTGATGAGGGTTATGAACCCGGAACCGGTCCGAGAATGCTTGTTTCCGGTCCAGGGAAGACATGGCTTGGCAGTTCGGGCTGGACTGTTCCCATGAGGCACAGGGTCAGACTGATTTGCATATGGCCATTTCTGAACTGGGGTGGTGGAATGAGCTAAAGAATGATGAAGGATTAAACCCAGATCAGTTGACTGGGGATGAGTGTTTGATTTGCTCAAACGCTCCGTCCATCATCCCCTTTGGTATCACTTTATTCTTTGCAACGTGTTAATCAAGTCCACTCAAATATATTCACAGTATTTAATCTCACTCACTCATACTTGTTCACAATTGGAGTAATGAGAGTCGTAGTGGTGGACAGTCAAAATATCAATTTTTAAATATTGAAGCACAGTTATATTGAGTTTTAAATATCGTAGGGACAAACTATCAAAGTCAAGAATATCTACAATCTCGGCTTGGGAGCTCCGGTTAGCCCGCTCAGTCGACCCCGGCCAGTTGGTTGTAGCCCTGGCCTGGGAGCTCCGAGCGAGTTATCCAGTCGACCCCAGCCGACCGAATCTGCTCTTCCAGCAAGAGCCCTCGAACTGGGAGCTCCGGGTGGCCTGCCCAGTCGACCCCAGACAGGTGCCTCTGGCCCTGATCTGGGAGCTCCGGACAGTTCACCCAGTCGAGTATCCCAGTTTCTAGCCTGGGAGCTTCGGACATTCATCTTAGTCGACCCCAACTAAAAATTTTCCCCCGTCCCTCCTTTGAGGAATTCTGTAGTTTGGCAAATACGGTGTCTTCCGGCTCTCCGCTTGATCCACTGCCTCCCAAATTTTGGAAGGTTTTTCAGGTGGAACTTTTTCAACCTTTGTATTCCATCTGCCTCCAGTCTCTGGAGTTGGCATCTGTCCCTGAGTGTTGGAAGCTAGCAGTAGTGTCACCTCTGCTCAAGAAACCAACGCTGGACCCGACTTGTCCTTCCAACTTTAGGCCAATTTCCTTGCTCCCTTTTCCTATTAAGATCATGGAAAAATGGGTGACCCGTTCGCTCTCAGGTTTCCTGGAGAACATCGGATGGTTCGATGAGGCACAGTTCGGTTTCCGCCCCGGACACGGGACGGAGTCCGTGCTGGTAACCGTGTTGGACAACCTTCGTTTGCGTGTCGACAGTGGTCGGGCAGCCTTTTTAGTGCTGCTCGACATGTCGGCCGCGTTCGATACGGTGTGCCATCGGACCCTCATCAGGAGACTGGAGGAGTGTGGGGTCACAGAGGATGCAAGAGACTGGCTTACATCTTATCTTGGCAGTCGGCAACAGTTGGTCTCGCTCCCTCCATTTCGCTCTGAGCCAAGGAAAGTAGGGCAGGGGGTCCCACAGGGCTCGGCCATCAGCCCAATACTTTTTAATCTGTACCTCCGCCCCTTGGTCCAGCTTATAAAATCTTTTGGTGTCTCGGCTTTTAACTATGCCGATGACACCCAGCTGGTCTTTTCCTTGGAGGGCAATAATGCGGTCTCGCTGGAGACATTTCACCGCTGCATGGCAGCTACAGCGGACTGGCTACGGGCCAACTCCTTACAATTCAACAGTGCAAAGACGGAGGTGCTCTACTGTTCCACAGATCGGATCCCGCGGGCACTTCCTGGGAATTTCTGGCCTGCCTCCTTTCCCGAGCCAGTGTCGGCGGCGGAGTCTGCTCGCAACTTGGGGGTGATCTTCGGCCCAAATCTACAGCTGGATATGCACGTCAATAAAACCTCTTCTACGTGCATGATGCTGTTGCGCATGCTGCGCAAAGTTCTGCCCCTTCTCCCTGCCCAAGCTAGGCCGGAAGTAGTCCGCGGTACCATATTAAGTCGTTTAGACTATGGCAATGCGTTACTTCTAGAGGCCCCAAAAAATCTGTTGGGGAAGCTACAACGGGTGCAGAATATGGCCGCCAAGTTGGCTCTCTCACGCTCTAGATCTAGTTCTTCTACTCTAGCTTTGAGAGAGCTACACTGGCTCCCGGTACATCTGAGAGTGCTGTACAAAGCCACGAGTTTGGTGTTTAAGGCAGTACATCAACTGGGCCCGATACCTATGCAGAATATGTTCTCCTGGTACTCCGCCCCGCGACTTCTCCGCTCCTCTTCGGCGCATTTGCTGGTAGTCCCGAGGTTTCAGAGAGTCAGGATGGGGGGTCGCTCATTCAGTGTTGCAGCGGCCAAACTCTGGAACTCCCTGCCTCTCTCTCTGAGAAGCCAGAGGGACTACCTTCCGTTCAGGAAAGCGTTAAAGACGCACCTGTTTCCTAAAATTGTTGAGTAAGCGAATAGTGCAACTGCTGAAGTTTAAAGCGCCAGGATGCCCTTTGGGTGACAGGACTGCGCTCTATAAGTACACTAAATAAAGAAATAAAATAAATAAATATCGAAGTTAAGGTAAGAAAAGAAATATAGATGTTGTAAATATCGATGTTAGTTAATATCGATAGTTAAATTATCGATGTTAATAATATCAATATTTATGAGTGTTATGTATTTTAGTATGTATTTAATATGTATGTGTTCTATATTTTTTGTTAAGTATTGAACTGTTTTTTAAATATATGTATACATATTTTAGAAATTAGTAATTTTTCTAAAGTAAATTTTGTGTTTAAGTACCGTAGCGGGTTGTGGGTCTATATGGAAATAGGGTGGGAAGTAATTTACTTATAGTAGATTAAATAATAATTTTTAGGAATTATTCATTTTTTTAAATTAAAATTTGTGTTTTATTTCTGTAGTGGGTTGTGGGTTTATAAGGGAATAGGGTTGGAAGTAATTTAATTTTAATTAATTCATCATTAATTTTTAATTATTGTAATTAATACTTATTTTATTGTTTATTAGTTAGTAATTGGGAATTAATTATTATTAATTATTGTGTTATTATTGTGTGTTTTAGGGGAATACGGTGGTAAGTAAATTATTTGTAATGAAGTAATTAATTAAGAAAAATTGAATATTGATAATTAATTTTATTAACTATTATTTATTGGTATTGATGATTAATATTTTGTTAATTAATTATTAATTGGTTATTAATTTTTATTACATACTATTTATAGTTATTGAGATTTTTTAAATGTAATTATTAATTGCTAATTAATTTGTATCAATTGATTAATTGAAAACTAATTTAATTGGCCGAAATGTTATCTGGAGTGTGTTGTGTGTTTATTGGGAAATAGGGTGGGAAGTATTTAATATTATTAAAATACTTATTATTTTTTATATATTTGTAGTTTATTCCTCCTAAATTTATTAATAAATCATTTTTTAATTACAATATTTATTTCATTTATACGTATGTTATTTTTAACATCTATGTTGTCCATCGCTTTCCCTACTGTTGCACTCACTGGATTGGGAATAGTAATTTTTACCCCTACGCTATCCAGCGCTTTCCCTACTGTTGCACTTTCTGGAGTGGGAATAGTAATTTTTACCCCTACGCTATCCAGCGCTTTCCCTACTGTTGCACTCACTGGAGTGGGAATAGCAATTTTTACCCCTACGCTATCCAGCGCTTTCCCTACTGTTGCACTCTCTGGAGTGGGAATAGTATTTTTTACCCCTACGCTATCCAGCGCTTTCCCTACTGTTGCACTCTCTGGAGGGGGCGTTGTAATTTTTACCCCGACTCTATCCAGCGCTTTCCGTACTGTTGCACTCACTGGACTGGGAATAGTAATTTTTACCCCAACGCTATCCAGCGCTTTCCGTACTGTTGCACACTCTGGAGTGGGAATAGTCATTTTTACCCCTACGCTGTCCAGCACTTTCCCTATTGTTGCACTCACTGGAGTGGGAATAGTAATTGTTACCCCTACGCTATCCAGCACTTTCCCTACTGTTGCACTCTCTGGAGTGGGAATAGTAATTTTTACCCCTTCGCTATCAAACGCTTTCCCTACTGTTGCACTCTCTGGAGTGGGAATAGTCATTTTTATCCCTACGCTATGCAGCGCTTTCCCTACTGTTGCACTCACTGGAGTGGGAATAGTCATTTTTACCCCTACACTATCCAGCACTTTCCCTACTGTTGCACTCTCTGGAGTGGGAATAGTAATTTTTACCCCTACGCTATCCAATGCTTTCCCTACTGTTGCACTCTTTGAAGTGGGAATAGTAATTTTTACCCCTAATGTTGCACTATGTGGAGTGAGTATATATATATTATTGTACATGTATATGTTTAATTTATTTTAACAATTAATGTATTAGTTATTATTTTTAAATATCCTTTAATATTTTTAACTATATTTCTTGTAATTATATGTATTATTTACTTAATTGTACATTATTATTAACACATTAAAAAAAAGATATTTTTAACTTTGATATTTTTGACAACTATATATTTTTTTAGATATTTTTGTACTTACCTTTATGCAGATTGGACTACGATATTTTTTACTTCTATATTTCAGTGTCGATATTTTTGCAGGTCGATTTTCTGTCCGTCGATATTATGTTACACATTTAGACGCAGTATAGTTTAAGATGTTTATTTTAACAAACGCGCTCTATGGTACGGTACACGTGCCATTACTAGCAGCAAAATGCATAAACACAATATAGTCAGCATTGTCACAATTTCATAGAATACAAACGGGGAAATCATTTTATAAAGACAGTGCAATAGGACTACAGTGCCTGACCACCCTCCCTGGTAACAAGGAATTTATTATAAAAAGGAAGACCTTTGGGCTTTGTCAGCAGACACAAATAGAAGTGGCTGAGCACAGGCTGTTTCAAAGTTACAGAGGTAAATTTTGTCGCGTGCCCTTGAGGTATCACTCTCTCGACCTCAGAGTGTGTAACCAAATAACCAAAAAAGCGACCCTGTGCTTCAGGGGCGACCCTCAAGGCACTGCGTAATCTTGCCTGATGGCGTTAAATACTTAATGGAAAAACAAAGTTGTATTGACAACGTTGTATGGATATCTGTAGTTGTTTATTTCACTACTTTCATCATTTAGTTTCAGTTTGAATCTTGAAATGTTATCAAGTATATCATCCAATTCATCCATCACATGGAAACAAAACGTGAATACATTTTCATATGATCCCAATGCATTTCGTGCGTGCAAGCGCACTTCATCAGGGGAATCTGCAATTCAAGAAATGAAGTGTGTTAAGGACACACACCGTATTCTCATTAAATACATACGAAAATAATGATTATCAGAGTAACATTTAAATATCATTATTTAAACGCTATAAGTTCATTACATTATAGACATGCAATTGATGTTGAGAACCAGAAAATTGCCGACATCCATCATAAACCACAAACTCAATAAATAATGAATTACATTCTAAAGAATGTCATGATGTTAGCACAATGTCTATATTGAAAACGGGTTCAAAAAAATTCAAAAATATATCAAAAAACATTCTGTGGCGCTGTGGTGATTAAAAGGCAACCCTCGTTTTAGCTATAGCTGCATTTGTTATCTTGTGAGAACGCCAGGTATCAACAATAACAAACTGTTATTACAAAGAGAGAACTTTTGTATTTATTTCCTCAACTCTATGAAGCCGAACGGACTAAATGATCGGCTGGAATTCGCTTGCTATCTATGAACTCAAAATATTGAACTGCATCGAGATTTGTTCTATTAGAGCGATCATTATTTATTATTTTTTTCACTGTATATATCACACTACACATTCTTCTAAGATGGCGCTCACTTTAGACTATGCTTCACTATGACACCCTTGAGCTCATGTCACCTTTCCAAGATGGCGTTACCATCTGGATTCACCCGAGTCCTTTGTTTATTTTTATTTCACCTAGTTTGTTTAAAAGAACAATAGTCAACATCGGTCGTGGTAAACCGAGGTCATCCATTTAGGATTCGATACATTACAGAAAAGTGAGAAATAATGCTGTATGCTTAAAATACTACCGTTGGTAGGGAGATGGCGAATTTTTATACTCTAATTACTAACGCACACGGAACTTGAAAGCTTTAGCGTATTGTATTAAAAGACGGATCCCACGATGTTCTCACAAGATAACAAATGCAGCTATAGCTAAAACGAGGGTTGCCTTTTAACCACCACAGCGCCACAGAATGTTTTTTGATATATTTTGGAATATTTTTGAACCCGTTTTCAATATAGACATTGTGCTAACATCATGACATTCTTTAGAATGTAATTCATTATTTATTGAGTTTGTGGTTTATGATGGATGTCGGCAATTTTCTGGTTCTCAACATCAATTGCATGTCTATAATGTAATGAACTTATAGCGTTTAAATAATGATATTTAAATGTTACTCTGATAATCATTATTGTCGTATGTATTTAATGAGAATACGGTGTGTGTCCTTAACACAATTCATTTCTTAAATTGCAGATTCCCCTGATGAAGTGCGCTTGCACGCACGAAATGCATTGGGATCATATGAAAATGTATTCACGTTTTGTTTCCATGTGATGGATGAATTGGATGATATACTTGATAACATTTCAAAATTCAAACTGAAACTAAATGATGAAAGTAGTGAAATAAACAACTACAGATATCCATACAACGTTGTCAATACAACTTTATTTTTCCATTAAGGATTTAACGCCATCGGGCAAGATTACGCAGTGCCTTGAGGGTCGCCCCTGAAGCACAGGGTCGCTTTGTCGGCAGACCCCATACCTCAAAGCCTAAATTAAAGGTTTACATCTCAAGACAAGCACAGCTCTTCTCTCTGAAAAGGTGTCTCTCCAAGTGTCAACCACATGTTTCGCCTGCAATATTAAAGCATAGGATTTTCAGTAGTGCAGCTCTGTGTGTCACGTTATGTCTAGGTGCAAGGGACTGACCAGAACAGAATAACAAGGGCATTGTTGATCGACCTTGTACATCGTGTGCAGACTAAAGCTCAGAGCACAGTAGAGAACGCCAAAGGCAGACTGTTCTCCTGTGAAAGGGGCACAAAGAGAGTCTTGCAAAATAAACGTGTGCAGTGTTGTGCAAAAAAGCAGCCTCATGGCAGCGAAGCTCATGCTAACTTAGAAACATTGACAAAGAACCCACTTTCGATACAACATCCTCCTCCGGTAAGTCCATTGTATGTAGACATAGGAGGAAAACAGAGTTCAAAAAGCACGAGTAGAGTTTTAAAAAGTGTGTCCCTTAATTTAGAAAAGTTTGAAGAAATTGAGTCTAGAAAAAAAATGATGGAAGAAGAAAATATGTACTGGAAGAACGGCATCCGAAACCCAAGTGATGCTGGTGGGGCATTTGTGAGGTCAATCCATGAGAGTGTAGGAGAAAAAGAATGCAACACCCTCCAAAAATACATCATTGTGGTCAGTAGAAAACAGAGACACCATCCAATTCAGCAAGCCGAACGAACAAGAGTGTTCCTCATAGTCAGGTGCTTCCATTAGCATTGCTTGATAACTTGTGTGATATCCGATGTAACTCTGAAATAGGAGATTCTGTGCAGCCTCACATATATCCCAGTGAGACAAAATTCCAAGTGCAGGCGTATGTGCCATTAAGCCAATCCCAGAACAGTCCTGCTCATGGACCACCAAATGACCCATCAGCTGGTCTTAATCCAGGTCAGTACATGACGTATTGGAAAGGCATAAATCCAATGTCCAGGTGAACTGAAATCGTAAGCATGAAAAGACTGATTGCACGCAAGTGAAGTATGCAAAATGGAAGGACAACGCATAGGACACACTGAGTGTTGCCAGTGGGAATGTACCGAAGCATTCATGCATGCGGTCATGGACCAATTGAAGCCGGCCCGGTCTGTGCTGAGCCACAAGAGGAGCAGTCATTGCGCAGCAGGCACAGCTGAAGCAGGATTTCAGCTGCTAATGCCAGTATTAAGGGGAACCCACCAAAGACGCTGTAAAAGATAGAATGAATGAATGCTGGTATTACACCAAATATAGTCTGAAAAGAAGTCACAAGGCCAGAGCCGACAGCCTTAAAAAAAAATGTGTCAGGCCTTGAGTAGTTGACGCATTAAATATGCGATGTAAGAGCTCCCCACAATGTGGTGAGAGATTAGAGTTTAGAAGCGTTTGAATCTCAGCGCTATCCACCTGCAGGTTGAAGGTTTCTCGTGCTGAAGTAAGGGGTACTTCTTGTTGGGTTAAAATCGCCTTTAATCTGCCCACGCGGGGGGGGGGGAGCACATTATAGCAACAAATTACTCGCTGTAAAACCGTTACAATGTAAGGTATGCCAGCAAGCATGCCTCAGCAATTCTTGGTTATTTAGAATAAGAAAACTGCCATTAGTAAGCAGACTGAACATGGAAATTATTGCAGGTACTGGTTTACCCTTTATAACAAAAGCAAGGTTTGGAGCAGACATATTACATGCCCCGTGTAACTTTATGTTTTTGCACACCAGGGAATAACCTACTATGGAATCACAGTTCTTCCCTGTAAGGTATACCTACTTATTGTCCTGTAAACAGCGATAGATGAAAGGCAAAGACCACAGTTCATGCAGAAAAGCACTACCCAGGGGTTCAAAGCGGCCTAGCGGGTAATGTTTCATATAAGAGCTGAATTGAAATTGTGAGAAAGGTAAAGATATAGCTCCATGGATGAGCCAGACAGCAGAGTCAGCCTCCGTGACAGAAAAAGGTAAAGGATCTATCTTTTCAATGTGCAGATGAGTGTAAGTAACATATTTCATGGACATAAATTGCTGTTTGTCTGTTAAATTAAATGGTAAAAATAATTCAGTTGCATTCAAATAATCCCATGGTACTTTTCCCATTTTTAGAGTCTGCAAAGTCCATGCAAATTGCATTACAGAACGCAATTGATTGGGACAATGATACAACACACACATCTTCTCGTACAATAGCAATAACAGAAGAAACAACATTATCTAGTATATAAATGTGGGACGACAGTGTATTAATACTGTTGTCTTCAACAACAAGAATCTTTTCTAAGTTAGCTTGGTCCATTTCCCGCAAGCGAGACGCTGCTTCAATTTGTGAAAGTTTCCAAATTTCATTATAAGCTGCGTATATCCATTTCTTTGTTCTAGAAACTTTGGGTCTCAAGAGAAAGTCGGCCAAATTAATATTATTGGAAACAACAATAAAAGTTGTTTAATGGATGATAGGGTCGATTCCTGCAACCACTGTAATTTACCAATTACTGAATGGGAATCTGGAAATCTTGGGTTGGGTCTGTCTTGTTTATAACCTAAAGTAGTGTTATGAAAACGAAGTTAGCATGCATTTGAGTTTGTTTGCCATACCAGCCAACCTGAAGGATCTATTTCAGATGAATATAGTTCTTTTTCCTGCAGTCTTTTTTCCTGCATGGAATCACTACTAGGTCGTTACAACGACTGCGTTGTGATTCCACATACCATTACTCCCCAAGTCGGAACAACGACTTGCGGAGGGGGGGCGCTGGATGTTGTAATAGTATCATTTACTATTCCAACTCCAGTCTGTGCGGACACTAGGGAAGGTGTTGGATTTTAAAACCAACACCTCCCACCCCCATCCGCAAATCATTGTTCCGACTTGCGGAGTAATGGTATGCGGAATCACAATGCAGTCATTGTAACTACCGCGTTGTGATTCCATGTGTGAAAAAAGTTTCGTCATAAACGTTGTTTACCATTTCAGATACATAAAAGGAGTTATTCTGAAATACATTTTGTAATGCATCAATAGTAAAGTTTATGTACTTGCGCCAATTGTGACATTCAGCTAAAGACGAAACGGCAGGGGCATTCAACTTCTTTGCTGTTGCCAATCCTAAGCAAGTTGTTTGGTACACTGTATCATTTTAAAACAACATTTGTGCTGGGATGAGGCAGGCATGGTGTAAGGCTTCAGTGTCGGTCACCTGCCAGGTCTTAGAACCCCAGATTGATTTCAAATAGATGCTGCCCTTCCAGTGATTATAACCCCTGACAGACAGATCATGTCTGAAAAAATGTGAATATATTAATTTTGTATGGGTCAACATAACTTTGGGAGTTGAAGGAACATTTCATTTAAAATAATAGGACTCAGGTGAGGGCCTATCAAAATCAGTGAAGTATGTACATTTATTTCTCAGTGTTTTCGAACTACTGCTTAATGGAGTAGGGCAATGTTCCCACTGTGTATATTTAACAACAGGTTGAAGTGCATTAGTCTTATGGATGAAATTATGCCATAATGTTGATAACAAAACAAATTGGCAAAATTGGCAGAATTCAAATACAAATCTTCAGCATCAAAAGCAGCATAATACTTTAAATCTGAAAACAATGCTTGCATTTCATGCACATCCCAATCATTGGAACGTCTGTCTTGTGTTACAACATCACCCATGGAGACACGTAATATGTAGGGTACGTTAATAATCTTGGTCGGGCCATGGACCTGAAAATCCACTTTATCCCAGACGATGCCATGAGCAACAGGGAACGTTGACATTTTAACAAGAGTCTGGTCACGTTTCGTGATGTGGAAGATGAGTCGGGGGCCAAAATACCATCAACCAAGTTCACAGTGGAGCGTACGGGCAAGTAGTGACCATTGATGAGTAGAAATAATACTGTGACAAAGCCAATAGACATAAAAAGAAAAATCAGAATGAGTGCCAACCAGATGTATGTCCATGGAGGCACTAAATAAGTCTTTTTAAACCATGTGAAAAAATACTCAATTTGGTAGGGCCAATTGAAGTAGTGGAAGACAAGTCAGAAAAAAAATTCCAGGGCGTAAAGGACTTTCCTGCAATCCATGCAAAGGCTCACTCATGCGATATGCATAGTCAGAATCCTCATTGCAGGAGGAGGCCGGCGGTGAATGCACAACAGGGTCCAGCTCAATGACAGTGCCGTTTGATGTACTTGAAGATGTGCCACTCGCACAAAGCCTCGAAACTGTGGGACCCGAAACAGCAGCCGTTATATTATTCAGAATTGGCCAGATGTTGTAGCTTGACATTGTCCATGTAACTGTTGTCTTTACGACCAAGAAGAGGTGGTAAATTGACTGTTTGATTACCCTTCAAGGCAAGCATTGGAAGTGGAGTAGGGTAAGGGGGACTACATTCCTTTTTATTCTCCAACATCTGTCGGAGCAGATCACTAACTTTAGGAAGCCAGCCAGCCAACGGAATCAGCAGTGCACCATCAGTGGATGATGGCCAATGTTCAGTAGCAAGACTGGCACGGGTCTCTTGTAGGTTCTGTAAGATAGTAGAATGATTATCTACATCAAAAGTTGCGGCCTCAGCGTCTAGACCATTAAGGTCCGGCACAAACATTTTGATGCCAAAGAGCATCTAGTATGGGGTCCGCCCACCGTGAGGTCTTCTCGGGAGATTATTAAGTGCAAGTTGGACTCCATACAAATGGGCTAACCAGTTCCTGCCAGTACCTAAGACTCAAGCTGTCAAGGATTGCTTTAAGTGACAGTTCATTCGCTCTACAATTGAATTGCCCTCAGGCCTGTATGGAGACAAAAACTGCACCTGCACCCCTAAAGACTTCATAGCGTCCTTGTACGCCTTAGAGGCAAACACTGGACCGTGGTCTGAATGAAAGGTGCTACAGGCAAAAATCCCTACAAAGACGCACAAATCCCTGATGACATTTCGAACATCAGCACTGCGTTGTGGCCACACCCAAAGGAATCTAGTGCATGAATAACCCGCAACCAAAATATATTTATGTGCAGTATCAGAAGAAAAGGGACTGCAGTGATCAAGATATACACAGCCAAAAGGGCAATCAGCGATGTAAAGCTGCATTTGTGGTGGACGTCTTACTGTCGAAGGCTTAATTTGCTGACATGTCACAATAAAGTACATAATTACAGGTCTTTTTATATAAACCATGCCACCAGTAACGTTGCTGCAAAATAGAAAATGTCCCAGACACTCCGGCATGGGTCGAAGCCAAGCCTTTGTTTGTGGCTTTGATCAGAAAAGATCTGCGGTCTGCGTTGGGAATCAGCCGATCACCAACTTTCGGTATTTTTGCAAAGGGAACTTGATCGGGAGTTAAGTTATAGGAATACTTTGGAAGGAAATCTTGTGGATAATAAAGGCCCTCCTTAGTAGCAGCTATTGCTGCCAAAATGTCATATTATATTAGTCATGGAGCTTGTAACGGCTGCTATAGAACACGTGGCTACTGCTGATTTGGCTGCTTCATCAGCCAAACAATTCCCAAGAGCGTGTGCTCCCACACGCTGATGGCCAGCAGTATGATATTATTTAAGATCTGCCCCTACAACCTAAAGCATTTTTTGCTTAATTGCGCTGCCTTTAGAGTCTCGGTAATCATTCTGAGACCAAAAAAATAAGTTGTTGTTAAAAGTCTGGACAAATTAATAAGAATCACACACAATCAGAGTAGATACTTTTGGAACTGAAAACTCGAGAGCAAGAACAAGAGCTCGCAGCTCAGCCAATTGGGCAGTACAGTCTCCAAGTGCCTGTGTATGCACTATTTCACACTTGAATTCTCTATTTACCATTTTACCTGCCACAATAGCACAAGCCGCTGATTAAGCATGTTTAGAAACAGTGACCGGTTGCGCTGAGCCATCTGTGTAAATGAGTCATTTGTCTTGCTCCAAAGGGAGCAAAGATAGAGGAGGGCGATGAACGTGTTCACACTGCAAGAAATCCTGTGTCTAAAGAGAGGGGTCAAAGATAAACGTGGATTTAGGAGACGTCAAAGAAGTAGCCCAATGTATCCAACGGTGATGTAATGCTTAGGAGTTTGGTGAATTTGCCTTTGTCCCTGCTTCTAAGGCATGGAAGGAGTAACCACCAAAATGCATTTCCTCCTAGTGCGCGTTCCTTCAGGACTGCCATTTGCACAGCTGTTAAAACTTTTGCCACAGTGGAAAATCGCATTTCGAGATTAGATTTGTATGCAATAGGAACTGTGTCCCCTTCATTGTATATTAAGTAAATGAAACCCACTGCACCTGGTACAATTCATATCACCAGGTTTGTGTGGTTGTCACGTGTTAACAAGTACTTAGATTAAAGTAGATCAGACTGCAAAGACTGCAAAAGAACAGAATGTTCCGCAAGCCAGCTGGCTTTAGAAAATGTAGGTTGTATCAAAGCATAAAGAGGCTTGATACACTGGGTATTGTCGGGATTGTAAGACCGCCTAAAATTCAAAAATCCCAGCAAAGATTGAAGTTTCTTCATAGAAGTCGGAGACTGCAAACGTGCGCATTTCTCCAGAAAGTGGGGTCCAAGCCCCTACCTTCATTGCTGAGCTCATAGCCCCAAAAGAGCACCGCATAGCAAGCGATGTGGGATTTAGCAAAGTTAACTTTGTAATCATAGTCAGCAAACATAAGAATGATGCGGTCAACACGGCATAGATGCGGCCAAATTTCATCGTCCATCAGATAAATATCAACAACGTACAAGTATGCATCTGGGTCAATGTTGTCTAACAAAGAGACCACACGGGCTGCAAAGACCACGGGGCTCTTCTTATACCCCATAGGTAAACACCAACATTTTTACTGTTTTCCACCGGCTGTGAATGCGGTCCATTGACTGCATTCAGGGGACAGGTTATGGCTGTAGAAACCATTGGAAATGTCAAGTCTTGTTTTATATTTTTTACGAACAAGACTGTCTACAAGAGGGTATTCTGTACCACAAAAGTAGAACAATAAAAGTTCAAATGCCGGTAGTCTAAAGCTATGCGATAAGACCCATCAGGTTTGAATACAATAAAAACAGGATTATTGATCGGTGACACACATGTCTCAATCACACCTTGATACTCCAACTCAGTTAGAACTGAAGAAATGGGACCCTTAGCTTCCCGTAGGATGGGATATTGGGGTTGTGGTTGAGACATAGGCCGCAATGGAATCTCATATGGCGGAGAATCTTTATCCCAACCTTCGGTACACTGCCGGTGCCAGGGCTAAAGCCCACTCAGCTGCAAAGGCCTTTGCATGCTCTTTGGGGACATACCATGTGTTAGATCTGGGGGTCTCTAGTTGGCAGAGGTAGGTACCAATGTCCAAATAGAGACCCTTGCTTCCAGTCAGGGTAAGGGGGATACACTCTTTAGATAACCCCTGATCACCCCCTTGGTAGCTTGGCATGAGCAGACAGGCTTATCAAAGGCAATGTATAAAGTATTTGTACCACACTTACAGTAACACAGTGAAAACTCCACAAATGGACTCCACACCATTTTAGAAAAATAAAGTATCTTTATCTAAACTACACAAGACCAAAATGAAAAAATCCAACATACACAGTTCAAGAATATGATTTTAAAGGAGTTCAAGGGTTTGCATCCAAATAATCCACAGTGGCGTCATGTTTAGCCAAAAGTACCTTTAGATGCGACAAAAGTTCCAAAGTGAAAGCTGCCGCGTTGAAAAACAAGCGATGGGTCACTCCTGAGAGCCTGGGGAGGCGGTGTGACAGCCCCGTTGGATGCAGCGGGCGTGTTGCGACAAATCCGGTCTGTATGGGGAGGGAGGCAATACCTTGTATGGATTCCGGTGCGCAGGTTCCGTAGGAAGCGTCTCGCAAAACGTACGATGCAATGATCTTTGGGACGGCGATGACCTCAGGTGCGGCGACGATGCGTGGTGCAGCGTCGATCTTCTCCTCTCGCGGTCCCTCGATGCGTTGGCTCTGCGACGGCTTTCGCAGCGTCATGATGCGGTCCGCAAGCAGGCGGTGCGATGATCTCACCCAGTGACGACAGGCTCTGCGACGATACTCGCAGAGATGGTACATTTACCGCACCAGAGCAATGCGTTCCGCAAGTGAAGGATGCGTCGGTTCTTGAAGCAGCAAAAGGCGCTGTGACGATCTCGATCTTCGCGGCGGCGGGAATTTCCTCGCACTGACGGGGATGCGCTCTGCAAGCGAGCGATGCGTGATACTTTGCAGAAAGTCTTTAGTATCTTCTTTTCCAGGATCACAAACACAGGTACAACTTCCACAACTGGCCCAAGCACTCTAGGAAGAACAGAACTCTCTCAGTAGAGTTCAGGGAAGCTGGGGGTGAAGTCATTTTGTTCCTGGGACTTCTTAACAGGGAGCCAGCTCAACTCAGGCCCTTGGAGATCTCTTCAAGCAAGGGGACACATCAAAGTCCTTGGCAGCTTGGCAGCAAAGTAACTGCAGGGCAGCCCACAAACACACAGCAGGACAGTCCTTCCTCTTCAGTCTTCCAGCTCTCTCTTTGGCAGAAGTTCCTTCTTGATTCCAGGATGATCTAATCTTCTGTAGTCTGGGGTCCTATACTTATACCCCTAAAAGTCTTTGTTCCCTTTGTGCAGGAGGGCTCTGAGCCCGGTCTGAACTAGTTCTGGGTGTTCCTTGAGCACTTTGTTTTCCTGGCCTCTCCTTTCCTTTCGGAGAGAGGGGCAGGGTCGTCAGCCGCCCAGCAGGAGGTGGAGCCCGCATTGTGGAAGGCAGGCACAGCCCTAGTCAGGACCAGGTGCTACCCCCTCCCACCACTCTAGATGCAGATGGAGCTATTCAGCCCAGGGATGGCCCATTCAGCCTCTGGGAGCCACCCAGCCCCTGCCACTCACAAACCAGAAGGGCAATTCACAAACAGGCCAAGGCACACAGAAAGGTCAGACAAGAGAACAGCAACTTTCTAAAAGTGCTGTTCTTAAACACAGGATTTAAAAAACACCTTTCCTAAAAGATGTGTTATTAAGTTCTGAGTTCAGGGATACCAGACGTTTATGTCCTATCTTGCTCCTATGGGAAGATATGTAGGTAACCACTGTACACAGCATTCCCGATCATAGCCTATGGGCAAGATAGCCTTACAATAGTGAAAAACGAAAATGGCTGTAATTCACTACCAGAGCATGTCACCTGCACTAGTACATGCTCTACCTTTCACATACACTGCACCCTGCCCAAGGGGGTACCTTGGGCCTTACATAGGGGTGACCAATGTGTACAGAAAGGGAAGGGTTAGGCCTAGTCAGTGGGGACACTGGCCAGGTTGACATGGCAGTTCACAGACTGCCCACAGGCAAGGCGGTAGCAGGCCTGAGACACAATATTAGGGCTACTCATGTGGGTGGCACAATCAGTGCTGCAGGCCCACTAGTCGCATTTGTACCACCAGCCCTGGCACACTCACTGCACTGTAATAGGGACTTCTTGGTGATACAAATATGCCAATCATGGATAACCAATTACAATAACAACTTACTCAGGGACAACTTGCACTTTGACACTGATCAGCAGTGGCAAAGTGCCCAAAGCATCTAGACCAGCAAAAACGAAATCCAGCACAGCATAAAAAATATAGGAGGTAGAAGCAAAAAGACAGGGGAAACCACGCCAAAGATGCCAGGTCTAGCACCATGAAAAACTCAGAAGTATCACCTTCTCCTCTCTAGATGTGGCCAGAACAAATGGTGGGGGCCAATCTGCCTCTGCCAACAAAATGTTGTAAGAAAATCACTGTGATTACACGTTGAACGTCACCTTCAATTTGAAAAACTGTATTATACAGTCTATCGGGGGGGGGCAACTTGGGTGTCAGCTGTCTCTACTGTAATGAAAGTGTCAGTTACTGTTGCCTCCAGACAAGGATGCAGTGCCTCCCGCACTATAGTAACTTCGACTCAGCTGTTGAGCAGAGCCACCGCCCAAGACCAATCCAGCAGTCTGGTTCTCACCGTCTGAGGCATATCTTACTGTTAAACCAGCAACTTTTTTTTTTTAAATGGGGCTCAGAAGCGCGGCTGTTCCTCCTGCTTTCCCTTGACTTCAAATTGTCTAGGTTGATCACGTCCCTGTGGTGGAGGCTGACTCTTGCCACGATCCTGGTGACAGCCCGATGTGTCCTGTGAAGAGCGAGGAGAACGCTGATCCGGGATCTGAAATCTATCAAGAGGTTTAAGTTTCGCGAGGTTGCGCAAGTCGTAGCTGCCCTTGGAGGGTTCTGTTTTCGGTGAACCCACAAGAGAGCTTTGCTTCTGTTGTTTCTGCCCCTTCTTATTATTCTTCCAGTTTCCTTTGGGAAAGACTGGACACCCGTCTTTTTCAGACTGGCTCTGTTGTTGTTTTTGAGATTGAGTTTGCTTTTGAGTAAAATTCTCAACTCCCAAACTATTGCAGTCCATAGTTTTATAAGCCTTTGCAATACTTTTAGGTAATTCGCGTGGTTTGTCGGCCTCAGGGACAGCCTCCAAGCGGTTTACCACATGAAAGCTTACTGCATCCCCCTTGACATTGGGAAGGATCATATCAGCAACCACGTCGAACACCGCCACCTGTTGTATCCCCAGCTCAACAGCTGCTTCAGCGCCATGTTCTTTTTGAATGCGCTTAATCACGATGGGGAGTACAGTCATAGAGGGAGTGCTGGAACACTTTGAATATACCACTGTAAACACCTTACCCCAGGTGTTACAATCTGCTACTTCAGGATGCAAGTCTTTAGGCAAACTAATAGTCAATATCCTGTGTTTCTCTACAGGAGAAGTATTGGGAAAGACCGCTTCAAGTTGTCCAACTTTTTCAGCTAGCCAATAAGGCAAATCGTCCATATTTGGTGACCGTTTGCCCATGACGGAATTAACCATGACAGGACTGATGGTTACACCAACAGGTCCAGTAGGCTGCGCAGCACCACCAGGTGGTCCCACCTGAAAGTTGTCTGACTTGAACTGTATAACAGCTCTTTTTATGTGTATCAAAGAAGTATGTAACATGCAAAGTTCTGCCAGCGTGGCCGTTGTCAGCCCACGCGGGTGCGGTGTATACCCAGCCAAAACAGACCAAGTTGCCTCATCTATCGATAAAGGACCTAAACGGACCGGCATGATTGGGTGAGGAAGGGCACCATTAAACCAAATTCGGTGTTGCCAAGCTGTAAGCTGAACTTCCAGAGCCCGATATGGCTGATATGCATTAGGAAGGGCCGTGGCAGTGTACTCATAAAACAGATTATCTGCTCCATCCACCACCGGAAAGGTGACCCATGAATAAAACACATCAAAGCAGTAAGCTGGATTCGCTTCTACTACAAAAATGAGAGCAACACCAGCATCAGGGACTCCATGTAGAGCCAAAAAGGGTCTGAGAGCCCCACGACTATGAAGCGGAATAATATGTGCCATCACCCAAAGCAAAGATGAACAACCTAAAAAGTGGCAGCGCAACAACCGGTTTAAGAAGAAAGATAGAGAAACCTTTTTTAAAACTTCAAGCTTGAATGAACCTATAAAAACATCAATATTGGAGGTTGCACCATCACAGCTGTCTCCGGAGACAGAAGTGAAGGTATTGTGGACAAGCACAAGCACTACTCAAGCGTCTTGCAGATAAGAACCAGACCAAACATTGGGCGCCATGTTGCGGAGATTCTGCACATATACAGAACTATGCGCAGGGAACCAGGACCTCAGTGGATAGGGGATGTACCGACTTACCACATTGGAACCCAAAGTCCCAGAATGACTAGCAATAGTGTCTCATTCGTTCTCCGACTAACAGCGAAGCTACCAATAATTAGACAACCCAGAACATTACACTCCTGACCCTTGTCTACAATTAGAGTAATTACAGATATGGTATAGTTTAAAATGTTTATTATAACAAAAGCCCTCTATGGTACAGTACACATGCCATTACTAGCAGCAAAATGCATAAATCCAATATAGTCAGCTTTGTCACAATTACGTAGAATACAAATGGAGAAATCATTTTATAAAGACAGTGGAATAGGACTACAGTACCTGACCACCCTCCCCTGGTAAGAAGGAATTTACTATAAAAAGGAAGACCTCTGGGCTTTGGCAGCAGAACCCATCACTCAAGGCCTAGATGAAAGGTTTACATCTCAGGACAAGCACAGCTCTTTTATCTGTAAAGGTGTCCCTCCAAGTGTCAACCACATGTTTTGCCTGCAATATTAAAGCATACGATTTCCAGTAGTGCAGCTCTGTGTGTCATGTTATGTCTAGGTGCGAGGGACTGACCAGAAAAGAATAACAAGGGGTATTGTTGATCGACCTTGCACATCGTGTGCAGACTAAACCTCAGATCACCGTAGAGAACACGAAAGGCAGACAGTTCTCATGTGAAAGGGGCACAAGCAGAGTCTTGCAAAATAAACTTGTGCAGTGGTGTGCACAAAAGCAGCCTCATGGCAGCGAAGCTCATTCTAACTTATCAACGTCGACAATGAACCCACCATCTATACTACACTACTATTGAGTTATGGGCAAAGTTTCATAGAATGCTGATAAATGTGTACTATGTGTGTTGTCATTGTTCAAAAAACAAAGTCTTGTTTATCCTAAATGTTAAAACAATGTCTACAGAATAATACAAAAGCCAGGTATAGGGTGTGAAGGGCGTGAGAGGCACCACTGTGCAGGTGAGACAGCCCATGCAGAATCGCATCACCCAATTTTAGCTGAAGGCTAGTGGGAAGGCATTCCTCCTTCACTTGTCATGCTTACCAGCCAGCTGTGAACATTAGAAGAGAAAAACAGGCTCTGAAATTATATTAAACATAAGATTAATTGTCAAAAGATGTATTCAGATGTGAACATCTATGAAGCTGAAATTCATCTTTCTTTTCCCCTTTATTCTAAACTTAGTTTAGTGAATCGAAGTCGAAGAATGAGAGTAGGATTCCTATAAAATCATGCAATAGATATGTTACAGTTTTTCCTGTTTACACTTTCAGCAAATGTTGCAGCTAACATTCTATTTATCTTTATTGTAGTTGCAATTCATACTGTGGGCACTAGGACGGGATGTTGATTTCAAAAATAAAACTTTAAATGTATCTTGATATTTCTAGTGTTCTAAAGTGTGTTCTTCTTTAATGAAAGGGGGTTTGAGGTTCCACTGACGATTCACATAATACTTCAGGGGATTGATCTATACCTGAAAGACTTCTTACTCAAATAATGCTCAGTGTGTTGTGGGGTGATTGAAGTCCGACTGGTTTTTAGTCTCAGGTTGGCACATTGACGAAGCCCTTAGAGCCACATGGACTGGAAAACAGAATTCTGAGCTGTGTTGTAGAATAAAAGATCTAGAAAACTTACCAATTGCATGTTGTTTTTAGCACCACGTGTGCCCCTTAGAAGGTCTTCAATAAAGTACTAAGCATGTTTTACAAAAACAAGTTTACGTGCCAGAAACAACCTTTTCTTAGGGAGTGGCCATGCTGAAGCTTAGAGTCCAGAGTGGCAAAGATTGTGTCAATATCTCATCATAACATGTTCAAGCATGGAGAGATACCACAGTGTTTCTGTATGCTGGCCTTTCTGCTGACCTAACCACTTCAATTGGAATTAGAAAAAGTCGAGATATTTTACAAGGACAATATTATCATTAGAAGGAACCAATGCTGAGGTAGGCAGCACTGTGGTTTCAGCTGACTCAGCCACAAATAGTGATAAGGGCGAAGAATGTCGGTAAAGGTATCCTTAGAAAATCGTTTAAAGAACAAAGGGATTCATGTGGGTAAGCACAAGGAAAAAAAAGAATTCGTTATAATTTGCACAGCAGTTCCTTGAAAAAAGATGAAGTGACTTAAAATATGTTAACTGTGCAGGATTACCAAGCGAATTAGAAAGAGGACTCATTTCTGTGCAACTGAAAATGAACCCCATTAGAGACTGATACTTAATCAGAGGTAACACTCCGATATGGTAATTAAATTACAACCCTAAGGAGATGTGGTATCACCCATTGTACATATCGGTAGATTAATTGTCTTCAGCCTTCGTTTCCTAGTAGTACATGATCACAGTTTTTCCAAGATGTTTTATTATACCTGTAGTTAATTATTGTGGAACTACGAAATGTTTCTATAGGCACCTCCGTAGAATAGGCATGCTATTTACTGCCCATTTTGGTGAGGAAATTATGATACACAGTAAATACCTCGTATTTTGAATTTTCGAGGCAGGAATTTGTCAAGAAACGGAGAATTTTGGTTTTCCACACACAATTCCACATTTTGCCCTTTTCCACTGATTTTCCCCAATACAATTGGCAATTTCCTCCCTAAGAAATCTGTCTGGGAAAACTGTGGGAATTGCATTCCTGCTCAAAATCCCATTTGTGCAGGCGTAAGAATTTACTCCACAATGCAACAAAGGAGCCTACTACATCAAGAGAATGTGATAAATCGATATTTATCTGAATACAATTCTTTGATTGCACATCTGATCCACTCGGACCACAGTATAAAAAGGCAGCAATTGCACTACTTTTATTTAAGTGGTTGGTCTTCTTGTTCCCTAAAGTTTTCAATGTGAGGACTAAGGGATCCATTGTCCATTACTGTTTGCCCGATGAGGTGGCATCATTTCACCAAACATATAGTGGTAGTTGAAGTGATATCTCCTGACCTTTGGCCACACTAAAACCACATTTTGTGGTGGCTGAATGTCAGAATATCGGTAAACAGGGGTGGCTCCTCCGCTAGGATGCAGGAGCGTTGCCTCACTGCTCTCAGAGCAGGGGAACAACGCTATTATAATTTTATCTTTTGTAGCTATGGGGCTAGGTTGGCGCGGGATGGGCTGGGGTCACAAGGGGAGAAGTGGTGGGCACACTCTAAGTGCACATGACGGTTTGACCTGTCATCTTGGGCCGGCCAAACAGTCATGTGCACTTTGCATGTTCCCCACTAGGCTGTAATGCACAGCCTCGGTGGAGAACATGCACAGGTTTAGTCCTCATCTGAGCTCCGAACCACAGCACTCAGACCAATCACCACACTGCTGACATGGTGACAGCAGTGTTATGATTGGCTTTGGGGAGCCTGTGTGCTTCCTGCTTCCCGACTGGAAGAGAAGAGATGAGAAGCGGACAGATGATGGTGGAGAGACGGCAGAAGAGGTAAGTGGTTTTTAAAAATATATATTTTTATTGTTTTCATCCTCCATGCCTGCCCTGCCACCCCTGTTCCCTACCAGTCGCCACTGATATTAAAAGTAACATCTGACATTAATATTGTAGTCAAATAGTACTTACAAAATATCACTCCATTGTGTATAGAATTTCTATTTTTAACTCCAATAAGGCAATGTTATACAGGAGTGAAGTTTTGTGTTTCCCAGTTATTCACCTGCACATAGTTCTCAGAGCACACCAGTTTTCCTTTGCTTCTACATGAGTGCAGGTTTTCTCTCGGTAGTGTGTCTTGGAGCTGAAACTAAACTTTTTCTGGTAAGAGCTGAAACTAAACTTCTTTTTCTGGTAAGATCTGTGGAAACGGGTAGCATCTGTAACACTCATAAAGGAAAGGTATGTCAAATTACACTCGTCTATAAAATTGCTGCAGAAGTTCTGATTTTCATCTAGTAGAATGTTGCCACCTGCCCATATTTTTCATACTTTAAGAACAAAAAATCTGCGTAGTTTCCAAAGAAAAACATTATGGCTTTGGACACCTTGAATACATTTTAGAAATTATAAGGTTCCTACCTACATGAGAAACTACATAATGAAGGTAACTGGGTTTATTTCACCAAATTCACAGGGCATTACAAAATGCCATCAAACACCGCATGACACTCCAAATACACTGAAAAGCAATGACAGATGATTACGTTTTCTTGTAAACGATTATTATTAAACACTCTAAACAGCATCATGTTACTAAATGGTTAACTGATAACCCAAACACCGAGCAGCTATTAAACATAGTTAAAGGACTACCTTTAAAACATCAGGGACCACAATAAAGGTAGGGTACCTGGTGAGTAATGGGTGACTGCACCCACATCTTGGCACCCGGGGTACATTGATGTCATATTAGGGGCAGCCGATGATTCACTCAGTGCACCTGCCCTCCTTAAAAAAAAGGCAGTTTGTTTGCTGTCTGCACAGTGTGAGGTGCACAGTGGCGTAGCTAGACCTACTGCACTCAGTTTGCTGCCTGATGCAGTTAAGGGCGGGGGGTGGTGACCGTCAGATGACTTGTTCCGGGGGGAGGGGGTTTGGGGGGCAGGGGCGTGAGGGGAGGTGGTCTGACGGTTCACGGACAACTTGTTTTTGGGTGGCTGGTGGTAGTCGACAGACACTACTTGCTCGCCTCTGCAGCGCGCCAAAAATAGTGCCGTCCACGGCGGGCCACCTCACCCCAAACTTTGCCAATGGAGGTGGACCAACAGCTTCAAATAGCCGGTCACCTTTTCACTAATGCGTAGTTCCTAGTGCAGGAGCGAGTTTGCATATTTGCTGTGAAAACTTTGAAAACTTAAGGGGGCTGGTGGGATTCAAACCCGGATTACTTCTTCTGACTCAACACTCCCGGATGCCATTTTGGATCGGGGTATGGTCTAGTGTTTCAATCTGGAACACATAAAGAGAGACGCTGCGCAAGCAAGCAGCGGCGTACCGCTGGCGCGCCTAAGGCAAACCTGTCTGCGCCCGTCCGCGATCCGGAGGCGACCGGCGCCAGTTATGCTGTGGATTTTCCACCAGGTAACACTGGCTCTTATAACCCCACACAAGTATATAGTAGAGAAAAACTTTTGATGCTTGGTAGTGGCATAAATCGATGCTCCCAATGCCCCATATCAGTAGATTTAGAGCCATTCATCTGTACGGAGTGTAAGTGGAGCTCCCACTTACAGTTTGATAGAGGCGGTAATTTAAGTAAGATAGAGCAGGCCATTGATTTCCCTTTTTCTGGGGTTGTGGGGGACGGGGTAAGCTGAAAGCCGTCCTTCTCAATACTAGATCCATAAAAGAGCATGAACTTCAACTTTTTGACCTCCTCACAGAGTCAAAGCCTGATGTCATGTTTGCGACAGAAACATGGCTCAATGAGGGCTCAAACCCTACCATCGCCAGCGCCCTCCCATCAGAGTATAAGATACTTAGGAAGGATAGACCAGGAGGTAGGGGCGGGGGCATGGTGATTATATATAAAAACCCACTCTCCTGCAAATTAATACCTATGACAGAGCTAGAAGGGGCAGAGGGACTCGGTTTACATCTGATGATCTCGGCTCACCAGTCTATCACAGGCGCTGTAATTTACCGCCCCCGGGACCAGCAGGAATGTTCTTGGAATCCCTGGGCCTTGCTATCACGCCCATTGTGTCCAAGAACAGTCAGTGCTTGATTATGGGGGATTTTAACATTCATTTCGACCAAATGACCAACCCAGAGGCTATGATACTCTGTGAACTATTGAGCATTTTCAATTTGACACCTTATATGTAGCTTCCAACGCATGAAAAGGGTCATACTCTAGATTAAACTTTTCACCAATTTGGCTAGAACCAATCGTTCCCCGGCCAATCATTTGGTTGGATCACTTTTTGCTAACCTTTAGGTTGGAAAAGGTTCCGGCCAAGTCTCAGTCTTACTGTAAAAATCAGTCGAAAAGCTTTAGATCTTTCGATCAAATGACAACAGAGGCTTTAGCTGCTATACTTTGCCATCATCCTATATCAGCTAACAATAACTTAGAACATGATGTACTCTCTTTGGGCTGGCTTCAGGAGTGGACCAGAACGCTAGCCCCTTTAAAAAACATGAGTGGCCAAACAAGGCAGAACCACAGCACCGTGGTTTACTGAGTCCTTAAGGAAAAGGAAAAGTGCATGTAAAAATCTAGAACGTTTAGGGAGGAGAAAGTTTGATCCCATAAATAAACTTACATATAAAGCGGCTTTGCAGGCCCACTATGCTAAAGTTTGAGAGGAAAAGAAACATTTTTGGGTTAAAAAAATTAAACAAGCTGAAAACTGTGCCAAAGAATTGTTCAAGATTGTCAAGGACTTCTCCTCACCTCATGCCTCAAAAAGCTTCCTTGCCCCTACCAATGAATGGACAAATTAAATTGCACAATACTTTTACAGGAAAATTAAAACCATTCAGGACTCATTTAGTAGCCCCCCTGGATGGGAGAGCAATATTGCTAGGCCTCTCCCCGTATTCCCCATTATGGAGAATACTCTTTTGGAGTTTTCTCCTATGCCCAAGGCCACTACACTTAAAATCATGAAGGCCCTGAAATCTGGATCCCCCTCTGACCCCTGTCCAGCAAAAACTTTGGCATTGATTGCTGAGGTAATTAATCTAGCTGTCAACCGGATATTGAATCTATCTCTGTTTGAGGGAAGGATGCCAGAAAATTTGAAGCATGGAAAAATTCTTCCGCTCTTAAAAAACCATTAGCCGATCCCTTGGTAGCCAGCAATTATAGACCATATCACTCTTACCTTATTACTCCAAGGCTTTGGAGAAATATGTGAATAGACTTAAAGAGAAAGAGAGTACCCTTTGGACCCACAGGAACTGGGTAAAATACAATCAAAGAAACAGTATTCCCTGTGTTATGTTAAATTTAAACATTAGAACAAGTAGTTGACACTAGAACGATTACTTTTATTTACAGACTGGGATTGAATATAACCAGCATTGAAAATCGTAAACAGACGTACCTGAATTAATAAAAGGATACGTAATAGATTTGATGAAGGTATGCAGCCGTAAAAAAGTACATAAGCGCAAGGGGTGAAGGAGAGGGTGAAGGTGAACTTTTTAAAAGAAAAATGGAGGGTATAAATGGACCCGGAAAAACCTGGTATTTTTGATAAGATAATCAGGGGAAATCATGAGTGAATGAGGGCACGTACCCATGAGAAGGGGGAGAAATTGTAGGAGTATAATGAGGCATGTCGATCCTAGGACCACAAACAGCATAAGTGCAGAATGTATAGATTTGGTTTCAAAAGAGATGAAATGTAAATGAAAACCGCACTCTTGGATGTATTTTTACTTTGGATTTTTATGTTTACAGATTGATGTGTATTATAAATTGTCCTGAAGAAGGTGGGGCTCACAGCCGAATCCACCGAAACACTTCGACAACCTTGTTGGGATAAATATAATTTAAAAAAAAAAAGAATTTAATTTGTGCATTTTGCTAAAGTCAGTGTGATAAAACTGTTGATGAGCATTAGGCTCTGTATTAAGAAGAATCTTATGCCGCCAATGAACTGATGTGTTTTTAACCAAAAATATTTTCTAAAATACTTTTTTAATAAATACTGTGGATAAAAATTCCTTAATTTGACATTGCCTTTGTGGTTCTACTAAGGTGTGTAAGGGCCATAATAGTGGTGAAGAGACTGACTGTGGTATAGAGAAATATGTGAATGCCATCATCACAGATTTTATTGAGGTCAGCCAGGTGCTCCACCCGAGCCTATCAGAATTTGGAGCAAACTTCAGTACAGAAATGGCTCTATTAGAAATCTCAGAGACGATCAAAACCACCCTTGATAGAGGAGGAAAGGCTGTGTTGATACTATTAGATCTTTTGGCGGCTTTCGACACTGTGCCAAATGATAGCCTCCTTCATAGACTGAGGGAGAGCGGCATTGGGGGCACGGTGCTCAGATGGGTTTCTTCCTTTCTGGATAGCCGCCGCAAAGAGTCTGGGCTCCTCCATTCTCAGCCCTCACCCCTCCATTGAATGTAGGGGCTCCACAGGGTTCTGTTTTAAGCCCTACCCTGTTTAATATATACATAGCCCTCCTGCTCCTTTAGTCAAACAATATGGGGCAAAAATTATATTGTAAGCTGATGACACGCAATTGCTGTTTACTTGTGAGAAGGATGTGGTGCTTAACGGTAATGAAGTCAATATTTGCCTAACCAAGGTCTTTGACTGGTTCAGGCAAAATCAATTACTCTGCAACTCTGACAAGTCAGAATTTATTTTTTTTGGACACACTCTAGGTGACGCATGGCGTCAATGGGTGCCACAAAATGTATCTCCCCTGATAGTCCAGTCTCCATCACAAAAAATCTAGTTGGTTGCTGGCACCTGTTTCGGGCTTTCAAAAATGATGAGGAATTTCCTCCCCCTGCTTCCTATCCCTCATAGGAAAACTGTGGTCCAAGCACTGATCATGTCAAGGCTGCACTATGTAATTGTGTTGTATCTGGGCCTTCCGGACCACTTATTGAACTGCCTTCAGGTAGTTCAAAATGCGGCAGCTAGGGCTGTGCTCATGGTCGGACCCAGGTCACACATGTCTCCCCACCTTAGATCCCTGCACTGGTTAACAGTGAAAAAAGGGTCAGTTTTAAATCCCTGGTGCTGACTTTTTAAGGCCCTAAATAACATTGGGGCCCATATGTCAGGAAAAAATGTCAGCCCTCAAGCTATCCAGAACTCTGCGGTCATCAACCCAGCAATTGACAATTGTGCCTAAGTTTTGACGTTCTTGCAAAGGAGGACGCTCCTTTCAGGTAGTAGCCGCAAAATTATGTAATAGTCTCCCACTTTTCCTTAGACAAGAACGTGACCTCCTCAGCTTTAGGCAAAGCTTAAAAACCTGGCTTTTCCAACAGTAGAGTAGACTACCTGGTTATGGCTGTTAGGTCTTTCATTTGCTCTGGTCCGGGGTCAAGATAGCGCAGGGACACTCCTCAGAGTAGCCGTGCACTTAACAAATACCCTATAACATAACATAGCATACTGTCCTGATCTCTGCAGGACAGAGTGGGACAGTATGCGGTATCCCTAATGCGTTCCAGCTATTCAGCTTGCCTAAATCAAAGAGGTAACAAGGAAGTCTACAAATGTGAGAAGCAGCTACTGATTATGCTCTAAACTAGTAATGCAAAAGACAGCAAAAGTATTTTGCTTCCAACCCGTATTTGCCACACTCCTCATTATGTAAACATGACCAAATATGTTATGCTCCATGGTGCAATACTGTATACAATGTTAGCTGGTGCTCTATTCATTATCAAACTATCATCGGAAAATAGTGAAAAAATAGATTTACCATTTTTGCCACATGTACAATGTTTATGCAATGTGGCCCTAGGTGTTCAATGATTGTGGAAATCTAGAAAGACATTATTTTTGTAACAGGGGAAAATAGAAAATTTCAGATTTGCCTCTGAGTTACATATGTATAGAAGGCTGACTTGCCTGCTGCAATAGTACAAAATAATCACACAAGCGAGTATGTTTAAATACCTTTTCCATGACTACTGCTAATGTTATCAGAATCTCCATGCAAGCTGAAACCCTGTAATTGATAACAGTGGCAGATACAATTCTTTTTTCACCTGCTTTTCTAAACATTGTTGTCCCCCCAGTACGGGTGTCTGGAGGCGGGTTTGGTTTCTGCTCCATGTGTGTTTATCTAACACAGTAATTCTGCTCCTTTCAATTTATAATTGAGGTGTTGTATCCTATCCTGGCTCTTATTATGATATTCTTTCTCTTGCATCCTTCAATTGTATTAGTTGCCTAGCACTGTGGAATGTTACTCTCTTTGAAGCTCCAGTTGGGCAGTTATCCTCTGGAGGCTGATGACGAGAAACGCTCTGTGAGGCTCTTTGCTGCTGAACTCTTTGATGGAATAAATCTATCCCGTTAACCCTGCCTTTGGACTTACTCAAGTTCTTCCAGGACACAACATAAATTGGCGACGAGGATGGGATATGAGGCAATAGAGGACTACTCAGTTCTCCATCCAAGAAGCGGTGCATTTTATATGGGTCTATATTAGGCGTTTTTCAGTCAGAGCTGCCTTGAAGAAGAGCTGTACCTATATAACGCCACAGTTCTTTCCAAAAATAAAAATCTTCTAATGGTCCCTCTGCTTACAACGCGATAACTATTTTACAATGATTGCAGGAATGTTCAAAGATTAAACAAGGCTTAGTGCCACACAGAGACAAAGACGAGTGAAAAAAGCATGCCACCATGTAGATGGGTTCCATCTCCCCTTGTCAATCTGCTTGAGGAAGGAGGATACATCAACGATTCATGTTCCCCAAAGAGGCATTATTCCTCAAGGAAGACACAAAGGAATTGAAGCAAAAAGTGGGGTATATCAAGGGGCAGCAACAAGGAATGTCTCAGAAGGTGCACTGGAAATGTGAGAGGGAGGAATGTCCTTCCCTTCTCTGTGTATTATCTTATCTCTCTTTTGGCTCAGCACATTTGCGTTACTGTCAGACACCAGCCAAGTAACACTAAGCAATGGTGAGTGGTGTGCCAGTTCTGTGCTAGGGTTGCATATTCCAAGAGAGCCTTTCAACCCTGCATAAAACTCTACTGTCTAGCATGTTCAGGAGCTACAAATAGTATGCCTCCGAAGCAAACAGAATCCCCACCATAATGCCATTTTATTTGTGCTGTGTGTCACTTGACCTAACCTTGGTCACAATGTCCCCATCTGTACATTCACTATATCCCGGGCTAGTGATTGCATATTCCTGCTGGTCTGAGGCTGTGAACTATGGGACAGAGGTACTCACATTAAGGATAGTGATTTCCAAATTATGATTTTCTGTGAATCGCAGTTAGGAAATCGCTATTACTGATGTATGAAACTTTTTTTAAATTAGTGATTCCGAGTGGGTCACAAATCTACCTACCTCATGAATATTAATGCACTAGGTCACAGCTTTTGACTCGTTTGGAATGATACCTTTTGCAGGGATCATCACAATGACACAAGTACATCACAATCATGTCTGTAATTGCTTTTAAATAAAGCAATCTTTTTTTATGCAGCTGGTTTTCCTTAAATGGAAACAGGATGTATTTAAAAAAAAATTAACTTTCATTTTTTAACATTCTATGAATGTTATGACAGCTACTAATCTCCTATCTAAATATTTCAGCTGGCAATCAAGGATGGCAGCTTGCTGCCATTGTCCTCAGATGCTGTCAACCTTTGCCACACAACCTGTTTACATTAAAATAAATATCTCAACGTGTGATCTTTGACTGTTAGTCATGAAGCTGAGGTTATTTGCTCCTGATTTGAAATCTCAACCATGTGACACATGCCAAAAACAGCCTGATGTAGATATGTTTGAAGGATGAAATGAAAAAGGCACTCTCCTGAGAAACTGTACGTAAGACATAAAGAGGCATATGGAGAAGGAGATTTTAGTCAAGAGTAGGCCTGCGTGGAGCTCATGGAGTTTCACTCTTTGGAATTCAGTGTAGTTACCGAAAAACTCCACCAAAGTCCACGGAGTTCCACGAGTGGGCAGAGTACTGCTCGGCAACCCCTGGAAATGAAATAAAAGTGGTCACCTTACAGAACAAATCCAGAGCGAACCCATCAGGAATGCTGCATGGTTTTCTAGCACTCCTGGCAAAACAACACTGCTGAATGAAAAGGGCGTGTTTGTCCTTTCTCGTTATGTTGTGCCCCGCCAGGACAGGCTCTAAGGCTGCTGCCTTATCTTGACAGTGGCGAGCCAGGTCAGTCCAAACGGGCCAACCGACACCTCCAAGTAAGTGAGGATGAATAGTGAATGGGTTTGAATGCTGGATATACGTGCTTATGAATTGTTCATTTCCTGATTGTGGCTTTCTGATATTTTTTTAGACTGAGGTTCTAACAACAATTCCAGCTTTCTCTGACGAGTGCGAGGTAGGTGAGGAAACTTGAGTTTTGGGCACAGGCAGCGTAGAAACAGTCAACCCCTTTCCTAAAGCAATTTCTGTTTTTCCATTACAGATATGGTCCTGATGAGAACTACGAAATAACGGTAGTTCGAAACGCGTAGACTCCTCATAAGCCTAAAAAAGAGAAATTAACAATTTATGCAAGAAAAAATTGCATACATTCAATCTGTTGTGAAACAAACATTGGCTTTTTGTTGTGAATATTATTATTCCAGCATTTATCGAATCATTTACGTTTTGTTTTTTGCTGTTTGTAGTGGTTTGATTGATGGATGAATGAAGACTGAATGTTGAGTAGGATGCACTATTTTGTAAATAAGTAAGGTCTTTGTGAGAAATGTATATTATATTTGTTGTGTACACCAGGTTTTAATATTTGTATAACACATGCAAAAATTATTCATTGAAATAGAAGTGATCAATTGAAAATCTAAAGAAAATAAAAAAGTGGAATTAAATTCAACAAACACATTGCCTTACCCATGTGTTTTGACTAAACAAAAGTTTGATTTTCGAATTAGCGGCAGTGGCACTTTTTCTTGTTCATTATATGCTCGTGGCAAGCTATGCCGGTGGGAGCCCATACACAGTGGTTTTGTTTTCAGTGTTAATTGCAGGCAACAGTCTGTGTGGTCCTTTTTCCCAGTATAAATAGCTGAGTAAGGATTGTGAGCCTTGTGGCTCGGTGAGTAACCAGTCAGCAGACAAAGAGGTGCTGAAATGGGTTATTATCATCATTTTTTGTCAGTGAATCTGGTGGTAAGAGTGTGTGAAAGGTTTTTCATAGTATTTCTGAGAATGAAGCATTTGCGTACAGCGAGGAACACATAAGGAATCTATTAGCTGCCCCCCCTCTATTCGTTTCCGCATCACTAAGTGTCTCGGTTCAGAACCAAAATGAAATAGACAAACTTACAAGGCTAAAAAAGAAACAAATTTGGACGGACCTACACGGTCACTTCCTTTTACAACATTTGAGAGGTGGAACAATCCCAGGTGGATTACAGATAAAAAACATTCCTGTTATTTTCACAGAGGATCCCATATACAAAAAAGGTTACCGTTATATTGAGACCAAATGCAGTAGGGACCTTATGGTATTAACCATAGAAACGGCTCAAAGACTATCAAAAACGCAATTGGAGGAAATTCAAGCGCTAGAAATTGCAATCTCCACGAACCAATTAATTACGGACGCTAAAACTTTACTGGACAAAGTTCAGAAGGACATTGGAGAATTTAAAGATTACAGGTTAATCAAAAAACTGCGCAATTCGAGAAGGACAAACTCAACTTCAATCTTGAGAAAGTGTACCCTTTTCTCCAAGCGGATTTCTATTCAAGACCGGAATCTAAAAGACATCTACAACAATACCAGGGGAGATCCTACAATAAATTCATAACCTTCTCAGACACATCATCATCAGGAAGCTCAAGTGAAGGGGACAATTCTACCTATCAGAGCAATTACAACAGGAGAGGTGGCCACCAACAACAACAGCAAGGATTCCAGCAACAACACCAAGGTCCTTTTTTAGGTGGAGGCCAGACAAAACAACGAGGAAAGACAAGGAACACCCCTCAACCATGGGAAATGTCAACGAGACGGCAAAATTACAAGAATTAACCCCATCACCCATATTCAATTTATCTGGAAAAATACTCACTAAAGATGAAGAATCCGTTCTGAGGAAAGGATTAACATTCGTTCCATCTAAACACACAGACTTCATCAAACTTAAAACCGAAGTGATCGAATTTTGTCGGAAATTGAGGTTGAAATAGTTTTTTGCAGATAACATCTACCAAATGACATCGGAGTCAACAGGTTTACGCAACAAATCAACAGTTTGTCCACCAACCAACAAAGTCCCGAAAGAAATGATTACATTTGAACGCACTTTATTATCGGCTGTGGCCCAAATGGAAGGAAATAAAAAATGGATCAAATACAACATCTCAAAAGCAGAATCAGTGGCCTTGACCAATTTAAAATCAGACACTTCGGTCATCATAAAACAGGCCGACAAAGGCGGATCAATAGTTGTCTGGGACAAAGAATTATATATACAAGAGGTCAGCAGACAATTGGACGACGTAACATGTTACCGAAAAATTAAAAAAGATCCTACATCTGACTTAAAAAATGAACTATTTGCTTTCCTGGATGGGAGTTTTGAACAGGGGTTCCTAGGAAAAAAAGAGCTAGAATTTCTGAAAACGAAACATCCAAGAATACCTCTATTATACGTATTGCCTAAAATACATAAGGATGCAACCGCACCCCCTGGCCGCCCAATAGTATCAGGATGTGGATCCTTACTAGAACCGATTTCCAAATGTGTGGATTTTTTCCTAAAGCCTTTTCTCCATCAGGTCAGATCTTACTTACAAGATACAACCGACTTTTTAAACAAGCTCTCTACCATTCAGTTTGATAAAAATACTCATCTAATGGTTACCATGGACATTACGTCCCTTTACACTAAAATACCACAGGAGGAAGGCATTAATGTCCTTGAAGCATATCTTGATGAGCGGGAACGACCACACAAAGTGCCAACTTCATTTATAAGAAAACTTGCAGAATTCGCCCTCAAAAAAAATTATTTTAATTTCAATGGGGAATTCTTCTTTCAAATAGGAGGCGTGGCCATGGGTTGCCCCTTTGCCCCGGAATTGGCCATCTTGTTTATGGCCAAATATGAAGAAACATTTGTGTACAACAATAATCCTTTTGTCCAATGGATAACCCATTGGTATCGTTTTATAGACGATATTTTCTTCGTGTGGACTGGATCAGAAGAGAACCTAAGAAATTTCCATGAATGGATAAACAACAGGGTACCATCGAATAAATTCAGCTTGGACCATTCAAGAGATAAGATGCCATTTCTAGACGTGGAGGATTATCCCTCCAGAGGTGGCCTAGTGACAACGTTGTATAAAAAAAACAACGGACCGAAATAAAGCGTTACACTTTGGAAGTAACCACCCGCGGAGTTTAAAGGAAAACTTGCCCTATGGGCAGTACCTTCGCATCCGTCGTAGCTGCACAGAAAAGGAGGAATATCTAAGACATGCAGAAATTCTGACTATGAATCTAAAACAACGCGGATACCCGAAGAAACTGCTCAAGAAATCATTAAAGAGAGCATGGTGGACGCCGAGAGAATGTCTGTTAGAAAAAAGACCAAAAAAGACAATGGAAAGAATGGTATTTGTATCGACCTTCTGTCCCAATTCAAACATGTCGAAAAAATTAGTCAAACAGAACTGGCACTTGTTGAAAAACCTGGATCAATCGTTTGAAAATGAACCACTGTTTGCATTCAGGAAAAATTACAGCATCTCCAACCATCTGGTGAGAGCTGCATTACCACAAACAAAAAATCCGGACTTGCGCACAATGTTGCGTCTGCCCCCAATTCAAGGTCATCACAAATGTGGCAATTGCTCATGTTGTGATTCCACAAAGGAATGGAAAATCTTCACGTACAATGAGATCAACTGGAAACATGAAGTGTTTTCAAATTGCAAAACTCGGTATGTGGTCTACGGAATCTTATGCCCATGTGATCTTCTATACATTGGGAAAACCAACCAAGAAGTACGGGTGAGGATACAACAGCACAAATCCAGAATTAAAAACAATGTTGCCAACGCCCCCTTGGTTAACCATTGGAAAGAAAAAAAACATCAAGAAAGCGAGATGATTTGGACAGTAATCTCTAAAGTGGAAAATGACGTAAGAGGTGGAGACTTGGATGCTAAATTAATAAAAAGAGAGGCGATGCTTATTGTTAAATTCAACACAGCCTTTTCAGGCTTGAATGAACTGACGGAAATTTTCAAGCTGTAATTTATTGACACCGCTTCAAGCGCAACAATTCATTAAAACATAACGCACATATACTGACATCCAACCCACCACAATAATCAGCGAGGTCCCCCCAAAAAAAGAAAAGTGTTTGTAATACAACCTAAACAGAGAAAAAGAATGTTGATGTGCATACAATCCGCACAAGGCAGCCAATGAACATGCGCGATTAATGGTCGTCATTTTTTGTCCAACACTAGCATTATCATTGAAAATATTGATAGTTTTCCACCCACATGTCCGCACAGAAAAAATAAAGTCTTTAAACAAAAAAAGTTTTCTCATACTACAAATAGCGCAATGGTTTAGAACTACACTTCCCATGATCCTATGCGGACCAGGAAGTGAAAACAACTAGGTCAGCGTTTGGATGGCCTCGTACTAAGACGCTAGACAGCTCGGTCTTTACAAGTAAGAGATACCAAAATTCAAACAAACGCACGACTACCGCACTGCCAATTAAACTTTAAAGGCAGCATTCTGACACACTTTTTAAGACATCGTGTTTGTTTTGCCCAACAGAACAAAAACGGTAACGGCGAAACTTCAAAGAAACACACAACGCGCCTGACTCGCTCCACTAGGTAAGCGGCGCTCTGAGAACCTGAGATGTCTAAGAACTTGAGAAACACACGATAACGTGTTAGTAATTACGAAACGTTTTTGCTCCCTCTCCATCTAGACAGTGGCGAGCCAGGTCAGTCCAAACGGGCCAACCGACACCTCCAAGTAAGTGAGGATGAATAGTGAATGGGTTTGAATGCTGAATATACGTGCTTATGAATTGTTCATTTCCTGATTGTGGCTTTCTGATATTTTTTTAGACTGAGGTTCTAACAACAATTCCAGCTTTCTCTGACGAGTGCGAGGTAGGTGAGGAAACTTGAGTTTTGGGCACAGGCAGCGTAGAAACAGGCAACCCCTTTCCTAAAGCAATTTCTGTTTTTCCATTACAGATATGATCCTGATGAGAACTACGAAATAACGGTAGTTCGAAACGCGTAGACTCCTCATAAGCCTAAAAAAGAGAAATTAACAATTTATGCAAGAAAAAATGGCATACATTCAATCTGTTGTGAAACAAACATTGGCTTTTTGTTGTGAATATTATTATTCCAGCATTTATCGAATCATTTACGGTTTGTTTTTTTGCTGTTTGTAGTGGTTTGATTGATGGATGAATGAAGACTGAATGTTGAGTAGGATGCACTATTTTGTAAATAAGTAAGGTCTTTGTGAGAAATGTATATTATATTTGTTGTGTACACCAGGTTTTAATATTTGTATAACACATGCAAAAATTATTCATTGAAATAGAAGTGATCAATTGAAAATCTAAAGAAAATAAAAAAGTGGAATTAAATTCAACAAACACATTGCCTTACCCATGTGTTTTGACTAAACAAAAGTTTGATTTTCGAATTAGCGGCAGTGGCACTTTTTCTTGTTCATTATATGCTCGTGGCAAGCTATGCCGGTGGGAGCCCATACCCAGTGGTTTTGTTTTCATTATCTTGCCTATGGCACTGCCAGGGCATTCTGTGCTGTTTAGGCTGAGCTGAACCTTCCTGGATTCACCCTTGGAAAAGTGATAGCAAAGGCTTCCAATACTATTTTCTACAAGTCTTAGAAATAGGAGGCCAATTCTACGAGTAGTGAAAAGTAAAGCCCACGGCGAGAAGAGACAGGAGCTCACATGCACAGTCCATGAGTATGTCCTCGAGGGAAAAGAAACAGAAATACTCAATCAAGTGCAGACCAAGCATCAAGAAGAAAAGGAAACCAGGTCGTTGGAGGGGCAATAGCTAATCCTGCTCACCGTCTTTACAAGTAAACTCAATGATTGTGCTACAGAACTACACGTGTTTACCACACATGCCAGTTCCACGCGGTCTTAACCACACAAGTCTTACCCATGCATATGCTATTTCCAAGCATGCCTTTACAACGAACTATGCGTTGTTAAGGCATGTATGGCAAACATTTATGTGTGGTTAAGACTTATCAGGTAAGTCTTGCCCCCCAAATTCCGTCCCCTGCCCCTGCCCTGGGACCTAAAACTACCCCTCCCTCTTTAAAACCAACCCCCTCCCCCAAGCCCTTAAAACTCCCCTGCCTCCAAGCCCTAAAAACTACCCACCCTTTCCTAAGCCCTAAAAACTACCCGACCCACCGGGCAATATACACTACCCTACCCCCAAAGCCCTAAAATGTATCCTGATCCCCGCCCCGTACCATGAGCCCTAAAATGGCCCTCCAAGCCCCTGCCCTGAGACCAAAAACGACCCCATCCTCCTGATAACCAACCTCCTGCCCCACACCCTAAAAACGTCCCTGTCCCAAGCCCTAAACATGACCCCTCCCTCCCCTAAGCCCTAAAAACTTCCCTTAGCCCCTCAGCCCTGAAAACAACTCCGACCCTCATCCCTGAAAACTAGCCCCAAGCCTTAAGAACTACCTTCCCCCTAAAAACCCGGCCCCAGACTCACTCATCACACAGCCTCCTCTCCCGATCCTTCCTGCTTCTGCCCAGCAACAGGTAGACCACGCACTGCCTGAACCACACATTTGAGTGGTTAAGGCATATGCGTGGTTAAGACAAGTGTGGTAGAGCTTGTATTTTTGGAACACGGGTGGCCCTGCCTGCGTTGTTCTGACTGTTTCCTAAATATCCCTAAAAGGGACATAAACCTCCCTTTGCTCGCCCAGCAGAATCCACCGTTTGTTTTGTGGTGGCAATGACACATCGCAGACATAGATTTTGACCTCAACAGCAATCTGACAATTCACCAGACTGAGGGCAGATCAAGGACAGACTTCTCCCCATTTAATGCAATGAACTACATCACTACAACAGCATGTGCAATCCATGGCAGATGTGATATGCTAGTATAGATGAGATAGCACACTGTATGAAATCCTACCTCAGGAGGGTACTAGGTCTGGAATGCACTACCTCACAATACGATAATATGAAAATATCTGTCCCAAAACAGAAAATATGGTCAGTTTTGTGCCAAAACGGTGGTTCTGCACCCAATGTGAGCTGGCTTGTTAGTGGTTAGCACATGAGTACTGTAAGAGCCAAAGCAAATGGTCAGAGCAGAGCCTAGGGCAGAAATGTAAATGGAGCCTGCATCTAGACAAGCAGGTTGGAAGGAAGTGTGATGAGTACTTTGTGAAGAGCAAGTTTTTTGCTGTTCCTTAATTAATAATCACACAATAAACAAGCATTAGAAATGCAATCGGGCTCGGATTTATTTGAGTTTGAGCTAATGGCATTGTAAATGCCAATGTCTTTTTGCCATGTGTTATGGAGTGTGTGCATGTGGTGTGTAGTGGAAGTATGTTTGTTGAATTGTAATTTTACCAATGGTGGCATGCTGTGCTTTATATGAATATGTTTAAAAGTAAAGTGTACCATACTGCGATTGCTTGGTGGAAAAGTGCACTGCCGGCTGGTGTGTGTGCCTGGTGGAAGGGTGCACTGACGGCTGGTGGGTGTGTGCTTGGTAAAAGCGTGCACAGATGGATGATGGTTGTTGGTGTTTGTGCATGGTGAAAGCATTCATTGACGGCTGGGGGTGTGTTGTTGTGTGTGTTGTTTTCTGTGTGCTGGTGAGTGTGTGGTGGTGAGTCTGTGGGGGTGAGCCTGGGGAGTGAGTGTGGTGGTGAGTGTGTTGTGTTGAGTGGTGACAAGTGTGTGGTGTTGAGAGACTGAGGTGTGTGGTTTGTGTGTGCGTTATGTGTGTGTGGTGTATGTGTGTGTGGTGTTTTCTGCACACTCACACACTGCCCCGTAACATTCACACACTGCTCACCCGCACACTCCTAATGTCACCCTGCATAGTCACACACTGTTTACCCTGCACACTCATTCTGCACACTCACACAATGTGCACCCTGACACACTGTCTCTGCAGTCACTCTGCACTCACTGTCACTCTGCACTCACTGTCACTCTGCACTCACTGTCACTCTGCACTCACTGTCACTCTGCACTCACTGTCACTCTGCACTCTGCTGTCACTCTGCACTCTGCTGTCACTCTGCACTCTACAGTCACTCTGCACTCTACAGTCACTCTGCACTCTACAGTCACTCTGCACTCTACAGTCACTCTGCACTCTACAGTCACTCTGCACTCTACAGTCACTCTGCACTCTACTGTCACTCTGCACTCTACTGTCACTCTGCACTCACTGTCACTCTGCACTCACTGTCACTCTGCTGTCACTCTGCTGTCACTCTGCACTCACTGTCACTCTGCTGTCACTCTGCACTCACTGTCACTCTGCTGTCACTCTGCACTCACTGTCACTCTGCACTCACTGTCACTCTGCTGTCACTCTGCACTCACTGTCACTCTGCACTCACTGTCACTCTGCACTCACTGTCACTCTGCACTCACTGTCACTCTGCACTCACTGTCACTCTGCACTCACCGTCACTCTGCACTCACCGCCACTCTGCACCGCCACTCTGCACCGCCACTCTGCACCGCCACTCTGCACTCTGCACCGCCACTCTGCACTCTGCACCGCCACTCTGCACCGCCACTCTGCACCGCCACTCTGCACCGCCACTCTGCACTCTGCACCGCCACTCTGCACCGCCACTCTGCACCGCCACTCTGCACCGCCACTATGCACCGCCACTCTGCACCGCCACTCTGCACCGCCACTCTGCACCACCACTCTGCACCGCCACTCTGCACCGCCACTCTGCACCGCCGCAACGCCACTCTGCACCGCCACTCTGCACCGCCACTCTGCACCGCCACTCTGCACCGCTGCACCGCCACTCTGCACCGCCACTCTGCACCGCCACTCTGCACCGCCACTCTGCACTCTGCACCGCCACTCTGCACCGCCACTCTGCACCGCCGCACCGCCACTCTGCACCGCCACTCTGCACCGCCACTCTGCACCGCCGCACCGCCACTCTGCACCGCCACTCTGCACCACCACTCTGCACCGCCACTCTGCACCACCACTCTGCACCGCCACTCTGCACCACCACTCTGCACCGCCACTCTGCACTCTGCACCGCCACTCTGCACCGCCACTCTGCACTCTGCACCGCCACTCTGCACCGCCACTCTGCACTCTGCACCGCCACTCTGCACCGCCACTCTGCACTCTGCACTGCCACTCTGCACCGCCACTCTGCACTCTGCACTGCCACTCCGCACTCTGCACCGCCACTCTGCACCGCCACTCTGCACTCTGCACCGCCACTCTGCACTCTCAAACTGCACTCTCAAACTGCACTCTCAACTCTCAATCTCCACTCTGCACTCTCAAACACCACTCTCAATCTGCACTCTCATACTGCACTCTCATACTGCACTCTCAAACTGCACTCTCAAACTGCACTCTCAAACTGCACTCTCAAACTGCACTCTCAAACTACACTCTCAAACTGCACTCTCAATCTGCACTCTCAATCTGCACTCTCAATCTGCACTCTCAACTCTCAATCTGCACTCTCACAATTGTCATGTACACGTATGTGAGTGTGACAGGAGCAAGGCGGTCATGTTTTCTGCCCCCAAGACCACTGTAATCAGATGCTTTACTGTCTGCTAGAATAGTGCAACTACTCCATATAAACAGTCCTGAAGAATTCCACTTAGACTTCTGAAAGCGGAAACCTGTTGACAGACAGCCTTTAGAGCGAAAGACAGTTCCCCCCAGCTTATCCCAGATTTGCTGCTTTTATGAACACTACACATAAACTTTGAGAATGCTATTAGGCTTTCAACGTCTTGCCCCTTATTAAAAAAATATTATAGTATGCCACTTGTAGTATGTCATTGCTCTGCATAGTGCTGCTTTGGCATTTCATCTTGAAAAAATACTTTTAGATTGTCTTAAGATATGTAAAAAAAAAATACACAAACCTTGAACACCTAAAGAGTGATATTTAAAGAGGAATGAAAGTGAATCTCTGAACTATATGAAACCAGTCAAAAGGTTCCTATCTCCCACTTCCGATAGATGCTTGCTTTTAGAAAAAAGATTTTGTAAAACATTGTCAGGAGTCTCAAACAGAAAGCAAACAGTTCTAAAAGGCGCTGCCTGCCAGCTTGCTATTCATTACCTCAGCTCCGAAAACAAAAGCTGCTGCAAAGAAACACATAATAAACTCGAGAGAACAATTCCATTCACACCGGCCACGGACCATTCCAGAAAAAAAATGAAACTGAGATTAAAAGAACAGCCCATGACAGAACGTCAGACTCTTGTTCTTGAACTAATGAAGCCCTTTCCCGGCCTGGCATGGAGCAGCTGCGCGCTGAGCGCTGCTGAATGGTGAACGCGCCCGGCCATCTGGATTCACTTACGGAGGCACCCTGACAGCTCCTAATTATAATTAATGTACTTCTTTGCGCGCACACGAACGAAAAATGCCCAACATGGCGGAGGATAACTACATTTACCCTATCACTTCAAGCCTATTAAAACGACACCACAACGAAGACGAATCACTGGCCAGATGAGATACCAGACTAAGGAATGTGTGGAATGTGTCTCGCCAAAGCCCTAGGAGAAACTTTTTTTTTTCCTTTAACATTAGGATCTCGAAACTCCTCCCACTTTCAGTGGGCGGAGGCCGAGCCCTAAAAATACGTAAAACCCTGCCAAGTTCTGCACAACACTGTTGACCCATTTTGCTTTATTTAAAAAGCACAGCTTGCCACTCGTTTTGTCAAACGTGAACCAACCATGTAAGTACTACAAAACAGGGCGCAGCAAAAAGTCTTGAACTGCAAAATGTGAGTTTTTCTCTACTTGAGCATGTTTCGTCCCAGTTCAACACTGGAGGTCATGTGCCTGGCAGAGCAGGACTGGGTCCTATAGCTCCCAGCCTGTCTTGAGACTGCATGAACTCTGACTCAATGCAGCAAATGTCAGGGTGAACCGGTATGGCATGCTAATGTCTAGCTGCCTTTGATGCTACTGGAACTTTGACCCTCGCAGGCACATACCCTTCACATTTTCCATGCCCTTTCAACATCGATATACATCCTATACCTCCATAACTTCTCCACTTTTTCATGAACTTTCATAACCCACACTGCAAAAAACATCACTTCCTACTATCCCCTCACTACACCCCACCCCTGTGCCCCACCTCACTGATAATTGGACTACACACAAACACAGCATTTGTATGTTAAACAGCAACAACAAGTACACTAATCACATTAATGACCATTCAATGTATATGACCCATTCCACCCTCTCACATACCATGGTGACTTTCTCTAACTCCCAAGTGACTCTAACTAGCTTTTTGGTCACTTGTAAGGTGCAATATGAGACTTGCAATGATGCTTGGAACATTCTACGTTAACTCGTATAAGATAGCATGCAAAACAGCGGTAACTAAAGTTGGCGTTGGGGCAACTTGGCAACCTTAACATCGGTCACCACTTACCTCTCATTCCTTCGTCACTGCCTAGGACTCTCTTTACAGCACCACTGCATGTGCCTAGCTTCTTGTTGTTGCACGCACTTTGAAGATTCACCTCCTGAGGATGCACACGAACAACTACATGGCTCTTCAGTGCATGTGGTGCTATACTGTGTCTCAAAAGTACTGTCAAACCTATCCAGTTCCAACACAAACCTTTTGCATCTAGCCATGGTAGAAAAGGACTCTGCGCAGGCACCCCACTTCCTGCCACGCTGTCTTCTGGACTGAGCGTCTGTTCGCCTGCGATCTAAAGTGTGGCATGTTGGGAGATATAGGCCTAGATGTATCAAGCTATTTTTTTGTCGCAAACGCTGCGAATCACTAAAATTCACCGTTTGCGACAAGAAAATAGAAATTTGCGATGTATGTAAGTAATCCCATCGCTAAATAAGTAATCGCAATTATTGCGATTACTTACTATCGATTTGTAGAATTCTGCGAATGTTTTTTGCGATTTCTAAATTTGCACGGTTTCTTTTTTGCGATAATCACAATTAAGAAATCGCAGCATTAGAAATCGCATAAAGATGTATGAAAATATCGCTATTTGCAAAAACAGGAAATTCGCAAATTGAGAAATCGCAATTAACACTAACATCAGTCAGGTGGTAACCAATTTGAAAGTATAAAAAAGACCCCACAATGCATTTTTTCAAAGCACAAAGGCTGGACTTTACCTGATAGCTAGGAGGCTGCGCATTCAAGCTCTTGCACAGAGGAGACAGAGGCAGGAGAGAATCTTCAGACTGCGGATAACGCTTTTCCAGCTAACAGAAGAGGACATTTTTGAAAAATACAGACTGCATCCAAACACCATTTTGGACCTAATTGATGAATTAAAGACTTTTTTGGAACATGAAACAAACAGAACACATTCAATTCCTACACATGTGCAGGTATTGTGCTCCCTGCACCTTCTGGCTTCTGGTTCATTTCAAAGGGTCATTGCAGAGGTTGGAGGTGTGTCTCAGAGTGCTCTGTCACTTTTTTTTAGAGTTTTCCTAGAAGCAATGATGAGTAGGCTTCAGCATCATATCTTCCTCTCCAGCAATCAACAAGACATTCAAGATTCAAAATTGGAATTTTATCAAATTGCTCGTTTTCCACATGTGATTGGATGCATAGATGGCACCCATATTGCCATCACTCCACCTGCTGCCACAGAATTTGTTTATAGCAATAGGAAATGTTACCATTCCCTCAACATTCAAATGGTGTGCAATGCAAAGTACTTAATCACTGATATTGTGGCTCAGTACCCAGGGAGCACTCATGACTCTTATATCTTTAGGCACAGTGGATTGCATAGACGTTTGAGTGCTGGCCAATTTGGAGAGGGATTTGTACTTGGTAAATATATTTTCTATTTCAGACTTATTTGTTACAAACTTAATTATTATCTTTCTATGAATTGACGCTGCTTAAATGTTTTAATGCAGGTGATAGTGCCTATGCTGTACGTGATTTCATCTTGACCCCTTATCTAAATCCTTCAAATGTACATGAAAGGAGATATAATGAGGCACACCGTTCAACACGTGGAGTCATAGAAAGGACTTTTGGAATTTTAAAAAGCTGGTTTCGTAGGATTCACAAAAGTAGTGGGTCTTTACAATATAATCCAACAATGTGCTGCAAAATTATAACTAGCTGTGCAATGTTACATAACATGGCCATGAGAAAAGGAACACATTTGGAATTGAGTGACTCAGAATCTTCCGATAATGATGAAATACCACCCCCAAGAAGAGTTGCTGCAGGAGTGGGCACTGCAGCAGGACGGCAAAGACGTGCAGATATAACACACAATTACTTTTAGGTAAGAATAAAAAGCAACAAAGATTATTGATTTACCAAGGTAACATTTTATATATGCCAAAACAAAAGACATAGACAGGACATTCTAGTAATTCCAGTTAGATAATACAAGTGCTTATCTTTTCAAAGGAAACTTTTGACTGGAAGAAAAGATTACTTCCTGTGTGGCCTATTGCTAGAGCGCTGCACTGCTTCCATGCCCCTACTAGCTGTAGCAGGGGTCGCATTCCTACCACTCCTGCGCTGACTAATGTCAGAAGTAGGTGTAGGATTGCTACTGCTCCTACTTGTAGTCTCCTCTGTATCACCATGATCAAAAAAAGCACAAGCACCAGAGTTAGCTGTTTGCAGCAATTCAACTGCAGAAGTCACCTTATCTAACCCTTTTGCAACACACCGGGTGCAATCTGTAACCTTGCGCTGCATTGTCACACTGCACCTAGTGAAGTTTGATGTAACACTGCAGTCTGTTTATTGCTTTGGAGTACCCAAGCATCCTGGAATGTGCACGGCGTGCTGCCCTATTCCTGGTTTCTTCTGACCGCTCGATGGCCTAGCAAAGTCTGTCCATGGAAGCAGCTACTTGCCTCATCCCTTCTCCAAAGACAGCGCTGCTCCTATTTAACTTTAAAAGCTGCCTGTTAATTGATCTTAGGGCCTTGTGCTGCATCTGCTGTACATCCAACATGTCCTGCTCCAAACCTGCAAACACAGTAGGAGTGTCCTCCACACCAACCCTATTGGCCCTTGATCTTTCTAATGTGTAGGCTCTTCTTCTGTTTGGATTATTTTGCTCTGTATGGTCAGATCTAATTACTGTCTCCTGTGCTCTGTCTCTTGACCCTTCAGGTTCCATTTCTTCATCTTCAAGTCTTCATGTCTTATTTTAGGCCTTACAATGGGATTGGAGTCCACCTCCTCATTTACACTTTCATCAGCAGCTGACAAGTCCTGAACATGCGAAGTTGGATGTTCTGTATGTGCTGTGAATGTAGATAGAGACATATGAGATTGTTGTGTGCTTCTCTTTTTGATTCAAATAAAGTGTTCCTAATTTTGGACTAAAACTACGTTTTTGGGGTGTTTGTCAAAACATTTAAAAATGCTTCACATTACTTTTCTCATGTAAATAAAGTTTAGAAATGCTAATCTTCTGTGAAAAGATAATTTCAAATGAATAAGAGTCAGGGTGCCTAACTTTAATGGGTACAGACTGTGAGCACCCTCTAACATGGACAACATGCATGACCCACAAATGCACATACATATAAGCATCATTCTTACCTTCTGCTCCTTGTACAGGCTCTGAGCTGTCAATATGTGCAACTCCACTAACACTCTCAGGCAAGAGTGTTACCTCTACAAGCTCCTCATGAGGAGTGGGCTGGTCTGCAGTGGAAGTTCCCCCGCCTGTATTGCTTGCTTCCTTAATCCTTTCAGCAAGTTTTTCTTTGGACCGCAGGCGCATATCATACCACCTTTTTCTAAGTTCTTCGATGGTTCTTGGGGTAACTCCAACAGAATTTACTTTCTCCTGTATCTCAAGCCAATTTTTCCTTTTTCTAGCCTCAGGAACTTTCAAAGATTGCTTCCCAAACAGCAACTCATGGTTGCAAGCCATCTCTTCAATAAGAGTTTCCTGCTCCTTCTCTGAAAATTTCTGTTTCCTCTTTCTTTTCTCTCCAGAAGAAGCTCCTTGGGAATTTTCAGGCTCCATGCTGCAAGGAAACAGGTCAAGAAATAACAGTTGACGGACAGAATGCAGAACAATGTCATACATTCACCCCAGTACAGAGATCTGGGCCTAAATCCATCGTTTTTTGCACTCCACACCACCCCAGTTCAGACATGGCCATTTGCAAATCAGCCTTGACCCTGTGCCTCATGGGAACAGTCCAGCCCGAACTGCCAAGCCATGTCTTTCCTGGACCGGAAACAAGCATCCTGGCAAGAAAACAGGTCTGCACAGCTGACAAACAATCTTCCAACTGCCACTGGGTGTGGCTCAGGCAAGCAGGTGCAGGTAATCAACAAGACTTCCTGACTGTGATGTCATCAGCTTGCTCCTGCATTAGCAGATTCATGTTTTTTGCGATTTCTTAATTTGCGTAATTTGCAAAATAAGGAATCGTAAGAAATTCGCAGAATTTTCAGCGATGTTTAAGGAATCGCATAAAATTCGCTAAAATCTACATACAACGCATATTGCGATTTCTTATTTGTGACTCGCAAAAAATCACAAATAAGAAATCGCTAATGCAAACATTGATACATCTACCCCATAGTCTTTCGATAGGATTGCAACATCTCATTGCAGAGCGCGGCAGTAAACTCTGCTCAGCTGGCGGTTAGTGGAGTTTTTGCCAATCTCCACGCTCCAAGCAGAGTGCGGCGTGACAAAGAACCGAAAACCCCAATGGCGGAGAGCAGTTTACCGCCCACCACTAGTCATGAGGTAAGTGGTAGAATTGTCTATGGGAGGCCACCTGCTGATTCAAGGTGATGTGCAGAGGAAGAGAAAGAAAATGGAGTTCACTATACATAATCAACTGATTACCAGTGTGGGTTAGTTGGGACAGAAAATTCCCTTTCATGGAAATTTATTTGTATCCCTGACCTGATTGTCCTGGCTGTGGTGATATCTGGATCCTTGGTAATGATTTATTGGTCACAAGAGAACTTAGATTATGCATGTGCACTGTGACCAAGGCCTGTCTCATGGATTGTTGGCATGCTAAGGACCAGGAGGTCGCCCAAAGCTTTACTCTTGAGTTGTGGCAGGCTAGTGACTTCACCCAGAATTAAGCAGCATGAGCGTGGTGGTGGCAGCATATTGTTTTTACAAGTAATAGTAATCACTAGAGTGAACAGGACTTCTTATCTGTGTCATTGGAGTGGTGCCTCCTGGCTCATAAATATAAAATTCTGTTGTCGTGTGCTTAACTTGACCTTAGCCTGTATTGGACTATATGTAGACCTGGGCAGCGCGTGTGAATGTGTGTGCACTCAGGGATACACGTGTGCCTGTAAAGTGGAGTAGTACAGGAGAGTCCGCATGCATGATTGCGTGTACATAATAGTATGTGTTCCTGTGAAGGGTTGCAATACAGGAGAGTCCGCACACATAATTGCAAGTGCATCCTGGGATATATGTTTGCCTGTAAAGTGGTACAGTACATAGGAGTCAGCGCATGCGGTTGTTCGAGTGCACTGAATTGTATGTGTGTTTGTGAAGGGCAAAATATATAGTGGTCTTGGGGTTGCATTTTGGGAAACATAGTCCATGCTGGAGGAACATGTGGAGGTAAAAGAGCCCTCTAGGTAAATTTGCTGATTGCGACAATTCTGAGACACATTCTGGAGGAAGGAAGAGTCAGACTCTTCAGTACACTTCAAAATACATTCTTTGATTATAAAGAGAGCTATCTGGTGAAAAAGGCCTGGGCTCATCTCAGGAGGAGATGGGGTGATAAGGGAATCATAAAGAGTAGGGCTGGAGCCTTTGTTATCTATTGTTAAACATATCACTGAGGTTAACATCCAGGTGTGATCCTCTAGTTACTCCCATGACCTGTGTTTGGGACTATCAAGCATGGAGGCACTCCTTCTCTGATAGACAGCTCTCTAGCGAAAGAGCACAAAAGAGGATTGAGCACTTCAAAGTGGGAAGCCCCCAGAACACGATCTTCAAAGACAGAGGCACTAAATCACATTTGTGTCTGGAAATTGATTATAAAATGGAGAGCTGAGACTTCCAAAATGTCAAATGTGAGCTGTACATCAGTGTGGAGCAGCTCAGCACAAGTTCTGCCAATAGTGTTCAGGACTGGGGCCTGAGAGTCTGCCAGTCTTCCATGCATGATGAGGGGACATTGAATAGGAGCCTGTGCACCAGCTTCAGCCTGACCCAAGACCAGAGGTATCTGTGGGGAGAAGACTGCCTGGAGCAAGAAAGGTCCTGGGGGGGATCCAGCGAATGGATCCTAGGAGTGTAGTGTGATATTCTGGTGTGTGAGGACCTTTGCACCGATTGGGCAGTCCACCTATGTGTGTGACTTGTGATCCCCTTATGGTGGTAGCAAAGAATCTTTAAGGGCCGTCACCCTGATGAAGGCCAGTGGTAAAAATAGGGCCAATGCCCTGTACACTGTTGCAACCCATTGCAGGAATGCAGGACGCCTCCTTTAGTGTGTGGCTTGCAATCCAGATATGCCTGGTGGTGGGTACAGGGCATCTTAGCGGTCGTCGCCCTTGCACAGTGCTTTGGTGAAGATAAAGCCATCACCATGTAAAGTGTTGTGACCCGATAAAGGGAAGTGGCCTTAATTGTACGGATCATCACTCCCGGATGCCAGGTGAGGGCAGTGGAGGAAGCTGAGGGCCACTGCCAGTGGACTTCGAGCTGGTACTTTGTCATCGGAACACAAGTAGCACCCAGGTCTGCCATCAGAGACAGAAAGTACTTATTACGACAACTGTGGAGAGCCATAGAGGTCCAGACCCCATACTAGTCACGACAAGACTACAGCTCATTGCCCACACTAGCAGAGGTCGACTTAAATCCAGGAATGCTCCCAGTTCTTCTGTATCATCGCCATCAAGAGCGATTAAGACTGCACCTTGAGTCGCAGAGTCTCTCTGAGGAGAATCTGTTCATATTGAAGTGCTGAAGGCACTGGTCCGATTTTTACTTTGGATAACCCTTGTGAGACTTCTAAAACTCATATTCTGTAGCGGGGTCTAAGCTGGATGTTGCCTTGAGTAAATGGGGTGTAACTCCAGCCCGTAGCTATAAGAGCGGTAAGCTGTTCCCGAGCGGACTGTGCTAGAATACAGACCTCATGAAGAGCTTTATTATTTAGTATGTACCATATTTCGCTTAGTCTGTGTATAAATACTATTATTTTTTATCAAGGAATGTATTTGTCTGAACATTCATTTATTGAGATTGCTGAATGTATGTTGATTTGCGAGCCTGTTTACCCTTTACATTTACCTCCTCCCCAAGAAGCATTAGACTGCTCAAGTCGTGCTACCACTTACAGTTGAGTATAAGGAATATCTTGCCCAGTTACTCAGATCTCATAGTAGACCAGGTCCTCGGACATCAGGAGTAAAATGCTTTAACTCAAATGATAGGGCCTAGTAGCTCCAGCTCGCCCCATGGACCTTTATTAGAGATTCTGTCAGGGTTAGTGTAACCAGCAGGGGTAGTAGATATAGACAGTAAACAGGCAAATGCAGTTGAACTTTGGACGTATGAGCAATCGAAACCAGCATAGTTTCAGTCACAGACATCATGACTCACTCGAGCTTAAATGAATCCTATTGGCAATCAGCAAGCATATTGCTGGCCTCTGAAATATTGTATGTTTTTGTGGCGTGACTATTAATAATGATCATCCAAATTGGTGATCAACCTGGTTTCTGGCATAACCCACATTTTGGAGTTTCTAAACCTCAGATTTGCTGATATTTTAGGACTGTACCTGAGCGACGCGCGCGGATTTATCAAAAGATTTAATCATAAAACAAACACACAATAATTAACAGAATATTGGAATGTTGAGCGCTCCATTGAAGAAAATGGAGGGCTCGGGGCATCTAATGGCCGGTAGAAGCCCAGAGCATCAACTTTCCAATGTTTGTTCACAGTAACTGTTGTCAACAAAGGCCTCACGGAGCTTAGAAATGAGACCCTGAGACATTTGGTGGTGCTAATTCGTCTCTGGCCTGGGTGATTCCTGACCACCACCCATCTGACAACAGACCATACTATTTTCCAAATTAACAACAGGGGCTGACCTTCCAGACCCTGCTACATTGTTGTATCATCAACACTTCCTGGTCACTTCAGTTACGTCACTGGAGTGACACAACAGGGATTTCATCCCCCTCCAGCTCCGTGAGGCCTTTGTTTTACAAATTAGAACAGTCTGCCTTCTAGGGGTGGAATGTTCGAATAGCCTTAGAGCTCTCCATAGCAGGCTCCATTAAAGGTCCGCTCCCTTGTTAAAGGCCCTCACTGATTGCTGGAGGTGACCTTTCATGGCCGGCAGTGCCCGATATGGGGGACTCTAAGGCTATATTAACAGTCTCAAAAAGTATACAGAACGACACTGAATCAAATCAAGGACTCCAGGGAACAAACATGCTAACACAGAGAACTCAATAAAAATGCAGATGTGCTCTAACTTATTGAGAAAATGCAGAGAAAACTAAATATTGAAAATATTCATAAAAACAGGCAACCATTAAGGTGAACTCAATAGATAAAATCAGTTTAAGCAACTCCAAATCAGGGGAAGCATCCACCAAAGAGTGCTTGTTCGTGTATCTGGGTGTGCTGTGCAAATTGGACAAGAATTGAGAATGACATTAATTGTATCTGTCTCTATCTTGCATAAGTATTGAACGCCGAGCTTCGACTACCTGTTTCACTGAGTAAGACATACAGTTCAACGTTCAATCAAAGTCGATGTTTTGGAACGCTAAATAATACTTCTGTTACAATTTGTGGAGTAAATGATTTCCATGACGAAACTAACAAAAGTCCGTATTTGGGTGATGTGCCACAAAACATCGAAATAACGTTATTAGTTTCAAGTCTCAGGATGAAATGAAAGTAAAACAGCCAATCATACTGGGAAGAGCCCTTAGCTGGACACGTGAATGAATGAAATTACTCTGTGTTCAATGGAACAAAAATATCCACCTGCAAGCTTGAGAGTGACTCTAAAGATTCACTCCTGTAAGTGGGGTGTTATACTCAACCACATTTATGACAATCATCGAATTCTTGGAGTCTGTTTCAAGAACATTTCGACTTATTTCGGGGCTACAAAATGCCAAAACAATGTCCCTACGTTTGACCTCTAGGTTAAGTACTGAAAAGGTCAAACGTGTTTTTTGAAAGGCAAGTTCATGTCTGAATGAGGCAGAGTCGCAGAACATAGACCTACGTCTGATCTACACAGCGGTGCCCCACAAAATGGTTTTTGCACAAATGTCCATTTTTTCCATAGTCCTGTTAGGAAACATGCAGTTGAATAGGTAATTCATGAAATTTATTCTACCAAGGCACGGGCAATTTTCAACAATTGACTTCTTTAATGCAACCTTTTCTCGGTGCACAATTGCAATTTTGCATTGAGTGTATTATATTGACCATTTCCAAAAACGTTGTGTTCAAAATGCTGAAATCCCAAATATCCCCTCAAAAAGTGAACCAAGACTGATCGTCGATCAGATGATGTTGTAGTTGAAATATTTTATATTTTTGGTGTTTTCCACTTCACCTCATGAAACTTCCTGGACTCATTGCAGCTTTTATTGTATCGGTTAAGTTTATAGTTCAGTATGTGAAGTGAGGTTGTTTTCTTTTTATCTTTTCATTTTTATTGTATTGTATGTTGATCATATTTCCTGTTTCTAGGTGTGGTCCATGCACAGCAAAAACTTTCGCAGATAATACATCTTTATGAAAAGGCATATGAAAGGTGACAACGAGGAACTACCCTAAGAAAGACTGTGATCTAAGATGGACTGGAATGTAAATGAGATTTCGTAACTATTAAAAAATGCCTGAGTGTGATTCTTAACACAGATATACTGAATGAAATGAACAGCAACATTTGACAGATTTTGTCAAAACGTATTTGGTAATAATTTTGCATACGGGTTATTTTAGTTGCTGTTAATAAGTGAGAAGTCTCAAGTAGCACTCACTGACGGTAAATATGTATGGCCAAGGCAAACATTAACGTGAAAGAAATTGTTTCGGAAAGGTTGGCGTGCTTAAACAGATAATGGGAGAATATTTGTTGGTTAGTTTGGGCTCCAGAAATCTCACTGCAAGCTGTGCATCATTGGCTGCCTTTGCTTTGGCTCTAAACTATTGGTCAAACTTGAAAAAAGTGTGTGAAATTCTGCAGTGTCATACAACTTTAAAATGTCTCAATTTGCCGCTGCATATTTACACTTATGTAATGTATAAGGGGGAATTGGGAGTTTTCTGAACACGTCCCACTTTTGAAGGTCAGTGGGTGTGGAGGAGGGTAAATTAATGTAAGCAACGCCTGTCAGGTGACTATCTCCTCTTCAACTCCATGAAGGACATTCTGTTTATGTACCTCCATTCTCCTTTTTGGACACTTTGAGCTTGATTCACAAACTGCATTTAGTAGTAGCACTATAGTAGGACTACAGTAGTACTATACTTACTTATTACAACATGTAGTTCATAAACCTGTGACTCTCCACCTACACGTCTCCTATCTTTTCTCATAAGTGTAAACGAACTACTGAGGGGTCGATTCCGATCCCGGTCTGTCAGCCCTCCGAGACGTGTCAGTAGCCCTTAACTTACGGCCGAACGGTACCAGGAGCGAGACCATCCGGCGAGGAAGTATGATGCGGAAAAGTGCCAAAATCCCGACCAATCCGCACGCTCCGACTCCATCATCAATCTCTGTCCGAGCCTGACCCGGAAACACTCAATTTGCGCCACACGGCAACCTAAACACTGCTACTTCCGGCGGGTCAAGTATGATGCCCAGTTCTTATGTTCCGGACGGGTCGCCACGTACGGCACGTCACAGCACCCGGAAGAGCTGCATATAAACTCCGATTAGTGCCAATAACCCATTCCACGTATCTGAACCGAAGCAGCCAGCAACGGATCGAGACGGAGCATGAATCCAATCGCGCAGGTCATACCAGTCCTGTACATATATAAACAGATCAGGAACAGACGCGGACAGCGCAGACGGTAAGTCGGACACCCACCCCTCAAACAAATCCAGGGGGCGCAGACCCTGTCCATCAGTACCATGCCTCCTTAGGGAACCCATGGCCACCACTAATGCCACCCCACCCATAGGGGCATGTTGCCTATCACTGATGCCACACCACCCATAGGGGCATGTTGCATTTCACTGATACCACCCCACCCATAGGGGCAGGTTGCCTATCACTGATGCCACCCCACTCATAGGGGCAAGTTGTGTATCACCACTGCCTCACCCACCCATATGTGTTATATTGCCTATCGCTGATGCCACCCCACCCATAGGGGCATGTTGTGTATCACCACTGCCTCACCCACCCATATGTGTTATGTTGCCTATCACTGATGCCACCCCACCCATATGTGTTATGTTGCTTATCACTGATGCCACCCCACCCATATGTGTTATGTTGCTTATCACTGATGCCACCCCACCCATATGTGTTATGTTGCCTATCACTGATGCCACCCCACCCATATATGTTATTTTGCCTATCACTGATGCCATCCCACCCATATGTGTCATGTTGCTTATCACTGATGCCACCCCACCCATATGTGTTATGTTGCCTATCACTGTGCCACCCCACCCATATGTGTTATGTTGCCTATCACTGATGCCACCCCACCCATATGTGTCATGTTGCCTATCACTGATGCCACCTCACCCATATGTGTTATGTTGCCTATCACTGATTCCACCCCACCCATATATGTTATGTTGCCTATCACTGATGCCACCCCACCCATAGGGCCATGTTGTGTAGCACCACTGCCTCACCCACCCATATGTGTTATGTTGCCTATCACTGATGCCACAGCAACCGTATGTGTCATGCTGCCTATCTCTGATGCCACCCCACCCATAGGGAGGAAGATGTGACACACATCCATCAAACATCAGCCATAGGCATGTCAGCCAAATACATTTCACAACAACATCATGCCAACAGTGACCTTTGCCCCTGCCTGCAGGGCTGGTCGCTCCACACACCGCGCAGCTCCCTCCGTGATTGCCGGGACCCTTGACCCCCCGCTGCTGCCTCGCACAGCCATGTGCCTGGATTGCCCTTCTGCCAGCTCTTTGCCGAACTGTGCCCCGATTTGGGATTTTGTTGTGCCTTACTGTGCATGTGCCCCGATATTGTAATTTGTTGTGCCTTACTGTGCCTGTGCCCCTGATATTGTATTTTGTTGTGCCTACTGTGCCCTTGTATTCTTGCCGCCCCAGTGTCCTTTTCCGCCGCTTTTTCCCCGTCCCCACTCCCTGTCGCTGCTCCCCTGCGGCCCGCCCCCTTTTTTCTCTGTAACCCGCCCATTGGCCACCCCGATCCCGCCTCCCAGCTGCTCCTCCCTCCCACTTGGCCATTTATGGAGGTCGCTGCGCGGTGGTGAGCTGTGACCTTTGCCCCTGCCTGCAGGGCCGGTCGCTCCACACACCGCGCAGCTCCCTCCGTGACTGCCGGGACCCTTGACTCCCCCGCTGCTGCCTCGCACAGCCGTGTGCCTGGATTGCCGTTCTGCCAGCTCTTTGCCGGTCTGTGCCCCGATTTGGGATTTTGTTGTGCCTTACTGTGCCTGTGCCCCTGATATTGTAATTTGTTGTGCCTTACTGTGCCTGTGCCCCTGATATTGTATTTTGTTGTGCCTACTGTGCCCTTGTATTCTCGCCGCCCCAGTGTCCTTTTCTGCCGCTTTTTCCCCGTCCCCGCTCCCCGCCGCTGCTCCCCTGTGGCCCCGCCCCGCCCCCTTTTTTCTCTGTAACCCGCCCAGCTGCTCCTCCCTCCCACTTGGCCATTTATGGAGGTCGCCGCGTGGGAGCGCAGCGGGCGCGCAGCGGGCGCGCAGCGGGCGCGCCGATTGTGCGCCGAAGGCGCGCCAAAGGCAAGCCCGTCTGTGCCCGTCCGCGCCTGGCCCACGCCCAGCACCAGGACCCCTGGCCCCCGACGATGCCAGCCCACCCTCCGGACCTACGACGCAGCCACCCTCAACGCACTCAACACCGGCCGGACCCCCGGCTGCCACCGAGCCACCCCAGGACGCACCCACGGACCCTTCACCTGCCAATCCTGCAAGTTCTCCTGCATCCGGACCTGCACCGCACCCGCCAAGCCGAACACCAGTAGCAACCACCTGAAGTGCATCCTGCTCAACACCCGATCCGTCCACAGACACGCCATCGAACTCTGGAACCTCCTCGACTCCACATCCCCAGACGTCACCTTCCTCACGGAAACCTGGATGAACGCCTCCTCAGCGCCCGACATCGCCATCGCCATCCCGGACAGATACAAGATCACCCGGAGGGACCGCGTCAACCAGATAGGAGGAGGCATCGCCATCGTCCACAAGAACACCATCCGTATCACGACCAGCTCCGACGAAACCTTCGCCGCCGCCGAACACCTGCACTTCCAGATACACACCGACCCCAAGACCACCCTCAGAGGCACCCTCATCTACAGACCCCCAGGACCATGCACACAATTCAGCGAAGACATCGCCTACTTCATCAGCCCGCACGCCCTCCCCTCCGCTGACTTCATCCTCCTAGGGGACCTCAACTTCCACCTGGAGAACAACAGCGACTGCAACACCACCACCTTGCTGGACAACCTCGCCAACCTCGGACTCAAGCAACTGGGTACCACCCCCACCCACTACGCCGGCCACACGCTTGACCCCGTCTTCTCCTCCAGCAAGGACATCTCCTTCAGCCACGCCACCGGACTCCACTGGACAGACCATAGCTGCGTCCACTTCAGCTTCAGAAGGACCACGCTCCACCACCACCCGCAACAGGTTCCCCGCAGAAGCTGGAACAAGATCACAGCCGACCAGCTCGCCACATCCCTGAGCCAGAACCCTCCCGCCAGCTCAGCAAACCCCAACCAAGCCGCCAACAACCTCACAAACGGATCAGCAACTGCGCAGACGACCTCGCTCCACTGAAGACCCCCCGTCAGACCCGGCAACAAGAAAGCATCCTGGTTCACCGACGAACTCAAGAGCTCTAAGAAGAACTGCCGAGCCCTCAAGAAAGCCTGGCGCAGAGACCAGACAACATGACCACCCTCAAGCTCGCCACTCGAAAACACCACCAGCAGATCCACACCACCAAGAAAACCGCATTCAAGGAACGACTAGACAACAACGCCCACAACAGCAAGGAACTCTTCAACATCGTCAAAGAGCTCTCGAACCCTAGCGCCGGAAACAACAACATCACCCCATCGCAAGACCTCTGCAACTCGCTCGCCTCGTTCTTCCACAGCAAGATCGCAGATATACACAACAGTTTCAGCACACAGCCGACGCACCCTACGACCACACTAACGCCCCCCACCACCACCCTCCGCGCCTGGACCCCGATCAACACCGAAGACACCATCCGCACTATGAACTCCATCCACGCCGGATCACCAACCGACCCCTGCCCTCACCACGTCTTCAACAAGGCCGACTCCATCATCGCACCCCATCTCCGGGACATCATCAACGCCTCCTTCGACACCGCCACCTTCCCAGAGAGCTGGAAGCACGTCGAACTCAGTGCCCTACTGAAGAAACCATCAGCGGACCCCACCGACCTCAAAAACTACCGCCCCATCTCACTCCTTCCTTTTCCTGCCAAAGTTATCGAGAAGACCGTCAACAGACAGCTGGCCACCTTCCTCGAGACAAATGGATCCCTCGACCACTCGCAGTCCGGTTTCAGAGCCAACCACAGCACCGAGACCGCCCTCATCGCAGCCACAGATGACATCCGAGCCCTGCTCGACAACGGGGAAACAGCGGCACTCATCCTCCTGGACCTCTCCGCGCCGTTCGACATGGTCTGCCACCGCACCCTAGTGCAGCGCCTCAGCAACATCGGAATCCAGGAGAAGGCACTGGAGTGGATCATCTCCTTCCTCGCCGGAAGAACCCAGAGAGTCCGCCTCCGCCCTTTCAGATCAGAGGCCACCGAAGTCATCTGCGGTGTACCACAAGGATCATCACTCAGCCCCACGCTGTTCAACATCTACATGAGCCCCCTTGCGGCCATCGCACGCCAACACAACCTCAACATCATCTCCTACGCCGACGACACCCAGCTGATCCTCTCCCTCACCAACGACCCAGCAACCGCCAGAACCAACCTACACGAAGGGATGAAAGACGTAGCCGAGTGGATGATGAACAGCAGCCTGAAACTGAACTCAGATAAGACGGAAGTCCTCATCCTGGGATCATCACCCTCCGCTGGGACGACTCCTGGTGGTCCCCTGCCCTGGGCAGCGCACCCAAACCAACGGACCACGCACGCAACCTGGGCTTCATCCTGGACTCCTCCTTCTCGATGGCCAGACAAGTCAACGCCGTCTCCTCGCCTTGCTTCAACATCCTACGCATGCTACGGAAGATCATCTGGTGGATCCCCACCGAAACCAGGAAGACGGTCACCCAGGCGCTCGTCACCAGCCGACTGGACTACGGGAACTCCCTCTAAGCCGGAACCACAGCCAAACTTCAGAAAAGACTCCAGCGCATTCAGAACGCCTCAGCATGACTCATCCTGGACATCCCCGACACAGCCACATCTCTGAACACCTGCGAGACCTGAACTGGCTCCCCGTCAGCAAGAGAATCACGTTCTGACTCCTCACCCACGCACACAAATCTCTCCACAACCAAGGCCACTGATGCCTCAACGACCGCCTGACCTTCTACACTCCAACCCGCCAGCTACGATCGACCAACCTCGCCCTCGCCATCGTTCCCCGCATCCGAAGAGCCACAATGGGAGGAAGATCCTTCTCCTACCTGGCAGCCAAGACGTGGAACTCCCTCCCCATCCACCTCCGCCTGACCCAAGACCACCTCTCCTTCAGGAAGCAACTCAAGACCTGGCTGTTCGAGCAGTAGCGGACCCCCCCGCCCCCCCTAGCGCCTTGAGACCCTCCGGGTGAGTAGCGCGCTATACAAATGCATTGATTGATTGATTGATTGATTGAACAGTGTGTAGTGCCTGACAAATAGCCCCAACAGTGATCCTGATTCATGACACACAAAGTACCTACCATCACATGTGTGAAGTAAACCAGAGTGTGGGCTACACAAGTCAAGCTTTGAAATAGCACTGGGCCAATGTGTGAAAACACACCATCAGTGTGTACATCCAATGTAAAATGAGTGGACACAAAGTGCAGCTAAAGTTGAGTATTGTTGCAAAGGGTGAAAATCATCCATCATCACAGTGACTACAAGGTAGGTGTAATCATGGAAATAGCAGCATATGCCAAACAGTACGTATGATTCCTGAGCATGTCAGCACAACACCTGTACAGTCAACCTTCATCTACCACCCAATGTAGGCACTGGTGACATACGTCTGGGTACGGTATTGCCCCTTAAGTCACCTGCACATAGACAATACATATGTCTACCAAGTTGCACAGAGGACACAGTTGACTTTACACAAATGACGTCCACATCTGCATGTACAGTTCAGATGGCACAACAGTCAGGCTCCTCCTGGTCCATGGCGCTGTCTCCTGGGCCCTTGGATGTATCTGCATATAAGTAGGAAAAAAGGACCACATTAGTTGCCTGCACTTCCATGCACACAACAGTGTCAATACACAACATAATTTTATTGTCACAACATACACAACATTACCGGTCATGCACTGGCATCCTTAGCTGATATTTACAAAAAATGCACACACAGGGGTACATAGGTCAATGCCCAGTCTGAACATCAACCATGGCACCCATATCCCTCCTCGACAGGTACCCATATGTCTGTTGCATGCTGGTTGTTACTACCCCAAAGTGCACACATGCACCACATACCTAGTTGTTGTACATGCAAATGACCATGTACACGTACGTCACTATTAACATACATCACATCAAATGCCAATCACTCAGTGCAGGTGTCTGGAAGAATGTATGACCACACTCACATTTCACAATCTTGTGATGCCTATCAGCACAACACACAATGATGTCCTAACATCCTGAGAGTAAATGATACAATGGGGTGCATGGAGCACCTCAGACTCCAATGTAGGATCCCTCTTAGCAAGTCAATGCCCTGGCACACACATGCATGGTAAGTCAGTCTTCACTGTCTCATGTCATGGGGCAATGAATACAGACAACATTAGTCTGCACTGCGTCACATTCATAGGTAATGCCCACACCAAACTCTGCAGCTGACAAGTGCACCAGTCTGTCCCCTGCCACACACTGTTCTTGGACTATGATGATCCTACATCACTTAAATCTGACATATGAGTGCCTGCAAACACAACTACCTGAACATGAGCAACACACAGTCTGCTTCCATTGACACATAGCTGCGTGAAAGTCACTCTAGCATACAGCATTGTGCTCATTCAACTGACCAGACCCCTATATGTTGCACAGGTATCATCCCCATTGTCGCAACTCAGATGTCCTGCTCACACTAAAATCCGCAACACACCAGTTGTCACAAAATAGGAAGCCACATTACAACGATATTGTGTCAGACACCTGATGGCACATTTCATGAACAACAACCAGTGGGTCCATACACGCGAGTGTCAGTACAGAGACTCACTATGCCGTGGAGTGGGCATAACAGAGCAGCTAAACTAAATACAGTGTTTTGGCATGGACAGTGGGCAGGTGTCTGGGCCAGTGTGACATACTTCCTCTACATAGCCCTGAGGAAACTACATGCTGCATGGGTATTTCTTAAGAATCCCACACACATGTTGTGACCCAGACCAGCAATTTGAACACATATGAAAGGCACACGCAGAACACATGTCAGAGACCAAGCATAGTGCAAAGAAGAGACCCACCCATGATGCACACATCATAGTCACAGTAACATATGCTGTGCAGGACCATCAGCATAGCTAATTTAAGGGAAACAGTGCCCAAGTTGAAAATAGTCACAGACTGTAGGGGCCACAACTGTGGATCAGGCGAGGACTCCAAGACCAACTTAATGTGGGAGTATGACCAGGCCAAAACACTGCACATAGCATGTCAGACATGTTCACAGATCAGGCATGGGCTTACCCCCTCCTTGCTGCTGTCTGGCTTTCAGTTGCCCATCCAGGTCCGGGAAGACCGCCGACAGGATCGCCAACATGTGGGGGGTCAGGGTCCAGTGTCCGCCCCTACTGCGAGGAGGCGTCAGCTTCAGCTGGGCCCTTGTGATCCTCCGGGGCCAGCCACGTGGGTCCTGCCACCTCTTCTGGCAGTTGCAGATCCGGCGCCTGTAGACCTCCACTTATCTGACTGCCCAGGCGATGGTCAGCCAGATTTCCTGCTTCTGGTGGGCATCAAACTGTGAGGATGACAAAGTAAAGATTACATTACCACACATGCCACATAATTGTGCTGCATACAGTTGAAAATACATGTAGTCATCACAAAGCCAAAAGAGGTACACAGGTAGTGCACCCATAGAAATGTGCATTTTGCTGCAGGTCTGACATGGTAACATTGGCCAGGACTGTAAGGCCTGCACTACTGCACTACTGCAGCAGGACACCTGTTCAACATATGTACCCACATGAATAGATAGCTGAAAGTACTCAGTGCATATGCCTCACACTGCTGTGCACACTTCATTACTTTTAGTCAGACAACTTGCATGAAAGGATAGGCAGTGGACTGCACACTCACATGCTCCCCTGGTGTCCCATTCAGCTTGCTGTACTCTGGGAGGGCCCCATCCAGCAGGGCCTGGTTCTCCTCCTCAGTGAATGCTGGGGCCCTCTCCAAAGTACGTGCCATTGCAGGATCCAGAGGAAGCACAGGCAGCAGTGGATTGTGGAAAGTGGTCCTGTAGCATGTAGTTCAGGCAAGTGAGGTCCCTGGGGGCCTGGCAACCTTAAAGCTGTGCTGCAAAGGCATATTCTGTGACATTGTCCCTCATTGATAGGCCAAACATGGTTGCATTCTGTGAATCTGTCCAATCCATGGAAATGAAAGACTCCTACACGTCTTCCGCATCGTTCAAATCACTCACCTTCAGGACGCCCTAGGATTGCAACATTGTTGTACGCATCCAACTGTATTTCCAGCGCACGACTTGAGTGTTTTTTTAATTTGCATCTGTCTCATGACAGCCCATTGCCAAGGAGTGCGCACGGCTCGGTAAAATGACTATCCGACGCTTATTTTTTAAACAAGAGGCATCCATCTTGATACAATTCTATGGGCTATGTGTGCACAGCTCAGTCCATGCCTGTACGACGTGTCTGCTTAGAAATCACCCGCGTCAGGTCAGATTGCATACGCTTTCAACATGCATGAACCGAGCCGTGCACACGCATTGCCCATTGGCATCAATGTGATCCGATGCGGGTGACTGTAATGCATACGCATCGTACAGTCAATAGACAAGGTGTGTGCACAACTCGGTCCATGCATGTACGGCGCGTCTGCATACAAGTCAGCTGCGTCAGATCACATTGGTGTGACTTGCAGACGGTTTTCACACATATTTAAGTACAATGGCCACACCTTCAACACCACAGCATATCCCATACTGTATCCCATGACATGTAGGGCTGTGCCACCTGTGTGTGCAGGGGGGGGGCAACATTTCTATACTTGAATGGACCTTAGGTGTAGCCACTCCCAGGCTGGGCAGGAGTTAATGGTGACAGATTAGTTTTGGTGTGGTACACCTCACAAAAGTAATTTCAAAGTTTTGGCTTATGGGCATGAGTCATGGACAGGGAACCAGTTTGGAGATGTGTATGACCTGTCACATACAACATGCGCACATGGTTGCATGTCATGTACGTCACAGCCAGACCCATGGTTACATTCATAACCTACACACACATGCATGTTGTGTCTCTGATGTTTGTTGTTCCATGCGCCCAATGTGAGACAGGGGCCACCATGTGCCTTGTGCATCCACATTTATGCTGTGTGTGTGTCTTAGGGACGTCCATGTATGGCCTGCAGGCTGCACAGGGGCCACTTACTGTGGGACTCATGATTGATTGTGGGTTGTCCATGATACAACATGTGTTTCCAGCGCAGATGTGGCAATACAGGGACCTTGGCTATCTCCCTGACATGGAGTTGTGATGCCTGTGAAACATCAGTCCTCACTTGTCACTGTGTTGTGTGTTTGTAATGTGACTGCAAACCAATGGGTACGGTGCCACAGCCCAATGATTTGCCAGTGCACCACAAGGAACTCATGCACACATGTGTCAATGATATTTGAGATGATGGCCATGAAGGTGACATATGTGTACATAACCAACCGCACACACCTTTTTCGATTGTGAATAGCTATGATGTATAAGGTGACTGTTTTATAAGGTTAGTGCTACATGGGTAGCTGAATGTATAATATTACTTTGACCTTCTCTGTACTGCAGGGCCCCAGCAGTCCATAGACCGTTCCCTGACCTCGAGACCATGGTGGAACGCGACAGCATCCGACGTTACCTCTTCACCAGGAGCATGATTGATGATTTGGCGGAGCAGTTGGCACCAAATCTGCTACCTGGCTGCACATACTCGACAGCACTGACACCAAAGGTGAAGGTGATGGCAGCCCTGCACTTCTTTGCCACCGGTACCTTCCAATAGACTGTGGCTAGTGTTGGTGGTATGTCACGAACTATGTTCAGCCGTGTGCTACGAGATGTCTTGGAGGGGATGTTGATTCACCTGGACTCCTACCTCAAGTTTCCTACACCAGGTGAACTTGCAGAGGTCAAGGATGCCACACATGTGGCCCTGATACCACCACGGGCACAGGAACAGACCTACTGCAACCGCAAACATTACCACTCTATCAATGCTCTTGTGATATGCCTGGCGGACATGGTGGTTACACATGTGTGTGTACGTTTCCCTGGTTCGGCCCACAATGCCTACATCATGAGGAGGAGTCGCATACCATTGATGATGTCACAGATGCCAAACCAGCGTGCCTGGCTTGTTGGTGTGTACTGTTTACCATTGAGTGTGTTTTGCGATGTTGTTTCCCCCCTTACATACTCAACTTATGTGTTATTCTTTGTGTGTCGGTGACTCTGGATACCCCAACATGCCATGGTTGCTGACACCCCTGAGGACCCCTGTGACAGCATCCCTGATGCGCTACAATGAGGCACATGGCAGTCCCAGGTGAGTCATCGAGCGTACCTTTGGTCTCCTGAAAAGCTGCTTTCGCTGCCTGGACAAGACCGGAGGGGCCCTCCCATATGAGCCTGCAAAGGTGTGTAAAATCATCATCGTCTGCTGCATGCTCCACAACATGGCAGTACGGAAGGAGGTGCCTCTCATCCAGGAAGACGACGACCAACAACCACCACCTGTGGAGGATCCTGGCCTGGGCCACGAGGCCAGTGATGATGATGATGAGGGTGACGTCCGCACACGGCTCATCAGCAACTTCTTCAGCTGAAGGTGAGTTCACAGGGATGTCATGTCAATGTCCTGAGTGAGCCTGTCATGTATTTGTGCAGCTCAGTTGCTGTTTGAGTTTGTCAGTGTGGTACTTGACTCGAAGCGTGCAGTGATGTGTCCTGTCATATGTTCTGTAGTCCACAATGGTGTTGACATGCTAAGTTGTTAGTGTGTAGGTCTCTTGTGACATGTCTATTGCATTTCCATCCTGTTCTGGTGTGCTTCTGACTGTGTCTCATTTCTGTCCTTCCCAAGGTACTTTGCCAGATTCCACCCTTAAAGCCCAATTTGACGACACTTGGTGACCCTGTGCCCACTGTCATGTGGATTCACCTTGATAGTGTTGTGTAATAAACTTGTTTCTGATTTGTAATGTACCGGTGCTTCACTTAGTAATGTGTGTTGTCTGCCTTCACACATCTGACTGACATTTGGTAACCTTACCTGTGGGCTTGTTGGCAGTGACTGTGGAAAGGTGTGGTGTCTGTGTATTCCACCGTATATCTGGCAACCATCTTTGTAGGCCAATGTGTCACATGTCCATGGTGAGTATGTGTTGTGGAGCACTATTGGTGTGTCTCCCTCATAGGTGTCACATCAACCTGAGTCACATAACGGTAATGACATTGCTGTAGAAGTCGGCGTGCACTGTGTGCTTCAGCATTTAATCAGCTCCATGACACATACCAAGTTGGAATCACAACATAGGCAAGTATAGTGTAATGGTGATTTTATTTACATACATGTGTGGAGATAGTGCTGTACATGAGGTTTAGAATCCACAGTTCACACATGAGTCCAAAATATTGGTAGATGAAATGTCCAGAGTGAAGTACACATTCATCTTCTACATTGGTACAACATGGACCCTCCATGTCATGATGGGGACCTGTGTCATGTGCAACAAGGTGAACGCTTTGCACACAAAGACCAACATCCAAAACGGGTTCTGGGTTCCTGGGGGATGTGCAGGGACAACTGTGGCTCACCTGTCCTTTTTCGGACGACCCCTCCTCTTCTTCTGTGGGGGATCCTCAGGAGCAGGCACCGACAGTGCATTGGAGTCTCCACCAGATTCATCCTTCCTCCCTGTGGCCTTAGCAGGTGTTGTTGCAAGAGATGTTGTGGGCACACAGGGATGTGTGGAAATATTTGTGCTGATCTGGCAGAGACAGGTCAATATGTCTATATGCAACGCCGTGAGTTTGTCCCACTTGGCCTCCATGCAGGCATGATGGGCAGCCTGCTCCTGCTGCTTGTCCTTGAGGACCCTGTCTACCTGGTTGAATCCTCCGGAGCTATCCTGGTACGCATCTACGATGCGTACCAGTTGGGGGTCATCAGGCAGTCCAGGCCCCTCTGCAGACCATGCCCTTGACCTAACACCACTCCCACCACCCCTAGACACAGGGGCTGCACCTGTGTTGGCAGGCACAGTTGACCCAGGGCCCCCTTGGCTGTTGCCACTGGTGTCATTGTTAGTAGCATCCTGGGTGACTGGGGCCCCTGTGCTGCTTGAACTTGGTCTCCTAGGTCGGTCCTTGTTGGCAGGGGTGTTTGGTCTGTGGGCAGATGGTGTTGACATGGATGCAGGGGGTGCAGGTGTTTCTGATGGTGAGGCTGCATGATGACTCACCCCGGAGGTTCCAGGTTGATTGTCGTCATCCGAAGAGGACAGAGAAAGTTCGACACCAGAGAGCGCATCCTCCACCAGAGTCTGGGCCGGGGACTCATCTTCACTTGGTGCTGAATCCCCAGTGGCACCTGTGTTTGGAAGAGACAGACATTGTAAGTTATGTTACTACAGACATCAATGGTTGACCTATGTATATTGCAACAGGGAGGGGGGGGAGAGGTACTGAAATATTATTCGTGTAATGGGTAGTACTAACAATGAAGGAGGGGGCAGTGGATCACAAATCCTGTGCATCAATGATATGTACATGTTTCATTCCTTAGTAAATTCTCTAACGGAATGGGGCCGTGCTACTTGGATTGCCGCCTCAGTGTACTGCAGCTGCATTTACTTTGGTTCACCTTTACTGCAAATCTGATGTGCCTCTTCCTGGAGGTTGACTGGCTGCTTTCCCAGTAGTGTCCAGAGGAGATTTTAGGTCTAGGATCACATGGGGCTTCTACATGTTGACCAACATTGACCAACCCCGGTGTGGTGGATGAGTAGCTGGCCCACGTACAACACCTTTGTTTGTAACTTCATACATCACAATGTTCAACATTTTTCCTTATCCTTTGGGTGTTGTATGGGTTTTTGACTCACAGCACTTGAGCACAAGCACACACTCTCAGTTTTCTCCTCTGGGCACCAGTGTGGAACCAGCCAAGTTACCTCCAGCTGGAGGCACAGCATATTTGCAACAAGGGGGAGCCAATGATGCTGCTGCTACAGTACACTGATACAGAAAAACATGATGTCACGCACTACGCAATGTGTGCATATGCGTGGCTTTCAATGGAGGCAACACAATCAGTTATGAACGAGGTTGCACAGGAGGAGTAGACCTTTCACCCCTCCTTGAGCTTGGTAACACTGTTTTATATACTTGACATTTGCAACGTGACGTCAGGATGCATGACTGAACACTACATTGTCTTCAGTTGTCACAGACAGTATCTGATGTTTTGGTAGCACATTGTCCTGCCAACATGGAGCCGTTCAATGTGCATGCTGATGTGTGCACATACCCAGCTCATGTATGGATTTCCATGTACATGGAAATTGTTACTCAAGGGCCATCGGGTGGCTGACACAGGAGTGTGATCCTTGTTCACATTTGACTCTGCTTCCCTGTGAGGGGGTGTGCCTGTGCTGACAAAATGTCTGACAGTGGAGTTCTGGTGTTTGTTGGAGCACATTTCCCAGCAGGGCCTTGTGCTCCCCACAACAGGACCCAGTGTTAGACATCTTGTCAGTCCATTTACACTCCCTGTGAGGTGAGCATGGTTCAGTGTGAGCTTGCTGGGCCATTTGGGTGGGTGGTTATAGTGAGCGACTGCAAGTCCCAGCATGCTCTGGGCTACACCCCCATTCCCAGCATGCCCTCACATCCCTCCTTCTGACTCTGCTTCCCTGTGAGGGGGTGTGCCTGTGCTGACAATATGGCTGACAGTGGAGTCCTGGTGTTTGTTGGTACACAGTACCCAGCAGGGCCTTGTGCTCCCCACAACAGGACCCAGTGTCAGACATCTTGTCAGTCCATTTTTACTCCCTGTGAGGGGAGCATGGTTCAGTGTGAGCTCGCTGGGCCATTTGGGTGGGTATTGTGAGTGACTGCAAGTCCCAGCATGCTCTGAGCTACACCCCCCTTCCCAGCATGCTCTCACTTCCCTCACTTCCCTTCTTCTGACTCTGCTTTCCTGTGAGGGTGTGTGCCTGTGCTGACAAGATGGCTGACAGTGGAGTTCTGGTGTTTGTTGGTGTAAAGTTCCAAGCAGGGCCTTGTGTTCCCCACAACAAGACCCAGTGTCAGACATCTTGTCAGTCCATTTTCACTCCCTGTGAGGTGAGCATGGTTCAGTGTGAGCTTGCTGGGCCATTTGGGTGGGTGGGTGTTGTGAGTGACTGCAAGTCCCAGCAAGCTCTGGGCTACACCCCCTTCCCAGCATGCCCTCACTTCCCTCCTTCTGACTCTGCTTCCCTGTGACGGGGTGTGCCGGTGCTGACAACATGGCTGACAGTGCAGTCCTGGTGTTTGTTGGTGCACAGTTCCCAGCAGGGCCTTGTGCTCCCCACAACAGAGCCCACTCCCAGAGTACTTGCCAGCCCATTTTCAAGCCCCAGTGAGGTGAGCATTGTTCAGAGAGGTGTTGATGGTGCAATTGTGAGGGGGTGCATTATCTGTGACTAAGCATGGGCGTAAAATCCGTTCCGCTCGCGGATTTTCGGCAAATTCGCAATCCGCGAACTCTCGCGAACTTGCCGAAAATTCGTAAAATCCGTGCGAAGCGGATTTTTTGCTTGGTCGCACTTGCCAACTAGAATACTATACAATTTCGCGGGAGTAAACACTTGCGAACACGTAGATGCGGCGGGCAACGACAATCTCGCAATTGCGAGATTGCAAAATTTGCAATTTCGCACAAGAAATCCACCAGCAGGCAGCATAAACCTTGAAAATTATGATTTTTATCAGAATAACTCCTCAGGTTGACATTTGCCTGCACTTTTTCTTTGCAAGGAGTCCATTTTGGGGGGGTGGGAGGAAGGAAGTGTCCCACAGTCTCCAACTTCCTGTTCCTGTCCAGCAGGCTCCTCCCAGTGCTTTCTTCATGTGCTGGTCACTTTGATTTGGTCTTGACCTGGAAGGATTACTTTTTGTGGATGCTGCTGGATATTTGGATTTTTGCAAAACTGAAAGCACTCAGCAGGTGCAAAAGTACAATCTTATCACTAGTAACCATTCCCTGTAGTGCTTCCTGAGGGGCCCCTTCAGAGTTCATTTGCCTACTTGCAACTATTCTATGACCATGCTCTGACCCTCACAGCAGGCTCAGAGAATAGCTACAAGTATACAACAAAGGTCCTGTTAAAAAAATTACACTGCAACAGAAAGCAATTACAGACAAAACTGAAAGCACTCAGCAGGTGCAAAAGTTCAATCTTATCATTAGTAACCATTCCCTGTAGTGCTTCCTGAGGGGCCCCCTCAGAGTTCAGTTGCCTACTTGCAACTATTCTATGACCCTGCTCCGTCCCTCACAGCAGGCTCAGAGAATAGCTACAAGTAGGCCACAAAGGTCCTGTGAAAAAAAATTGCACTGCAACAGAAAGCAAATTACAGATAAGGAAGCAGGTGCCAGCCAGACTGGAAGTTTAAATTCAGTGACACATTAATCAACCCCAAATTAATTCATTTCAGTTGAAGCAGGGCAGGTGTGCTTGCTTTTTTTTCACCCCGATAATCTACAGTGATAAACCAACCAGAGCAGTGATGTACCAGAGGGTGGCATGGGTGTACCAGAGGGTGGCAGTGGTGAAACAGAGGGTGCTGTGAACCTGTGATGATGAACCAGTCGTAGAAACAACATAGTCACGGCCGTTGCGAGCCGACAAGTAAGTTCGCAATTGCGAACTGGTACACAACCCTCGCGAACTGGCAGAAATCCTTGCGAACACAAAAAAACCCAAAAAATCCGCAAATTCGCGAGAGTTGGCGGATTGTGCGGATTGCGAATCCGTAAATACGCAAGTTCGCGGATTGCCAATTCGCAAAATCCGCCCATGCCAAGAACCCCATCATGCTTTGCTATACACTCACTTCACCAGCACACAACCACTATTCCTTCCTGTCAGTCAGCTTCACTGTGAGCTATTGGTTGTAGTGGCAGGGATGTCTGACAGTGTTAACTCAGATTAGTGCCACTGCCTTGCCCTATTTGTTGGTAGGTTTTTACATGCCATGACACAGTTACAATTCACTATGATGTGGCCATTATTGTGTTTGCCTGACTAGCATAGACTTCTTAGGCTGATTGACTTTTGTTTCCTATGCCTTTGCTATCACTGCATGGTTTCACAGTCCCTTTAACGGTGCTGTGTGTGTATTGCGACAAAATATTGGGCATATTGGTTGTGTACTCACCAGGCTCTGGTATGTCAGGTAGGCCATGGATACCCTCTGGTGGTAGTATTTTCCGCACCTTCTCCTCCCAGGACCTGAAGTAGACTGGTTTGGCAGGAGGGCCACTGCCGGTGACCTGGCTCAAGGCGTGTTCCTTCTGGAGGAGCTTCTTGACCCTCCTGCACACGTCATACCACCTGTTCTGGATGTCGGTCTTTGTGCGATACGCTAGGTGCTTGTGCGTTCAGCTTGTCCACGATTCTGTCCCACATCTTGGTTTTCTGTGACATGGGGATCCTTTGTACCAATGTGCCAAACAAATGTGGCTCCACTCTGAGGATCTCATCTACCAATATTTCTAACTCAGTGTCTGTGAACTGTGGATTCTTCTTAGGGGGCATGGTGATCGGTGGTGGTGAGGAGTGATGTGGGTGGGTGGGTGTGTGGGTGCAAGTGAGGGTGGGTGGGTGTCTGTTCTGTTAGGTGTATGTGTGAGAGCTTTTGGAGGAGTGCTGATGGTGTGTGGTTTCTGTGATGGGTGAGTTGTGTGTGTGTCTGTGGTTGGTGTCTCAAGTTGTTCTGTATTGGCTGCTCTGTTGTATTTGCAAAGGATCATGGTAGTGTTGTTTTGCCTTTTTATAGGTGGAGTTGTGGGTGTGTCTTTGTGTTTTTTTTATTTTTTGTGTATTTATTGACTTGGTCATGGCTTGACTGGTCCTTTTTTGTGTGTTTTTGGCATTGTTTTTGGTGGGCATGTAGAAGACGTTCTTCTGACCAAGTAGGACTCTCATGTTGGCTTGTGCGGGCTGCTCCGTGCCTTTCATGCTGATTGTGTTCTGTGTTGCATGCGAGTCTATCCCCGTGGTCTCTCTCGCTTCAGGTATGTTTTCGGTCCGGGTCGGTCGTGCGGCTTGGGCTCCGTGTGATTCAGTCTGATTTATTGAATTTGGCATCGTACTGTGTGGCTAGGACGTCGCATGTACGTATCGGTCGGGTTTATTCCAGGTTCAATTCGGTCGGTGCGGCTCGTGTCCAATTTCCGGTCGGGTGGCTGAATTTTGTACGGCTCGGTCGGACGGCTTGGTTTCCGTATGGCTCGGTTGTAAATCACAGGCTTTGCATCGTACTGCATGGGTGGTAGGGTGCCGGTAGATGTCAGTCGGACTCCGTTCTAAGTACGAGTCGGTCGGGCTGATTTCCGACCCGAATCGGAATCGGGATCTTAGTAGTAAATAGAGGAGGGACCAGGAGAATTGACTGAATAAAAAGATGAATACTTACTAATAAATGTGTGTGGTTTAAAGAGGAGTAAGGAGGAATTTACAGAGGGCTAATGAAGGGTTTATGGAGGGACAGGCACCCGCCCACAGAAGAGTAAGCCCATTGCTATTCACAAACTGCACTTTTAAAGATATTGGGACAGGTTGTGGGGTTCGTACTGGCCCTTGACACCAAACATTGTCTCCCTAGATCTTCTGAGCCACCAAACACTGTCTCCCTAGATCTTCTGAGCCTGTGAAGTTTGTGTGAGGAATCACGGTAAAAAGAGGATAGGATTCCTCAAAAATATATAAGCTTGGAATGTCTTACTGAATGGAGCTGTGATTGGTTCCTTCTATGCAAGCAACATTCTCATCAATGACATTGGAACATCTAAAGCTATAAGTAAACTCATATTCTATTTTTTTTTGGTGTCTTCGTCTTCTTTGGCTACAGGAAGGTGATGTTTTTTGTTTGAGTATGCACCGTCAAGAAGCAGAACACTGCAAATGCATGAAATTTCATTTTTACCTTATAGCAATCGCGTAGATCTGGGATTACAAAAGGCCTGGTGCTAGGTAAAGTTAAACACTTATATTGTTTCAAAGACAATTACTAGTTGTGCCTCACAATTTCACACAATATACAATAGAATACAATAAATCGGCCTGGGCAGACTAGGAACCAGGTGCATTTGATGGAGGCACCAAACTTGATATCCAATGCTATTTTTTGCATGTCGATCTTGGGATATGTGTATGGAGCTATATTGAAAGTTTTCCTTTAGGTGAGATTAGAATTATGTGTGCATGGGAAGAATGTGCCTTTTTCTGTAGGACATTTCTCCTTGCATCATATATTTGTATTGCACCTGGGTGTTGGAAGAGTCATGTGGCAATTACTTTGTTGGTCTGGTATTAGTACCATTGGAAGCTAATTGAGGAACAAACACAGATTATGTCTGATATTCATCATCAATTGTATTGTAATGTGTATTCTCTACTGTATGTAGATATCCTTGTTTGACCTGCTGATTTTTTATATTGAAGCAACTAGCTTCTGGGGACACGGCAACTATGAGACACTGGGACTAGTGCCACTTTGCAGATCACGCATCCACTTGGCCGATCTTTCCCGGCAGACTGTTGCATGCTGGGACATGCAGTGCATCGAACTACTGGGATGCTGTGTATGGCCATTAACAAAGAGGGCGGAGTGATCTAGGAGCAATTCAACAGGTGAACTTTCAAATCAATTAGTGGCACTATACTTTCCTTTTTAACTACGCTGGGCACTGAGGAGGCTACAAGACATCCGAAATGCATACGCCCGATGTGCCATCCTTTTGAAATAAAGAAACCTTCATGATCTTCCCGTTGTGGCCTCTGCCTTTCTATTCGGAGGGATTCTGGTGATATATATATATATGATATATATATATATATATATATATATATATATATATATATATCAAAAACAAAGGTTGCCCCCAATGGAGATATCACTCAGAGAGGAGTTACCGCACACACATCCCTGGCGGTGACAAAGTCGCTGCACTTGCTCAATCCCCTCATTCACCAAACGCGTTTCGGGCAGTGAGCTCTTGATCACTGGTGCAAGTAGAGACACAAAGGCAGCGCTGTGTTAGGAAACCATTTTAATTGAATAGAAGTCCCGCCTCAGTGGGCGTATTCCAGCATTGCATTGTGGTAGATGCAGTCAATATGCTAGACAAGGACCCCAGGTTATCCAAAGTACATCCAAGTGGGCGCCGCTGCCCCCGTTACAAGTTTGAAAATAGTCTGGATACAGTTCGTTTGGCACCAATATCTCCTAGAGATGAGGCCTCCTCGCTTCCACACGGTGCTGTTGTGAAACACCAGGATCCGCTATGATTAGCGGCGGGACATCTCCGCGACCGGGCTGGCCGCATAACATCAAAAACAAAGGTTTCCCCCAATGGAGATATCACTCAGAGAGGAGTTACCGCACACACATCCCTGGCGGTGACAAAGTCGCTGCACTTGCTCATTCCCCTCATTCACCAAACGCGTTTCGGGCGGGGAGCCCTTGATCACTGGTGCAAGTAGAGACACGATGGTAACTATGGTATGGTCCAGAAGAAGGTGATAAAGTAAATGAAAACCCATCGAAACGTGTGTTAACTGTTGTTGTACGCAGTTAGGTGACACTACACTGGAAGGAGAGAGAATAGGAGAATCCACTGGGGTGTGTGAGGGATGTATGTTTTCTCCAGACTGATGGTCATAGATTGTGTTGTATGGGGTACGAAGGGTTCGTTAAAGAATACAATAGATGGAATTTGTGATAAATGTTTATATCAAAATGTATACTTAGTAATATATATGTGATAATATGTAAATGATAACATTCGAGTTGTAAAAACAAGTTTAAAAGCAAGCATGGCACGTAATATGAATACAAAATAAACAAAAGATCATGAAGTATGCCAACAAACTATAGAGTATGGTCTGGGTCTGTTTCTGTAGGATTTAATAGGATTTAATCTGTTGTGACATTTTATACAGGCTACAAGGCCCTTTTGTATTGTATTTTCTTCTCCTATCCCCTCAGTCCATAGCCTGGTCCATTCATTATTAATCTTGGGGGAACCTTTCTGTTTTTGTGCCTCACAATTTGCTGGTTATTCTTTTTGTTGCCTAAATGAGGAAAATTCACATTAATAGTCACTATACAATGTTCTCCTCTTCCAGCTCTAGACCTTCTTCTCCTTATATAAAGCTGATGAGGAAGGAGGTGGAGCAGGAGGCAAGTTTGGCCGGCACAGGTAAGAGTGGTGGGGCAGGGGCAGAGCAGGGTGGGAGCAGTCGGGATAGATAAAAAAACTAAATAAATAACTAAAACCACTTACCTTGCGCTCACCGCATCACCGAATAGGCAATGCATCAAGATACGTGGTTTTATTTATTTTTTTATTTCATTTTATCTATCCCATCGCCTGTCGACTCCACCCCTCTTACCTGAGCTGGCCGCGCCTGGCAGGGGAAAAGGCTAAAGAGGTCTGTAATTAACATTCTTGCATCACTCAAAGAAAAATCATGCCTCTCTTATTCATAACAGCTGATACTTCACAGAGAGAAATAGAATCAAGCTGTATGTGCTCTGATGAAGAGAAGATAGACAAGTCTGTTGGAGAAAAGCCTGGAAAAGATTTTGAGTCATGTTAGTTGCAATATAGGCTTCCCTTCCTCTGATGCCCAGAGCATTATTAGGAGAGGTTCACCACGGACCTCTGAGAATCTAAGTTCTCGTGCCTACGACTCGAGAAAGCTTGGAGGAACAGCAAAACCCCAAAAGCACGCACCGTCTACAGGACCGCCACCACAGCACACCACCAACTCATCAGATCTACAAAGAGGAACTTCATCCAGAACAGAATTCTCTCCAACTTCAGCAACTCCAAGGAACTCTTCAACACCATACAAGAATTCGCCAGACCCCCCCAGCAAAATCTCTGACGTCTCTTCCTCGCAGGACCTCTACAACAAACTCGGCTCCTTCTTCCACCACAAGATCATGACACTCTACCACAACTTCGATGAACAGGACCAAGGCACCAACCCAACAACTTACTCTAGCAACTCCACTCAGTCGACCATCCCTCGCCTGGACCCCTGTCACCACAGAAGACACTGCAAAGACCATGATGAGCATACACTCCAGAGCACCCACTGGCCCCTGCCTGCTGCACAACTCCCACAGGGCCGTATCCGTCATCGCACCAGAACTACGATGGACAATCAACTGCACCCTCGAAACAGGCGTGTTCCACAATGACTGCAAATGCGCAGAAGTCGAACCCCTCCTCAAGAAACCCTCCGCAGACCTGACATCTCCTTCCTACCATTTGCCGCTATTGTCACTGAGAAGATTGTCAACATCCAGCTAACAAACTTCATAAAATCAAACGACATCCTCAACACATCTCAATCCAGCTTCCGCAGAAACCACAGCACCGAGACCACCCTCCTAGCTGCTGCGGACGACATCCGCACACTCCTCGACCAAGGCCACACTGCAGCCCTCATTCTACTAGACATCTCAGCCGCCTTCAACACCATCTCCCACCGCACACTAGCCACCAGACTCCACCACGCTGGCGTACAAGAAACCACACTAGACTGGATTTGCTCCTTCCTCGCCAGCTGAAGTGAAGGAATCAGACTCCAGCCCTTCCTCTCCGAACCCACAGAGATCAGATGAGGAGTCGCCCAAGGATCCTCCCTCTGCCCCATGCTTTTCAACATCTACATGGCCCCCCTCGCTAGTACCATTGTCAGAAAACATGGACTCAGCATAGTATCCTACGCTGATGACACCCAGCTCATCCTCTCCCTCACCAAGGAACCCAACATCACCAGGCACAACTTCCTGCATGGAATAAAGGACGTGCAACCTGGATGAGCAGCAGCTGCCTGAAGCTCAACTCGGAAAAAATGGAAATGCTCATCCTCGGGTCCACCCCCTCCATGTGGGACAACACCTGGTAGGAAGATACCTGGCAGGAAGATATTCACTATTTGCGATTTGGTATTACAGAATCTCAAATAGCGGGAGCTATTTCAAGGGTGCCAGGGTGTCCAAAGAACACCCTTTTGCACCCCTGAAATGTGCATGTGTGCACATGTGGCACACATCCATACCCTAAGGGCATGGATGTGTGTCACATGGCACTTTTACAAAAGCAAAAAAGAGTTTTTTTAAAGGAAATCGCTATTTACCACCAATTTGAAGTTGGTGGTTGTAAGAACTGGGACCACCAGTTCTCCGGGTGGTAGCTTGGCTCGAGCAGGAAGGCAACCAGGGGCATATGTGTAAAGTAGTTACTCAACACACTCCTCCACTGAGACGATAAGTGGGCACAATAATGGAGACCACACCAGTACTTTTGATTGAAAATCAATAGCTTTTATATAGGTTTCAGATCAAGGTAATCAATTCATCAACATTTCCTAGTATATTTCATTAAGGCATTCTTATCATGTGAGCACCATTAGCAAATCATCAAAATAACATAGCCTGTCGCAATAACCTGTCCAGCATCGGTCTAAGGTTTCAATTAATACAAGCCACCAAACATTTCATTTCATCAATCCCTTTGGCAAGAGCTCAATACTCAACATTTCATTAAGCTCTAAACAGCAAGTATTCACATTTCATTTGGTAAGAATAAACGGTTCAATATAGGTAATTCTCTGCATTAGGGCTTGTCCACTGCTGGACAAATCGGCAGGTAGTCAGGCATGAACAGTTAATGCAGCATGAAACTGTCACCATGCATAAGCAGTCAATGAGGTGAACGATCTTGTTATCAAATTGGCCCTAAACAGTTAATTCAGTATCAGCCTGATCCCCAGGCGTGCACAGTTACTTGGCCCAAGCACCCTTGATGCTTAAACCAGGCCTCACGGTCACTCGAGGCTCAATGGGGCCAACAGGGCCCAGTCTCCGTTTTCCCCTGGGGAGGAGCGAACTCGGGGCCTTGACCGGCCTTCCGTCCACCTCCCCGGGGGTTACCTGTGGTCTTCGGCTCTCCGGGGCCCTTGCGTGGACTCTGGGAGCAGGGGGGAGGGGCTCCGACCCGCCCGTTGGCCTCACTGGGCCAGCCGCGGTAACAGTGGCAGTTGTGGCGCTCCGGCGCCCGCAGAAGGACAGGCGCGGCGTGGGGGGCAAAACGGAGGGGGCTCTTGCACTCCACCACCCCCTCCGCGATGGATCCAGGCTTCCCCCGGGTGCCGGCCTCGATGTGAGGGGCATGATCCGGGCGGCCAATGGTTGCGCGGCACTGGCGGAGGCGTGGCCGATGACGAGGCCGCGCTCCCCGTCACATGAGGAGGAACAGCTTGCCTTCAGGCCTAGCGCGGCCTGGTACACTCAGTGCGGCGGCCCTCTCCTGGCATATGGGGGCCGCCGAGGGGGAGTTCAATGACGGCGCTGGACACAGCGTGAAGGGCAGGCAGCCGCGCTGCCAGGCCGGAAGCGCCTCGCGGGTGTTGCGTGTGCGGCGCTGAAGCCGCAGTCGCCAAGAAGTCTCTTCAGGCGCCTCAGGGGGCACGGACAACTCCGTGCCGTGGCGGTGTCACCCTGCCCACATTCGGTCTCCTAAACGCTGCGGGGGCCGGCTGAGTAGCGCTGCACACAGCCTGTTCGTGAGGCAGTCTAGCGCTTGGGGCACATTATAGCGCTTGCGTGGTGCATGACATGGGGGACACACCTGGCCATTTCTGACAGGAAAGGCAGTCTCTGTCACAGCGCTGTGCAGGGGACAAGTTACAGCGCTTTTCAAGTTATGCAGCAAGCAATGCAGGCAGGATGGAAAGCAGAGCAAGTCAGTCAGGGGGAGACAGGCAGGGCAAAATAGGCCAAGTTGGAGGCGGGGAGTGCACAGGGCAGCACAATCCAGTACCTGGTCGATCCCCCAGCAGTCTCTGGTTAAAGGCAAGTAGTCTTCTTGGCGCTTGGATGGTTCTGCGCCCATATGAGGTGATTTCTTGAAGAGGGGGGGCTTGAGTTGGAGGCTGGTTGAGTTTCCTCAGGTCACTGAAGATGGACCCTGGGGTCCCCTAACGCTGAGCCAGATCAGGGGCCAGACTAGGATACCTCACTCAGCTTAAGTGGCAGCACCTAAATCCTGTCACTCCCAGTGGCATAAGTTCCTAACTAGGCCCTCCCACCTAAATCTCCTGCGTGGGTTCCCCAGGCCAGTGACCACTCTCTAAGGCTGCAAAAATAAGCTCTGCCTTTCTTCTGGAAGGTTCCAGGAGCTTCCCCACTCTACCTATGGGCAGGGGATGGCAGGCTGGCATTGCAACAATGTATGGGGACCCAGCCAGCTCCTGGCAACTAGGGTGCTACACTAAAAAACCACGCTGCAGTAGCAGGGGCCAGTGGCAGCCATGTTTGCAGTAGAGAGCACCTGCACCCTAACATGGATTAGCCATGAAAAGGTGCCCGAAGACCTAAGGGCCAACAAAAAGAAGGTGGGAAAAATGAGGCAAGGGTGAAAAAAATAGGAAAAGACCACCCTAGGGCAGACAGGTCTAACATGCGTCCCCCCCAGCCGAAAGAGGGGAGAACTACCCAACCTCTAGGGAGTTCTCGTCGCTAAGGCGGAAAAACCAGGAGAGACCGTTAGCATTGGCGTGGTCAGCTCTGGGCCAATGTTCCACCCTAAAGTCCATCCCCTGTAGGGAAATGGACCACCTTAGCAACTGGGGATTTTCGCCTCTCATCTGCATGAGCCAGCGAAGGGGTCGGTGGTCGGTTTGAACTAGGAAGTAAGAGCCAAAAAGGTATAGCCTCAGCTTCTTCAAGGCCCAGACCACAGCGAAGGCTCCTCGCTCGATGGTACTCCATCGCTATTCCCGAGGGAGGAGTCTTCTGGAGATGAAGGCCACAGGTTGGTCTTGGCCATCATCGTTGAGTTGCGATAGCACAGCACCTACGCCGTGCTCTGAGGCATCTGTCTGCACGATTCATTCTTTTTGGAAGTCCGGAGCGGCCAGTACCGGATCGGTGCACATCGCGCGCTTCAGTATTTCAAATGCCTCCTGGCAAGCAGCCGTCCAGATCACCTTGCGTGGCTGCTTTTTGGACGTCAACTCGGTCAAGGGGGCCACGATGGTGCCAATATCCCTTGACGAACCTGAGGTAATAGCCAGTGAGGCCGAAGAACGCTCGGACCTCAGTCTGAGTTTTGGGGGGCTCCCAGGCCATGATGGTCTCAATTTTGGCCTGGAGGGGCTGCACCTTACCCCCGCCCACCAGGTGTCCCAGGTACACAACAGATCCCTGTCCAATCTGGCACTTGCTAGCCTTGAAGGTGAGGCCAGCATGTTGCAAAGCCTGCAGCACCTCCTGGAGAGGCTGCAGATGGTCCTCCCAGGTACTACTGAAGACAGCTATGTCATCCAGGTACGCCGCTGAGAAGGACTCCAGGCCAGATAGCACCTGGTTCACCAACCGCTGGAAGGTGGCCGGAGCATTCTTGAGCCCGAAGGGCATCACTCGAAATTGGAAGTGGCCCTCGGGGGTGGTGAACGCTGTCTACTCCTTCGCTCCATCAGCCATGGCAATCTGCCAGTACCCTGATGTCAAGTCGATGGTGCTGAGGTACTTGGCTGCTCCCAGCCGGTCAATCAGCTCGTCTGCCCGTGGGATCGGGTGAGCATCCGTCTTGGTGACAGAGTTCAACCCCCGATAGTCCACACAGAACCGAAGTTCTGGTGTGGTGCCCGGCGGGGCCGCTTTCGACACCAGCACGACCGGACTAGCCCACGGGCTGCTGGAGGGTTCGATCACCCCCAGCTCCAGCATTTAGGTCACCTTGATGGAGCGAGATTCAGAAATGTTTTTCATTTCAACTCGCAAAGTCACACTTCTATAAATAAATAATAGGACTAACAGTTGTGCTGTGTATGTATTAATTCAACCTAGTTTAAGTTGCATTTACACATGAAAAACGCGGGATACTAACATGTGTGCTCATAAACGTGCATTAAGTTGCATTTCCTTGTTTGTGAAAAATAATAAATTAATCGTGTCTATTTGTCATGTCAAAAATTAACTGCAGCTGTTCAGAATAAATGGCATGTGCTTATTTTGCTTCCCTGTCTATGTGGTGTCACTCTATTCTCTATAGGTGCATAAAGAACCTTGCTGGATAATATGAAGAATGGTAGATATGAAATGCTGCTTTATTTGTTTGCTTCTGCCAGGTAACTTAGACTAATGGGTTAATTATTAGCAATGGAGGGTGGCAACAGAACAAATTATATTACTCGCATTAATTATTTTCTTGTGTTTGTTTATACAATAGTTAATGAAAAAGGTTTCGGGCCTAGTGAAACTTTCCGTGCTTGCTAAAATCTGCATGGAGCCAGTCCATGATGGCAACAGTTTTCTCCGTCTGAAAAGTTTGTCGTGCTGAGATGACATTCTCTTAGCCGAACAAGGCCAAGGCCAGGAACCGGCGAAAGGCTTATGACATTCACGCATCCGAGGAAGCTAAAAACTTTATTTGTTGCAATTGTTGCAAACTGGAGGAAACTGCGTTGTTCGAAAACTGGAGACAATAGTCTCTAAGAATGATGACGGAACTATGATTCTGAAATGTGGTGACACATCGCCTGTCACTTTTGGACCAATTGGGGCTCTGATTTCAGCAGTGAAATTTACTTTTTCTTAGATTAGCTTAGCGTAGAAAGGTATAAAAACTCTTGCCCCGTGGAAGAGTTATGCTTCTCCTTGCAGACCTTTTGATGAGGGCGTTATGCTGTTGGACTTCTCTTGGAACACGTAAGAGCCCTCAAAGACTTTACTCTTTAATTTTCCTTATAGTTAGCATTAGTTAGGGAATTAGGTTTTGAAAATGCCAAAATGATAATCTTCATTTACAAATAATAATTTTGATTCATAATAAAATTGTCATCACTATTTGCAATGATTCAAATAAAAATGCTTTAATAAAATTTCTAATACATTTTCCAAATGAGTAGCTAATGAAAATCTTACTTTGGAAAACAAGCTGGTCTTGTTATTTTCATGGGAAAAGGTTACTCATAGCTAGATCTTATCGCCACAGTGGCTTAATTAGCTTGTAGGTTTGTGAAGTGCGATGAATTCATTTACCATGGTTGTATATAAATTTATATAATTTGTGAATAGGTTAATTAGGTCACATGATCCAGTTGGTTATAATATGTCATGTTAGATTTATGGCCCTTATGAGAGTTTATTGATTGATGGTGTATATAGTGGAGTTGGGTAGCGTTGCTTATGACATATTTCCAAAAGCCCGCTGGATCAATTTTTCTGTGATATCATGTTATCAGTGGGGGGTTAGAGTACCGTCAGGATTTCATGTATGTGTGGTTAGGGATACTTTCCGTTTGAAAGTGTGTAAATGGTTTTGTAATTCCGTTCGAGTCAAACTTTGAATTGCTACTTTATGTGCATTCAGAGGGAAGTGCGCTCGTTATTACGTGTGTGAAGGGTAGAGTAAAAGTTTACTTTATCGACAAATGCATATTCTGTGAGAATAGCGTCGTCTATTCCACGCAAAGAATTTCTCGTGTGTCTGTAAAAACTATCACCTTATTTAGAGAAACAGACAAATGGTTTGTTCTTTTGTTGTTGATTAATCAAATTTCATTGAAAAGGGCGTCTTTAAAATGGCGCTGTGAAAAGTTTTTGTGAAGGAGGGGTGAGCGCTGAGAGTGAGACGCGAGAAACCGCAGCGGCTGTGTACGTCACAGGGTCCGCGCAGGGATTGGGTACTGTGCGTCACAGGCTGTACTCTGATTGGCTCACGTGACTTTGTCGAGCTGAACGCTGATTGGCTTTGGTGGGAAGCTCTGTTTTTACTGGTTGAGCAAGGTGGTGACGTAGCTCGAACCTGATTGGCTTGTTGGTGTGTTTCGCGCACGGATTGGCTGGTGTTACGGAACAACCAGGAAAACATTTACGATCATTTCTGATTAAGCGGATTTGATTTAAAAATGGCTTATTACTTTAAACATGTTGAGAAAAAGACTTCGATACTTCAAAAATGTAAAAATTTTATTTCACCCGACAAGAAAATTCAAACGCGTGGTGGTAAATTACTTCATAAGTACAAGACACCTGCAGCGTATATGGAAGGTGAATATGGTTACCATACTGTTCTGTGGTTTGATGTTTGGAAAAATTACACAAAGGACGACGGCGTATTGGCTTGGCCGGATGATGGTTCATTTAATGTTAAAGTTTTAAGAAATTTGAGAGAGAAAATGTCAGCTCTAGTACCACGGCCTAGACCGACACAATTTGAGGCTTTGGTTGAATGGGAGGATGAGATGTTTCAACTTTAGAGAGAAGCAAATGGGATTAAGAGACCTCCAAAAACACCGAGTTACAGACGAGAAACGCATGAAGATAGAATGCGTATATGGAGACAGGGAGATATGTGTGATGGTCTCTATTTAATTGGGGAAATGGTTTTAGGGTCTCCAGGTGAAAAGAGAACTGAAAAGAAAAATAATGTTGTCATTGATAACGAATCAGAGGATCCAGTCTTAGAAGACATTTTTACGACAAATAATAAAAATGCCCCTTTGAGACAGCCTCGTTCATGGTCCACTCCAACGGTTTCTGCCGGAACCACTCCTAGTGCACCCCCAATAAATGATTCCCCAAAATTGTACCCAAATAATTGTGAATCTTTTGGAACTCCAGAACAGTTTGAGACAAGAACTAATTCTAGTGCTTATATTGAAAACAGAAGTTTTTCAATGGAAAGGGAAGGCCCTAGAAATCTGATGAGAACTGACAGGAATGAGGAAGTTGCAAATACTTCAGAATACCTGCGATCAAAAGAAAAATTAATTCAGCAGATAACCAAGAGCATGGAAGCAGTGACAGTTCCAGTAACGATTGGTCCTGTTCAGCCTGTTTTGATCAAAAAGAAATTAAACAGCCAGGTTTAACAATTCCAGTAAATGCAGAAATTCAAAAAGTTGCTGAACATTTTTATTCAGATTTATCTGAAATAAATCGTGAAAAATCAAGGATGCCTGACTTGACTTTTAATCAAGGTTCTTTTAACCAGACACCAATGGGTGCAGAGTCAGATGCTGAATCTCCTGAGAAAAGAGAATCAAATTCAAAAACTTGATGTTGCAAAACTAAAAGCAGATTTGGAAGAATTAATAATTGGCACAATTGGTCCTGACAGTTTAAAATTTTACCGAGATGATGAACTCCTGTTCATCAGCAAAAGTATGCAATGGAAAATAAAGAATAAATATGATCAGCTGGAGGAACTGGCAGAGGAATTAGAAATTGATTTGAACAAACAGAAAAATCTGGGAAAGCATTACAGATTAAATTTTACAGAAAAAGACATTGAAAATTTCAATACAGGAGGAAGAATTACACACATAAAAGAATTGATTGTTTACATCAAGAAATTGGGTGACTTGAGTAAATGGAGAGTGAAATGGACCAAAAGGAAGGAAGATGAGAGGTTGGATAGGTTGGATAATTTGTCTAAACAGTTTCCGATGAGAGAAATTGCAGGTGGAGGGTATGTACATGTTCCTTGGACTAGACAGGACATTCTGCTCTTTACTAATGATTTTCCTCGGCTGAGAGAAAAGCCTGTGGAATGGTACCGACAAGTAGACAGGTTTATTAAAGTCTCAAAAGTTCTGTGGATTGATTTGGATGGCTTTTTCGACATTGTTGTCCCATCAGATCTCTGGACAGAATGCAAAATTGCTATTGGATGGCCAAAAGCTGAACCAGATCGAGTTAAAGATACAGGTGCTCCAGCACCCGAGGTCATGGAATTTTATGAAAAAGTGATTTACTGGTTGAAACAAAAAATTGCCCCAAAGGAAGTAGATTGGTTTAAAATAGACAGAACAAACCAGGAACCGAAAGAATCAGTTCATTCCTTCTATGAAAGATTATTATTGGTTTTCAAACAATACAGTGGTTGTGAAAAATTAGATGAAAAGGATATGAGCCATTTTATCTACAGGTTCGTATATGGTCTCAGACCAGAAATTGGAGAAATGATCAGGAATAATATTGTCGGATGGCAATCAAATTCAGTCGATGATATTTTGAGGAAGGCAAAATACTGCAGTGATGAGTTAGAGGCTAAACAAAAGAAATTAAAGGAAAAAGCAATGTGGGCACAGGTAAAGGTAGCTGAGCAACAGATTGCAAGTCTTGAAAATAAAAATGGGAATTTTGTGCAACATGGAAATTTTGTGCAAAATCAGAATCAGGGTCAAGGAAAGTTTAAAAATAATTTCAATAATGCAAATAAGCCAAAGTTTAATCCAGAAATTGACGAATTAAAACAAACTATGCCTTGCTTTAACTGCGGGGAACTTGGACATTGGAGAAATGAGTGCAAAAACCCACCCAGAAAATTTAAAAATACATCATTTAACCCACAGATGCAGAATGATGTTGATCTGCAGCAACAGCTGCAGCTGCTGCGTCAAATGAGTGAACTGAGTCTTCAGCGACAGCTACAACAGCAGTTGACCCAGCAGCAGAATCAGATTCCACTGCCTCGTTTCCCTAACTGTGGGGGAGGTCAAAAATTCAATCCAGATATTGGATTCAGCGGATGTGATCAGGTAATAAGAAATCAAAGACTAAATTTGCAAAGTGCATCAGGACAATTTTTGTTAATAGGAAACAAAGAAAGCGATTCTGATGACTGCTTCTGACGGTGCCCGAGAGAGGGGGAAGAGTGTGTAATTGGAGCCACTCTTGAGGTTGACCAGTCTGGTCCATTTGTAAATGGAAAGGTGAATGATGTAGAGATCACTTTTCTTGTGGACACTGGTGCTACCCGTTCTACTGTTAGATCAGTGGAAATTGAAAACCTATCTCTCTCTGGGGATACCATCCAAGTAGTCAGAGTCAGCAATCAACAAATGAAGACTGATCTTACTGATCCTGTGAATGTGGAAATAGGCAATTTCAAAGACAAACACAGATTTGTAGTTTGTAATAGCAGTCCAGTGAATTTACTAGGAAGAGATATATTGTGTAAAATGAATTGCTGGATATATTGCTCACCTGGTGGAATTGAATTACAAACCATGGAGGAAGATGGGTTGTACAGACTGACTATGCTAATGATTGAGGCAGAAGAAGAGAAATTGTTTCCTACCTTTGATAAAGAAAATTTACCAGAGGAATTGAAAGAGACAGTTAAATCTGAGATTTGGGATTTGACTGGAAATGAGATGGGTCTGATGAAACATGTCAATCCAGTCAAAATCACAGTGAAGCAGGGAATAGATTTTCCAAACATTCCTCAATATAAAATGAAGGCATAAACGATTGAGGGTGTTATTCCTGTAATTGAAAAATTCATCAAGCCAGGTGTTTTGAAAGAAATTGAGAGCAGTCCTTGTAACTCACCGATTATGGGGATCAAAAAGCCGAATGGAACGTACAGAATAGTTCAGTATTTGAGAAAAATTAATCAGATTGTCGTTCCTTGTTGTCCAGTTGTTCCAAACCCTGCTGTCATTCTTTACCCGATTCCACATGATGCAGAATTGTATACTGTCATTGATCTTTGCAATGCGTTCTTTGCTGTTCCATTGCATCCAGAAAGCCAGGAAATCTTCGCTTTCCGGTTCCAGAGTAAGACCCTCGCATGGTGCAGAATCCCTCAAGGGTATACAGAAAGTCCTTCTATCTTTAATGAACTGTTAAAGAGATCTTTGGAAGATTTGAATTTGCCAGGCAGATCGACATTAGTGCAGTATTTTGACGATCTGTTGATCGCAGCAAAAACGAGAGATAATTGTGTGACAGACACGATTACAATTTTGAATCATTTGGCAGATGAGGGACACAAAGTGTCTCCTGCAAAGTTGCAGTTTTGTAAACAGGAAGTAAAATTACTTGGTCATAGAATTGCAAAAGGAATGAGACAGGTGACAATCGAGAGAATCAAAATGATTCAGGGAATGCAACCTCCAAAAACACAAAGACAGGTGAGAATGTTCCTGGGAATGGTTGGTTACTGTCGTCAGTGGATTAGTGGATTTTCGGTAATTGCAAAACCACTACAGAGACTGACAAAATCAGATGTGAAAGATCCAATTGTTCTTACTGACATTGAGTTGGAAGCTTTTGAGAAACTAAAAAGAAGCCTATGTGAAGCTCCAGCTCTAGGCATGCCAGATTATGAAAAGGGTTTTGGACTGTATTGCAGTGAAAGAGAAGGATGTGCTTTGTCTGTGTTAATTCAGAGACACGGTAACATGAGAAAGCCTATTGCTTACTTCTCAGCAGTTCTTGATCCTGTTGCAAAGGCCTTACCAGGTTGCTTAAAAGCAGTTGCAGCAACAAGTGTTAGCCTGGAGCAAAGTGAGGGAATAATTATGGGATTTCCTGTAAAAGTCTATGTTCCTCACTCAGTTGAAATTCTCCTTACAAGGAGTAAAACGCAGCACCTGACAAAAAGCAGACTGACCAAATACGAGAAGATTATTCTGGGATCAGATAATGTGTCAATTGCAAGGTGTGTGAATTTAAATCCTTCCACACTGTTACCTGACACTGAAAATATTGATGAAAATGACGTGGAGCATGAGTGCTTGGATGTCATGGAATACTGTACCAAGCCAAGGCAGGATATTAAAGATGTACCATTGCCTGAATCAGATCATGTCTTCTTTGTGGATGGCTCCTGTCTGAGACCAGAGGGAGGTGTTTTGAAAGCAGCATACTCAGTCTGCACAGTAGCAGATGTTGAAGAAGCTTCATGTCTTGAAGGAATTCGTTCAGCACAGGTGGCTGAATTAATTGCTTTAATTCGTGCTTGTGAAATTGCAAAAGACTTGAGAGTTACCATAATCACAGATAGCCAGTACGGATTTGGAGTTGTGCATGATTATGGACAGCTCTGGTCTCAGAGAGGCTATATGACGTCAACAGGTTCTCCAATCAAAAATGCAGAATTTATAAAAAGATTAATTGATGGCATTCAAATGCCAAAAAAGATTGCTGTGGTAAAGTGCGCAGCACATCAAAAAGGTGAGGATTTTATCACCAGAGGCAATAATTATGCAGACGAAATTACTAAATTCTGTGCAAGAAATGATTATGCACTCAATCGGGGAAAGAACAAAGACTTTGGTTCAAGTTCATTGATGCTAACATCTGTTGTTGAGACATGGGAAGAAATTAGGGACTTGCAAAATGAAGCTGATGATGATGAGAAAAACACATGGTTGAGAGCAGAATGTAGGCCACGAGATGAAGATGGTGTTTGGACCTACAAAGATGGCAGAGTAGTCTTACCAAATTGCATGATTGCTGACATGGCCAGAATGTATCATGGCCCTGGTCATATTGGAAGAGACTCTATGATTAGGCTTTTCAAAGAGACATGGTTTAATACCAAGTTCAGGACAATTGCAGAATCACTTTGTCAGAGGTGTTTGACTTGTCAACAAATTAACCCAAACAGGAAATCAGTTGTGGGAACGGGAGTAATAGGACGGGAGGGTGGTCCTTTTACCAGATTACAGATGGATTTCATTGAGATGCCCATACACAACTGTTTGAAATATGTTTTGGTGATTATGTGCTTGTTTTCAAATGGGTAGAAGCATTTCCCACACGTCATTGTGATTCAATTACAGTGGCTAAGTTGCTTCTTAGAGAGATAATACCCAGGTATGGTTTCCCAGTCACTATTGAGAGTGATGGAGGGGGACATTTTGATAACAAACTGATGAAATTGATTTGTGAAGCATTACACATTGAGCAGAAAATACATTGTGCATACAGACCAGAGGCATCTGGAGTAGTTGAGCAGATTAATGGAACAATAAAAAATAGAATTGGAAAAATGTGTCTTGATACAGGTGTAAAGTGGACAGATGCTCTTCCACTTGTTCTGATGACTTTGAGAAGTACATCAGATAAAAAGACAGATCTGAGTCCTCACGAAATCCTTATGGGTAGAGTCATGAGGCAAGCTTATGTACCTGTAGGAAAACTGTTAAGCATTAATGACAGTGCAATTTTGGAGTATTGTAAGCGTCTGTCTGACGTAGTGACTTCTGTGTCTAATCAGGTGGGAACTGAAGCACAATGAAAAGACAAAGTGCAGACACATGATCTGAGACCTGGAGATTGGGTCAGAATGAAGGTTCACCGAAGAAGGAATTGTTTGATCCCGAGGTGGCAGTAACCGAGGCAGGTGATCCTTGTTACAACAAATGCAGTGAAGTGTAGAGGATTGAAAAGGTGGATACATCCAAGTCACACTATTCCAATTCCTACACCTGAAAACTCTGATGAAGAAAGTGATACGACAGATGATTCAGACTCTGAAGAAGAAGTAGAAAGAAATCCAGATATTAAAGATCGACAAAGTGGTCGACATCTGGAGAAACCATCTGTGAATGGGGATTTGATTGGAAGAGACTTGAAGATTATTGAAATAGATTCTGGAGATGAAACTAATCTGCTAGACAAAGAATCAGCAGAGGAAGCAGAAAAGGAAACAGGTGAAGAGAAAGAACCTGATCAAGCTTCGAGAAAAGAAAAAGAAACAACAGAAGAGACTGAGCAAGTTCAGAAAAAAGACCAGGAGGGTATCGAAAGGCAGGAAACGAACTCTGAAAGCAGGAACACGAAATCCGGATCTGGGAAGTTAAAGGTGATTGAAGAATGGAGGAAGACGAATTACCGAGTACCAGTGATGGGAGAAGGAGTGCTGTTCCTAACGGAGTAAGGCTGCCGATTAGAAAAGATCCTGGGATAACAATTGAAATTTCTGACAGTGACTCTGGAGAAAGTGATGAAGAATGTCAGAAAGGAGGAGTGAAGAAAAGATCATGGAAAACAGAATCTAATGAGTCTGAGCCGAAAAGAAAAATCTTGAGAAAAGGAGAGACTTGGCCTACTGAAAACGAAGGGTTGAGAGTCAGGTTAGTGAAAAGATCGAAAGAGCAGGTGAATGAAATCACTAGTCAGGGGGATCCTGATAAGAAAGCTGAAAAAGGGAAGAAAATAGAAGTGATTTCTAGAAAGACAAAAAGAGTTTTGAAACCGAATCAGAAATATAAGTCTCCTGAGTGGGCTTATATAATAATACCACCTGTAATTGAAATAAACAGCAGCAGTCAAGAAGAAGTTGAGGACAATAGTGACAACGATTGAAATACTAACCTGTTAGAATTTAGGACTAAGTTTAGGTTTCTGTTCTTGGCGCAAGGCTGAAGAAATTGTGTTAGGTGACACAAGGTCGAAGAAATTGTATTCAGTTGGAGAATAACTTGTGACGCAAGGTCAAAGAAATATTGTTAGAGGGTTTTTAAAAAAAAAATAAAAAAAAATTTAAAAGGGGGTGTGAGGTTTTAGAAAATGTTGATTTTTTTTTCTTTTTTGTAAATAAGTTTGAAAAAAAAAAAAAAAGATGCCTTATGTAATGGCGCGTGGTACTTCAAAATGTTCCATTTTCAAGAAATGCTGTAAGATGACTCTGGTGTGTGTGCTCATATTAATTCTGCTCTGGTTAGTTTTAGCTGTCATCTTTCCTTTCGGGATCGATAAGGAGAGGTACAAGGTTAATATGACAAGCAAAGCTTCAGTTAGTTAAGACAAACATAGTGCAACACACAAAGCTAATAAAGTTATTGATCACAGACCAGATGTTCATCAGGACAGGTCTGTTGGTGATTTTTCTAGCAATACATTTTCATGGCTTTTGGGAGAGTACATTAAGGTCATGGGTGTCAAAGATTGCTACATCTGTGTGAAGTTGCCTGCTTCTGTTTCTTAGGGAGTGACATACAATATGTTTCCTCTTACTTATGGCATAACCTGCAGTGTGATAGCTAGCTTATTTTACCAGACTGGTCGGTTGGAGTATTATTATTCCAACTATGATGAGATTTTTGCTAATCTGAAAATAGAGAATGCTTTAAATAAACATAAACAAGCCAAACAGATGAGGGATTTCTTTTTAGTAACTAATGAGCTCACTTATGAGTATGCATACAGAAATAACTTAACTTGCAAATTGAGAGCTGAGGAAAAGACTTTCCTGAATCTTGTTGAGGAGAGAAGGGCGATTTATAAAAGAAATGAGATGGTCAAACAGACCAAATCAACGTTTTGGCAGAAGGAGGATGCTAAGCTTAATGGCAAATCTTTTGACAATGTTGCAATTCACATAGACAAACCAATTAGTGGCAAGCTTTGCATTAGGAGAGATAACGCCCTGTTTGATAATTATTTTGTAGGAGCTAGCGATTGTGAGGACACTTACCAAATCATGGGGGGTTGGGGATTCAAAGGTGGCAAAGATCCAATTTTTCCTGGGATCTATTTTGTTTGTGGAGATAAGGCTTATTATAATCTCCCAGATCATTGGTACGGGACATGTTTTGTTGGTCTTCTGTTCCCCAAGATTTTTCATGTTGACAGAAATGCAGAAGGTTCTTTTGAAATCAGTGGCCATGCAAACAGATATAGGAGAGAAAGTTTCTCAGAAATTTTGGGAGACATCTTTGAGGCAGTGATACCATTAGTAGGTATAACCCTGAATGCAGGAAGAATCAGAAAATTGTCTACAATTGTTGACAGATTGTCCACTGACACAGCAGGTGGTTTTCAGTTAGTAGATGTGGAGGTCATTGCGGTCAGATCAATGGCGATGCAAAATCGCCTTGCTTTAGACATACTCCTGGCAAAAGAGGGAGGAGTCTGTGGCATTTTACATGTACAGCATTGCTGTACTTACATTCCAGATGAGAGTAAGAATATTGAAATGTACATTAGAAACATCACAGAGATGCACTCAGAAATAGTCCTCTTAGAAGAGGATGATTTTTCAGAACGTCTTTCAAAAAGAAAGCAATCAAAACCTGGTTTCAAGAGATTGGTGGATCATTTCTTGGCAAGATTCTAACACCTTTGTTTGTGATAATTTTTGTGATAGTTTTGACAAAGATCAGTTGCATGTTACACAAAAGAAAGAAGCACATGAGGGAAAAGAGAATAATTTATAAAATCAAAAAGGAGCAAGAGAAAGAGATAGAGCTTGAGGAGTTGCGCAGAGCTCAATATGAAAGTTGCAAAGAATTTGCTGAGACAAGTCTTTAGAAAATACTAACAGAATGAAATTGAACCATTTTCGTTTGAGATAAAATTTACCAAATTTTTGGGAGTGGTGTGGTGATTGGTTAATCACCAGATGAGGGAGTTGATGGAGCGAGATTCAGAAATGTTTTTCATTTCAACTCGCAAAGTCACACTTCTATAAATAAATAATAAGACTAACAGTTGTGCTGTGTATGTATTAATTCAACCTAGTTTAAGTTGCATTTACACATGAAAAACGTGGGATACTAACTCTTGTGCTCATAAACGTGCATTATGTTGCATTTCCTTGTTTGTGAAAAATAATAAATTAATCGTGTCTATTTGTCATGTCAAAAATTAACTGCAGCTGTTCAGAATAAATGGCATGTGCTTATTTTGCTTCCCTGTCAATGTGGTGTCACTCTATTCTCTATAGGTGCATAAAGAACCTTGCTGGATAATATGAAGAATGGTAGATATGAAATGCTGCTTTATTTGTTTGCTTCTGCCAGGTAACTTAGACTAATGGGTTAATTATTTGCAATGGAGGGTGGCAACAGAACAAATTATATTACTCGCATTAATTATTTTCTTGTGTTTGTTTATACAATAGTTAATGAAAAAGGTTTTGGGCCTAGTGAAACTTTCCGTGCTTGCTAAAATCTGCTTGGAGCCAGAGTGAGTCCATGATGGCAACAGTTTTCTCCGTCTGAAAAGTTTGTCGTGCTGAGATGACATTCTCTTAGCCGAACAAGGCCAAGGCCAGGAACCGGCGAAAGGCTTATGACATTCACGCATCCGAGGAAGCTAAAAACTTTATTTGTTGCAATTGTTGCAAACTGGAGGAAACTGCGTTGTTCGAAAACTGGAGACAATGGTCTCTAAGAATGATGACGGAACTATGATTCTGAAATGTGGTGACACGTCGCCTGTCACTTTTGGACCAATTGGGGCTCTGATTTCAGCAGTGAAAATTACTTTTTCTTAGATTAGCTTAGCGTAGAAAGGAATAAAAACTCTTGCCCCGTGGAAGAGTTATGCTTCTCCTTGCAGACCTTTTGATGAGGGCGTTATGCTGTTGGACTTCTCTTGGAACACGTAAGAGCCCTCAAAGACTTTACTCTTTAATTTTCCTTATAGTTAGCATTAGTTAGGGACTTAGGTTTTGAAAATGCCAAAATGATAATCTTCATTTACAAATAATAATTTTGATTCATAATAAAATTGTCATCACTATTTGCAATGATTCAAATAAAAATGCTTTAATAAAATTTCTAATACATTTTCCAAATGAGTAGCTAATAAAAATCTTACTTTGGAAAACAAGCTGGTCTTGTTATTTTCATGGGAAAAGGTTACTCATAGCTAGATCTTATCGCCACAGTGGCTTAATTAGCTTGTAGGTTTGTGAAGTACGATGAATTCATTTACCATGGTTGTATATAAATGTATATAATTTGTGAATAGGTTAATTAGGTCACATGATTCAGTTGGTTATAATATGTCATGTTAGATTTATGGGCCTTATGAGAGTTTATTGATTGATGGTGTATATAGTGGAGTTGGGTAGCGTTGCTTATGACATATTTCCAAAAGCCCGCTGGATCAACCTCACCCTGGATGCTGTTCTTCACTTTCTCGGACAGTCGGTAAGACTTGGCTTTTACTGGTGGACTGTCCCCTGTGTCCACATCATGGGTACACAGATGGGTAATTCCAGGCATGAGGGAGAACAACGAGGTGTGCTGCACCAGTACCTGGCAGCAGTCCCTCTGTTGCTCTGGGGTCAAGGATGGGGAGAGGACAACTCCCTCCACTGAACCATCCTTCTCCTGAGCCGCTAGAAGGTCTGGAAGAGGCTATCTCTCCTCCTCGCTCCCATCTGTCACCATGAGGAGAGCAAGCTCCGATCGCTCATGGTGAGGCTTCAGGCGGTTGACGTGGAGCACCCGATGGGGCTGACGGGGGGTCTTCAAGTCCACGACGTAGGTGGTCTGGCCTCGATGCTCCACAATCTCGTACGGACCAGTCCACCGGTCCTGGAGGGCACTAAGCTCCTCAGGCTCCATGACCCACACCTTCTGTCCAGCGTCCAACTCCACCGTCCGAGCGTTGCGGTCATACCACTCCTTCATGACGGCTTGGCTAGCCTCTAAGTTGTCTGAGGCTTCCTTCCACAGCTTGGCCATCTGGCTGGGAACGCGAGCATGTAGCTGACAACATCACGGGGAAGCATCTTCGAAGTCTTCTCCCACCCTTCTTTGACAAGACTGAGGGGTCCCCTAACGGGATGGCCATAGAGCAATTCGAAGGGGCTGAACCCGACTCCCTTCTGTGATACCTCGCGGTACAAAAACAGCAAGCAAGGGAGGAGGATGTCCCATTTCCACCTCAAGTCCTTGGGCAGGCTCCGGATCATCCCCTTCAAGGTCTTGTTGAAGCGCTCTACGAGCCCGTTAGTCTGGGGGTGGTAAGGAGTGGAGAGCCGATAGGTCACTCCGCACTCCTTCCACATGGCCTGCATGTAGGCCGACATGAAGTTTGTGCCCCTGTCCGACACCACAACCTTGGGGAATCCCACTCGGGTAAATATCCCCATCAGGGCCCGCGCCACCACAGGTGCAGTAATGGTCCCCAGAGGGATAGCCTCCGGGCACCGAGTGGCGTGGTCCACCAAGATGAACCGGTGTCCTGCAGAGGTCGGAGGGTCCAACGGCCCAACGATGTCAATACCGACCCGCTCTAAGGGGGTCCCGACCACCGGGAGCGGTTCCAATGGGGCCTTCACTTTGGTCCCCATTTTGCCACTTGCCTGGCAAGTCTTGCAGGTCTTGCAGTAGGTGTCAGAGGCAACCCTCATCCTGGGCCAATAAAAATGTGGGACGAGCCTCGCAAAGGCCTTGTCCTGGCCCAGGTGTCCAGCCAAGGGTATCTCATGCGCCAATTCCAACAAAAAGGCCCGGTTGCACTGGGGGACTACTAAAGCCCTCAAGGATCCATGCACCGGAACCTTTGGCTCACTGTACAGGAGGCCATCCTCCCAATAAACGTGATAACTGCCGGTCTCTCGGTTGACCGTTTGGGCTTCGGCCTGTCGCCGCATGCCTTCAAGCGTGGGGCACTCCTTCTGCGCCCGACAGAATTCCTCCCGGGTAGGCCCTCCTTCCACATGCCACTCGGCAAGGATCGGCAGGTCACCCACGGGAACGACATCCACCTCCACAGACTCCGGGGGTACCTCCGCGGGCTCCCCATCCACCACACGGGGTGTGTCCTCCACCACATTCTCCTCTCCACGACCAGCATTGGGTTGGGCCGTTGTCTCAGGCTCCAACCCGGGTTGAGCTTCTTGCCGGGCAGCCATGGACCGCGTGACTACGCAAGTCCACCCTGGTAACCCCAGCATCTCAGTGTGGGCCTTAAACTCCACTTCCTTCCAGGCGGTATGTTCCAGGTCGTTACCTAGCAGACAGTCCACAGGCAAGGCAGGGTTGATCGCGACTCTCAACGGGCCTTTCACTCCTCCCCACTCAAAGGGAACTTGAGCCACGGGATAGTAGCTCATACTGCCGTCAGCCAACACGGCCGGATGGAACACATCAGGTACTACCTGCTCAGGGGACAGCAGCCGCCTCAATACGGTGGTCATGCTGGCTCCTGTGTCCCTCAGAGCGTCCACCTCCTCCCCATTGACCTTCACCCTCTGCTGGTACTTAGCAGTATTCGATGGTAAGGGCGTCACTGGGACCATCTCTCTATTCCCAAGTGAAACCAGGGTCAGGCCTGTCCACTCCCCTTCCCTATCTAGGGGCAGCTCCACCCCAAGCGCTACACTAGGCACCCCGGGACTCTTGCCACCAGTGGGGGCTGGGGGTCGTTTGCGACACTGGGCATCTCCCTCTCCGCACTCATAGCACCAGACCACTTTTGGCTGCTGACTCTTGTCAGGGTAAGTGGGTTTTGGGGAACAGTTCCGAGGTGGGGTACCTACTCCTCTCCCAAACTGTCTAGTTTGTGGGCCTCGTGAGAACTCCATTCTTTTATCTCCACCCTCTTTCTTCTGGGGGGCGCCCTGTCCGCCTTTCGGGCCATCTCCCCCGGGGCCCTTGTGTGACACCCAGGTGCTAACCCAAGTATCCGCCTCCTCCGCAAGCTCACGGGGATCAGTAAGCTTGCGGTCCACCAGATGTTGGCGCAGCTCCGGAAAACACTTATCCAAGAGGTGCTCTCTCAAAAAAAGATTGTACAGGCCCTCATAATCACGCACCTCGCTGCCACGCACCCAACCATCCAGAGCCTTAGGGGCTGATTAAAAAAAATCCACCCAATTCTGCGTGGACAGCTTATGGCTGCCACGGAACCTCTGGCGATACCTTTCGGGGTTGAGGCCAAAATGTTTAATGAGCGCCTCCTTCATGGGGGAATACCTGAACTGGTCTGCCTTATCCAAATACAGGAGGGTGTCCCTGATGTCAGGAGGTATATAACGGTACAAGCCACCTCCCCAATGTTTCTCATGCACCCCATGGGCAGTCAAGGCCACTTCATATGCCTCCAACCACCTTGCAATGTCATCCCCCTTGGTGTAGCTCGCTATCACCTCCTTAGGTAACCAGAATCTGGGCTCCTGCTGAGCCTCTGGTACGCTGCCACCATTCGGACTTCCTGGCGCACCCAACTGTAATGCCCTCAGCTCCATTTCCTTGAGCTGGAGCTCGTGCGCCAATTTCCTTTCCTCCATAGCTAGTCTTTCTCTCTCCAAAGCCAGCTTCTTATCTTGCCTTTCTCTCTCCCTCTCGTGCTCTAACTTGGCAAGCTCCCACTTCAATCGCCTCTCCTCCCTCCTGTCCTCGTACTCCTGTGACCACACACTCCCCCTGGATACACTACTCCCTGCCCCGGAACGTCTTCCTGGCAACACATTGTCAGACATATCAATGTTGAGCAGGCTTGGGTCTTCTTGAGTGTCCCCCTCCCCTTGTGTGACCTCTCCCTCCTGTTCCTCATCCTCTCTCTCCCCTGGGTGGGCCCTTACCCATGTCCTCAAGGCGGTACGGAGCTCTTCTTTTACAGCTCTCTGCCCCACCGGCACCTCCATCCCCTGACAAAACTCCCTTAACTGCACTACCGTGTACCTATCAAGGTCAGCCAGCTGGAACTCCATTTTGTCAAGTGGGGACCCAGGTAACTTGGAAGGAAGATACTAGGACGTAGGCAACAATGCTGGGTCAACACAGGTCCCTACACACTTTGCAGGCTAGACAGTGGTGGGCAATTGAGTAAGCTTGTAGGCACAATAGGTGTCCTATTAATTGCAGCGCACTCTGTCCCACTGGAGGGTGCTGGTTAGCTACAGGTCCTGGATCCCACCGCTCGCCAACAATGTAAGAACTGGGACCACCAGTTCTCCGGGGGGTAGCTTGGCTCGAGCAGGAAGGCAACCAGGGGCATATGTGTAAAATAGCTACTCAACACACTCATCCACTGAGACGATAAGTGGGCACAATAATGGAGACCACACCAGTACTTTTCATTGAAAATCAATAGCTTTTATATAGGTTTCAGATCAAGGCAATCAATTCATCAACATTTCCTAGTATATTTCATTAAGGCATTCTTGTCATGTGAGCACCATTAGCAAATCATCAAAATAACATAGCCTGTCGCAATAACCTGTCCAGCATCGGTCTAAGGTTTCAATTATTACAAGCCACCAAACATTTCATTTCATCAATCCCTTTGGCAAGAGCTAAATATTCAACATTTCATTAAGCTCTAAACAGCAAGTATTCACATTTCATTTGGTAAGAATAAACGGTTCAAAATAGGTAATTCTCTGCATTAGGGCTGCTATGAAATTGACCGAGTGCTGCGCTGAAACGCACTCACCTCTGGGAGACTGCTGCTGCTGGGCGCTGGGCTGCTGACGCCGTTTGTGAACCCTGTTGACGGCGCCATCCACCATCTCGGCTGCCAAGGGGAGGAACTACGGTTCCCAGCGTCCCTAGCGGCCGTACACCACCACTTCCTGTCCCGCGCACCAGGAGGTGCTTAAAATCGCGGAGCTTTCTCCGCGTCGCGGACGCGCGAGGACGGCGCCGGGCGGAGCCCGGGCAGAGGGCGGGCCGTCTGTGGCCGTGCGTGGTCAGCAGTGGTCGGGCGGGCCACCCCCCTACCATTTCCCCTCAAAGGTGAGCACTTTACTAGGATAACAAAATGGGCGATTGTACGGCTATCGGCAACAATATTGATGTTTCGACCCAGGGTGTTGATACCTCCGTCTCCCTTATTACATCCTTTGAGACATTGATAGAAACAGCTTTCAATGAGATCGTGGAGACTGAGAGGAGGTTTTCCATGGGTTCCCTTACCACCAACAATAAACCGAGTGTAACAAGTAGTACAAGTTGTACAAATGGAAATATACATATAACCCCTGCAGTCATTGTGGTTAAGCCATCACATCCTCCTGTTAATGTGCCCATTGTTCTGGATGACGAAAATACCGTCACTTACATAGCACCAGACCCCGCCTCTTCAATGCCAGCTGTTGTCACCCCAAAGCCGGTACTGATATCAACACCCCCTGTATCCTCGCTGACTGAAATCGTTCCTACTATTACAATAGCTTCCCAGGACGACGTTATTACCCTGGACAGTATGGAATCTAGTAGCAATAAACAGGGAGGGGAAAAACGCAAAAGAGGCATTACTAAGCAAAGTGCTAACAAAAGGAAACAACCCTTAATCCACAAGAATCAGCCTACACCTCAAAGTTTGTGGAATAAACAAAAATCTTCGGGGGCACAAACTGTTCTTACGGAGGATAAAGATTTAGCGGACACGGACAGTATCTCTGCCGCATCCATCATTCACTCGAGTGGGAACTCTAATACTGTATGGACCCAAACAACATTAATGGGAGATAATTATAATCTCTCAAGACAAAATGTGAACCTCATAGAAACTATAGTGGATACTATTTTTAACCGGCTAGAAAAGCAAATGATCAGCCAGTTTAATAATGTTTTTAAAAGACTTGATAGATTAGACAACCTGGTCAAAAATGGAGAAATAGGGGGGAGGAGCTTGGCGGGCGTCCGAGATGGCCGCTTGAGCACAGCGCTCTCCGGACCCTCGCCGCTCCCGACATTTTATCCTGGCTGAATCCTGATTTCTTGCAAGAATTCGTGTAGGGGACGTTTGGCTGATTACCCTGGCACTTTTCAGAAATCGATTTGGATCTCGTATTCCTGAGATATGGTGCTCTGAACTTTTGGGCTCCGCCCTTGAGGTGCGCCCGGGACAGGGTGCGGTACTGTAGCCGTCCTGCAATTGAACAACAACGGCAGGAGATCTGGCCTTGTGGGTCCCCCCTTCCTAAGTTTCGGTTTCGATTCCGTTCCGACTTGGGCCACGGCTGTGGATGTCGTGTTGCGACTGAGACTTGGAGGCTGATCGGCTGTTGGGCTTTCATGTGACCTATTTGCTGGTTTGGCGACCTCTACCCGAGTTGTGCCCCCTTTTTCTGTACTTTTGATCCTGTACTTTGGGTGTCGGGCCCGTCGGACCTGGTGGCTTGTCCTGTGACGCATCTTCAAAATGGCGGGCAGAGGGGACAGAGAGACGCGCAAGACGAAAACACCTCTGCGCGGAGCTCCAGTTCAATCAAATGTCATGGACCGTTATACCCATTCTAAGGGGTCCCCCGGAGCTGCCCTGCCTGGTTCTAGTATTGCGTCTGAACGAATTTTGGAAGAGTCGGCGGAGCCCTCCTTACAGGATATCATGGGCGCCATCTCGGGTGTGAGGGAATCCATCGGCCTACAGTACGAGGCCTTGGCCCACAAACTTGACACCGTGGCTATCGAGGTGAATCTGATTCGTGCTGACCTCGGCAAGACGAATGAGAGGGTGCAATCACTGGATATTAAATCCTCTAGCCTTACGGATGACGTCTCGGAGCTCCAAACAGAGATTGGAAATCTCCGTCGGGGGAACGACTTCATGACCCGTCGCCTGGAGGACTTTGAAAATAGGGCGCGTCGCTGCAATGTTCGCCTGGTTGGTGTACCGGAAAACCCTGAACCCCACTCGGTGGATCTCCTGGTTGAGGATCTGGTCTTGAACCATTTGGCCCCTTCTGGTCTCACTAAATTTTTCACGGTGGAACGTGCACATCGTGTTCCAGGGGGCAAAGTCAAGCCGGGAGCCCCGCCGAGACCCATTGTGGCGAAGCTTTTTCATTATAGAGACCGGGACGCTATCCTGCAGGCCTCGCGGGTGAAGGGCCCGGTGGCCTTCGAGAATGCTACGGTGAACTTTTACCCGGACTTTTCCCAACAGGTTCAGAGACAACGTATGGAGTTTCGTGGTGCCAAGAAACGTCTCCGGGATCGGGGCCTACGTTACGCCATGCTCTTTCCCACTAGACTCCGGGTTGAATACAATGAACGTACCCTTTTCTTTGATCGGCCAGATGCTGTTAATGACTGGCTGGACTCATTGCCTGACTGTCCTCCTGAGACAGACTCCGCCGCTCACCCTGGCGGTGCCGCAGGTGGTGTGGAGATCTAACTGTTCGGCTCTTATGTCTTATTTTGAATACATTCTCAGGAGTGTTGGCCGGCGTCCCTCTACATTGGGATCATTCTGTCTTTTCGTTTGTTATTTTTGTTCTTGCTGAGGTCGGGGGGTGGGTGGAACGGAGACCTTTCCTCCTCCGGGGTCTTTGTGTAGAATAGGGGTTCTTGGGCGACAGGCACACTGCAGGTTGGGGTGGCTCTTTAGCTTTTTGCAGGGGTGCAGGGTGGGGGGTGTTTCTCTTCAGTTTGGGGGAGGGGGGTTGGGAAGTTTTTTCTTTTCTGTGTGTTGTTTTCAAGGCGAGTTGCTCCTGTGTTTGCTGCTGTTTCTGATGTCTAGCTCATGGACGAGGGGTCTTGGCTCGGGTGGTTGGGATGGGGGGTAGAGGGTTGAAATTTCTTTCCTGGAACGTTAATGGCCTGGGAGATCGTATTAAGCGCAGTGTGGTCTTAAAATGTATACGACGTTTGTCACCGGACATTGTTTTCATGCAAGAAACCCATTTGATTGGTAATGTTTGTTATGCGATGAATAGATGGGGCTACCGCCTTGTGGCGCACTCAGGGTTTACCTCCGGATCTAGGGGTGTGGGTATTCTTGTTCGAACCTCCCTCCCCCTGGCTATCGATGAGGTGATTCATGATGACCGTGGGAGATATACTGTCCTGGTGGGTAGATATGAAGGCCGCACCCTATCTCTCTTCAATGTTTATGTTCCCCCGGGTTTGCAGGCCTCTACTTTTACTGACTTGGGCCGTGTTCTGTTGGATCTCCCTGATAGCACTCTCTTTCTTGCCGGTGATTTTAATTCGGTGCTTTCCGGCCTTCACGATCGCCATCCCCCTAGAGATACCCCGCAGGCTCAGCAGTGGTTGGGTGGGTTTTTAGATACCTTTGGCCTTGTGGATTGCTGGCGACTGTTGCATCCTACTCAGCTCCAATACACCTTTCATTCTGGGGCCCATGGCAGTCTGTCCCGGCTGGATTATTTCCTGATGCCCGCAGCCCAATCATCGGCGGTTCGTGAGATTTTACACTTGCCGAGGGGTATTTCTGATCACTCGCCGCTCTGGCTCCGTTTCGAGGTTGGGGTAGAGGCGGCGGGCCGAGTGGCTCCCATTAACCCTTGGTATCTTTCCTCCCCTGAGACTCGTACCCTCTTGCTCAAGTCCATGGATGCATATTTCCTGGAAAATGAGGGGTCGGTCTCTTCGGCTGTGTCCCTGTGGGAAGCTTTTAAAACTGTGATTCGTGGACAGGCCCTTTCCTTGATTGTTGAAGCTAAGAGGGCAGGGAGGAAGGAGGTGGTGGACCTTGAGGGGGAGATCTCTGCTTTGGAGGACGAGTTGGAATCTGGTGTCACGCCTGACAAACTTCATGCCCTGGGTCTAAAACAGTTTGCATATAAATCTCTGGTCACTGACGCTGCGAAGGTGATGTTTCGTGAGCAGCAGGGCAGATTGTACGATGTGGGTGACAAGGCGGGCAAACTCCTAGCGTGGTTGGACAAGAAAGAAAGAGTTAATCGTGTGGTGCCCGTGATTCAGTCTGCGAGTGGTGAGAATGTGATTGATCCGACCGCCATTGTTGAACGTTTTGCAGAATATTTCCGTGTGGTATATGCTCCCGTGTCTGTGAGGGATGTTGCCGACTCCCGCCTTCTTCTGCGTGATATCACTTTGCCCTGTGTCACCGACTTGGACCGTATTGCTTTGGACTCCCCTTTTACGAATGATGAGATAGCCAATGCAGTTCGATCGCTCCGTTCGGGCAAAGCACTGGGCCCGAACGGTTTGCCTATTGAGTTGTACAAATTATGCCCCGATAAGGTGGCGCCGTATCTCCGCGCCATGTTTCTAGAATCTCGTGAGCGGAACAGGCTTCCCTATGATCAGCGTCTGGCGACAATCGTCGTCATTCCCAAAGAGGGTAAACCGCGTGACCTCTGTTCCTCGTATAGGCCCATATCCCTATTAAATGTTGAACCTAAGGTGTTGGCTAAACTTTTGGCGACCCGTCTCCTTTCGGTTCTTGGGGAGTTGGTCCATCCGGATCAGTCTGGCTTTATCCCGCACCGCAACACTGCTCTGAATTTACGTCGCCTCCACGGCGCACTGGCGAGGGCGGGGCTTTTGACTGAACCGGCCATTTTGGCGTCCCTGGATGCCTCCATGGCCTTTGATACTGTGGAGTGGCCCTATTTATGGGCGACACTTGAGAAATTTGGATTCGGGTGCGAGTTTATTAGTTGGGTTAGACTGTTGTACGCGGAACCTCTGGCACAAGTTGTAGTGAACGGTAGAGTGTCGACCCCCTTCTCCTTGGGCAGGGGTACCCGTCAGGGTTGCCCCTTGTCCCCTCTGTTGTTCGCGCTCGCTCTTGAACCGTTGGCGGCCTGGCTCCGTTGGGAACCGTCCCTTAAAGGTATTCGATGGGCCCCGGACTTCGAAGACCGCGTCTCGCTTTATGCGGACGACATCCTCTTGTATCTTACTTCCCCTCGCAAGTCTTTATCTGTTTTATTTGACGTTCTTGCGTCCTTTGGTGCTAACTCAGGCCTCGTCATCAACTGGTCTAAATCCTGTGTATACGTTTTATCTGGTATCTTGCCTCCGCTGCCGAGTAGACTTCCTCTTCAGGTGGTCCGGGATGGTTTCAAATACTTGGGGGTTTTCGTTACCCTGGATCCGTCCCTTCGTTTTGATCGTAATCTCCTTCCCCCGTTGCTTAGGCTCCGTTTGGACGTTGCCCGCTGGCGCAAGCTTCCCCTGTCTCCACTGGGTCGGGCGGCCCTGTTTAAGATGATGTCACTACCGCGGTTTCTCTACGCTCTCCAGAATTATTATGATCCTGTCCCCAAGACCTATTTTCGGGAGATTGAGAGCCTTCAGAGGCAACTTATTTGGGATGGACGACCGCGCATTGCTCTCGCGAAACTTTCTATCCCGTGGTACGATGGGGGCATGGCGCTCCCCGATATCAAGAGATACTACTGGGCTTCCCATCTGTCCGCTATTAATCACGCTATGTTCTCTCTGGGTCGTAATCCGGCGTTTGAGATGGATAAACTTCAGCTTCCGGGAGGTGACTTTAATAGAGTACTCTATTCTCGCTCCGCTGGGCGCCATCTTGTGGGACCTACTTTGATTGCTTTGACAGTGTGGCGTGCTGCGAATGTGAGCCTCGGCTGGGAGGATCGCTTGACGTTGGCGACGCCTCTTTATGCTTCGGAACGTCTGGGCGGTCTTTGGTCTTCCAAGGGTTTTGACCGTTGGGACTTGATTGGGATCTCTAAAGTGGGGGATGTATATTCTAAGGGTTCTGTGCGCCCGTTTCAGGCCCTCCAGGCTGACTATGGCCTGAGTAGTCGGGAATTCTTTCGTTATTTACAGATCAGGCACGCTTTGGTTTCGGTGTTTGCTCCTGGTGAGATTCCGCCTGACTCTTCCCCTCTTGAAGACCGTATCCTTGACGGACATCTTCCTGATAGCACTATCTCCCTGATCTATAAAAAGTTGATCAACAATCGGACTGACTTATTGGCCCGACTTCGGGAACAGTGGATGGGAGATGGGTTGGAACTTGATGATGAGGATTGGCAATCGGCCCTCTCCTCTCCGAAGGAGGTGGCTATACCGGCTCGACTCCGTCTGGTCCAATTGAAGATCCTTCATCGGGTGTACGTGACGGGACCGCGACTGATGGTGATGGGCTTTTCCTCTGATGGACTGTGTAAGCGTGGATGTGGTTTGCGTGCTACTTTCCTGCATATTCTTTGGGAGTGCCCGATGGTGGCTGCTTATTGGGTGGCCGTGCTTGATCTGATGACTGTGGTGACGGGGATATCCTTGCGACCGGAACCTCGTCGCTGTCTTTTGAATGTTTGGGAGCCCACGGACTATTCGGTGGCACAGACTAGATGGGCCACCCTGGGCTATATGATTGCGAAGCGAGATATTGCGCAACTCTGGGGGGCCTCCAGGCCCCCTGCCCTCGCGCAATGGGAGGATAATATGGACTGGTCCATGTTCCGTGAGAAAACTGTTTATGTGGCCAGGGGTAGACCCAGGGCATGGGTGAAGGTGTGGGGTCAATGGAACGAATACCGTGGCGACATTTGTACTCCTCCCCTTGTGGACACTATCGAGATTACCCTATCTCCCTAGGCTAGCGTTCCCGGAATCTTCATATAGGGACTGAGCTGGTGTCACCGGCTCTTCCCCCCCTTTTTCTTCCTGATATCTGCCCCCCTCCCCCCCCCCCCCCCGCTCCATACTCCTTAGTGCTTAGGATAGTATTACTGCACCTTCGCTGCTGTCCCCCCTTGCGTCCCTTGGGCTGACCTTCAGTGATACACTCTCGCCTTTTTGTATGTTTGTTCTTTCATATATATAAAACCTGTTTTGGTCCTGTATTTAATGTGGAGTATTGCATTGTTGATTGACGGATACCTCTGCGGGCCTATGTGATATGTGTCTACTCCTTTTTAGCGGCTGGCCCGTGTGGTTGTAGGCCCATCCTTGTATGTTTCTGCTTGCTCAAATAAAGGTTTTTGAAAAAAAAAAAAAAAAAAAAATGGAGAAATAAAAAGGAAGGGGTCTGTCATTCTGGACCAAAAAAGAGCCGACCGTCTTTTAAAAGAATTGGAATCTGTAAACAACACATTGTCATTAAAGAAACAGGAAACTACTACCTTTTTGGGTGGGGCTATGAGTAACCCTGGAACATTACCCCCGCCTATTGCATCATCTACAATTCAACCCCGATCCACTAATGGAGGGTCAAATTTGACAAAATCCAATTTACCAAGTAAACCTACCCCCACACCTGCCCCTAGAAAAACTACCACCCCCCTTATTAGGAACAACACTGCCTCCAACCGCAATAATGGTCCTATCCAACCTACAACAGCATCAAGACCAACTGTTGTTAATAATAATGAGGGTATTGGACAACAAGGGAAAAGCAAACCTTTTAAACATCAAGGGCCTGCCTTACATTTGCCTCCGGATGCCTGTCCTTTTGTTTTGGTCCTTGCAGGTGTACCGCCATTGAGGGAGGACCAGGGGGAATCATGGGTGCAACTGTGAAATAAATGCATAGACTGGCTGACCAAGCACAAAGGCGTTGGATATGATATCTCAAGAGAGATTCTATCGGCCCGCAGGGTGTCGTGGGTCGGGCCCTTAATCAAAGACAAGGAAGGTGACTGCATAGTTCTTAATTTTCAAAACCCAGGGACTGTGAGAAACCTCCTTAACAGAAATAGTAACTGTTCTGCCATTTCTACTGTTGCAACTATGTTACCTTTGAGTTATTTCTACAGACAAATGGCAATACAACCTCGGCCTCCTTTCATGCAATTTCAACCATCATCAATGCATTTCCAACCATCACCTATGTATTTTCAGCCACCGCCTATGCAATTCCAACCTGCCCCATTCCCACTTAAGATGTTCAATAGATTTGCACCTTTGTCGGATCTGGATATGCAAGATTGACCATCTCTGACTAACTCTGTTGCATCATCTTTGTCACCAATTTCCGAACCCCAGGTTGTTCCACAACCTTTGCCTCGGACTGCTATGAGTCAAAAACCTCTGATTCATAGACAATCGTCCCTGGATTCCGAACTATCTCTTGTCAGCTGGAATATAGCAGGACTAAAATCCAAATTGAAAATTAAAGAATGGTTAAATTGGGTCGACAATAACTGTGACATATTGATGTTACAAGAAACTTGGTGTACAACGACACCAACAATGGAGGGTTTTTGTTATTATAACTTAAAGGCTTCCCCCTCTCATATGGGTCGGCCCAGTGGGGGTCTATCCATCTGGTCCAAAATAAAATCCGGGGTGCAAACCAAATTGATCCCTACACCGGGTAATTGTTTTATGGCTATGAAGTACATTAACAGAATGAAATTGTGCATTATTAATTTTTATAATAATGATTTTGTAACTCGTCCTAATGATAATTTTACTTCATTGTTTATTTTTATTGATGATATTATGGAAGGGCATAAGTATGGGCCCTTTGATGGCATCTGCATTGGAGGGGATTTTAATGCCCATATGTATCGCAACAGCCCACTATGCAAAAACGGTGAAGAGCTGAAAAACCATCTAGCCTCCCGCGACCTAGTAAATGTAATGGAAAATGCAGGTTCTAATGCAAATAATATAACAACACCTACTTTTATAGGTCATGGCTGTGCCTCTACGATAGATTACATATTTACATGCCCAACATTAAGCGACATAATTTTAAAAGCAGAAGTCATCTGTTCCGCTTATAGCGACCACTATCCGCTTAGAATATATTTACACAATCCACAGACCATGAAGGTTGCAGCAAAGTTAGAGATTGGGCCACAAAATCTGGCATTATCTACCGATAGATTAAGACTAGTATGGAAAGGGGTGGACAATAAAGACACTCTAGCCAGAGTAATTAAAAAACATCCTGTGACAATAGAGATTTGCCTGTCACATATGAGTCCTGGTAGTGATGTGGTTGATGCCTTTGGCAACTTATGTGGGGCCATTAAAAGAGAATCCTCCAAACCAGTCAGGCAGAAAATAGCTCATGGTCCCCGCTGGTTTGATTCTTCCTGCTCTAAGGCCAATAGGGACCTGAGGGCTGCTTTAAAAATTAACCCAAGGGATGCTCCACTCGTGAGAGAATTAAGATCAAAATACAAAACTGCCCTACGCACTAGATCCGAGGCTTTAGTGATTAATCACTGGGAATCTCTCACGCGTACTGCCACACTAAAGGACACAACAGGTTTCTGGAGAGAAGTTAAGTCCCTAAGATCTTTTGGTTCTAGCATCAACCCAATTAACTGTAACATAACGGGTGAGGCGTGGGTAGAGCATTTTTCTCAAATTTATGCTTTATCAGCCACCCCTCTAGATACTGTCCCCCTATCCAATAGCGCTGAACCTCTGACCTTTTCATTAATGGAGGTCGAGGATGCTATAACTGATAGCGCCAGCAATAAAGCCCCCGGCCCGGACGGTCTCTCTATTGACCAGATTAAATCAGAAATTAATTTTTGGGCCCCTCTATTATGCAACTTATTTAATAACCTGAGTGACAGCTCAATTCCCGAATCCTGGTCGAACAGTGTCATCGTACCGATATTTAAAAAAAGTGACAGGTCGGACCCCGCCTGCTACCGCCCGATCTCACTGATCGATAATACGTTAAAGGTCCTTGGAAGGGTAATCTTTAAACGGATAAGGATTTGGGCTGAGGGTAACAACGTTCTTCATTGTAGTCAACTGGGATTTAGAAGCCAAGTAGGCACTGTTGAACAATGTCTAAATTTAAATCTGATCATGGCCAAATACATCATTGTTAAAAAATCCCCTCTTTATTTAGGTTTCATGGATCTGAGTTCCGCATTTGATTTTGTTAATCGTTCTAGGTTGTGGTCACTTTTGCTTGATTATGGTTTGGATGACTCACTGGTGTATTTTCTTTCTGATTTACATAGGGACTTAAAAGCGAGAGTACGAATCAATAATGATGGCGATCTATCCAATGATGTTTTTATTAGCAGAGGAGTTAGACAGGGCTGCGTACTCGCCCCACTGCTTTTTATTTTATATATTAACGGGTTGAGTAGCACTTTGAGTAAGATTACTAAGGACGTTCCAATTATAAATGGCTCCCCCATTACTACCTTACTTTATGCGGATGACGCAGTATTAATGGGGCGTACCCCGAATGCTTTACGCATTTTAATCTCTGGGTTTGTTGCCTTCATGTCCGACCTTGGTTTAAATACCAATTTTAAAAAATCTTTTATCATGAATTGCGGACCAAAAAAGTACAATATCACATCAATTAAATCCGGCAACAATATTTTAAAATGCACTAGCACTTTCCCCTACTTAGGGTTGTTATTCTCCAACTCAGGCTCATGGCAGCCACATGCTGCCTATGCGAGAAATAAAATTGGCAAGTCAATCAATTCAATTTTATCTCTCCGACAACCCAAACTGGCTGATGTCGTTACACCCCTGTGCAACATTTATCGTACTCAATGCCAGCCAACTGGGACATATGGAGCAGAAGTGTGGGGTTACTGTAACAGCACGGCTCTCCAGTCGGAGGAAAATAGATTTTGCAGGAGGGTGTTGGGGGGAGTTCCCTGTGCCCCTACATTTATTTGTCACAATGAACTGAGGCTGCCATATATTGTTGACTTTATTAGGTCTAGGCCTGCTCTTTTTTTGGATCAAAATATGGCTAAACCCAGCAGCATCCTTAACACGCAGTATAATATCTGACTGTTTGTTAAGCGATAGATTCTATCACATACCTTGTTTAAATGCAGTCAAGAATAGCCTGCAGAGCGTGGGTCAAGGTACTTTATTTAGTTCCCCTAATTCTATTGTACCCGCTCATAAGAATAGTATTAAACGGGCATTGCTTGACTCATATAAAGAGGAACGAATGAGATCTGAATCTATTAAACCTGTTGTTATTAGATATCTGCGCATTATTGACTCAGGCAGTGATAATTTGAATAATTTTTACAGATACTTGACAATACCAATAGGAAAGTGGAACCGGAGCCTTTTATTCAGGTTTCGGGATGGAAGCATAGTTAATTTGCTCAGCTTCCCCCTTGGCTATAACAACAAACTAGAAGAATTGGATTGTCCCTGCCCTTATGGCGGAAAACAAAGTTTATTGCACTCTCTCTTCTTCTGTGGCCATTACAAATTGTATACCTGTAAATATTTAAGGCCGATTCTTCGCAAATATAACCTTAGAGACTTCAATCTCGCATTAAAATTTTTCCAAATGCTGCACACAGATGAAGTTATATATACTGTAAGCTGTTTTATAACAGTCTGTGTGAGATCGAGGGCAAGCATGGAACATGGATAATGGATAACAGTACTAAGTTATTTGATTCATTTTTTGCACTTTATCACTCTGTTGCAAATTGACTACAGATTTAATTGTATACGTGTCTCGATACAAACGATCACTTCGGGAGTATATAAATTGAACTCTGTGATTAAGTACCCCAAAAGATTAATGTTTCTCCCTCCATTATGTATTTTGTACTTTATACTATGTACATCGCACTTTATGATATATATGCTGCCTAAACCCAATTGGATAATCAGTTTTTTAATTTTTTATACATGTTTTTAATCTGTTTTAAATGTATTTTGATTCTGTCTGTAGTTTTATGGATGTACTAAAAATCTGAATAAAGATCATTTGAACTTGAACTCTGCATTAGGGCTAGTCCACTGCTGGACAAATCGGCAGGTAGTCAGGCACGAACAGTTAATGCAGCATGAGACTGTCACCATGCATAAGCAGTCAATGAGGTGAACGATCTTGTAATCAAAGTGGCCCTAAACAGTTAAATCAGTATCAGCCTGTTCCCCAGGCGTGCACAGTTACTTGGCCCAAGCACCCTCAATGCTTAAACCAGGCCTCACGGTCACTCGAGGCTCAATGGGGCCAACGGGACCCAGTCTCCGTTTTCCCCTAGGGAGGGGCAAACTCGAGGCCTTGACCGGCCTTCCGCCCACCTCCCCGGGGGTTACCTGTGGTCTTCGGCCCTCCGGGGCCCTTGCGTGGACTCTGGGAGCAGGGGGGAGGGGCTCCGACCCTCCCGTGGGCCTCACCGGGCCAGCCGCGGTAACAGGGGCAGTTGTGGCGCTCCGGCGCCCGCAGAAGGACAGGCGCGGCGTGGGGGGCAGAACGGAGGGGGCTCTTGCACTCCACCACCCCCTCCGCGATGGATCCAGGCTTCCCCCGGGTGCCGGCCTCGATGTGAGGGGCTCGATCTGGGCAGCCAATGGTTGCGCGGCCCTGGTGGGGGCATGGCTGATGACGTGGCCGCGCTCCCCGTCACGTGAGGAGGAACAGCTTGCCTTCATGCCTATCGCGGCCTGGTACACTCGGTGCGGCGGCCCCCTCCTGGCATACGGGGGCCACCGAGGGGGGGTTCAATGATGGCGCTGGACACAGCGCGAAGGGCAGGCAGCCGCGCTGACAGGCCGGAAGCACCTCGGGGGTGTTGCGTGTGCGGTGCTGAAGCCACGGTCGCCAAGAAGTCTCTTCAGGCGCCTCAGGGGGCACGGACAGCTCCGGGCCGCGGCGGTGAGTCACCCTGCCCACACTTGGTCTCCCAAACGCTGCGGGGGCCGGCTGAGTAGCGCTGCACACAGCTTGTTCGTGAGGCAGTCTTGCATTTGGGGCACATTACAGCGCTCGCGTGGGGCATGATATGGGGGAAACACCTGGCCATTTCTGACAGGAAAGGCAGTCTCTGTCACAGCGCTGTGCAGGGTACAAGTTACAGCGCTTTTAAAGTTATGCAGCAAGCAATGCAGGCAGGATGGAAAGCAGAGCAAGTCAGTCAGGGGGAGACAGGCAGGGCAAAATAGGCCCAGTTGGAGGCGGGGAGTGAGCAGGGCAGCACAGTCCAGTACCTGGTTGATCCCACAGCAGTCTCTGGTTAAAGGCAAGTAGTCTTCTTGGCGCTTGGATGGTTCTGCGCCCTTATGAGGTGATTTCTTGAAGGGGGGGGCTTGAGTTGGAGGCTGGTTGAGTTTCCTCAGGTCACTGAAGATGGACCCTGGGGTCCTCTAACGCTGGGCGGGATCAGGGGGCTAGACTAGGATACCTCACTCAGCTTAAGAGGCAGCACCTAAATCCTGTCACTCCCAGTGGCATAAGTTCCTAACTAGGCCCTCCCGCCTAAATCTCCTGCGTGGGTTCCCCAGGCCAGTGATGCCCCAACTGACTAAAAAAAGTTCCCTCACTTGCTTAAGTATGCCCAGGTCAGGTGACTACTCTCTAAGGCGGCAAAAATAAGCTCCGCCTTTCTTCTGGACGGTTCCAGGAGTTCCCCACTCTACCTATGGGCAGGGGATGGCAGGCTGGCATTGCAACAATGTATGGGGACCCAGCCAGCTCCTGGCAACTAGAAGACCATGCTGCAGTAGCAGGGGCCAGTGGCAGCCACGTTTGTAGTAGAGAGCACCTGCACCCTAACATGGATTAGCCATGAAAAGGTGCCCGAAGACCTAAGGGCCAACAAAAAGAAGGTGGGAAAAATGAGGCAAGGGCGAAAAAAATAGGGAAAGACCACCCTAGGGCTGACAGGTCTAACGGTGGTAATTAGCGATTCCTTACGGCTAAAGTGCACTCTTGTTAGTGATACTTACATTCCATTTAGGGAATCGCTATTCCCAATTCCTTAAATGCAAGAGCAAAATAAGGAATTGCAATTTTGCGATTCCTTATTTTGCAAGTAGGTTGAAACTCACCTACATTGCTCTCAGCCAAATACCAGTCTGTAACGCAGAAATTTACCGCTCGGTATTTGGCCCCCTACATCTGGCCCTGAGTCATTTCTGATGGGTAAATATCTCCTATAGCGACCAACAGGGATATCGAAGTAGTTATGAATAGGAATGTCAATAAGACATGCCTAATAAAGAACAAAGAAAATGTTCACCTCCCGATGCAAGATACTATAATTTACTGAACTTGTATAGCGAGCCTCCACTCATATATTTGAAGTATGACAAGTCAATTTTAAATGTAATCTAATGACTTCTATTATTCCTCTCTATATTTTTGTGCATGGACAAATATTTGCCAATATTAGCGGAATACATAGAGATGTTATTGATGTGAAAAAATTGTATATCTGCCGATATCGAAATTGTTGAAATGTAAAGCGGTCTGACACCCAACTCAGGTTCTGGTTCGCGCTATGGAAAACACAGAATAAATAAAATAAATAAATAAATACATAAATGTTGGGGACCAGACAATTGTAGTCCACTTGGTGATACTTCGCAGCAGAACAGATCACATTCGTACAATTGAAATCCCAATTTATTGACACTGGAATTCATTACCAATTTTAGGGTTGCTTTGTTAAAGCATCTTGGGAATTAGAGGTGTTTGGTCTTGAACTGTTTAACGTGGAAGGCTGAAAAAACTCTTCAAATAGACTACTGTAATTACAATCCAACAAATTAAAACAAAAATCAAACAGATGTTGGGGATAATGCATACATTACAAAGCACACTTTTCTTACTCCTGTCTAAGAAATATTGGGGAAAGTGCACACATTATCGGGGTCAGATAAACTATTCCATTTCCAGTGCATCCATTGAACATGGTTAATGCTAAGGGTTTCAACTTTCAGATTAGATCGGATTTATCCAGAATCACACTCGATAAACAATGGGAACTGGGTAAGAGGTTGGAAGCCTTTAGAAGTCAGGGGGCTGTTGCTCAGTTGGTATTTCCGGCAGCACTGAGAGTTATGTACAAGAATACCATGCATAACATAAGATCAGTGCAGGCTGCAGATGAGTTTCTGCTGACTATGGGTAGGGGGGAGAAGTCTGCTAAGTAATTTGTGACCTTTACATACTACCTAGGTTTCTAGTAGTTCTTTTTTCTTCCTTCTCAGGTCCTGACAGATGTACTAATAGTTAACCTAGTTAACCTAAGATTCTGCTAAATAGCATAGACTCTCCGTCGATGCTTATATAATAAAATAGAAAAGAAAAACTAGGAGATTCATAGATGTATACAATAGTATAGAATAAATGGTGGTGGGAATTAAAGGAAAAGAAAAGAAGGGAAAAAAGGGGAAAAAAAGGGCCCTATTAATGTTTAATACATCTCTGTTTTACCTGGTGACAGGCCTGGTCACTATATTCACCATATTCATTTAAGGGTCATATTGAAGGGTGTAATTTCACGGAGCATAGAGTAATATCTGTTAGGGCTTTAAGTTTCTGTCTTGTTGATACCACTTTCTTTTTTTTTTGGTTATTGTCCCCAAATATTGTGGTTGGATGGTTACGGCAGGGGTCCATAGCAGGGTGCTATCTCTCTGGTTTTCCAGATAGATAGAGTGGGGATTCTCCGAGGGAGGGGGGTTTGGAGGGGGAGGGGGGTTAGGGGGGGTGAAAAAATTAAAAACTGTCCTCTAAAACGTCCCTTAAAACATCCTAGAGAGGTGAAAGACAGATGTAGGCTAATACACAACTTATATATGGGAGTATGGCAGGATTGGTCTTTTGTTCTCACAATCTTTTCGCTCAGGCAGGAAATTCTTTACAATGAATAAACTCCGTATTTTATCCTGGAACACTAATGGACTTCGAACTTGTCCAAGAAGAAATAACATTATGCAATATCTACGAGACTCTGCTGCACAAATAATAGTGCTCCAGGAGACACATTTGCCAGAAACTGAAATACAAAATCTGTTGGCAAAGAATAACTGGGTAGACTTTGGTGTTGTCACATCACAATCATCACATATTAGGGGGGTGGCCATTCTCTTTAAAAAATCTATAAGAGCAAGGTTGGTTTCTAAGCAGGTGGACCCATATGGAAGATGGGCCATAGCCTCAATTATTATTTCTGGTTCACCATTTACTATAGTAGGATACTATGGCCCGAATCAGGATGATCCATCTGTCTTAGCCACACTCTTTTCACAATTATATCTATTCCCAGAGCCGGTCATCTTGGCAGTTGATTATAATGTAGTCTTGGATCCTGTGTTGGATAAATCACCTTCCAATAGGGCCATAACTTTATCTAAGACTAGGACTTTTTGTTGGATAACATGAAAGCTCTAAATTATAATGACATATGGAGGACACTCCATGGGTCTCAAAGGGGGGTCACATTCAGGAATTATAAATTTCACCATCAGTCTCGAATTGATTTTATTTTGATCAGTCATATTTTGGTTAAACAGGTTAAAGCAGTGTCTCATCTACCTTTCCACCTTTCTGACCATACAGCCATTCTGCTTGAGCTTGAGGCAGGGTCAAGGGCTACCTTGAGAAATTGGTCTTTTGACAGATCAATCCTTGCCTCTTCTGACATCATTGAGGCATTAAATCATGAAGTTAAGCTTTTTTGGGAAATTAATCAGGGCTCAGCCCCACCTGGCATCGCATGGGATGCGTTTAAAGCTACACTAAGGGGTTATCTAACTAATAAAACTGCATATAAAAGCAAGATGCACAGGGAATCTGTAGCCTCGCTCGAATTAGAGATTGTGGGTGTCCAAGCAGAGATTGATAGGTACCCAGCAATACCAGGGAACTCATTAGAGGATTTACAGGACAAGCTGACAGATCTAAAAGGGAATCTTTCCTCAGTCCTGAATGCACGGGTCCTGGAGAGATGGGAGGCTAGCAAACTGGCCCATTTTGAATACGGGGAAGGTGCGGGTAAGCTCCTGGCCTGGAAGGCGAAGACAGATAGGGTCCGAAATAATATTAGCTCTATTGACAAGGATGGAATGATACACTCTACAGATGAGGGAATTAGTGGAGCTTTTAGGTGCTTCTTCAGCGAAATATATCGTGAGGATAAGAATGTACAACCCAATCAAGCAATGGAATGGTTATCGGGGATTTCCCTTCCGGCCCTACTATTAGAACAAAGGAATGCTCTTGAGGGCCCTGTCACAGTGGAGGAAGTACGCACTGCTATTTTTAAAAGCAAAAAAGGCAGGGCTGCAGGACCTGACGGGTTACCTTCCGAAATATATAAAGCAACCTGTTTATCAACTCTTCCTTACTTAACAAACCTGTTTAATAGCATCCTACTGGAAGGTGCTTTGCCCCCCACCTCGTGGGAAAGGGCCTCCATAACCCTGATCTTAAAACCGGGCAAATTGGCAACTAACTGTGGGTCATATAGGCCGATTTCAATCCTTAACACAGATTACAACATTTTTTCGTCTGTTCTTGCAAATAGATTGGGAGGGGTGGCGAATAACATCCTGCATCTTGAGCAGAAGGGATTCGTAAAGGACCGGCAGCTTTATGAGCTGACTTATGATCTCATCGGTGCAGTAGACATGGCCACGTTCGCATCCCTTCCCTTAGCAGTTCTCACGCTTGACGCCACAAAGGCCTTCGATAGGGGTAATTGGGTCTACCTAGCGGAGGTTCTGAAAAAGTTTAATTTAGGCGATAATTTTAGGCGGGCTGTAAAATTATTATACAAAGACCCTTCCGCCTCATTATTGGTCAATGGCGAACTTACTGAGCCATTTAATATCACGCGCGGAACCCGCCAGGGGTGTCCCCTCTCCCCCCTTTTGTTTGACTTGTATATAGAACCTTTTGCACAATTAATTCGTGACAACCCTAATATTAAACCTTTTATTTTTGAAGGGTGGGAGCGAAAAGTCGCACTATATGCGGATGATGTTCTCATCTTTTCGTCCGAGTTGAGCTCGGCATTTCCCACTGTAATAGCCATTGCAGAAGAGTATGGGGCAATATCCGGTTATGAAGTTAATGCTTCTAAGACCGATATCATGGTTTGGAATCATGCTGTGCCGGTGGCAGGGGCACAGCCTAGTTCTATTTTGAGATATCTGGGTTTAAATATCTACACGGATATTAATAAGATTGCCCCTTTAAATTTTGCCCATGTGGCCAAGGAGGCTCGCAGACTGATGAGAACATGGTCAGCTCTACCAATTTCCTTGATAGGTAGGTCCAACCTGGTTAAAATGACTATTTTACCTAAGTTTATGTTTTTGTTTAATACTATTCCTCTTTTCTTTGACCCACACATGATTGCAAAATTTCAAGCTGAAATAAACACATTTATATGGAATAGTCATACACCCAGAATGGCCTGGAAGAAGATAAGACGTCGCCGAGAAAAAGGGGGCCTTGCAGCACCAGATCTGCAATATTACGGTTGGGCCTTTCAATTTTCTCACGTTAGGATGCTTTTAAAGACCCCTAATAGCACGGGTTGTGGGAAACTATTCTCAGCACTGCTTAAGGGGGAAAATGTTAGGCCTGCAAATTTTTAGTTAAAGTTTGGTGACCCTAAATACTTCAAGAAGGTTAAGCTAAAGATATTGAGGGACCTAGCTAGAACATGGGGTAATTTTAGATGTGGACTCAAATTGGACTATTATCATAGCAGGGCTCCACTTTGGGACTCTCCAGGATCCCCATCCTGGCTCTTAGATAGTTTAGCTCTATCTGTAAGAGAGGCCGGACTTTTATCATGGGGGGACCTGTTTGCTGAGGGTGTTTTACTTTCATTGGAGGCTCTGAGTTCAACAATAGGAACCCGTTTCTCAAGATTTAAATACCTTCAAATTCAAAGCTGGGCTCAGGCTTATAGTCAGGTTAGGGGCAGATTTAAAATAGGAGGTGAGAGTAATCTGGTAACCCATCTGATAGATAAATTACCTTTCAAAAAAGAGATCACATTTTGGTATAACCTTATGATAGACGAGACTGATGGTGAATTTTTGCTCCCCCATTCGCTCTGGGAAACGTATATCACCAACATCGATTTGGAGAGTTTGTGGCTAGAATCGTTTAAAATTTTGGGGGACACTGTGAAACCTTCGTGGCTTCGCCGTAACTATCTGTTCACATTGCACAGGGCGTACTATTCCCCACTACGTTTATCTAAATTCCCCAATAACGCTCTGATTGCCTGTCCCAGATGCGGTTTGGTAGCCGCATCAGATGTCCATATGTTTCTTGAGTGTTCATTTTTAACATCATTTTGGAATGAGGCCTGCGTCTTCCTTTCTTTAGCGGTAGGATCCCAAATCAGCCCATGCCCTGTGTTAGTATTTTTTGGTATTCTACCAGAATTATGTGGCATAGGTAAAAAAAAATTGGTCTTCTATGGTTGTTTGCTGGCTAGAAGAGAAATATGCAAACGTTGGAAAGATAAGACACCTCCTCTCTTTACCGAGTGGCGTGCTTCTATGCTACAGTTGTCAAAATTGGACATGATTAGGGCTGGGAACCAAAATAAGAGAAGATTTTGGCTACTATTGAATTGGTAATCATGGATCAGATCATCATGGGTTTTTTTTTTTTCTTTTTCCCCCCCATGTCCTATGATTACGCTGCTTGGAAGGGTCTCTGTATTCGGCCCCTTTTTGCTATACATACCCTACAAGGGCGGCTTTGGCTACGAAAGCGGGTAGTATACAGCAGTACGTTAGCCTAGATGGTACCATGTGACGATTAAATGGTTGATGTAGCGCACTGCGGGATATTCCGGTATGTATCATTATAATCCCCCACCAGTAAATCTGGGTCAGTGTCTCTGGCATCTCCTATATCTTCTCATTACCATATGGTCACCAAAGGGCGAATATGAGGACAAAAAAAAAAAAATGGTTGTAATTTACTATACTAACTCCAGTCAAACAAACAGCACCTACGTTTGGGGGCATATTTGGTATTCTATTGCTAGTCAAACAAACATTTGGCAAAAGGCACATAGTTGTCGGGATCTCATTCACTACAGCACAATAATATAATTATTTATTACAAATAATATTAAAAATGTCTTAAAATAAATATTATGAATATTATACCTCAAATTCACCCATAAAACAAACATTTAAATAATCTCTTTTACTTAAAATAAAGATTTACAATTTTTCTTTACATATAACAAATATAAATATTTAAGTATTAACATCACATTTTTCAAAACACAGTCAAACCAAGTAAATACCACACAATCCATTACACAACAAAGTAATTTCTGAAAAATATAAAAAATAGTTATATAAATTACAACAAAAAAAACTAACCAACTAATTCCCCAATAATGTTAAGATAATATAATAACAAAATAAAAACACAAAACAATGCAATAAAACACCATAATAAAATATGACATTAACATAAACAATATGTTAAAATTCGATGAATAGTAAACTAATAAAAAAAGTACTTTCTCTCAATATTTTGGTCCCCCAATATTTTTGTAGTCACACTATTTTAACCCCTTCGGTGCTCATGACGGAGCGGTTCCGTCATGAGCATCGGTTGAGCTGTGCTCATGACGGAACCGTTCCGTCATGACCACACCCGTTTCTTAGAACGTTCAGCACAGCGCGAAAATTTGCGCCGCGCTGAACGGGTTAAACATATTATATTGTTTAGCTGATATTTTGTCAGACACTATTTATATGAATACCACCTGCCCCCAGAAGACATCTTTGGCTCATCCCATGCTCACTTTCAAAATGGCTCCACTGATTCTGAGCAGATTCTCGTTCATTCAATGTCACTCTTGGGCAGTTGGCCAGCTCTTACTTTCACAGCAGAGAAAAGTTGGTCTTTCCTGGCAGTCCAAAGCGAAAAGGTCAGATTTCTGGTCCCAAACCTGGCAAGTGTGGTTGGAGGTTTATATCCCAATCCTGGAGCACTGAGAGTTTTCTCATCGCCAATGGTGTTGGGACCCTGAAATCCTGTAGAGAAATGTTGGCACATTGGTTGGAAATTTATGTCATATCTTTATACAAATGTTGTTTGATTAGTCAACTCAGAGACCTGCTCTGGAAAGCTGTGTCTCTCTTAGTTATTCCGCTCAGTCTGGTTGAGCCAACGTTTTATCACAATGTGTGAGCTAGAAGGGAGAGTGCAGCTGGGAGTCTGCAGTCAGTAGAACCCAAAAGAAGGGCACAAAAGTAAGGGAGGCCTCTCCACTTTACTATCTGTTAATGCTTACCATAGAACCCTCCTCTAGGCCGCAATTTGTGTCAGAAAAATACCTCTAGTGCACATGCATGATTGTTGTGAGCACCTAGGTACAGATCAAAACAGGAATAGCTTTCTGTGGTGTATTTGAAGCTGGGGTGTGTGATCTCCAAAGCCACCTAGGAGAACTTTTCCAAAATAAATACGTTGATAAATACATTAATTATTGAATTTATTATATCAACCATGCATTCAACAATAATGGTCCTTCAGAGGCACTAATTTCCCTATGTGATAGTCTACCTGTAGGCCCACTGAGAAAACAACTGCATCGAGGTAGTAGAAATGTCTTGCCTTTATTCAGTATTTAATTTAGAGCTGTTACCACCAACAAGGGCACATTTCACAGCAAACTCTCATCACACGATATATTGTCGATACTAGCCTCTGACAATTACTTAAATGCATTAGCATTCCTACTCCAATATAGCACCTATGTACAGGAAAAGAACAATAATAGCCTTACAAGAATGCAGAACTAGTGAAGAGAACGAGCTGTAGGCTCCATCTTACGGTAACCAGTTTCAATTGAACAGGGTGACATGAGTTTCAAGGCTAACTAGATTTAATGGACCAAAGTGAGGTGGACACTTCTTTAGAGGTGAGAGGATGCAAGTCTGCAATCAGAAGAGTCACAGTGGAAGAAACTAGGTTGGAGGTGGTCTAGACAGTACTAGAAGGAAAGAAAGATCTCATTTTGGGTTTCTGCAATATGACATTTGAGACACCATTGCAAACCTCTACTGCATTGGGAATCTTAAGCAGCAGGGGTTGCATAAATCTTCAGATAATGCCATGTACAGTATTAGTTGCATTCAGAGCAGAGTATAGCCGGATTTGAAGTGCACCACTTTGAGCAGATCCTCTTGGACAGATTGGATGAAATATTTCCATTACCAGGGCTTCCCTGCAGTAACCTCTTCTCCTCATCATAGAAACGTGTCAGCTACTTCCAACAGGTAAACTCTAATCAGATTTAGAATGGGATTTGCTTTTAGCAACTATTTGTTAAGTAGATAGGTTGTTATGCTAGTTTATATATTACTTTTGTGTTCCTTTCATCCTATTTTAAATCTTCTCCTCATTAGTAGGTCAAGCATAAGTGTACGACCTCTTGTATACTTTAGTAAACTTCTCTTGTGGGCTTAAAGCCACCCCTGCTTTTGATTTGTTTGTTTCGGTGTCCTGTATAAATCCTCTTTGTCCCTCTTTTTCTCTTTCATTCCTCCCACACAGCAGGAACCAACTACTGTGTCATTAAACTTTGACACGATAATGTGTTCGTTGAGGGGACTTTATTTTCTTGCTTTTCTGCTTGTTTCTGGCGAAGCTTCCCTTTTCATTTGCAGAGCATTCTTGATCTGAGCTTGGCTTCCCCTCAACACTTTCTATAAACTGGGCTCTAAATCATGCTGTTATCTCCTTCACATTTACAACACCCTTGCCCCACTTGTGTTTTCTTTTTATTTCTGCCTCAGGCCGACTGCTGTGCTTCGTTCTGCTCTTCTGCTGCGGGCCCCCGCCCCCCTAACCTTCCTGGCCATGGTCACTTCCTCCTGGTCTACCTACTATGCTAAGGGTCTCCACGCCCTCTCCTCTGCTGAATACAGGGTTGAGGGTGACCACCGTACCAGCCCCTGCTTTTTGTGACCAACAGTGAGGCACACCAGTGCACTCAGTTTATAGCAAAACCATAGCTGCCAAATTCATGTTTCCTGGTTAGTTTAGCTTCAGAGCCATAGCTGGCATTAAGCATTTCAGCCCTCCTACTCCTCCTTCGGCCGGTGCTCTCATCCCTCACCCCATTTCACGAGCACCAGTATCTCAGTCGCATAAAAGAGGAATGCACAACATCCCCTGGAGCCTCAGCTGACATCAGGGCAGCATTCCTCCACCTGGGGTCAAAAGAATCAGGAAACTCCAGGGTCATGCAGAGGTAATTGAAGCCATAACAGCTGTGGGCTACTTGTAAGTCTTTTTTAACGGCATTTATGGAACGCTTCTACCCCTGACGAGGAGTTATAGGAAAGCGAAAGTGTCAAAAATGTAATGCTCTTCTTCACGAGCATTTGTTGACAGGATCAGAGCACCAACCTTCTCTCTACTGTAATTCTAATAAAGAAAATAGAAAGAATCCATGTTTCAAAGCTCAGTACAAATTGTGCGTGGCTGAAGTTAGAGCGACCATGTTCCAGCCCTGGGCCTTTTAGTTGACGACCTACTGCCTGGAATGCGCTGCCTTCTTTCAGAAAATTGTAACAGAACGTGCCACAAGTGACAGGACCACAATTTCTGTTGTGTGACTAATTTTGACTCTGTGAAGAGGAAATCCACGTGTAAATCCTAGATCAAGGATCAGCAAACCTTTATGTTGGCAGATGGGTTCCCAGTACTAAGTCACGTTTCATATTACAAAGTTTAGTGAGGTCTGACACACGGTATGTGGGAGGAACATCCAGGAGACCCTTGGATGCTGATGACAGACAGCAATCAATCAATCAATGGCCATTTATAAACCGCACAGCTGCCTCGCCCGCACTGGAAAACTGACTAGTGAGACTGAGCAGCCAATGATACTACTGCCCCTGCTTAAATAGCCAGGTTTTTAATGCCTTCCTAAACTCATGCTCTGTTTCTGCCAGGCACATGTGGCTAGGCAGTGCGTTCCATGATTTGGCTGTCCTTACTCTAAAGGAACTGGCCCCTTGTTAAGTCTTTGCGTATCGAGGGACACAGAGGAGATGCAGGCTTCGTTCCTATTGATATAGGCTAAGCCGCTGCCTGAGGTAGCCAGGGCCCTTGCCGTAAGCGTCTCAAAAAGTGAGGGTGAGCGCCTTAAACTCTATCCTCCTAGCCACTGGGAGCCAGTGTAGCTATCTCAAGTGCGGGGAAATGTAATGACGAAAGGGGATGCAGCAGATTAGCCTTGCTACCACATTCTGGACCATCTCCAGCTTGTGGATCAGGTAGGCTTGCATCCCCAGGTAGCGGCTGTTGGCATAAGCCAGCGTAGAGGTTACCAACACATGGACTGTGATCCTACAGCTCTCCTCCGGGAGAAAATATAAACATTTTGTGATGGATCTCATTTTCCCAAAACTGGCAGCAGATATTTGTCGGACTTGAGAGGTCCATGTCCCACCTAATTCCAAGATATCTAACTGAGTCCTTTGGTACTGGTGGGGGACCCAACTCTCCCGGCCACCAAAGGCACGCTGGGGGGGAGATGCTTGACTAAAGAACAAGATCTCCGTCTTGTCTGCATTTAGTTTCCGTTCATCCAAATTGCAATGTCTTTTAAGCATTCCTTAAATTTATAGCAGGCTGCAGTGGATTGTTCTTTAAAAGAGAACACCAACTGAGTGTAATCAGCATAGGAAACTACCTTCACCCCCATGAAGCAATACGAGTTGCCAAAGGGGCAAGGTAGATATTAAAGATCAGCAGAGTCAAGGTGGAACCCTGAGGTACTCCGCATATAGTGAGTTGAGTGAGGAGGAGAACAGGCGAAGGAAAACCCGTTGGGCGCTGTCTTCAAGATTAGGCCTGGGTGGTGAACTTCGCTCGGTTCGCTTAGTTTGCAGAGTTTTTTGCACTTCGTACTCCGCGGAGTTCTCGGAGTGCAGAAAACTCCACTTTGCGATGTGCAGCGGAGTTTTTCCCCACTTGCGATCACGAACGTTAAGTTCGCAATCGCAAATGGTAAGTTTGCAAGCGCAAGCTGCCGCTTGCGTAGAATTCATACCCGAGCGGCAGGAATACCAGCACAAACTGCAGTTCGCACTGCACTCTGCCACTCATGGAACTTTGCACATTTTCTGTAACTTTGCGGAGTTTCGTGTAGCAAAACTCTGCGAACTATGCCCAGGCCTGTTCAAGATACGACCGGATCCAGCAAGTGTCACCCCCTGAAAGCCAAGATGATTTAGTCTTTGCAATAGAATTGAATGTGAGACCATATCAAACGCTGCTGAGAGGTCCAACAGCACTAAAATGGCAAATGTGCAGCGATCAACTGTCCCTCTCACTAGAAGCTGTAGGTATTATATATATGTCCATTAACTTTACACTGCTGATTATGTTGTCTAAATGCTGTCGAAATTCTTTCAATAAAAAAGATATGACAACTGTCATTCTCACTGACTCTGCCACTCTACCAAAGCTGTCTCCTTGGTACAACCCACCCGGAAGCCTGACTGAAAGTCATATAGGAGGCTAATGGCTTCTCTTAAATCAGCCAGTTGTCACTGAGCCAAATTATCCAAGACCTAAGTGGGTGTAGATAGCAGGGAAATCGGACGAAAATTGCTAAGCACTTCATGGTCAGCATTAGGTTTCTTCAGAAATGGTAGTAGGTATGCCTGTTTCTAAGTGGCCAGAAAATTTACAGTTTTAAATGAGGCGTTAAAGATTTGGTTTAGGATGGGGTTTAACCACGGGCAAATGATTTTAAAAAACGAGCAGTGCAGGGGTCCCCCGGAGAGACCAATTTACATTTCAGAAGTTCAGCCAATGACTCCTCAGTTGTTATAGGACAGAATTCCCAAAAATCTGTAAGGACTTTGACTGGGGACTGCTTATTTGTACTGGTCTCTGTCACAGCCATAAACTCGTACAGGCTTGTGCACAGGGTATGGGAGGGATGGATAGTACTATCCAACGCTGGCACTTTGGTAAAGGATTCTATGATCCTAAAGATTTCCTTAATGGAGTTTTCCGAACTCTCTGTACATTGTGCTAGATGTTCCCTCCTTCCACACCTCAGCAGTTTGTGGCATTTCTTCAAGGCCTCCTTAAAGGCACTTTTAGCTGCGTCTCGTAGAACTTTGTCCAGCAGTTCTACAGCTTTTTGCAGCTGCTCTTTTCCCTTCTGAGTTTAACTGAGAACCAAATGGCTGAACGTGAGACTCTGGAAGTAGTAATTGACCTCAATGGGGCAACAGTATTTAAAGCAGATGTAATCCAAGCATTAAAGCAGGAGGTGCCGCTATCAGGATGCCCTGACAGTTGTGGCGCTGGTGCATGTAGGACTGCCCCCAGGATGTTAATAGTAACCTTACTCCAATTCCTCTTTACTTCTGTTAGTTCGTCACTTAATGGAAGTTTAGGCTTGAAACTGAATGTAAAAAGGACAAGCAGGTGGTCTGTCCACAGCATGCGATGCGGCCCCTCCACTCTCAAATATTGAATATTTCAGAAAATTAAGTCAAACACATGGCCAGCTCTATGGGTGGGTGCGGTGACCGACAGGGTGAGGTTAAAACCTTTAAGTGTTGATATTAGATGGGAAGCCTGGAGGCAGCTAGGATCATCAACAAGTAGATTAAAATCTCAGAAAACTGTAAAATTGGTATAGTGAAGCGACATCTGGGCAATTACATCAGCCAATTCTGGCGTACTGCTGTGCGGGTGATCCGGAGGCCTATGTAGCAGCAGCCCAGCAAAGGAAAAAGACGGGGATATTTTAATGTAGAAGCTCAATCTCTCGATATTACCATATAGGCACAGTTTGGAGGTGGAGACCTCCCAAGTATCTTTCACGATAATGGCCACGCCTCCCACCACCTTATCTCCACCCCTGTTGGCACACACAGTTCGGACGCCTGGGGGGATAGCAAGGGCCAGGTTAGGGTTAGAACCCTCCCTCAGCCAAGTCTCCGTTAGAAACATCAAATCTCAAGCATTGTCCATTAGAGATAGGCAAATATCATCTGTGTGTTTAGGTAGAGACTTGCAGTTGATAAGGCAGGCTTTAACGTCATTGCATTTTGCTGTAAGAGAGTCAGACGTTGCTGCCTTTTCCCCTTCTAACTCTGAGCGTGCATTGAATTCAAAATTGCAGACCATGCAATGGTACTCAGAACATGCAGCCTGAGGTCAGCGTGAGAGATATCTCAGCAAGGCTCACCTTTCAAGGCCATAAGAGCATCTCTGGACCATTTTTAGCTTCACCGCTTACCTTCTGAGCAGCTTTGCTAGCACTGGCCGCGATACAGACGTGATGTAGCTGGCGACAGACATCAGTCTTTCTTCTGAACTTATATTTTTGTGGCTTGGACTCTGACAAGGTGGGGAAGGAGTTAATTAAGTAGAGTTGCTGTAGAAGGTACCTGTAGAAATCACGATGGTTTGATTTACTCCTTTGCCAGTACTTTACTTCTTGGCAGGTTATTCATTCTTTAGTAATTCCACTCAAGAACAAGCATTTGCAATCCAATAGGCGCCGCATTTGCAAAGATTTGAACTACTGACATTGTAAATGACAATGCCTTTTATTTATTTATTTTGAAATGCTGCATGCGGTGCTAAACACACAGTTTCTACTTATAGTCCTTGCTTACGAGAAGCAAGGCTGGTAGCAAAAGATGCGCAGTTACTGCCAGCCTTGCTTCTAGTAAGCAAAGACTATAAGTACAAAGTGCGTGTTTATGCACCGTTTGCAAGTTTTCAAAACATATAAATAAAAGGCATTGCCATTTATAATGCCAATAGCTCAAACTCTCGCAAAAGTAAGACTTTTCGCATTGAACATGCTTGTTTTCTAAGTTGTAAGATCTGTCTGCAGCATCTGTCATAAAACCACGTGGTCACAAAAACAAGAGGGGGTAGTGGTGGTATATAGAGTAGCAAATCAATTCCAAGCATATGTTGTCTAATCTTATCTGTAAGCAAATAAAGTGCCAGTCAAGGTAACATTACACAAAACATCCCACTACCACGAATGTCACCACACAGAAGTACCAAAGAACTTCTGTGTAGATCTTAACAAAACAACTGTACCTCGGTACTCTCCAAATTTGTGTGGTACTATTTTAAATAGTGTAACCAGTTTAGAATTCAACAACAATATGACTCCTCACAGGAAAACAATCCAACAGGTAAATGTCTGCAAAATTCTATTTAATAACAGGAGATCTCTGCCAGACTTGGGCACTACCTGCTAAATACGACGATTGCACCAGGAATAGAGGGGCATATCATAACTCTTGTATATTTACACAAGTGACAATGACAGAGAGTACACATCTACTGTGGGAGGATATACTGGTGCTCGTTTCTGGATGCATATTACCTGCTGCTTCAGCGCCGGGGCACCCCTGTTTGGGGTAGCTGTCGCGCTTTATAAGCTTCAGTATTATTATTATTATTATTATTATTAAATGCTGAAAATATCCTTCTGCATCTACTTTTTTCCTATCAAGAACATTCCATATGATTGGCCGGTGATTGACGCAAAACAAATGGTCTCCCATTCTTGTGACGTAAATAACGGGATTGCTCTTGTATATTGGAAAATCCAAATCATTTGGGACAACTGTTTTATACATATAAGCCTTGAACAAGTTACAATTGTAACGAAACACATGTTGGCTGTTTCCATCTTTGCCAACAGTGAGGTTGTATGAATAGGACCTCCGTGGGACAACTATCGAAAACAACAATCTTGTAAAACGATATATGTCTTTGTTTTTGGATTGAACCTTGAACATTAGGTTTCCGAAATTGGAATGTAACATTGTGAGTTATTATTGTATAGAATTTTTCAGAAATGTACTCGTTGGATTGTTTTCCTGTGAGCAGTCATAGTGTTGTTGAATTGTAAACTGGTTAAACTATTAAAAATAGTGACACAAACATTTGGAGAGTGCCGAAGTACAGTTGTTTTGATCAAACCACGTGGTATTGACAAATTAAACTGCAACACTGGAAGAAGTGATGCAAACAATGAAAAAAACATTTTTTTCAATATACAAGTATTCAGTCCCTGACTAAGGCCATGCCATATCAGGTTTTAAAAAGTGTAACATACGAACAGTGAGCTCAGAAGTAAATCATTTACTCTTGCTTTCTGAGCCAGCAAATTATTTTATGAGAGTTGCCACATTTGGGGGTATAAACCGCCTGTACATTGCCTTAAATATTCACATTTTGCAGAACTGCCAGCTGTTCACTACCACTCAGATGTTTTTATTATTTATTAAATTCACTTTATTCCAAAGTGGGAATTCACAGTTTACTGATGCACCAGCAAATATTGAGATTATGAAGATTACAATGCAACGCTTCTGTCAGCCTATGTGGTAATGAATGAAGAAAAAGAAACCTATTATGTAGACGCAATGTTTTTAATCAGTTGTTGAATGGTGTTGGAGCACTCTGAAGTGACCATTGAAAAAGCATTTGTGAAATGTATGCTTCAGAAAATAAAATAACGCTTTTTTTGAAGTATACATTTTCAGATGCCTTTGTCAGCGATTACTCCCAAATGCTACTCAATGACAACGTTCAGATATAAAGTAGTTTCCCTCATGCATTGCAAAGAAGGTAGAAGGACATGCAAACAGCCAAAAAAGAACCAAGGAGACAAAGATATTCCTGTCTGCAAATACCAGATGTGATCGACACCGTACCCAGTCAATGACTGATGGTTCTGGAGAAAAAGAAGTCAATGCCTGAAGAAGGGTGACCCGCAGATTCTTGAAGAAAGCATGGAATACCATATGTTCACCATGATTAATATATCAAATATTAAAATCTATAAAACAGAGAAATTGGCAAGTGGATTACGCAATAAGAAAATCTGTGAAATACAAGTATTTTCATAAACAATATATTTCAAAGGTAAAAGTAAGGCTAAGTCAAATAAATACTGACACTTTTTCGTGACCATGTACACCCTCGTAGGACACAACTGCATGTGAGCAAATCCACAGATACAACCTCTTTGCACAAGTGCCTCATTCCTAGAACAGCAACTTCTGAATTGTGTCAAATGCATTGCTTCACAAATCCAGAAACCTGCATACAATTATCAACAAGTGTAACCTAATCAGGACAAACATATGAAGGAAATAAAAGAAAAGGGTTTATAAGCAAAGCAATAGGTAGCTGATAACAGCGTGGCAAACAAGTCTATATAAAAACACATCATGTAATCAATATATAATCATATACAACACTGCATTCACACAACAGTCCACAGGCTGTCGCCCTTAATGCACATGTACACCTCATGCTTAAATTTATCTTCACACATCCACCAACCACTAGCCGCTAATTATAAATACAGAGCGAACAACACATAGTTGAAACTTAAATATGGCATCTATGATATGAGCAGAAACTCACTGAAATGCAACTATTACTAGCAAACATGCTGATCAGCCTTGACCGGAAAAAAGAGGAATAGAACAGAGAAGGATCCTACACAGAATGATTATCTGGCCTGGAATGTACTCAGCATTATTGCCTGACAGTCACCTACATCATGAAGTACCTCCTACACACGATGAAGCACAATAGCATATACAAAATAGGAATGTATTCCTCAAATGAAATAAATCTTTATTTAGATTATTAAAATCCATTAAAGACAGTTAAAGAAAACAAAATACAAACTTATATTACAAAAAAAACATTTCATGATTGCAGATACTAAGATAATTTCAATACATAAAATGGAAACAAGAATAAAATGAGGTGGATACCAATAAAATATTATTAAAAGACATCAGAATAGAACATGAATGCACAAAAGGATAATCATTACAATAAGGCACACAATTTTTTTTCGCTCTTTCTTTAAATTATGCAAGTTAATACATTTAAAAATATCATAAAAGAGCATAAATGTGCACAATCCACAATCTCGACTTTAAACGCAGATTCTAAACAGGATTCCTATGCAGGCATCCTTAATCAATTTCATAGGCAAAGCTATCATGCATAGTAAGTGATAGCACAGGTAATAAAAGTTGAGACAGCATGACAGATGTTCTCTGGCTCACGGTTGCAAAAAATAGTATAGGCTTCCTGATAAAACAAAAACATCTCTGATAAAAACAGTGGTCGTATAAAACGCTTTCTGATATCACAACAAAACTTACAAAAAAAATAAAATGCATTGTAGATTGGGTGGGTTTCCCGTCATATGGGCACTTTTGCAGGTTTTTGGACCACACATTTCTTTTTGGAAATGCAACAATTTGAATGGTTTCTTCCTACAAAAGAAAGAAAACGACTAGATGGCCACCATTACATACAAAGTAGTCCATGCACTATGCACTGCAACTCTCCTCCTTGTGGAAGGAACCCAGGCAGCTTACAATCACTTCTATTTGCCAATCTATCACTTCACATTGAAGTATTACAGTCAGCCTACTTCCACAATCAAATGGCATTTCAGTGTCTTCCATATCAGGCATGGTTCCCTATGCATCATATAACTGATGCAAATGTCACCCACTACCATTATGAGTCCATTTACGGACATGGCCGCACTTACTTAGTGAGCATGATTCGACATTGCCATTCATAGAGATGCCTACAATATACATGTATATGGAGGCATGAGTTGTCTCCACATGCAGGTTAGTGGTTGTTTGAAATTATGCTTGTTCATGTGGGTACACATCCCTGTTGGTTTGGTGCTTGTCATATGACACTGTTCAAAGGGAATTGTCTAAGGGTTATGTAAGATGGTGGTGATGTGCAGAAGAATAGCAGTTGCATAGGTACTGGAAGGGCATGCACCAGTGTTGTTCTCTTGCAGGTTCACCCTCACTGGATATGACAGTGTTCCGATCTGTGGGACGAAGATATACCTAAAAACTGATCACAATATTGTATCAATGGTGTATTTACCAAGTTCATAATATTTGCAAAAATCGTTCATGCTACTTATTTTTCCCACTAGATATGCCAAATATGCCATACAGTCGACACACATTATGCTACACATTAAAGTTGTAATTGATTTATCATATGGGGTCACCCCTTCGTTTATATTCTAGCTGCCACATTCCATTGGGAAGTAGTCATGCTAACACATAAACTCACTGCTTTAACACCTCCCCTCTGCAATGCATTCCATTCTTTTTGTGGTACGCTCATATAAAACATATGCCATTGTCTGTTACTTTGTGAGTGTTTCTACAGTTTCACCATCGATTTCATGGCCGTATGTATGAAACCGTTTTGTGGTCACAAGACTTGTGATCTGCAAAACCACTAGACTTGCAACCACAAAATTGCTCTTCACCGTGTATTAAACCCATTTTGTGATTTAGTATAGACTTTTTGAATTGTAAAATGAACCGATAGGCTCATTCAAAATTGAGAATAGGAGGAGGTGTCAATTCACTATGAGATGTATCAATGGTTTAAGACCGCCATCGCAATTGCAAATCATTGCAATATTACTGAATCCTCCTGTATCTTAATGAAAAATCGCATATGGTGCTCCTGCTGTGTGATGTGGCATTACACATTATTTAAAGATGATTGCTACTATTTTAGGAAACGTTGGTGTATCCCTGATTTGCTATTGCTGGAGATTGTCTTGGTCTGGAAGTGGCTGTTTTTTTGTGGATACTTTGCTCACCTCTAAATAAATGGTGTACATTATGGTCTGCAAGTTTCTTATGGAGCCCCTTTATGTATCTAATTTCGGGTCATTGTGTTACATCCACCACACATTAAATGCTCTAGCCATATGAGGTTGTCAGCAGGCGGTGTGCTTTTCACTGGCTTTAGATGTTTTTCCTCTGATACAGATAGGCTTCAAAAACGTTTTCTACAAGAATATGGGAGGGAAGGTCATTTGTTGGTTTAACCGCATGCGCGCTAGCGGTTTTCCCGCTGTGCGCTGCGTTTTTCTAAAACCCGCGGTTCATGACGAGCTGAGCTCGTCATGAGCATACGAGAGCCGTAACTCATGACGAGCTCAGCTCATCATGAGCATCGAAGGGGTTAATAATAATAATAATACTAAAGTTTATATAGCGCAAACAGCTACCTCAAAGACAGAGGTGTTCCGGCACTCTAGTAGCAAGTAACGCATGCAGGGCGATATCGGGAGCTGGGGCCAGACCTAGTTATTGCTAAAAAGCCATGTCTGCAATGCTTTCCTGAAACAGGCCTCTGTGTTTGCGTGGCGGAGGTACCCAGGCAAGGCATTCCACATTTGAGCTGTTCTTGCAGAAAATGCCCTATCTCCCAGACGGGCTTTCGCAAAGCGGGGAACACAGAGCAGATTCTGAGAGTTTGACCACAGAGAACGATTCTGCTTATAGCAGCAAAATCTTAGTTTGAGATAGCTGGGACATTTTCCCTTAAATGCACAATAGGCCAGAGTCAGGGCCTTAAATTCCATTCTATTTGCTACTGGGAGCGAGTGTAGCTCATGTAGGTGCGGAGAGACATGATGCCGAAAGGGAATACGGCTGATCAGTCTCGCAGCCGCATTCTGCACAATCTGCAGACGTCTAATCGAATATTTAGACAGGCCGAGATATAAGCTGTTCGCGTAGTCCAGCCTGGATGTTACAGTGGCGTGGATTACGAATTTATGGCAGTCTTCCGGCAACAAGTGTAAGCATCTATGGTGGTTTTTAGGTCTCGGCTAGCCGCGCGGAAGCGCGTCTCCGCCGAGAACCTATTGTGGCCGTGTCTGCTTCCCAGGAGACACTCCTGGCCGCGCGCAGGCGATTCCAAACTGGCACGCGCACAAGTACGAGCGCTGCGCGAAGCTCTCACACAACACACGCATACGCATACACAGAAACACACACACAAGCGCACACGCACGCACATACATACAGAACCCCCCCTACGCATACACACACGTGCACACACACACACACGAGTGCACCGCCCCCCCCTTTTAAACTTACTGTGGCAACCTGGGGTACTCCGCTCTCAGCACGGGCAGGCAGAGTTGATGCTGCGGCTCTTGGCAGCTCCTTTCGCGGGGCTCCCTCTTGGTCAAGGGAGCCCCGCAACACGTGCGCAACCTCCTGTTGTCGGCCCCGGGGCTCTCCACCGCTCACAGGAGCCCCGGGCCGCTCGAAGCATTTCCTCCGCCTGCCTCCTCTTCCGGTCAGGACGCGGCTCCGCCCCCGTCACAGGCGACCTTGCCTGACTTCCGGTGCGGCCGCGGCGGAATTCCGGGGGCAGTAAGAGTTATTTGTTTTTCAATGCTGTTTTATTTCCGTCACGCGTATTTATATATTTATTAACATGCCGGTTCTTAGTAAAGTACATGTCAAAGGCTAAGAAAAGTAGGTTATTGCCTTGAACTATATTAATAATGGCAAACCCTTGTTTTTCAATGCTGCTGTGAGTGTGCAGTGAGTGCAAAGTAGTGAGTGCAGAGTAGTGAGTGCAGAGTGAGTGTGCAGAGTAGTGAGTGCAGAGTGAATGTTCAGAGTGCAGAGTAGTGAGTGCAGAGTAGTGAGTGCAGAGTAGTGAGTGCAGAGTGAGTGTGCAGAGTAGTGAGTGCAGAGTGAGTGTGCAGAGTAGTGAGTGCAGAGTGAGTGTGCAGAGTAGTGAGTAGTGAGTGCAGAGTAGTGAGTGCAGAGTAGTGAGTAGTGAGTGCGGAGTGCAGAGTAGGGAGTCCAGAGTGAGTGTGCAGAGTAGTGAGTGCAGAGTTAGTGTTCACAGTGCAGAGTAGTGAGTGCAGAGTGAGTGTGCAGAGTAGTGAGTGCAGAGTGAGTGTGCAGAGTAGTGAGTGCAGAGTGAGTGTTCAGAGTGCAGAGTGGTGAGTGCAGAGTGAGTGTGCAGAGTAGTGAGTGTGGTGAGTAGTGAGTGCAGAGTAGTGAGTAGTGAGTAGTGAGTGCAGAGTAGTGAGTGCATAGTAGTGAGTAGTGAGTGCAGAGTGAGTGTGCAGAGTAGTGAGTAGTGAGTGCAGAGTAGTGAGTGCAGAGTAGTGAGTGCAGAGTGCAGAGTAGTGAGTGCAGAGTGCAGAGTAGTGAGTGCAGAGTGCATAGTGAGTGCAGAGTGAGTGTGCAGAGTAGTGAGTGCAGAGTGAGTGTGCAGAGTAGTGAGTGCAGAGTAGTGAGTAGTGAGTGCAGAGTAGTGAGTGCAGAGTAGTGAGTGCAGAGTAGTGAGTGCAAAGTAGTGAGTGCAAAGTAGTGAGTGCAGAGAAGTGAGTGCAGAGTAGTGAGTAGTGGGTGCAGAGTAGTGAGTAGTGAGTGCAGAGTAGTGAGTAGTGAGTGCAGAGTAGTGAGTAGGGAGTGCAGAGTTGTGAGTGCAGAGTTGTGAGTGCAGAGTAGTGAGTGCATAGTAGTGGGTGCAGAGTAGAGTAGTGAGTAGAGTAGTGAGTAGAGTAGTGAGTAGTGAGTAGTGAGTAGAGTAGTGAGTGCAGAGTAGTGAGTAGTGAGTGCAGAGTAGTGAGTAGTGAGTTCAGTAGTGAGTAGTGAGTAGAGTAGTGAGTAGTGAGTAGTGAGTAGAGTAGTGAGTAGTAAGTAGAGTAGTGAGTAGTGAGTGCAGAGTAGTGAGTAGAGTAGTGAGTAGTGAGTGCAGAGTAGTGAGTGCAGAGTAGTGAGTGCAGGGTAGTGAGTGCAAAGTAGTGAGTGCAGAGAAGTGAGTGCAGAGTAGTGAGTAGTGGGTGCAGAGTAGTGAGTAGTGAGTGCAGAGTAGTGAGTAGTGAGTGCAGAGTAGTGAGTGCAGAGTAGTGAGTGCAGAGTAGTGAGTGCAGAGTAGTGACTAGAGTAGTGAGTAGTGAGTAGTGAGTAGAGTAGTGAGTAGAGTAGTGAGTAGAGTAGTGAGTAGTGAGTAGAGTAGTGAGTAGTGAGTAGAGTAGTGAGTAGTGAGTAGTGAGTAGATTAGTGAGTAGTGAGTAGAGTAGTGAGTAGTGAGTGCAGAGTAGTGAGTAGTGAGTTGAGTAGTGAGTAGTGAGTAGAGTAGTGAGTAGTGAGTAGAGTAGTGAGTAGTGAGTAGAGTAGAGGAGTGAGTAGAGTAGTGAGTAGTGAGTAGAGTAGTGAGTAGTAAGTAGAGTAGTGAGTGCAAAGTAGTGAGTAGTGAGTTAAGTAGTGAGTAGTGAGTAGAGTAGTGAGTAGTGAGTAGTGAGTAGTGAGTAGTGAGTAGTGGGTAGAGTAGTGAGTATAGTAGTGAGTAGTGAGTAGAGTAGTGAGTAGAGTAGTGAGTAGTGAAGTAAGTAGAGTAGTGAGTAGAGTAGTGAGTAGTGAGTTGAGTAGTGAGTAGTGAGTAGAGTAGTGAGTAGTGAGTAGAGTATTGAGTAGTGAGTAGTGAGTAGTGAGTAGAGTAGTGAGTAGTGAGTAGAGTAGAGTAGTGAGTAGAGTAGTGAGTGCAGAGTAGTGAGTAGTGAGTAGAGTAGTGAGTAGTGAGTTGAGTAGTGAGTGCAGAGTAGTGAGTAGAGTAGTGAGTAGTCAGTAGTGAGTAGAGTAGTGAGTAGTGAGTAGAGTAGTGAGTAGTGAGTAGAGTAGTGAGTAGTGAGTAGAGTAGTGAGTAGTGAGTAGAGTAGTGAGTAGTGAGTAGAGTAGTGAGCAGAGTAGTGAGTAGTGAGTAGAGTAGTGAGCAGAGTAGTGAGTAGTGAGTAAAGTAGTGAGTAGAGTAGCGAGTAGTGAAGTGAGTAGAGTAGTGAGTAGAGTAGTGAGTAGTGAGTAGAGTAGTGAGTAGTGAGTAGTGAGTAGAGTAGTGAGTAGTGAGTAGTGAGTAGAGTAGTGAGTAGTGAGTAGAGTAGTGAGTAGAGTAGTGAGTAGTGAGTAGTGAGTAAAGTAGTGAGTAGTGAGTTGAGTAGTGAGTGCAGAGTAGTGAGTAGTGAGTAGAGTAGTGAGTAGTGAGTAGAGTAGTGAGTAGAGTAGTGAGTAGTGAGTAGTGAGTAGAGTAGTGAGTAGAGTAGTGAGTAGAGTAGTGAGTAGTGAGTAGAATAGTGAGTAGTGAGTAGAGTAGTGAGTAGTGAGTAAAGTAGTGAGTAGTGAGTAGAGTAGTGAGTAGAGTAGAGTAGTGAGTAGTGAGTAGAGTAGTGAGTAGAGTAGTGAGTAGTGAGTAGTGAGTAGAGTAGTGAGTAGAGTAGTGAGTAGTGAGTAGAGTAGTGAGTAGTGAGTAGAGTAGTGAGTAGAGTAGTGAGTAATGGGTAGAGTAGTGAGTAGAGTAGTGAGTAGTGAGTAGAGTAGTAAGTAGTGAGTAGTGAGTAGAGTAGTGAGTAGTGAGTAGAGTAGTGAGTAGTGAGTAGAGTAGTGAGTAGTGAGTAGAGTAGTGAGTAGAGTAGTGAGTAGAGTAGTGAGTGCAGAGTAGTGAGTAGAGTAGTGAGTAGTGAGTGCAGAGTAGTGAGTAGTGAGTGCAGAGTAGTGAGTGCAGAGTAGTGAGTAGTGAGCAGAGTAGTGAGTAGTGAGTGCAGAGTAGTGAGTAGTGAGTGAAGAGTAGTGAGTAGAGTAGTGAGTAGTGAGTAGAGTAGTGAGTTGAGTAGTGAGTGCAGAGTAGTGAGTAGTGAGTAGTGAGTAGAGTAGTGAGTAGAGTAGTGAGTAGTGAGTGCAGAGTAGTGAGTAGAGTAGTGAGTAGAGTAGTGAGTAGTGAGTAGAGTAGTGAGTAGTGAGTAGTGAGTAGAGTAGTGAGTAGAGTAGTGAGTGCAGAGTAGTGAGTAGTGAGTAGAGTAGTGAGTAGTGAGTAGAGTAGTGAGTAGAGTAGTGAGTAGTGAGTAGAGTAGTGAGTAGTGAGTAGAGTAGTGAGTAGAGTAGTGAGTAGAGTAGTGAGTAGTGAGTAGAGTAGTGAGTAGTGAGTAGAGTAGAGTAGTGAGTAGTGAGTAGAGTAGTGAGCAGAGTAGTGAGTAGTGAGTAGTGAGTATAGTAGTGAGTAGTGAGTAGAGTAGTGAGTAGTGAGTAGTGAGTAGAGTAGTGAGTAGAGTAGTGAGTAGTGGGTAGAGTAGTGAGTAGAGTAGTGAGTAGTGAGTAGAGTAGTGAGTAGTGAGTAGAGTAGTGAGTAGTGAGTAGAGTAGTGAGTAGTGAGTAGAGTAGAGTAGTGAGTAGAGTAGTGAGTAGTGAGTAGAGTAGTGAGTAGTAAGTAGAGTAGTGAGTGCAGAGTAGTGAGTAGTGAGTTGAGTAGTGAGTAGTGAGTAGAGTCGTGAGTAGTGAGTAGAGTAGTGAGTAGAGTAGTGAGTAGTGGGTAGAGTAGTGAGTAGAGTAGTGAGTAGTGAGTAAAGTAGTGAGTAGAGTAGCGAGTAGTGAAGTGAGTAGAGTAGTGAGTAGAGTAGTGAGTAGTGAGTAGAGTAGTGAGTAGTGAGTAGAGTAGTGAGTAGGGAGTAGAGTAGTGAGTAGTGAGTAGAGTAGTGAGTAGTGAGTAGAGTAGAGTAGTGAGTAGAGTAGTGAGTAGTGAGTAGTGAGTAAAGTAGTGAGTAGTGAGTTGAGTAGTGAGTGCAGAGTAGTGAGTAGTGAGTAGAGTAGTGAGTAGTGAGTAGTGAGTAGAGTAGTGAGTAGAGTAGTGAGTAGTGAGTAGAGTAGTGAGTAGAGTAGTGAGTAGAGTAGTGAGTAGAGTAGTGAGTAGTGAGTAGAGTAGTGAGTAGTGAGTAAAGTAGTGAGTAGTGAGTAGAGTAGTGAGTAGAGTAGAGTAGTGAGTAGTGAGTAGTGAGTAGAGTAGTGAGTAGAGTAGTGAGTGCAGAGTAGTGAGTAGTGAGTAGTGAGTAGAGTAGTGAGTAGAGTAGTGAGTAGTGAGTGCAGAGTAGTGAGTAGAGTAGTGAGTAGAGTAGTGAGTAGTGAGTAGAGTAGTGAGTAGTGAGTAGTGAGTAGAGTAGTGAGTAGTGAGTAGAGTAGTGAGTGCAGAGTAGTGAGTAGTGAGTAGAGTAGTGAGTAGTGAGTAGAGTAGTGAGTAGAGTAGTGAGTAGTGAGTAGAGTAGTGAGTAGTGAGTAGAGTAGTGAGTAGAGTAGTGAGTAGAGTAGTGAGTAGAGTAGTGAGTAGTGAGTAGAGTAGTGAGTAGTGAGTAGAGTAGAGTAGTGAGTAGTGAGTAGAGTAGTGAGCAGAGTAGTGAGTAGTGAGTATAGTAGTGAGTAGTGAGTAGTGAGTAGTGAGTAGAGTAGTGAGTAGAGTAGTGAGTAGTGGGTAGAGTAGTGAGTAGAGTAGTGAGTAGAGTAGTGAGTAGTGAGTAGAGTAGTGAGTAGTGAGTAGAGTAGTGAGTAGTGAGTAGAGTAGAGTAGTGAGTAGAGTAGTGAGTAGTGAGTAGAGTAGTGAGTAGTAAGTAGAGTAGTGAGTGCAGAGTAGTGAGTAGTGAGTTGAGTAGTGAGTAGTGAGTAGAGTCGTGAGTAGTGAGTAGAGTAGTGAGTAGAGTAGTGAGTAGTGGGTAGAGTAGTGAGTAGAGTAGTGAGTAGTGAGTAAAGTAGTGAGTAGAGTAGCGAGTAGTGAAGTGAGTAGAGTAGTGAGTAGAGTAGTGAGTAGTGAGTAGAGTAGTGAGTAGTGAGTACAGTAGTGAGTAGGGAGTAGAGTAGTGAGTAGTGAGTAGAGTAGTGAGTAGTGAGTAGAGTAGAGTAGTGAGTAGAGTAGTGAGTAGTGAGTAGTGAGTAAAGTAGTGAGTAGTGAGTTGAGTAGTGAGTGCAGAGTAGTGAGTAGAGTAGTGAGTAGTGAGTAGTGAGTAGAGTAGTGAGTAGAGTAGTGAGTAGTGAGTAGAGTAGTGAGTAGTGAGTAGAGTAGTGAGTAGTGAGTAAAGTAGTGAGTAGTGAGTAGAGTAGTGAGTAGAGTAGTGAGTAGAGTAGAGTAGTGAGTAGTGAGTAGAGTAGTGAGTAGTGATTAGAGTAGTGAGTAGTGAGTAGAGTAGTGAGTAGTGAGTAGAGTAGTGAGTAATGGGTAGAGTAGTGAGTAGAGTAGTGAGTAGTGAGTAGAGTAGTAAGTAGTGAGTAGTGAGTAGAGTAGTGAGTAGTTAGTAGAGTAGTGAGTAGTGAGTAGAGCAGTGAGTAGTGAGTAGAGTAGTGAGTAGAGTAGTGAGTAGAGTAGTGAGTGCAGAGTAGTGAGTAGAGTAGTGAGTAGTGAGTGCAGAGTAGTGAGTAGTGAGTGCAGAGTAGTGAGTGCAGAGTAGTGAGTAGTGAGCAGAGTAGTGAGTAGTGAGTGCAGAGTAGTGAGTAGAGTAGTGAGTAGTGAGTAGAGTAGTGAGTAGAGTAGTGAGTGCAGAGTAGTGAGTAGTGAGTAGTGAGTAGAGTAGTGAGTAGAGTAGTGAGTAGTGAGTGCAGAGTAGTGAGTAGAGTAGTGAGTAGAGTAGTGAGTAGTGAGTAGAGTAGTGAGTAGTGAGTAGTAAGTAGTGAGTAGAGTAGTGAGTAGTGAGTAGAGTAGTGAGGGCAGAGTAGTGAGTAGTGAGTAGTGAGTAGAGTAGTGAGTAGTGAGTAGTAAGTAGTGAGTAGAGTAGTGAGTAGTGAGTAGAGTAGTGAGTGCAGAGTAGTGAGTAGTGAGTAGAGTAGTGAGTAGTGAGTAGAGTAGTGGGTAGTGAGTGCAGAGTAATGAGTAGTGAGTAGAGTAGTGAGTAGAGTAGTGAGTAGAGTAGTGAGTAGTGAGTAGAGTAGTGAGTAGATTAGTGAGTGCAGAGTAGTGAGTAGTGAGTAGAGTAGTGAGTAGTGAGTAGAGTAGTGAGTAGTGAGTAGAGTAGTGAGTAGTGAGTAGTGAGTAGAGTAGTGAGTAGTGAGTAGAGTAGTAAGTAGAGTAGTGAGTAGAGTAGTGAGTAGTGAGTAGAGTAGTGAGTAGAGTAGTGAGTAGAGTAGTGAGTGCTGAGTAGTGAGTAGAGTAGTGAGTAGTGAGTAGAGTAGTGAGTAGTGAGTGCAGCATAGTGAGTAGTGAGTAGAGTAGTGAGTAGAGTAGTGAGTAGTGAGTAGAGTAGTGAGTAGTGAGTGCAGAGTAGTGAGTAGTGAGTGCAGAGTAGTGAGTAGTGAGTAGAGAGTAGTGAGTAGAGTAGTGAGTGCAGAGTAGTGAATAGTGAGTAGAGTAGTGAGTAGTGAGTAGAGTAGTGAGTAGTGAGTAGAGTAGTGAGTGCAGAGTAGTGAGAAGAGTAGTGAGTAGTGAGTGCAGAGTTGTGAGTAGTGAGTGCAGAGTAGTGAGTAGTGAGTGCAGAGTAGTGAGTAGAGTAGTGAGTAGTGAGTAGAGTAGTGAGTAGTGAGTGCAGAGTAGTGAGTAGTGAGTAGAGTAGTGAGTAGAGTGGTGAGTGCAGAGTAGTGAGTAGTGAGTGCAGAGTAGTGAGTGCAGAGTAGTGAGTAGTGAGTGCAGAGTAGTGAGTAGTGAATGCAGAGTAGTGAGTAGTGAGTGTAGAGTAGTGAGTGGCTGGCCCTGTTTCTAGCTCAAGTGGCACCGGCACCTGTAGTCTAAAGATAATACCTCTGCCTCAAGTGAAGTACTCTGGTACCCAAGGATGACCAGCAAACAATATTATTCACAACGTTGCTTACTATTCAGCAACATTTGACAGTTTGCAAATCATCTTTATAAAACAATTCAGAGTTTGATAACAAATTAATGCAACACATTGTAATATACAATGCCAATAGCTCAAACTTTAATGCTGCGAGACCTATTGCATTGTAAATGCTTGTTTAATTTGCTAAAACACTGTGAGGTTCTGGTTACACAGTCGAGGATTAGGAAGGAACACTATAAAGTATAGTGGTATCTTAAGTGTTTTTATTTGGTACTTTTGCTCAGTTCCCAATACAATGTTCAAAAGAAGAGGGGGTTTGCTTCGCATTTTAGTCCCAGTCTTATGTCTTGCTGAGGCGTCTGGTGATGAACCACTTTCAGCAGGATACCGGATACTTCTCCAAGGGGTGTCTCAAAGGAAAGAAAAGAAACAAAAAGACCCTGCGTTATTGGTTTGTCCTGGGACTCGATCTAGAAGGAGGAGGGAAAGGGGCGTGAGAGGATCACCCGGGTTCCACCACCTGTCTCAATAATTCAAACGAACAGACGTGAGGTTCTCAGAGGGAAAAGACCGACAAAAGAACAGCCCCGTGACCTCCCCCAACCACCCCTACCCCGCCCCACCCCGTGAAGAGAATAGTCCCCTCAGGCGGCCCCGTACCTTATCCAGCCACACTTCTCCAGAAGTGCGGCAGGGCGGCTCGTGATACCGGTGACCTCCTGGCTTGTCGGGTGAACCAGGCAGTTCGTCTTCTTCCTCGGATGTAGGTCCTTCTTCGGTCACAATCACGCTCTCCTCCTCGACTCTTCCTCCGTCTCCGGCTTTCGCGTCCTCGGTCGGGCAGGGAGCTTCCTTATCCGCCCCCGCCTTTGTGGATTGGCTGTCCTGAAATGACGTTGGCACCGCTGATAGGTCCTCAGGGAATGACGAGGGCACCGAGGGCAGATCCAAGGGAGACATCCATGAAACGTTAAAGGGCCTGACAGGATCCTGCGGACGGGGCGGAAACGAACAGGAGTTGAGGTCCGCATCCCGACCGTCAGTCGGTCTCCCATCTCAACCCCAGATTTTTGATACTCGAGCTGGGAGAGGGTGGAGAGCCCATTTCTTAAGGCCACCACAGATCTGGAGCAAGCACTGGTCCCCTTTGCTAAAACCAGCACCTCTGTTTTTCCCGTATTAAGTTTTAGTTTAGTTAATTTCATCCAGAGGGCTATGTCGCGCAAACACCCTTTAAAATTCTGAAAAGTTTCAGCCGTCAGCTCTTGATAAGAGAAAACCAACTGGGTGTCGTCAGTGTAAGAAATTGCCTTCACACCCCAGTTGGCAATCAAAGAGAAGAGTGGAGCTAAATACACATTAAAAAGTAAAGGGCTCAGCGCAGAGCCCTGAGGGACGCCACACCAGAGCGGTTTTGCTTTTGATGCAAATGGACGTTCGGCAACTCTTTGAGTACGGCCACTGAGGTAAGATTTCAACCAGTTCAGCACCTTGCCCCCAAAACCTCTATCCTTCAATCTCTGAACAAGCCAAGCAGGGTTGACAGTGCCGAATGCTGCAGACAGATCCAGGAGCAATGTACAAAATGGGTCGCACTCCGACTCCACCCACCAGCAGGTGTGCCCCAGGAGCATCATGGTCGATGCAGTCTTTAGATGGCGAGTGCGCTATATCGAAAAAAAAGTGTGTCGTAGCAAGGTTGCAGCACCAACTCTGGACACCGGTGTTTCGGAATAGTTGTTCCTCGTCAGCAGAGTGTAGGTATTCGGGGTTAGCTGTGCAGGCTGCCAAATGTTCTCAGGTATGTACCTCTCACGGCGCGGGTGCGGGATCCGAGCTCGTCAGCCCAAGCTCGAGGGAGCTTATCAATGTACAAAATGGGTCGCACTCCGACTCCACCCACCAGCAGGTGTGCCCCAGGAGCATCATGGTCGATGCAGTCTTTAGATAGCGAGTGCGCTATATCGAAAAAAAAGTGTGTCGTAGCAAGGTTGCAGCACCAACTCTGGACACCGGTGTTTCGGAATAGTTGTTCCTCGTCAGCAGAGTGTAGGTATTCGGGGTTAGCTGTGCAGGCTGCCAAATGTTCTCAGGTATGTACCTCTCACGGCGCGGGTGCGGGATCCGAGCTCGTCAGCCCAAGCTCGAGGGAGCTTATCAATGTACAAAATGGGTCGCACTCCGACTCCACCCACCAGCAGGTGTGCCCCAGGAGCATCATGGTCGATGCAGTCTTTAGATAGCGAGTGCGCTATATCGAAAAAAAAGTGTGTCGTAGCAAGGTTGCAGCACCAACTCTGGACACCGGTGTTTCGGAATAGTTGTTCCTCGTCAGCAGAGTGCAGGTATTCGGGGTTAGCTGTGCAGGCTGCCAAATGTTCTCAGGTATGTACCTCTCACGGCGCGGGTGCGGGATCCGAGCTCGTCAGCCCAAGCTCGAGGGAGCTTATCAATGTACAAAATGGGTCGCACTCCGACTCCACCCACCAGCAGGTGTGCCCCAGGAGCATCATGGTCGATGCAGTCTTTAGATAGCGAGTGCGCTATATCGAAAAAAAAGTGTGTCGTAGCAAGGTTGCAGCACCAACTCTGGACACCGGTGTTTCGGAATAGTTGTTCCTCGTCAGCAGAGTGTAGGTATTCGGGGTTAGCTGTGCAGGCTGCCAAATGTTCTCAGGTATGTACCTCTCACGGCGCGGGTGCGGGATCCGAGCTCGTCAGCCCAAGCTCGAGGGAGCTTATCAATGTACAAAATGGGTCGCACTCCGACTCCACCCACCAGCAGGTGTGCCCCAGGAGCATCATGGTCGATGCAGTCTTTAGATAGCGAGTGCGCTATATCGAAAAAAAAAGTGTGTCGTAGCAAGGTTGCAGCACCAACTCTGGACACCGGTGTTTCGGAATAGTTGTTCCTCGTCAGCAGAGTGTAGGTATTCGGGGTTAGCTGTGCAGGCTGCCAAATGTTCTCAGGTATGTACCTCTCACGGCGCGGGTGCGGGATCCGAGCTCGTCAGCCCAAGCTCGAGGGAGCTTATCAATGTACAAAATGGGTCGCACTCCGACTCCACCCACCAGCAGGTGTGCCCCAGGAGCATCATGGTCGATGCAGTCTTTAGATAGCGAGTGCGCTATATCGAAAAAAAAGTGTGTCGTAGCAAGGTTGCAGCACCAACTCTGGACACCGGTGTTTCGGAATAGTTGTTCCTCGTCAGCAGAGTGTAGGTATTCGGGGTTAGCTGTGCAGGCTGCCAAATGTTCTCAGGTATGTACCTCTCACGGCGCGGGTGCGGGATCCGAGCTCGTCAGCCCAAGCTCGAGGGAGCTTATCAATGTACAAAATGGGTCGCACTCCGACTCCACCCACCAGCAGGTGTGCCCCAGGAGCATCATGGTCGATGCAGTCTTTAGATAGCGAGTGCGCTATATCGAAAAAAAAGTGTGTCGTAGCAAGGTTGCAGCACCAACTCTGGACACCGGTGTTTCGGAATAGTTGTTCCTCGTCAGCAGAGTGTAGGTATTCGGGGTTAGCTGTGCAGGCTGCCAAATGTTCTCAGGTATGTACCTCTCACGGCGCGGGTGCGGGATCCGAGCTCGTCAGCCCAAGCTCGAGGGAGCTTATCAATGTACAAAATGGGTCGCACTCCGACTCCACCCACCAGCAGGTGTGCCCCAGGAGCATCATGGTCGATGCAGTCTTTAGATAGCGAGTGCGCTATATCGAAAAAAAAGTGTGTCGTAGCAAGGTTGCAGCACCAACTCTGGACACCGGTGTTTCGGAATAGTTGTTCCTCGTCAGCAGAGTGTAGGTATTCGGGGTTAGCTGTGCAGGCTGCCAAATGTTCTCAGGTATGTACCTCTCACGGCGCGGGTGCGGGATCCGAGCTCGTCAGCCCAAGCTCGAGGGAGCTTATCAATGTACAAAATGGGTCGCACTCCGACTCCACCCACCAGCAGGTGTGCCCCAGGAGCATCATGGTCGATGCAGTCTTTAGATAGCGAGTGCGCTATATCGAAAAAAAAGTGTGTCGTAGCAAGGTTGCAGCACCAACTCTGGACACCGGTGTTTCGGAATAGTTGTTCCTCGTCAGCAGAGTGTAGGTATTCGGGGTTAGCTGTGCAGGCTGCCAAATGTTCTCAGGTATGTACCTCTCACGGCGCGGGTGCGGGATCCGAGCTCGTCAGCCCAAGCTCGAGGGAGCTTATCAATGTACAAAATGGGTCGCACTCCGACTCCACCCACCAGCAGGTGTGCCCCAGGAGCATCATGGTCGATGCAGTCTTTAGATAGCGAGTGCGCTATATCGAAAAAAAAGTGTGTCGTAGCAAGGTTGCAGCACCAACTCTGGACACCGGTGTTTCGGAATAGTTGTTCCTCGTCAGCAGAGTGCAGGTATTCGGGGTTAGCTGTGCAGGCTGCCAAATGTTCTCAGGTATGTACCTCTCACGGCGCGGGTGCGGGATCCGAGCTCGTCAGCCCAAGCTCGAGGGAGCTTATCAATGTACAAAATGGGTCGCACTCCGACTCCACCCACCAGCAGGTGTGCCCCAGGAGCATCATGGTCGATGCAGTCTTTAGATAGCGAGTGCGCTATATCGAAAAAAAAGTGTGTCGTAGCAAGGTTGCAGCACCAACTCTGGACACCGGTGTTTCGGAATAGTTGTTCCTCGTCAGCAGAGTGTAGGTATTCGGGGTTAGCTGTGCAGGCTGCCAAATGTTCTCAGGTATGTACCTCTCACGGCGCGGGTGCGGGATCCGAGCTCGTCAGCCCAAGCTCGAGGGAGCTTATCAATGTACAAAATGGGTCGCACTCCGACTCCACCCACCAGCAGGTGTGCCCCAGGAGCATCATGGTCGATGCAGTCTTTAGATAGCGAGTGCGCTATATCGAAAAAAAAAGTGTGTCGTAGCAAGGTTGCAGCACCAACTCTGGACACCGGTGTTTCGGAATAGTTGTTCCTCGTCAGCAGAGTGTAGGTATTCGGGGTTAGCTGTGCAGGCTGCCAAATGTTCTCAGGTATGTACCTCTCACGGCGCGGGTGCGGGATCCGAGCTCGTCAGCCCAAGCTCGAGGGAGCTTATCAATGTACAAAATGGGTCGCACTCCGACTCCACCCACCAGCAGGTGTGCCCCAGGAGCATCATGGTCGATGCAGTCTTTAGATAGCGAGTGCGCTATATCGAAAAAAAAGTGTGTCGTAGCAAGGTTGCAGCACCAACTCTGGACACCGGTGTTTCGGAATAGTTGTTCCTCGTCAGCAGAGTGTAGGTATTCGGGGTTAGCTGTGCAGGCTGCCAAATGTTCTCAGGTATGTACCTCTCACGGCGCGGGTGCGGGATCCGAGCTCGTCAGCCCAAGCTCGAGGGAGCTTATCAATGTACAAAATGGGTCGCACTCCGACTCCACCCACCAGCAGGTGTGCCCCAGGAGCATCATGGTCGATGCAGTCTTTAGATAGCGAGTGCGCTATATCGAAAAAAAAGTGTGTCGTAGCAAGGTTGCAGCACCAACTCTGGACACCGGTGTTTCGGAATAGTTGTTCCTCGTCAGCAGAGTGTAGGTATTCGGGGTTAGCTGTGCAGGCTGCCAAATGTTCTCAGGTATGTACCTCTCACGGCGCGGGTGCGGGATCCGAGCTCGTCAGCCCAAGCTCGAGGGAGCTTATCAATGTACAAAATGGGTCGCACTCCGACTCCACCCACCAGCAGGTGTGCCCCAGGAGCATCATGGTCGATGCAGTCTTTAGATAGCGAGTGCGCTATATCGAAAAAAAAGTGTGTCGTAGCAAGGTTGCAGCACCAACTCTGGACACCGGTGTTTCGGAATAGTTGTTCCTCGTCAGCAGAGTGTAGGTATTCGGGGTTAGCTGTGCAGGCTGCCAAATGTTCTCAGGTATGTACCTCTCACGGCGCGGGTGCGGGATCCGAGCTCGTCAGCCCAAGCTCGAGGGAGCTTATCAATGTACAAAATGGGTCGCACTCCGACTCCACCCACCAGCAGGTGTGCCCCAGGAGCATCATGGTCGATGCAGTCTTTAGATAGCGAGTGCGCTATATCGAAAAAAAAGTGTGTCGTAGCAAGGTTGCAGCACCAACTCTGGACACCGGTGTTTCGGAATAGTTGTTCCTCGTCAGCAGAGTGTAGGTATTCGGGGTTAGCTGTGCAGGCTGCCAAATTTTCTCAGGTATGTACCTCTCACGGCGCGGGTGCGGGATCCGAGCTCGTCAGCCCAAGCTCGAGGGAGCTTATCAATGTACAAAATGGGTCGCACTCCGACTCCACCCACCAGCAGGTGTGCCCCAGGAGCATCATGGTCGATGCAGTCTTTAGATAGCGAGTGCGCTATATCGAAAAAAAAGTGTGTCGTAGCAAGGTTGCAGCACCAACTCTGGACACCGGTGTTTCGGAATAGTTGTTCCTCGTCAGCAGAGTGTAGGTATTCGGGGTTAGCTGTGCAGGCTGCCAAATGTTCTCAGGTATGTACCTCTCACGGCGCGGGTGCGGGATCCGAGCTCGTCAGCCCAAGCTCGAGGGAGCTTATCAATGTACAAAATGGGTCGCACTCCGACTCCACCCACCAGCAGGTGTGCCCCAGGAGCATCATGGTCGATGCAGTCTTTAGATAGCGAGTGCGCTATATCGAAAAAAAAGTGTGTCGTAGCAAGGTTGCAGCACCAACTCTGGACACCGGTGTTTCGGAATAGTTGTTCCTCGTCAGCAGAGTGTAGGTATTCGGGGTTAGCTGTGCAGGCTGCCAAATGTTCTCAGGTATGTACCTCTCACGGCGCGGGTGCGGGATCCGAGCTCGTCAGCCCAAGCTCGAGGGAGCTTATCAATGTACAAAATGGGTCGCACTCCGACTCCACCCACCAGCAGGTGTGCCCCAGGAGCATCATGGTCGATGCAGTCTTTAGATAGCGAGTGCGCTATATCGAAAAAAAAGTGTGTCGTAGCAAGGTTGCAGCACCAACTCTGGACACCGGTGTTTCGGAATAGTTGTTCCTCGTCAGCAGAGTGTAGGTATTCGGGGTTAGCTGTGCAGGCTGCCAAATGTTCTCAGGTATGTACCTCTCACGGCGCGGGTGCGGGATCCGAGCTCGTCAGCCCAAGCTCGAGGGAGCTTATCAATGTACAAAATGGGTCGCACTCCGACTCCACCCACCAGCAGGTGTGCCCCAGGAGCATCATGGTCGATGCAGTCTTTAGATAGCGAGTGCGCTATATCGAAAAAAAAGTGTGTCGTAGCAAGGTTGCAGCACCAACTCTGGACACCGGTGTTTCGGAATAGTTGTTCCTCGTCAGCAGAGTGTAGGTATTCGGGGTTAGCTGTGCAGGCTGCCAAATGTTCTCAGGTATGTACCTCTCACGGCGCGGGTGCGGGATCCGAGCTCGTCAGCCCAAGCTCGAGGGAGCTTATCAATGTACAAAATGGGTCGCACTCCGACTCCACCCACCAGCAGGTGTGCCCCAGGAGCATCATGGTCGATGCAGTCTTTAGATAGCGAGTGCGCTATATCGAAAAAAAAGTGTGTCGTAGCAAGGTTGCAGCACCAACTCTGGACACCGGTGTTTCGGAATAGTTGCTCCTCGTCAGCAGAGTGTAGGTATTCGGGGTTAGCTGTGCAGGCTGCCAAATGTTCTCAGGTATGTACCTCTCACGGCGCGGGTGCGGGATCCGAGCTCGTCAGCCCAAGCTCGAGGGAGCTTATCAATGTACAAAATGGGTCGCACTCCGACTCCACCCACCAGCAGGTGTGCCCCAGGAGCATCATGGTCGATGCAGTCTTTAGATAGCGAGTGCGCTATATCGAAAAAAAAGTGTGTCGTAGCAAGGTTGCAGCACCAACTCTGGACACCGGTGTTTCGGAATAGTTGTTCCTCGTCAGCAGAGTGTAGGTATTCGGGGTTAGCTGTGCAGGCTGCCAAATGTTCTCAGGTATGTACCTCTCACGGCGCGGGTGCGGGATCCGAGCTCGTCAGCCCAAGCTCGAGGGAGCTTATCAATGTACAAAATGGGTCGCACTCCGACTCCACCCACCAGCAGGTGTGCCCCAGGAGCATCATGGTCGATGCAGTCTTTAGATAGCGAGTGCGCTATATCGAAAAAAAAGGGTGTCGTAGCAAGGTTGCAGCACCAACTCTGGACACCGGTGTTTCGGAATAGTTGTTCCTCGTCAGCAGAGTGTAGGTATTCGGGGTTAGCTGTGCAGGCTGCCAAATGTTCTCAGGTATGTACCTCTCACGGCGCGGGTGCGGGATCCGAGCTCGTCAGCCCAAGCTCGAGGGAGCTTATCAATGTACAAAATGGGTCGCACTCCGACTCCACCCACCAGCAGGTGTGCCCCAGGAGCATCATGGTCGATGCAGTCTTTAGATAGCGAGTGCGCTATATCGAAAAAAAAGTGTGTCGTAGCAAGGTTGCAGCACCAACTCTGGACACCGGTGTTTCGGAATAGTTGTTCCTCGTCAGCAGAGTGTAGGTATTCGGGGTTAGCTGTGCAGGCTGCCAAATGTTCTCAGGTATGTACCTCTCACGGCGCGGGTGCGGGATCCGAGCTCGTCAGCCCAAGCTCGAGGGAGCTTATCAATGTACAAAATGGGTCGCACTCCGACTCCACCCACCAGCAGGTGTGCCCCAGGAGCATCATGGTCGATGCAGTCTTTAGATAGCGAGTGCGCTATATCGAAAAAAAAGTGTGTCGTAGCAAGGTTGCGGTACCAAACCTGAAAATATTTTTGGCAGCCTACGCAGCACCCCTTCACACTTTCCTACTCCCTGCTGACGAGAGGCAACAACCTCGAAACACCGGTGTCCAGGGATGGCCAACGCGACTGATTTTTCCTCAAGACCCAGGCAGAGGCGCACCCGCTGATGCTGACTACAAGGACCACAACGCATCGGGGCTACACGCTGGTAGGATAAGTAGTGAGCGACCCACTGGACTTACTTGTACATTCAGGCTCCCTTGAGCCGGTGGGGCTGACGAGCCCGGGTTGCGCTCCTACGTGCCACGAGCGGTACCAAACCTGAAAATATTTTTGGCAGCCTACGCAGCACCCCTTCACACTTTCCTACTCCCTGCTGACGAGAGGCAACAACCTCGAAACACCGGTGTCCAGGGATGGCCAACGCGACTGATTTTTCCTCAAGACCCAGGCAGAGGCGCACCCGCTGATGCTGACTACAAGGACCACAACGCATCGGGGCTACACGCTGGTAGGATAAGTAGTGAGCGACCCACTGGACTTACTTGTACATTCAGGCTCCCTTGAGCCGGTGGGGCTGACGAGCCCGGGTTGCGCTCCTACGTGCCACGAGCGGTACCAAACCTGAAAATATTTTTGGCAGCCTACGCAGCACCCCTTCACACTTTCCTACTCCCTGCTGACGAGAGGCAACAACCTCGAAACACCGGTGTCCAGGGATGGCCAACGCGACTGATTTTTCCTCAAGACCCAGGCAGAGGCGCACCCGCTGATGCTGACTACAAGGACCACAACGCATCGGGGCTACACGCTGGTAGGATAAGTAGTGAGCGACCCACTGGACTTACTTGTACATTCAGGCTCCCTTGAGCCGGTGGGGCTGACGAGCCCGGGTTGCGCTCCTACGTGCCACGAGCGGTACCAAACCTGAAAATATTTTTGGCAGCCTACGCAGCACCCCTTCACACTTTCCTACTCCCTGCTGACGAGAGGCAACAACCTCGAAACACCGGTGTCCAGGGATGGCCAACGCGACTGATTTTTCCTCAAGACCCAGGCAGAGGCGCACCCGCTGATGCTGACTACAAGGACCACAACGCATCGGGGCTACACGCTGGTAGGATAAGTAGTGAGCGACCCACTGGACTTACTTGTACATTCAGGCTCCCTTGAGCCGGTGGGGCTGACGAGCCCGGGTTGCGCTCCTACGTGCCACGAGCGGTACCTAACCTGAAAATATTTTTGGCAGCCTACGCAGCACCCCTTCACACTTTCCTACTCCCTGCTGACGAGAGGCAACAACCTCGAAACACCGGTGTCCAGGGATGGCCAACGCGACTGATTTTTCCTCAAGACCCAGGCAGAGGCGCACCCGCTGATGCTGACTACAAGGACCACAACGCATCGGGGCTACACGCTGGTAGGATAAGTAGTGAGCGACCCACTGGACTTACTTGTACATTCAGGCTCCCTTGAGCCGGTGGGGCTGACGAGCCCGGGTTGCGCTCCTACGTGCCACGAGCGGTACCAAACCTGAAAATATTTTTGGCAGCCTACGCAGCACCCCTTCACACTTTCCTACTCCCTGCTGACGAGAGGCAACAACCTCGAAACACCGGTGTCCAGGGATGGCCAACGCGACTGATTTTTCCTCAAGACCCAGGCAGAGGCGCACCCGCTGATGCTGACTACAAGGACCACAACGCATCGGGGCTACACGCTGGTAGGATAAGTAGTGAGCGACCCACTGGACTTACTTGTACATTCAGGCTCCCTTGAGCCGGTGGGGCTGACGAGCCCGGGTTGCGCTCCTACGTGCCACGAGCGGTACCAAACCTGAAAATATTTTTGGCAGCCTACGCAGCACCCCTTCACACTTTCCTACTCCCTGCTGACGAGAGGCAACAACCTCGAAACACCGGTGTCCAGGGATGGCCAACGCGACTGATTTTTCCTCAAGACCCAGGCAGAGGCGCACCCGCTGATGCTGACTACAAGGACCACAACGCATCGGGGCTACACGCTGGTAGGATAAGTAGTGAGCGACCCACTGGACTTACTTGTACATTCAGGCTCCCTTGAGCCGGTGGGGCTGACGAGCCCGGGTTGCGCTCCTACGTGCCACGAGCGGTACCAAACCTGAAAATATTTTTGGCAGCCTACGCAGCACCCCTTCACACTTTCCTACTCCCTGCTGACGAGAGGCAACAACCTCGAAACACCGGTGTCCAGGGATGGCCAACGCGACTGATTTTTCCTCAAGACCCAGGCAGAGGCGCACCCGCTGATGCTGACTACAAGGACCACAACGCATCGGGGCTACACGCTGGTAGGATAAGTAGTGAGCGACCCACTGGACTTACTTGTACATTCAGGCTCCCTTGAGCCGGTGGGGCTGACGAGCCCGGGTTGCGCTCCTACGTGCCACGAGCGGTACCAAACCTGAAAATATTTTTGGCAGCCTACGCAGCACCCCTTCACACTTTCCTACTCCCTGCTGACGAGAGGCAACAACCTCGAAACACCGGTGTCCAGGGATGGCCAACGCGACTGATTTTTCCTCAAGACCCAGGCAGAGGCGCACCCGCTGATGCTGACTACAAGGACCACAACGCATCGGGGCTACACGCTGGTAGGATAAGTAGTGAGCGACCCACTGGACTTACTTGTACATTCAGGCTCCCTTGAGCCGGTGGGGCTGACGAGCCCGGGTTGCGCTCCTACGTGCCACGAGCGGTACCAAACCTGAAAATATTTTTGGCAGCCTACGCAGCACCCCTTCACACTTTCCTACTCCCTGCTGACGAGAGGCAACAACCTCGAAACACCGGTGTCCAGGGATGGCCAACGCGACTGATTTTTCCTCAAGACCCAGGCAGAGGCGCACCCGCTGATGCTGACTACAAGGACCACAACGCATCGGGGCTACACGCTGGTAGGATAAGTAGTGAGCGACCCACTGGACTTACTTGTACATTCAGGCTCCCTTGAGCCGGTGGGGCTGACGAGCCCGGGTTGCGCTCCTACGTGCCACGAGCGGTACCAAACCTGAAAATATTTTTGGCAGCCTACGCAGCACCCCTTCACACTTTCCTACTCCCTGCTGACGAGAGGCAACAACCTCGAAACACCGGTGTCCAGGGATGGCCAACGCGACTGATTTTTCCTCAAGACCCAGGCAGAGGCGCACCCGCTGATGCTGACTACAAGGACCACAACGCATCGGGGCTACACGCTGGTAGGATAAGTAGTGAGCGACCCACTGGACTTACTTGTACATTCAGGCTCCCTTGAGCCGGTGGGGCTGACGAGCCCGGGTTGCGCTCCTACGTGCCACGAGCGGTACCAAACCTGAAAATATTTTTGGCAGCCTACGCAGCACCCCTTCACACTTTCCTACTCCCTGCTGACGAGAGGCAACAACCTCGAAACACCGGTGTCCAGGGATGGCCAACGCGACTGATTTTTCCTCAAGACCCAGGCAGAGGCGCACCCGCTGATGCTGACTACAAGGACCACAACGCATCGGGGCTACACGCTGGTAGGATAAGTAGTGAGCGACCCACTGGACTTACTTGTACATTCAGGCTCCCTTGAGCCGGTGGGGCTGACGAGCCCGGGTTGCGCTCCTACGTGCCACGAGCGGTACCAAACCTGAAAATATTTTTGGCAGCCTACGCAGCACCCCTTCACACTTTCCTACTCCCTGCTGACGAGAGGCAACAACCTCGAAACACCGGTGTCCAGGGATGGCCAACGCGACTGATTTTTCCTCAAGACCCAGGCAGAGGCGCACCCGCTGATGCTGACTACAAGGACCACAACGCATCGGGGCTACACGCTGGTAGGATAAGTAGTGAGCGACCCACTGGACTTACTTGTACATTCAGGCTCCCTTGAGCCGGTGGGGCTGACGAGCCCGGGTTGCGCTCCTACGTGCCACGAGCGGTACCAAACCTGAAAATATTTTTGGCAGCCTACGCAGCACCCCTTCACACTTTCCTACTCCCTGCTGACGAGAGGCAACAACCTCGAAACACCGGTGTCCAGGGATGGCCAACGCGACTGATTTTTCCTCAAGACCCAGGCAGAGGCGCACCCGCTGATGCTGACTACAAGGACCACAACGCATCGGGGCTACACGCTGGTAGGATAAGTAGTGAGCGACCCACTGGACTTACTTGTACATTCAGGCTCCCTTGAGCCGGTGGGGCTGACGAGCCCGGGTTGCGCTCCTACGTGCCACAAGCGGTACCAAACCTGAAAATATTTTTGGCAGCCTACGCAGCACCCCTTCACACTTTCCTACTCCCTGCTGACGAGAGGCAACAACCTCGAAACACCGGTGTCCAGGGATGGCCAACGCGACTGATTTTTCCTCAAGACCCAGGCAGAGGCGCACCCGCTGATGCTGACTACAAGGACCACAACGCATCGGGGCTACACGCTGGTAGGATAAGTAGTGAGCGACCCACTGGACTTACTTGTACATTCAGGCTCCCTTGAGCCGGTGGGGCTGACGAGCCCGGGTTGCGCTCCTACGTGCCACGAGCGGTACCAAACCTGAAAATATTTTTGGCAGCCTACGCAGCACCCCTTCACACTTTCCTACTCCCTGCTGACGAGAGGCAACAACCTCGAAACACCGGTGTCCAGGGATGGCCAACGCGACTGATTTTTCCTCAAGACCCAGGCAGAGGCGCACCCGCTGATGCTGACTACAAGGACCACAACGCATCGGGGCTACACGCTGGTAGGATAAGTAGTGAGCGACCCACTGGACTTACTTAGATCCAGGAGCAATGCTGATGCCCCTGAATCTAATGCCCATCTCACTGATTCTGCCACCTCAAGGAAGGCGGTCTCTGTGCTAAAGTCTGCCCGTAAGCCATACTTTCTCTCATACAGGGTTTAGTCTTCCCTTGACCCTTTTGCTAGCTTTATCACATGTAAACGACCCTAATGCAATAATGGTAAGGAATTCTCTAAAAATGTGGTCTCCTGTTTGTTTTTTGCTGGGGATTATACCACCTGCCTTGGAGTCTACAAACCGAGTCCAATGTACATGGGTCATTAACGAAGTAACATGCTGTTTCGAGGTTGCTGTAAAGATTGGCAAGGTGTGCCAGCATGGCAATACCAGGCTGTTCTATTGTTGAGCATAGGATGGTTACTAGTGGCGCAACAGTCTTCTGAATGTGTACTTTCTATGGTCCCCTAGATTTTGATCCAGCGTTTTCTGGGCCCACGTGCTTACCACTGGTCCTCCGATGGACCTTTTTTCTCCAACTGAGGGGTGATGGGAGTTAACATTGACATCAATCTAATTCAATGAACAGTGCAACCCATTTGACTACACAGTGAGGACCAGTAGTCGGTAACTAGGGTCATAAAGGTTTATTAAAAATTCAAAATCAGGTATAGATACACAATTCTTAAAACCATACTATAGAAATACCAAATAGCCACAGACAGTCCTAGCCTGGGAACGAAATGAAGGCTGTCTAATATAAGGCAAACAAGCAAATCAGTCACAGCAATACAAAAGATCAAAAGTTGCAAGTTCTGTTGTGTATGCATGAATGAATCTAGACTGCCTATGATAGAGTTCCTTCTAAAGGGTGGGTCAAAAAATCTAAAGAGTCTCTAAATCAGAAATTTCCATAAAGGAAATCAAACAAGGGAAAGTATAAGTAGGGAAGGGATCAGCACTTCAGAAGCTCGGTCAATAGTTTTCTAAGGGTCAGAGAGTAAGTGTTAAGCCACACTTAACAAAGAATAAAAGTAAGCATAGAGGTCTAAACCTCTCAGAGCCGAAAGGAATTGGCAGCAACGGAACCTGAAAGGATCAGGAAAGCAACTGTCAAGATCGAAAGGGGCATCTGCATCTGAAAGGTATTTGGAAAAGTTCTGAACTCAGATGCTGTGAACACTAAATTATAACACACAAAGTCTTCTAGGTAACACCCCTTTGTACGCATCATCAGGGGCCCACTGTTCTTGTCCATTTTTCATGTTGCAAACTGCAACATAGGGGGAAAATCTCACACTGGACATGGGATAAACATCTCCTTCTCACGCACAGGTCTCATCACACCATTGCTCAATAGGCCTTTCTGTTAACGCCCTGGTTCCTCATGTTCTTTCATAAAAGTCTTCTTCTCAGACTCTCTCTATCGCTATATCCAAGGTTAGATTGATGAGATTATGTGATGGTGGCAATGACCCCACCAGCTCAGAAGTCAGTTTTACTGCACAGTAATAATTTTCTACGTTATGGCAATGAGCCAACTACAAACGTACTGTGGGGACTGATGTTTCTGTTCCCTCCACGTTTCCCTCCACGTTTCTGGCCCCTACTCATGCAAATGGAGTCCCTGGCCGCCAAACACTCATATGAAAGTCTGGAAGCAAAACATACAAATACTGCTGTCGCTTTTAACATGTGGCAAGAAGTGGGTCAGAAAAGTAACTCAGAATTGTGATTGAATGTCTTATGCTGGGGACACAGCTAATTAAAACTTGTAGTCTGCTGGATTACACTCCCCATGTCCAGAGTACAGCACCTTAATTGTTCTTAATGATGGGTCTCTGTCTTAACTTGGAATGTAGCGGAGTTGTTATGCAGTGTACTATTTTCCATGAGGCTCAGATTCTAAGTTTACAGGGAAAAGCAGCAGGATGACTATTGCAAGGGGGACTCTCTGCATATTTGAGACATCAATCAATTGAAATTATCATGCTATAGAAAGAACTTAAATAGAATGATGTAAAGGCTCGCAAAAATACTATATTTAATATCATGGAGCTGTTTGACTTAGTTCAGTTCAACACTTATGTTGCTCGAGGTCTGCGCTATTTGTCAACATTTGCGAAACTATATACTTGGTTTGTTATACCCAGTTAAATTACCATTGATATATTACAGCCTTAATCAGAGAATTCAATACTTAAACAATCCCCAAGTTGCTTCTGCAAAATTTCAATGTTTGAGACTGGATTTCGGATGCAATACATTGATACATACCATAACGAATCATTAATCTGAAGGGATGCCCTAAACACCCCCCTTCCAAACTGAGATACGTTAAGGCATGGGTACTCACAAACACTTTCCCAAGGGCCCCAATGTTTAGTCTGCGATGGGAGCAAGGAATGCATTGATGCCAGCAGAGTGGTGGTCTGGTGGGGGAGGGGGCGGTAAGGTGAGTATAAAAGAAACAAAGCATATACATCTAGTGGCTGAATTGCACAAACCCGAAAACCTGGGATTAATCTCAGCTTCCCCACTTTACCAAACTATGTGATCGTAGGCATTTGATTTATTTCACTTTCCCTACCTTTTCTTCATTATCACATATAAGAAGACCTCAAAATACATAAGAATGAATGTTTCTAAATTCATATTTTAAAAGTAATACTTTAAAATAGTACTTCTCAATGCTCAATGCATGTTAATGAAATACACTTTTTGAATTTTGAAGAGACTTTACCATATTTTTACTCTTTTGCTGCAAGATGGCTTTGAAGCATAAAGTTGTTCCTGAAGTTAAGTGGTGCAGGACAACACAGTTTCGTCCTTTTGTTAACTTCAATCAACCTTTAAGTAACAGCTTAACTCTTTATTTAGCATTGTTTTAATGTTCAAGCTGAATCCAGTGGATCAGAGGGGCAAAAGTCAGGAGGGCTGAACTTTGACAATCACTGCATTAAGGGCTCACTTTGCCACTGGATTCAAGCTAGCCTGGCTGATGAATGTGTTACCCAGAAATCGGTACCAGGATGCTTGTTTCCGGTTCAGGGAAGACCTGGCTTGGCAGTTCGGGCTGAGCTGTTCCCATGAGGCACAGGGTCAAGGCTGATTTGCATATAGCTGGGTCTGAACTGAGGGGGAGGAGTGAGCTAAAGAATGATTATGGATTCAACCCAGATCTGAGACTAGGGGTGAGTGTCTGAAAAGTTTCAGCGCTCCGTCCATCATCTGCTTGTGTTTGTTAAGGGTTTCTAAACCCATTCTGTGACTTGCTAACCTGTCAATGACTCACAAAAGCCATTTTGCGGTCACAACCCTTGTGATATTGTGAGACCACAACCCATCTTCATAAGCAGACATGCTGATGTATTTTCAGATATTAGAATTTTGAAATACATACCTTTTAATGACTTTTTGTCTTAAACTAATTCATGTTCTGTAATACCGTTTGATATATGTGCTGCTCTTTAGAGCTCTATATCAAATAAATAAATAAAGGTATGAAAAGTAGAATGGAGATACGTGAGCACGGTATCACATGTATATTTAGTTCTGGTAGCCAGTGGCTTTGTTTTGTAAGTGGTGTTCATAGGATTCCTAGTTTATAAGAGACAGCTATCTACTTTTTTGTGAGACCAGAAAACATTTCCCTTTCCTAAAAGTAGATTGTACTTCCTGCCTTAAGTTGTTCTTACTGCACAATTCCTGATCGCCCACCCCCCAACCCCTGATTTTATGTTTTTTGCAAATGTTACTTTCTATATGTTGTGCTTTCGGTATAACCATACATATGTTGTGGTTATTATCCATTAATGTGACCTTTGGTTATTAAAATATAGGCGGGTCATTTATTAAAGTGTGTAAGAGCATGATTTGATGGATGTCATGAGTTTGTGCTTATGGTGCATCTGTTTTGGTTGGATGGGGTGTTTGGCATCATAGTAGAACACTCTGGGTCTGTTGCTACGCAGTACATTTTCTTATGGGGCAGAGTTACTGCGCCTTCACGAACTTGCATTGTGATTTAGTCATGGAAGTCATTCAGGTGTTTTAAAGCTGTGATGGAGCAGGGTTTTCCTGAAATAAAACCTGCTCGGATTGAACCCCTCACTGTGTTAAATATTAACCAAAAAACGTGTGAAACTAATAAAATAAGACTGAAGGGGAAAGATGAAAACTGCGCAAGCGCGTGCTGGGAGTATTAGAGTAGGCCGCAAATGCACATGACTGATGTAGAAAATAAGTTAAAAGTCGAGTGATTATTTTTCACTAACAAATAGAAAATAAAAGTGCAGCGTGTAAGGAAAAGAAAACAAATGAAAACATTCAAAGTGCGTTTGATAGTAGAGTTTTATATAGTGCTAATTAATGCATGTATTTGTGTTTCCTAAAAGTATAGTTTGCTGCCCTGCAGAAAAGGCCCGAGAGACATTTTAGAGTTAACATGGGATATTAGAAATTGATTGCCGCAAGATGGCTGCTGAGTAGGAGCCTCCGGAGTAGCTCCCGGTTTGGGGATTACCAACTTGGTAGATATTGCTGTTAAAACCACCTCACTGGCTCTCCACCCTCCTGCCCTAGTACCGGATTGCAATCCCGCATGTAACATATCCCTGAAACTGAATTCAGAAACCAACTTACCCGTTGAATGACCACCGCATCAGCCCGGTCCGCACCCTCGCTGCCCAACCTCCGACCTCGCTGGGCTGATCTCCAGACACTGGAACAACTTGCTGCAGAGGTCTGTTGATGTGTGCCCGGGGACCCAACGATGCTGACCCCTCCGTTTCCCGTGCCTGTCTGCCCCAGAGGTATGAGATCTCCTGGTGCTGAGGGTTGTCCCTGTGTGCAGGTACTTTCTGAGGGTCTCTCCCCTCATCCTGAGGATTGGGCTGTGTGCCCCTGGCTACGGTCTGCCCGCCTCCTGGAGGATTCCCGGAGGACCTGACTGAGTCCGGCATCCAGCACCTCGCAGCGGGTGCTTTCTTCTTCTCCCCTGGAGGACCCTCGTCTGGGTCAGACTGTGGAAGGGGTCGGTGGCTACCGGCCCCATTTGCTCTCCATGGCCATTTTGTGCCCTTTGATACTGCCTTTGGACCGGCCCGGAGCCTGATGCCTAGCACTGGTGGCCCGGAAACGCGCTTGTGCCTGACGCCACTCTTTGTGTCCCTCGTTCATTCAAATCCCAGGAGTTCAGAACATTATCTGGTGCGTCACCTGGGACCGCTCCCGACATCACATCAGACAAGCGGCGGCTCCCTACACACCAGCGATGTGGTGGAGGGCTGGAGTGCTGGACTTGAGGGGCGGTCTGCCGGGAGCACATCTGGAACTGTAGTGCTGGCCCAATCCTACCGCTCGCTGTCTCTTTGTGCCCTGAGCCTCAGGTGGCCACTATGACCAGTGGTGAGCACTTTATCTGGACCCTCAAAATTGCGGATGAGGTAGCGCTTTTCAGACAACCTTGCATTTAAGCAAAAGGTCCGATGTCCGATCCAGCCTCAGCATGAAAAGTAAATCCTTCCAGGCTTGCAGGATTGCTGTTCCTTCACTCCTATTTGCTCTCCTATTCACACAGCGCTTTTCAGACAACCTCGCATTTAAGCAAGAGGTCCAAAGTCCTATCTGGCCTCATCACCAGAAGCAAATCCTTCCAGGCTTGCAGGATTGCTGTTCCTTCACTCTCCTATTCAGGCTGGGGCCCGACCAACAACTTTGGCTGTCTGACCTCCATATAGCCACCTGCTGAGCCGTTTCAATCCAGCCTGAAGCCACTGATTGCCTGATATGACCTGTTTTCCCCGTCCGTCTGTCCTGGAACTGCTCCCTATTGCTACCTTGCCTCATTGCTCTTCTGACTGGGGCTGCCACTCTATCCTGACTGGTTCTCAGTTACCCAGCGAGGGTTGCTCTGTCTGCAGCTTCTAGTATGTGATGTGGCCTACAATACCCTAGTGAGCCTACCCCTTTAAAATTGAACTGCGGCCTTGCTCGGCAGTCCGATACAGAGCCTACGGACGATTTTGACTGTCCCTGGGCTATCTCCTCGCCTTGATTTAATTTGCAGTAACACAGCCCTGCCTACATTTTTGAGGATACTCCAAAATCTGTCATTATAAGCTCTGGCCATTAACCTTATCCTTTTTGCTAACTCTGTAGCAACCAGTCTTATACTATGTGTCTTACAAGTTTAAAACCATGACTTATATGTAGCAGCCTATCTTATACTGTGTGTTATGCTAGCTTAAAATAATGACTTACATGTAGAAGCCTGTCTCATACTGTGTATTATGCAAGTTTAAACAACTACCTATATGTAGCATTTGGAGTCCGGCGTGAGGCAGAGAGGTTGCTTATCGGCGGCGTTTTTATTGAAACTACAGAATTTGGATTCTTACATTGCGGATAAATGGATGTTTTTGTCAGAAATTAGCCCAGCAGTCCTGAACAGGACTTCCTCTCACGCCACAGGAGTAGTGTGGCTTGGAATTATCGCTGTACTTAAAATATCAATAAAGTGAATTTGTTCAGCCGGGAACAAGTCACATGTACAACCATACCGAGGCGACGAAACACATGTTGGCTTGGTAACTGTTCACTTACTGAAAACATGAAGACCTAAAAGGAAAAAAGGAGAACATACGGATTGATTTTTTGTGTTTTATGTATCAATAACATCCGAAATTATGAGTTGAATTTTACGTGTGCTTAGGTTTACAATATATGATGTCTTGTTGCTCTTGCCACAGAACCTAGGGAGGCAGGTGGTTCTCTCTAGCCCTTGAGCATCATCACTAATAAGGCTTTTGTCAGAATATCTGGTGTAATTACCTTTAGGCGCCTATATCCTATTACTTATACCACCAAACCTAACTAGACTACCTATTTGTAGCAGCCGGTCTTGTACTATGTGTTATGATAATTGAATACTATGTGTCATACAAGTTCAAAACCATGACTTATATGCAGCCGCTTGTCTTATACGGTATATTATGCTAACTTAAAATAATGACTTGCATGTAGCAGCCTGTTTTATACTTTGTGTTATGCACGTTTATAACAACAACTTATATGTAGCAGTCGGTCTTTTACTGTGTGTCATGCTAATTTAAAATAATTATTTAAACGTAGCAGCCTATCTTATACCGTATAATATGCTAGCTTAAAAAATTGGCCTACATGTAGCAGTCCGTCTCTTAATGTGTGCTACGCAAGTTTAAAACAATGACTTACATGAAGCAACATGTCGTATATTGTATGTTAGGCTAGTTTAAAATAACCTCTTACATGTAGTAGCCTTGTCTTATATTGTGTGTTATTCCAAGTTTAAAATAACGACTTACCTATTCACTTATCCCCCAGCTACTCGACCCTTGCGTCTGCTCTCTACCTCACCCCTCACAGTTTAGCACCTTCTCAAGCCCCTCCTCCAAACTCTAGGAATGTCCCGACCTCCCCATCAGACCTCCTTACTTCTTACAATCCAGACTCTCCTCCTATCCCCCTTCCCGAGCTGTCTCCATCACCTCACACCAAGTCTTCTCCGACCAATACAGAAGCCTTCCTTCCCTCCTTCCCCTTCCCTAACTGCGCTCTCCCACACCCTGTTAATTCAGACTCTGTCCAACATTGAACGCAATCTCACAACCTTGACGACTGAACTCACACGGCTAAGAGAAGATGTCAACTCCCTCTACTCCAGATCCCTATCTAACCGCTCTAACTCCGTCGACCCTGTCCCTCAACACTCATCGAATCCTCAACTGTGGAACACCACTCCCCTTAGCTGCCATTCTCATAGGCCCCACTGCACATCGAATCATCTCACTGCTTCTGACCTTCATACCCTCTGCAACACCTACCCTCCTAACTCTTCTAGTAACGTTACCCCCTCCTCACTCCAACATTCTCATTGGACCATTGGACCAGCAGATTCCCCCCCACTCCTGTCTCCCCCAGTTCTCCTCCCCAACACACCACCATCCATTCACGCTTCCCCTCACAGACTTCCCTAAACCGCTCTCCTGCATGCTCCCTAGCTCCAACATTCTGGTCATTGTAGGGACCAGCAGAACCCCACCCTCTCCCATCTCCCCCAGGCCCCTTCCCCAATGCACAACCATCCATCCACGCTCTCCCTCACAGACTTCCCTAAACCCATCTCCTGCATGCTCCCTAGCTCCAACATTCCTGTCATTGTAGGGACCACCAGATCCCTACCCTCTCCCATCTCCCCCAGACCCGCTCCCCAACGTACTACCATCCATTTATGCCCTCCCCCCAAAGACTGTACTAAACCCCTCGCCTGTATGCATGCAAGTGAACTGCTGCTCAGCTGTCAGGCATGCAACTGAAATTTCAGAAACCATTCTTAGCGAAAATATTGACATAGCCTTTCTCACAGAAACCTGGCTCAATGACCACTCTACTCCCAGCCTTGACTTACTTTCCCCCCCGGGTTACTCTATCATCAGAAAAGACAGGACAGAGAGAATAGGGGGTGGACTAGCGATTACTTTTAAAAATGAACTCCAACTTTCCCTTGTCAAAAATCCTGACCTTCGAATACCTTGAAACCGAACTTAAGTCTCAAGGTTTTCCCCCGATTCGACTGCACAATAACTATCACCCACCTGGTGACCCACTCGACTTCATCGAGGAACTATCCAAACTTCTTCACCAATTCTCTCTCTCTAACACCAAAAATCTCTTCCTTTGAGATTTTAATCTCCACTGGAATGTGCCTGATGACTCCTCAGTCCACCTCCTCACCAATCTTCTTGAGATCAATGAACTCAAACAATTCTGCCACTCTGCCACCCACTCCCAGGGGAGCCACTCTTGACGCCATCATTACCAGCAATAACTTGGCTTCCCTCTGTGACATCATACCCATCCACTGGTCTGATCATCGCCTAATTCTGTTCTCTATCGCAAACATTTACCCATCCCCCTCACCAACAAAATTAAAGTCTCAAAATGGACCAGAAATCTTAATTGCATCCCCCCTGGTGAACTTGAATCTAAACTCCAAACCCAACTTCTGCTCACCCCTCTCTCCCTAAATGCTAATGAACTCACTGAGCATTTTAACAAAACCGTCATCAATGTCCTAGACCAAATTGCCCCATCCACACTTAAAACCCTAATAAACATTCCATCTAAATCATGGTACAATTCCAACCTCAATGACGAAAGGCGTGCTCTTAGACTTGCTGAAAGAACATGGAGACAACACCCTTCCCCCTCCCATCTTGCTCTCCTCAGATCCACCAGAGCCACATATAAGAAACACACTTTCTCGGAAAAGGCCTCCTTCTTCCGTACCCAACTCGATCGAGCGAAAAATCGACCAAGAGAGCTGTTCAGCATAGTTCGAAACCAAACCTCCTCGGCCTCTCCAACCCTGATGGCCACAACTAACAAAAGGCGAAGAAATTTCTATATTCTTCTCTAAAAAAAATAGCCATTATGGACCAATCCTTCCTAGCATCTCCACCACATCCCCTACCTATCGATGTCTCTACTTCTCAACCTCACTCCCTATCAACTCCCCCCTCCTTCCTCCCTCCTGCCACTACCCCTCCGGACTCCAACCTTTCTAACCATCAGCCTAAAAACAACACCTTCTGGCTCAATTTCCACCCCGTTCCGGTACACGAAGTCTCTAACATCATCTCCAAACTTAAACCTTCCTCACACCTCAAAGACTCTCTTCCCGCTAACCTTGTTCAGGAGCTCAAGCACATCATTGCTCCCTACTGGACCTCGCTCATCAACTCCACCTTTACCTCGGGATGTGTCCCTCCCTCCCTCCAACTTGGACAAATAACTACCATTTTTTAAAATCCCAATGCTGACCCTAATGACCTAAATAATCACCGCCCCATCTCCATCCTCCCCCTCCTTTCTGAAACTCTTGAAAAATGTGCCCTTCATCAACTGGACAAACACATTGTCTCCTTTAACCTACTTGACTCCTTACAATATGGATTCCAAAAAGGCTGCAGTACAGAAACTGCCATACTAAGTGTTGTTGAATACATTCATCACTCCCTTGACAACGGCGAGACCTGCCTAATCATTCTCCGTTGACCAATCTGCAGCATTTGATACTTTTAACCACCCTGCCTTACTTAATGTGCTCATAGTGAGATTTGGCCTTAATGGCCTGGTACCTAAATGGTTATCCTCCTTCCTACACCACAGAACTCAACAAATCAAAATCTACAATTGCCTCTTTAACCCCACACCCGTCTCCCTAGGTGTCCCTCGGGATTCTATTCTCTCCCCCTCGCTCTTCAACCTCTTTATGGAGCCCCTTACCCTCTTTCTAAAACAAGCGGGTATCAACTACTACCTATATGCCGATGACACCCAACTTTACTTTAAGATAAAATCCCACTCTGATGTTCTACACCTTAATAACACCCTGTCTAAAATCCAATCCTGGTTCCACTCTAACCATCTCAAACTTAACCCTAAAAAAACAGAAATCGTTCTCTTCTCTTCAAAAAACAACCCTCTTCCTTTCAAAACATGGATCTCTGACCCTAATGCCCTCAACTGTCACCTCACCTTAACAAGCTCAGTAAAATCACTCGCATCACCATTGACAACAGCCTAACACTCCAGACCCACATAAAAAATGTGACCAAAGGAGCGCTCTACATCCTCCGCCATCTCAAGAAAATCAAACCCTTCATCCCAGCTGACGACTTTAAATCGGTCCTTCAATCACTGGTCCTCCCAAAAATTGACTTCCCTGTCATATTACCAAAATGGTGACATGGTCGCCAAAATGTCTGGTTTTAAACCCAGGCTCCCTTAGCCCAAATGAAGCCCAACGAGCCCAATTGGGCTCTGGGCTGCACCATGGCCCAAAAAACCCTGGGAGGCAAGCCTTCCTTGCAGTCAGCCGCCCCCCAAAGCTCCATTAGGCTGGAGTTGACATTTTAAAATAATTATCACTATCAGTGTAAAGGTTATTCAGCACGAAAACAAGTGCCAAACATTTCATAATGGAAATATTTTCCTAAATATATTTGCTTAAGTCTCCATAATAAGGATGGATTTCACTCATGTTTGTGCAAAATAATAGACCTCATTGTAAGACAGAATGAAGCAATACTTGTAACTTCATAAATAGCTTACAACATTCTTTGCAACACCACATAATGCAGGTTATTAACACATCATTTCATTTCTGCAATTAGGACCTTTTCATGGTTTAGAAACTAAATCTATTCCCAGAAGTCGTTGGCAGAACGTGCCAAGCCATGGGTGTCATTTACAGAAAGCTCGCCTTGCAGCAGTTATCGGGCACTCACCGGTGGTGTGCATACCTTGCCAGTATGCACTACACCACATCCATTCCTGAGCACATACGTCATCTTCACTTGCGGAAGGTCAAGATCCAGGCTGATCACAGAGCAGGCGGTTGGCCTGCGTTACCCTTGGAGAATGGAAATGGCCCCTGAGGTAGCTTTCTTCATTTGCAGAGGTATGAAAATATATGCTTCACGGGTGAAGCGTTTTAAGGTGTAGCCATTATGGACAACTTCCCAGGACCACACTCTTTTTACGTGCCTCCCTGGTTCGTCCATGGGCTGCTGCCAGGCCTGCCAGATAACTTCAAATATTTAGAAAACACATATTTTAACATGCTCTTTTTTTTAAGATGGATGGAAATATGCGCTCAATCTAATTTCTTACCTCATCGTTACCTCATCGTTACCTCATCGTTGGACAGAAGGTTGTTCGTACGTTTTGTTAAACTAATACAGCATTCTCACAAATACATCCTATGATGACAGAAGGAGTTCAGAGAAAACCTAGCCCAGTCGAAATCTCAAAAATTACAAAAGGACCTTAAGAGATGGTTTTATGCTAAAGTGTATCCCTATTCTACACCAGATTTCACTCCATCCACGAATGCTGGGTACAACTCGGATTCTTCAGTAGACTCCAATAATAGCGGGTCTAGCTCTGATAGTACTGGGAAAAGGGGAAGAGGAAGGGGCAGAGGAAGAGGGAGGGGACGAGGCTATCAACAATTTTCAACTGATCCGCATCCCTCCATCTGGAATACACCATTCCCACAACAAGGGGTTGGTCCTTACCATCAGAACCCTTTCCAGCCCCCATTTCCACCAATGATGGGCTGGAACCCACATTTCATGCCATATCCACCAATGAACCAGCAAGGATACCCGCATCCTTTTCAGGACAGAGGCAGGCGGGGCAATCGGTGGAGACAAAAAGGAAACAACCAAGTACACTGGGGACAACCGGAGAGTACAGGGGATCTTTCCAAGACGACAGCAGGGGACCAGAGACCAGGCCCCAGCAATGTGAAAGCCTAGTGGTGAATCTCTCATCCCATGATCTCTCGATGGCAGAAAGCGCTGTCCTAGAGAAAGGACTGGGGTTTATTCCAACACCCCGGCTCGACCGGTTCAAACTCCAATGTGAGTTAAGTCAGTTCTTTAGAAAACTGCGATTGAGGAACTATTTTGAGTCTGCTGGAACGGACCAAGTGGTAGGGATAGAAAGTGACACTGATTTCAAGTTGAAATCCAACTTTTCGCCCCCCCCACATACAGTTTCACCTGAGATTCTGGCCTTTGAACAGGCAGTGTTTAAGGAAGTAGAACAAATGCAGGAACCTATCCCTTTTAAAAATCTAACTGCAGATGACTTCAAAGCGATCCAAACTTTGAAGAAAAACAACAAGATCATCATAAAGGGAGCTAATAAGGGGGGCGGTATCGTGATCCTCAATAAAGAGGATTACGATGCTGAATGCCTACGCCTTTTGAACAATGCCACCAATTATATCCCCTTAATGGTGGATCCGACGAGTGATCTGCGAGACGAAATTTGCGAATTGGTCTCAACAGCTGAAAGGGACGGTTATATCACAAAGAAGGAGGCAGACTTCCTGACAACCTCGGAAGGACGGGTACCGTACTTTTACATACTACCCAAAATTCATAAACAAACACTACCCCCTCCCGGAAGACCAATTCTCTCTGGTCTAGGATCACTGCTTGAACCTCTTTCTAAATATTGTGACTTTTTCTTACGACCCATCATCCAATCCACCAGTACCTATCTAAAGGATATGAAAAGCTTCCTGTCACAACTGAGATCAATCACCCTACCCAACGATCAATGCTTTCTTGTAAATGTAAATGTAGTATACTTGTAAAGCGCACAGCTGCCCCAGCAACGGGGCGTCCCGGCGCTGTATAACTCTGGGGAACCCGTCCTGGCTTTCCCTGTGGGATGGTCCCTGCTGGGAGTCCCCAAGGTGGAGCCAGGCATCCCCGGAATTGGTGGGGCCGTTGTGGAGATTAGGCAAGCTAATGCCCAGAGTTGCAGAGTGTGATCCCTGATTAGAGTAAGCACCGAAGCGAGAATTATCGAGTCCGCTGACCCAAGTCCACGACCCTGCCGCGTCGGGAATTGAACCCTGGTCCCGGGCTGACTTCTGCTCCCGGGTCTGCCGCCTCTAACCAGTGAGCCACACTACTCCACTCCTCTTGTCTCAATGGACATTGAGAGTTTATATACCTGCATTCCACAGGATGAGACCATCAAGGTTGTGAAAGAGGCCCTGGATAGAACATCTTGGGAGTACGCTACATCGAAGGTATTTATAACTGACTGCGCCACCCTTGCCCTGAAACGTAATTTTTTTTAACACGATGGCAAGATTTACCTGCAAGCAACAGGGACCTCGATGGGCAGTACTTTTGCCCCGTCAGTGGCGGGCCTTTATGTCTTCGACTTTGAGTCTAAATACATCTTGAGCGCCCAGAACCCATTCGGCAATAATATCATCTTGTGGCAGCGCTACATAGATGATATTTTTTTGATTTGGCAAGGCGATGAGGTGATTTTGTTAAATTTTTTTGCATGGCTTAACATGTGCGACAATCATCTCAGATTCACGCACAAATACTCCAGAGATGAATTGACCTTTTTGGATGTCAAAATCAGCAGGAAGGACAATCATCTTGAAACCACCACCTTCTATAAGCCCACTGCTAAAAACAATCTGCTGCATTTTACTAGCTACCATCCCAGAGCCCTACGGGAGAATCTCCCGTACGGGCAGTATTTAAGGATACGTCGCAACTGTAGTAACCTCACTGACTTTAAACTTCAAGCCAATGCACTGACCACAAAACTCAAAAACAGAGGATATCCCCAAAGGATAATCAACAAGAGTCACAAGAGGGCTCGCAATCAACAGAGGGACGCTTTGCTAGATGACAATCCCCCGAAAGAGAAGGATGCGATTCCTCTAACATGCGTGACTACCTATAACTCACTATCCAACGCAGTGAGTAAAATCATCAAGAAAAATTGGAAGATCATAACCAGCAACAAAACTGATTGGGAAAAGCCCCTCTTTTCTTACAAGAGAGCAACCAGCCTGAAGGACTCTTTGGTCCACACAAGACCACGAATTGAAAGGACCAATGACCCCCCACCAAGTGTTCTCAATGTATGGGGTTTTCCACCAGTAAAAGGACACTACTCGTGTGGTAACTGCAACGTGTGCCACCTGACTTCCAACACCAAATACCTGGATTTGACAGATGGCACACGTTGGGAACAACACAGCCACACTAACTGTAACACCGCCAATGTGGTGTACCTTATAACGTGTAGATGCGGTCTCCAGTATGTGGGAATGACGACACGGCGTGTGAAAATCAGGATATGAGAACACAGAAGTAATATACGGTGTAAAAAAACAACAACAAAACTAACAGTTCACTTCCTACATTTAGGTCATACCCCAAATGACTTACAGTGGACCATCTTGGAACATCAAGAATACGGGTCCGAGGCATCACTTTTTGAACGAGAGCAACGTTGGGTGTATCGCCTTTGCACCAACAGAGTTGGCCTCAATGATGAAATACCATGGGGTAGTGTATTGAGAAGATAGGACAGTAGACCAGGTCTGGCATTGCCCATGATATGATGTTACCTCCTGCACCTACATAGAGAACTTCTGTATAGAGACACATATACATTTTTGACCATTATTCGTTACTAAGAATAGAGGGAGAGAGTGGAGAACTCCTTACTGGGACTAGTTTTGTGTTTTGGCCTGGCTGATTTTGCTTCACTCTTAAAAAACATTCGACCGGGGTACTTCATGTTGTCCTCACGCTTGATGCGTGAGCACTACCTAAATGACTCCGTTTTCAACTCCCTTTTTTTGACTTGTTTAACACAAGAAACCCCCTTTTTCGGTGAGTCCACATATACAATTAGGGTCCTGCGATAATATTTGTATTCTCAGGCAATTAGTATTACTAACGTCGGTACCGGGGCTTGAACACCCACATCGGTGCTCCCTTAGAGGACTATACCCCTTTAAATTTCTTAGTGAAGGACCAGACCACGTGATCCCAACAACCACACGTGGTGCGTTCTGAGCCACTCAGGCCGATATATGATCCCAAACGTGCCTTCCCCTCCATACAAGCATTTCCGGGAGGGACCTGACCAGAACGTAGGTTACGGGCGGGGAGCCGCGAGTGCTGAAGTAAGTCTTATCTGGCCTTGCAACCACTGCTCGTGCATCCGGTCTTTGAGCGAGTTGCACGTTGCATCTGCTGATGTATGTTTGATTGATGCACGCCTCTCTCTCCTCCTCTTTAGCAAGCCACCGCGTGAAACATACCCGCGTCGCCCTCACCGAAGGGGCGTGTGCATGTCCCTTCAATAGTGAGTATCGTTAGGCTCTTGAAGAATTACAGCATTTTAACATTGTTTTCCCCAGTTGGTAGGGAGAGCTCTCGAGTTATGTATATTTTGCATGACCTAGATAATGGATTTTCTTTATTTATCACTCAACTGTAGTCAGCAATGCAATATGATTCAACTAAATGTATAAGGCTAGTCCTGCGGAAGTTAACCGCAGGATATTCATGCGATTTGCCCCGCAATTCACTGGTAAAGTTGGCCGGATATGTTAGGAGACTGTCGCATAAATTAGAAATAATTTCTATTTTTCTAAATAAGTTAGAGGACACACCATCGTGATTTAAGGATGGCATCTGTCCCTCGTTAGATACAAATATATGATCCTCACCATATGCAGCTCCCTTTTTGATATTGGACCTGAACCAGAGATCCGATTATGTGTCATTGTCTGTCTTTTTCTTCACAGGTTTCTATGATTGTTTCTGCAATTGGCAGCAGATGAACATGGTTACTGATGTGTGATTTTTCACACTTTTTTTATATAAACTGTTTTTTCTCATTTAGAGCCTCTCGGGAGGGTGCGCCTTAGCGCGCGCACACCACCGGAGGACTAGATATTAGGTCCTGAAGAATGCTGAGCAAAAAGCACTAGATACAGCAGAAACATGTCGACCAATTTTTAGGACTCAGGTTCCTTAACTCAGAACCTTGGTTAGTCCGTTCACTTTGTTTTTAGCCAATGCGGGTTGACCATTATTAAAATTTTGTAAAGGTTACAACCTTCGCATTTTTTAAATTGCACTAGCACATCACGTATAGTCACTTCTAATTTGGGCACTGTTCCACTCACCACATCCTGCTCCGCTGTAATCAGGCGTTGTAGCACGCTAGGGTGATATTCGGTCACCCTAGCGGGGACCCGATGATGAAGCATGTCACCAACTAGTGGTGAGTGAGGGTCCTTCTAAAAAAGAAGAGCTCCTCCGTTTCAGACTGTCACCACCAGGGGAGGAGTCATGTACCAGACGGTATATTAGTGGAACAAGTAGCGTCACGCAGACTAAGATTTAGACACAATACATGAATGGGTATTGGCTTACACAAACCAGTACCACAGAACTAAAGGAACCAATATTGTTTTTCTCCTAGGTTATCTCCACAATTTCTTACACAAAGTCACTCCTTTGTTGTTTTTTATGAATCAGTCCGGGGTCTAGGAGTGTCCACTCATACCCTTTCTCTCTTGTTGCTGATATACTGGGCATTGTGATAGAACATTCATTCAAGTGGGTACCATAAAATACAGTAATAGCAACAACTGTTTTTCGGAGTGCTTAGAAATTACAAAACTTGAGGGCTAAATAAAAAGAATGTATTGTTGCAGAAGAACGCGGCAATGGCAATGGCACACTGAAGCAGTAGTGAAACCAACTCCTAATATACTGTCCACTAGTACATAAATACTGAATGTCAGATGTCCACATTTGAAGCATAGGCAGCAAAAACTAGTCAGTATGCTGTATTTATTTATGATTGCTAAAAGGCTTCTCAATCACACCAGTTGCCTTTACACTTGTTTCCTGGCTTTAGTAAGTGTGTTCCCGTACAGTTGCAGAGACTCATTTGTGGGAAACACTGCAGCCGATTTAGTTACAGAGGATCGATAATGCAGCTATGCTGCAAAACTGACTCCCAGTAACAACAAAACGGCCCCCAGAGGTCAAAACCGTCCCCCATTCTAGCGGCCCATCAGGGAAACGCCTGGTGCTCGCTACGGCCAGTCCGGCCCTCTTTGCAGGTCTACTTTTATCAGGACATTTATGTTTGGAGGTTTAAGAGCTGTTGCTCTCTTCACCTTAAGGACATGTTTAAACCAGTGGCATCAGGTGGTGCATTTCAGAGCTTGGTTTTCAAATTATATGTGTGTAAAAACAAAAGGTTGCAAGGACGTTCTGTGTTGGCACAAATAATCTAAAACATCAAGTGCTTTCTACTGAAGCTGACCTTCCACAGAAAGAGTTGGAAGGGTCTGTTCTTCCCAGGAAAAGATTGAAGAAATGAGGGCATTTTACAGTACAACTGCCTTACTTAAAAGCCATAGGTTTTACAGGCAGTTCTGAAGGGCCTTCTTGAATATTTCAATGACTGTATGATTTACAAGACATGTTCTAGTCTGCTTAGATGTTTCTAGGGTTTTCCTCCAAGGAGTAAGGCAATAAAATAGAGCATTTTCCTTCCAAGTTCCCTTAAAAGTGTCTAGAATGTCATAGGTTTTACAGGGAGATAAAATACTCGTTTATTCAAATTTGACATGGCCTCCTAGCATTTTTCTGATACCAATTTTGCACGCTCCTTCATTTGCATCTGCCATCTGCTTTCATTATCTCTCCCTTCTCAGAATATCTGCAGTAGTATTGTATCAGTTACAACATACCTACAGGTGACAGGATAGAAAACAAGCTAATGCCAAACGATTTAACTGGAGTTCTACCTCTCAGGTTCGAAATATCAATCAATCAATCAGGGAATTGTAAGCGCGCTACTCACCTTTGAGGTTCTCAAGGCGCTGAGGGGGTCCACAGATCTGTTTAGCCGAATAGTCAGGTCTTGAGACTCTTCCTGAAGGTGATCAGGGAGGGGGCACCGGTAGCTCGTTCCAGGTCTTGGCTGCAATGTGAGAGAAGGATCTTCTGCCTGCTCTGGCTCTGTGGATGTGCGGGGTTTCGGCCAGTGCTAGGTTGGAAGATCAGAGGTTTCTTTTGGGTACTTGGAAATTGATTCTGTTGTTGAGGTATTTGGGTCCATTGTTGTGTAGGCATTTGTAGGCGTGAGTGAGGATTTTGAAAGTGACTATTTTCAGCATGGGGAGCCAGTGGAGACTTCTTAGGTGTTGGCTGATGTGTTTGTGTCGGGGGATGCCAAGGACGAGTCTGGCGGCAGTCTGGAGTTTGCAGGGTAGGGACTTTTTGATGCCAGTGTAGAATGCGTTTCTATAGTCCAGCCTGCTGGTGATGAGTGCGTGGGTGACTGTCTCCTTGACTCAGGGGGACCACTTGAAGGTTTTGTGGAGGATGCAGAGGGTGTTGAAGCAGCTGGAGGTGACAGCATTGACCTTTCGGTTCATGGTGAGTGATGAGTCGAGTATGATTCCGAGGTTCTTGGCGTGCTCCGAGGGGGTAGGTGGGCTTCCGAGAGCGGTTGACCATCATGTGCTGTCCCACGCAGAAGGGGTGGTACCGAGGATGAGAACTTCTGTCTTCTAGGAGTTGGGCTTCAGACAGCTGTTGGTCATCCAGACTGCGACGCTTTGCATTCCTTTCTGGAAGTTGAGTTTGGCAGTGGTGGGGTCTTTGGTGAGGGAGACCATGAGCTTGGTGTCATTGGCATAGGATACGATGTTGAGGCCGTGTTGTCAGAATATGGCTGCGAGGGGGGCCATGTAGATGTTGAAGAGGGCGGGGCTCAGTAATGAACCCTGTGGGACTTCCTTAGGTGATGTTCGTGGGGTCGGAGAGGAAGGGGGGAGTCTGATCCTTTGGCTTCTTCTGGTGAGGAATGATCAGATCTAGTCCAGGGCTGTTCCTTTGATGCCTGCGTCGACTAGTGTGCGGTGGGAGACAGTGTCGAAGGCAGCTGATAGGTCGCGTAGTATGAGGGCTGCGGAGTGGCCTTGGTCCAGGAGGGTGTGCATGTCGTCTGGCAGCGAGTAGGGCGGTCTCTGTCCTGTGGTTGCTTCAGAATCCAGATTGGGACGGTCAAGGATGGTGTTCTCTTCAATGAATTGTGTCAGTTTCCTATTGATTGTTTTCTCTGCAACTTTGGCTGTGAAGGGGAGGAGCGAGATGGGCCGATAGTTCTTGAAGTCGGTGGGGTCAGCTGTGGGCTTCTTGAGCAGGGGTCTGACTTATGCGCGCTTTTAGTCATCTGCGAAGGTGCCTGTTTTGAAGGTGGTGATGATTGTGTGTTGTAGTTCGGGTGCGATGGTGGCCACGGCTCTGTGGAAGATGTGAGGGGGCAAGGGGTCAGTGGGGGCCCAAGTGGATGCTTTTCACGGTGGAGGTGGTGTTTTCGGCCGTGATCGATGTCCAGTTGGAGATGGTGTGCTGGCTGGTGTTTCTGGGGGAGCGAGGGGCCATCTGTGGGGACTGGTGGATCGTCAATGACGTTGGTGTAGAGGTTTTTGATCTTGAGGTGGAAATAGGTTCCAAGCTTGTCGCAGAGGTCTTGGGATAGGGCGATGACTGTGGCTTCGCTGCGTGGGTTGGTGGATTCTTGAATGACACTGAAAAGTTCCTTGGAGTTGGTGCAGTTGGCCAGGATTTTGTTGTGCATGAAGTTACTCTTGATGGCTCTGATCTGGTTGTGGTAGTCCGTCATGGTGTCCTTGTGGGTGGTGGAGTTTTCGGTTGTCTTAGTGTTTCTCCAGTTCTTCTCCAGGCGTCTGCAGGTGCGTCTGGCTTCTTGGAGAGCGGTGGTGAACCAGGCGGCTTTCCTGGGGCGTTGTCTGTCAGGGTTACATAGAGGGCGAGCTTGTCTGCGCAGTTGGAGGTGTGGAGTTCTCTGGCTGCGTCGTTTGAATCGGGTGCCCAGGTGTAGTTGTCTCGGGTGAGGGTGGAGTTAAGTTGCTCGTCAGTATTACAGGCTCAGAAATCAGAGCTAAGGGTCAGTTACAGAGGCACTACTGGTTTCATACAACAAATCTATTCTTGCTTAAGTTTATAGGAGTCCTGGACACTCTGGCCTCACACTTCAGTACTTATGATAGTATCATACAATGTTCATCACCTTAAATGATGACGTCTTTCCAAATGAATGAAAATGCAAGCATTTTGTCCCCAAACATTCATTAGAGATTTTCTGGAAAAAAGAAGCATTTCTTCCAACGAAAGAATTTTATTTTGGCTAAATGAACGTTGTATGTTTTTAGAAATTTCTTTTTTTTAATTCAAAAACTGTGGTTTAGTTTAGTCCCAAAATACAAAGACCAATCCTTGTAGACTGATTTGCACTAGGATTGGTGGTCCCCACATAGTTGCACTGTCATTGTTTGGCTACTGCCGTAGCTGCACTGTCATTTGTTGACCTTACACATAGATGAGATGGGATTGGTTGTTGTTATTTAAGTTATTTTAAGTGAGAATAAAGGGTGCTATGTTGAAAAGCATAAAGATCCTAATGTGCTAACTGTGGAGGGACAGAAGATTCCTCAAGTGGGCTCACCCATGTATGAAATGTTGCTGAATATTGGGCTTCATACGCATGCATTAATATGAGTCTGGCATAAGTATACTTCTGGTAAAAAAGGACATACAATTTCTTCTAGAAGGTACCTTCAATATGACAAAGTTAGATTTCTTGAGACAAACACAGTATAAAGCCTCTTTGAGACTGCAGGTGCAAATGCTATGTCTGGATAGTGGAATAGTTTAATTTTCTATTCCAACTCCAGCCCACATTACAGTAGGGAAGGTGTTGGAATAGAAAATTAAACTATTCCCTATCCAACAGCGCCTTCCAGCGCAAATCATTGTAACGACTTGCGTTGTAAAGGCAGCGTTGTAATAGCAGCCCGGGGTAATGCCCGCGTTGTTATGGCTGTTTCCCATCTGGGAGTTCTTTAGAAACGCTACCTGGCACTAGTGGAAACAGTGTTTCTGCTACTGTTCCTGCTACATTAAAAAGAGAGAGAAAATACTGTTGTACTCTTAAAGATTGAATTTGGAGAAATATTGCAGGGAACAATTGATTTCACCAGATTAATATCATATGATATAGATGAAATGAAGTACCTGATCAGAGACGCAGCAAGGTGTGCAAATGAAGCACATAATAAACTTAAGGATTTAGCTGGAGAATATGAGATTGACAGAAGCACGTCAAATAGTTTACAGGTAAATTATAGAATGGATCTGAGTGAAGCAGAAATGGTAGATATGGGTTACCAACGTTGTGAGCTCACATTAAAGATTTAGTTGAGCCGTCATGGATTGGAGAGAAAATACAAGAAGTGGAAAACGATAAGCGGTACTAAAAAGAAAATTACTGAGACAGGAAAAAAGTGAGGGCGGTTCTGAGTGATTCAGAACCTGGCGCTGTGGCAGAACTTCCTTATCAGAGAAGTACAATGAGGGAATTGTGTGCGGGTGCCTTGTACTATGGGTTATCTCAGTGCTTTTATGACACATTTTCCAAAACTAAGAGAGGAACCTGATAACCAGTACAAGGATGTTCCTCTATTGGTGACAATTTTAAAGGTTATTTGAATTGATTTGGGTATGTTATTTGAAGTTCTTGTTCCTAGTGATTTATGGAAAGAGTGTAATGATGCAGTTGCTAGGCTGGCTGAAGAACCAACAATGGTCCACCTAATAAAGCTCAAACTAAGATGGCCTTGGAAAAGCAGAGCACATTAACAGAGCATTTGAAAACGCAAGTGCCAAATAAAGAAGTGAACTAGGCACAAATAATGAGAGCTACACAAGAGCTGAAAGAGTCAGTGCCTGCTTTTTCTGAAAGGCTTATATAGATTGTGGAGAGGTGACGGCGCCCAGATTCCGTGCAGGACTAATAGCTGTGGCAAACTGGATGCGTAGTAATTGCTTACAGCTAAATGCCAAGAAAACCGAGGTCCTGATTCTCGGGAAGCAGGCGGAACTTTGGGGAGATCAGTGGTGGCCTCCTGAGTTGGGGGTGTCTCCCGTCCCAGCGGCCGAAGTTAAGAACTTGGGGGTCTGGCTGGATCCTAACCTTTCTTTTACCAGCCACACAAAGAAGATTGCAGCTACCTGTTATGGTATTCTGCGAGGACTGAGACCAGTCTTCAAATTCTTCGACCCTCCTACTCGGCAACTGGTGGTCCAGGCCTCCATTCTCTCTCAGCTGGACTACGGGAGTGCACTGCTGCTTGGAGTAAATCAGGCTGAGGCTACTAGGCTACAGAGGGTGCAGAATGCCGCTGCGCGGGCCATTGTTGGCCTCCCGAGACGTTGCTCTGTCTCTGCAGTTCTGACATCCCTTCACTGGCTGCTAGTCAGACAGAGAATCAAATTCAAGGCTCTCTGTCTGACATTTAAGATCCTGAAACTCTCTTCGCCTCCTGCCCTTGTGGGCCTTGTTTCTTTCTATGTCCCCACGCGGTCTCTCCGGTCGGAATCTCTCCTTCTAGCGATTAAGCCTAGATTCAGACAGAGTAGGATGGGAGGTCGCTCCTTTTGTGTTTTGGCGGCTGGATTGTGGAACGCCCTCCCTGTCCATATTCGTGCCCTAGATAGCCTGACTCTTTTTAGGCGTGCTATAAAAACCCACCTGTTTGCCTCCGCTGACTGATTCCCTCCCTTCTCAGCATTTGATCTGTTGTGTTGTGGTACTGGATCAGGCGCCAGGACGCCCCTTTGCTGGGGCAGCTGTGCGCCTAATAAAAGTTATTAACATAACATAACATAACATTGTCCGTATAATAGAGTTGAAAAGCCTGAAAAAGAAAGAAATTACGGATTTGATTAGCTTTAGTTTTCAGTTTGTGTTCATAGCTTAACTCTCATATTCAGCAGAGTGTGATGTATTGTCAGACTAACGGTACTGATGAGATTCTGCTACATAGCTAATACTATAGTGACTGCTTAGATGTGAAGCAGAAGATTAAAGAGAGGCTAATCATTGCGCAGATGAAGCAGATTCAGAGAAATAACAGAATTTAGATTGTGTGCAGCTTGAGAATTCTGGAATGCATGAGACACCAGCAATGTAAGGAGTGGGGATGAGAAAAGAAATGGTGCAAGCTAAAGGGTGAGGTAGAGGGTATAAGAATGTGAATAATTCAGGAGTAAATGCAAATATTTGGACATTGGAAGCACAGGTTTAGATAGATTCCAGATCAAATCCAGAATGATTATGTTCCTCAGATGCAGAGAAATTTCCTTATCCAACAGACTCCTAGGCAGAATGTGCAAAATCAAGGGCATTTCCATAGAAATATGTCCATAGCTCCATTCTTCCAACAAAACATGAGAAACAAGATTCCATATAATCCAGGTTACCAACAGAATCCATTGATTCTGAGCAAATATTTCCCTGAGTTTCCATCACAGACAAATTCACAATGACTGTGCCTGAGACGGTCGGAATGCATACTTGGTACAGTCCAAGAGGTAGACTAGAGTGGGCAATATATGGTTTAGACAACAAAGAAGAAGATGATGATGATCCTGACAACGAATGTGTTAATGTGACAAGCCGAGACCTGATATCAAATATGTTCCACTTGAAATGGCTTCTCTGTCTTCATTTACAGATGGTTCTTGTTTGAGAGACCATCACGCAGCACTGAAGCCTGCTTATGCAGTTTGTTCCATTTCTGAAATCATTGAAGTATCATACTTGTCTGACGTAACTTCAGCATAAGTGACAAAGTTGTTTGCTTGGACAAAAACTTGCAGCCTAGAAGATGAATTTAGTGTGGCAAAAACAAAGAGAGGAGTATCCACTATGATTTTGAAGAACAGACGTATCTGGAGGACCGGTTCTTGGCAAAAAGAAGGAAATTCATCCTTTTGATAGAAACCCCTCACTCACCACCTAGTGGTGACATGCTTCATCATCGGGGTCCACCTTGGCGTCCTAGCGACACCAAGGTGTGCTGCAACACCTGGACTACAGTGGAGCGGGTTGTGGCTGTAGGTGCAAAAAAATGTTAAAAATTGTCCTGGTTGTACTCAGAAAAAGTAGTTTTATTTTTAGAGCAACTGAACAATGTTTTAAAATTAATACTGGCGAGATCCTGGTAGGGAGGGTTACGACCCAGGGATCTCTATATGTGTTGAGTGGTCAACATGTTTCTACCATAAGGGCTATTGCCCGGTATTCGTCAGGACCAGAAAAAACAGGTGGACAGGGGGTGCGTGCTCCCTAAAAAGCACACCCGTCCTTGATCCCCTGTGTGCCTACTGGCAAAAATTGCCAGTGGTGAGTGCCGCTCAATAAAATAAGTGAGCTGGCGGGTAAAAAAGAGACCTGTAAGGAGAGAAGGGTGGATAAAGAACAATCAGGTATTGAGTGATAGACTTACTCTCCTGTAACGTCGTGCAGTCTCTCAGTGCAATTGATATATAGTGCCAAATGAAGTGGATGGTTCTCCAGATATACGTAATACCGAGGTGGGGTGATACTAGTCAACATCTATGGCAAAGGGTAGGTGCACGCAAGTTGCATGCAGTGCTAGCACGACCCAGGGGGGGTTTGAGTATTAGGTGTAAGATACTTGTGCTACACGGAACAGGTCTGTCACGTGGTGCCTAGGCTACTCGCTGGATATTAAATGACAGGGCGGAACCTATTTCATTACAGTTGAAAGTACGGTGAAGTGAATTAGGGCATAGATGTAACTCGGTAGTGCTATTTACATTTGTCAGCAACCGACTCAAACGTGTAAGTGAATAACATTAAATCAACAAACAAGAACAAACATACATGTAACACTGAAGGACACACTTAAGTTCAGAATGACTTGGGAATATGCTTACTCAAATATGAGTGCTCTGCGCTTCAACGGGCAGGGCGTAGGGTCAATGCCTGTATAATAACAAACTCTGTAAGAGACAAACAGTGCGCGAGCGTTGTAAATCTCTGCGCCGCTCAGGACGCTGTGTGGGTGGTGGGCGGCGCCCTCGTGGACCCGGTACATGGATGTGTACCCGGGGCCTGGTATCATGAATCTACTTACAGTTTCAGGCAGGTAAGATCAGAGTCGACCTACTCCTCGCGTCCACTGCTCGGCTAGTAATTCCGATGGCAGCTGGACGCGGTAAAGAGGAGTCGACCGCTTCCGGGTTTGGGCGCGGCCTGGGCGTGTAGGGGGCGGGGCTAGCAGTACGCGGTGGCGTGCTGTCGGTAGCTAGGCTACCGTGAAGATACAGCCAGCAGGTTAGGTTGTATAACTACACATAGCAGGGTCGGTTGGCTCGCGGGGTAGCTCCGCAGTGCTGGAAAGAAATGAAGCGTGAGGTTCACGCCAGGACTTACATAGTAGAAACAGTTATTTACGCAGCAAGTGGTTGTGGACATTATAATTTACACTGCGTTTGGACTGGAGACCTGTGTCTAATCACTGGTAAGTGAGGTGCCACAGTGTCAAAAGGAGCCTTATTACAAGGTTTCTGAGGGTGATACATTTTAATAAATTTTAATAAATGAACAAATTAACACTGCTGGATCAAGTGGGAAAAAGGCCCAACGCAGGGGCGTCAGAGCGGCTCAGTGGGGCCAAGGTGATTCATGCTATGGTATTTAGTAGTGTGAGGAACAATAAGTTAAGCGCTCAGTAGAGCAAAGCTTGGGAATATATTAAAAAGTATCAGGTGGCAGAGCTCTGTTGTTAATTCTTGGTCTTGGTGACCATAGGGATAGAGTCTCATTTCAGGACCGAGTTCCATGGGATATTGTCGTTGAGCCCAATTTTATGGGAGGAAAGACGATAGATCCATCGCTGCTCTTTTTCAAAAAGTCGTGCTTGTGCATTGGGACCTGGTTGGATTTGCTCAATCACAGTCCATCTCATGTCGTTGGGTGTGTGATGGGCTGTGAGAAAGTGATCAGTGAGCCTGGTGTTCGTTTTTTTGCATCGAATTGTGCTACGATGTTCCGCTATTCGTTGCTTGACCCTTCTTGTCGTCATGCCCACATAGGGCTTGTCACAGCTACATCGGATAAGGTAGATCACAAATGTGCTGTTACAGTTAGTGTGTGATCTTTGTTGCCAGATTTTGCCTTCCTCAAGGTTCAGAGTTTTGGTGTTGTTCGTGAGGTGACAGACGCTGCAATCACCACATCTGGAATGTCCGGTCACTGGGGGAAGGCCCCAAGCGTTGGTGATGGTTTGGTCGGTTGTCACCATGTCCATTCTAGGTCTGGTGTTGACCAAGGTGTCTTTCAGGCTCCGTGCTTTTTTATAAGAAAAAAGTGGTTTGTCCCAATTGTGATTTCCAGTGTTCAGTATTTGCCAATGTTTTCTGATACTTTTACTGACCTGGTTTGACACCGCATTATATGTGGTCACGCATGTAAGTGGAATCTCTTCCTCTGTTCTTGGTGTGTCCTCTAGCAGGGCTTGTCTTGGCTGATTTCTCGCCCACCACCCACACAGCGTCCTGAGCGGCGCAGAGATTTACAACGCTCGCGCACTGTTTGTCTCTTACAGAGTTTGTTATTATACAGGCATTGACCCTACGCCCTGCCCGTTGAAGCGCAGAGCACTCATATTTGAGTAAGCATATTCCCAAGTCATTCTGAACTTAAGTGTGTCCTTCAGTGTTACATGTATGTTTGTTCTTGTTTGTTGATTTAATGTTATTCACTTACACGTTTGAGTCGGTTGCTGACAAATGTAAATAGCACTACCGAGTTACATCTATGCCCTAATTCACTTCACCGTACTTTCAACTGTAATGAAATAGGTTCCGCCCTGTCATTTAATATCCAGCGAGTAGCCTAGGCACCACGTGACAGACCTGTTCCGTGTAGCACAAGTATCTTACACCTAATACTCAAACCCCCCCTGGGTCGTGCTAGCACTGCATGCAACTTGCGTGCACCTACCCTTTGCCATAGATGTTGACTAGTATCACCCCACCTCGGTATTACGTATATCTGGAGAACCATCCACTTCATTTGGCACTATATATCAATTGCACTGAGAGACTGCACGACGTTACAGGAGAGTAAGTCTATCACTCAATACCTGATTGTTCTTTATCCACCCTTCTCTCCTTACAGGTCTCTTTTTTACCCGCCAGCTCACTTATTTTATTGAGCGGCACTCACCACTGGCAATTTTTGCCAGTAGGCACACAGGGGATCAAGGACGGGTGTGCTTTTTAGGGAGCACGCACCCCCTGTCCACCTGTTTTTTCTGGTCCTGACGAATACCGGGCAATAGCCCTTATGGTAGAAACATGTTGACCACTCAACACATATAGAGATCCCTGGGTCGTAACCCTCCCTACCAGGATCTCGCCAGTATTAATTTTAAAACATTGTTCAGTTGCTCTAAAAATAAAACTACTTTTTCTGAGTACAACCAGGACAATTTTTAACATTTTTTTGCACCTACAGCCACAACCCGCTCCACTGTAGTCCAGGTGTTGCAGCACACCTTGGTGTCGCTAGGACGCCAAGGTGGACCCCGATGATGAAGCATGTCACCACTAGGTGGTGAGTGAGGGGTTTCTATCAAAAGGATGAATTTCCTTCTTTTTGCCAAGAACCGGTCCTCCAGATACGTCTGTTCTTCAAAATCATAGTGGATACTCCTCTCTTTGTTTTTGCCATATCTCCTCCCAGGGGAATAGGAGAAGTCTCTAGTTCACTTTTGGGTGAACGAACTCCCTTACTCTCTTCTTTGTTTGGAACACGATGAATTTAGTGTGCCAATTTACAACAGACATCTAGTATGGGTTTGGAACTCCTATCAGGAAGCGTTCCTAGATTATGGATCTCTTAGGAGCAATATAACCAAGAGAAATGAGAGAGGTCAAATGTACAGCTTATAAAGCTTGTGATGACATAGCCACAATGGGAAATAAATATGCAGCTCAAGTGATTGAGCGTTGTGGCCTTCAAAATGCCACAATGCAATCAAATGGACAAACACCAGCACTCAATGCAGAGCAAAGGGTACCCAAGGTAAGAATGATTGAAAATACAAACAGTGCAAATTATTTCTTACTAAATCCCATACAAACCAAATTAGGAGAATTGAGGTACCAGAAGATGAAAGACTCCAGGGATGGAGGGATGTCATGACCAGGACTTTTAAAAAATACGGGTACAATATAAAGTTTGGAAGTGGGTCAGTTTGTGCTAGAGATGTATAATTTGTCAGAGAAACAATCAGGGAAAGAAAACAATGACAGTTATGAACCACATAGGTAAATCAGAAGGCCAGACTTCACACAGATTTTATCGAAATGCCTCTTTGTAATGGACATCAATATGTTCTCTCAATAGCTTACTTGCTTTCTAGATGGGTTGCATCCTATCCTACTAGGAGAAGTGATAGTATGACGGTGACCAACTTCTTGTTGAGAAAGTTAATACCACAATTTGGCTTACCAACCTCTATTGAGACAGATGGTGTAACGTATTTAAAGAATGAGATCCAAAGTTATTGTTCACTGTTTCCCAAATTCAACAAAGTTCCACTCTACTTGTGTGAATGTATAGTATTTATATAGCACACTTCTACCCGGAGGCCTCGTAGCGCTGTATTCATACCGCTGTGGAACCCATCCTGGCTTTCCTGTGAAATGTTCACTCCTGGGCACCCCCAAGGTGAAGCCAGGCATCCAAGCGCTGCTGGAGCCGTTGTGGAGATTAAGCAAGTTATTGGCCAGAGTCACAGAGTGGGACCCCTGATTAGACTAGGCACCGAGGCGAGAATGATCAGGTACGGGGAAATTGAGTCCAAGAGCCGCCGAGGCGGGAATCGAACCCTGGTCCCGGGCCAGACCGCTGCATCAGGGTCTGCCGCTCTAACCATTGAGCCACGCTTTTCCTGGTATTTCCTCTCATGATGATTAAATGGGCAGAGCTGTGAGAGTGATGTACCTCCCTTCATCAACACTTTTGTTTCAAAAACTTATGATATTGTATTAGATTACAGCAAAGGTCTGGCTGAAGTGGTGAAATCTGTCTATCATCAGTTGAATTTGGCAACAGCATTCACAAAAAGAGCTCAGTGCCATCCACTGCAACCAGGTGAGTGGATCCTAATCAAGAAGCATGTTTGTAAGAGCTGCTTTGAGTCGAGGTAGAAAGGGCCACATCTAGTTGTGCTTGTGAATAACGCTGCTGTAAAATGTGCTTGAATTCCGCAATGGATCCACACACTCACATGAGAAGAGTGAAGATGGTAGATGAAGATGTAGTTGCAATAACCATCGATTCACGGAGTCAAGCTCAAGTTTTCAGCATGGATTCAGAAGGGGGAGTAGTTGGCGAAGCTGCTGAAACTGATGAGAGTGAAGATCCTGGTGAAAGTACCATTAGTAAGTTTCAGTTAGAGAATCAGAGTGAAGATCTGTTGCAAAGTCACGAGCAGCAGGACAAAATAGTCTCTGATCCAGTTCACGAAAAACTCCATCTGAAAATCTGAGTATTGATAATTAGAAAGAGAAAGAAGCAATTCACAGTGAGTCGAGTTCGGCTGTGAGTGAAGACATTTTAGCAGTAGGCACAAGTGAAGAAACAAAAGTCGAAAGAGTGTGTCACGGAGACAAGTGGCCTAGAGCAGTAAAGACAACTTGCAAAAAATGGTAACTTTAAACTAGGGTCACCAAAATGCCTACAATATCCACAGAATGCCATAGCTAACATGATTCCGATAATGTTCATAACATTTCTCAAAGTATCTAGGACACCTTAACCTCCAGCTCAAACACCTTCATTTCTTATTGTTGCTGTTTTCTAAGCTTCTTTACTTCATGAACCTCTAACTCTTCCTGTTCAAACTAATATTCCTGCCGCACTACTCATCTTCTAGTGACATTTCTTCGCTTAATTTTTCTCATTTCCTTTTTCTTCCTATTTATATTTGCATGGTCTACTTCTCACCTGTTACCTCCCTCTCTCTACTATCCTCTCTATAAACCATTCTTACCCACTTCCCTGCCGTTGTCTTCTTTTTTTGTTCCATCTATTTTCTTTCAATTATGTTCAAGGTTCTAGTTGCTTTTTGATCTTTACCCTTCTTTCCTTCATTTTGTTTCTCCTTTCATGGTTCTTCCAGTTTGTATTTCTATCTGCTTAGTTCTTCTCATGTTTTCTTTTTCCTTCTTTTTCTAACATCCCCACTCCATTTTAACCATGTTTGTCCTTCCTTTTCCTTACTTTATTAGTCATTGAATCTTCTGTTTGCTCCACATAATAAGTTTGGCTGCTTGGTTGTGGACTATTTCAAAGTCATTTAATTATCTGATAAAAAATAGTCCTCTGGTAGACATGGACCATGGAGGCTACAGGTTAGAGCTGCTGTTAATTTGTGTACTCATTGTCTCTTCATCACTTCGTACCAGCCATCAATGTACCTACCATTGTGTGCACGAAATGCTGTGATCCCACTAAGAATGACACAGAGAGGATTTACTTACTGTTAAAAAAACGAAAGATTTGACTGATGACAGGATCTTTCAGAGCGCCTTGCCTAAAATAAGTGCCACACATTGTTGTTTTAACAGCATTTATTTTACAATAGACAGTAGTTTGCATTGTTAAGCCTGGGCACAGTTTTCAATTTTCCGCTGGTATCCCTTGCAAAAACAACACAGCTAAGCTCTGTTGCCATGTTATAACACAAAATGTTTTCTTGTGGCTTACTGTCTTCTCCCTCTCTCCTTCAATGATACCACTGTCTTTATGACTTTATATCTGGGTATACTGCAAAATATCACCGAAGTCGAGAGCACGGAGGAGCAGGGAGGCCGAAAATTCACCAAACGATATTCTTTCTTCAAATCATGAAAAGAATCAGATGATCATCCATCATTAATGTATCATATCTAGATACCCACCCGAAAAATTGGGTCAAATCACTTAAAGAAGCTACTCCCTCTATCAAACGGTGGCTCCTCCGTGTACTTAGAAGACCCTATATTCGATCCAGAAGCTCAAAAATACTGTACTGATCGAAGAAGTTCACAGCTATCTGGAAAGCAATTGAAACGCTCTTCCACGCAAATACAGATACGGAGTCAAATGTTTTTAATGTCCTGAAGAAGGTGGCAAGATTGAATAGCACCGAAACGCCGCGTCAACTGTTTTTTTGACTGTACTTATATTTACTGTATCACCACTGTTGGTGGTTTTTTAATTTGTTTTTATCATTATGTTTTAGATTGTAACCCAATAGGGAGGAAAATAATAAATTTTCTATTCGAATTTTTCCTTGTATCTACTAGTTGTTTTACTTTAGTTGCCTGCTCTTTTTATGTTTTTAAATTAACTACGGATATGTGGAATAATTCCATCATCCTACCAAGACCCCCCCAACAAATTTCATTCCAGCGATCCTAGCCTGCCACGTTTGTTTGACAGGGACTAAAAATCTTTCTCTGATACAAGATCCCCTTCCCTGAGATATACACAACAGGGGAACCTCCTTTACTTTTGAGGTTTCTATCTTAACATCAGAATGAAAGAAATTCTGTGAGTGGGAAAACTGATATCAAGTTGACATATTAGTGCATAAAATACATTTTTCTTACTATAAAGCATGTTACAATCAATTAGCTGTATTGAACAATACTTTGTTCAATGCAATGTCAAAATCAGCTGTTCCAATGCAAGGGGGAAATCAGTAGTTTGTGAATGTAATAGCAACAGTACAGTTTGACTTCACTTAAATCATTTATAAAACTGCCATCCTACAACACTTTATCCAGAGATTTTACTTCAGAATCACGTCACTGGCAGATACCATGCATAAGCATATCTTCAAAGGCAAAAAGTAAATTTTTATTAGAGGGTCCAAGGGAAATTCTCAGAATGTTGCTGTAATTGATTAATTCAAGAACATACTTAGATCTTCGAACAATGCTTAACACATTTGTAGAATTTGAATACCTAAAGAGGCTTCTAGAGCAGTGTATAGTTGACAGAACATGGTAGCAAGACCCCCTGACAAACCCGGGCGCAAGTCATGCAACCAAAAGCGATATTGTTGGTGAAGCACTGCCACTTAATAGCACTCTCCCGCTCCTCACCAAAATATATCTTACAATAAATCATTGAGATGAAATTAGCTTAGAAACACCACGCAATAAGTTGTGCAGCACATCTCCTTCTGGGTAGCTATGCTGTCTAGAAAACATTAGGATGAGATCACCCAACGTTTAACCGACGATTCAGCTCAATAACAGAAAATAAAAAGAAGAGTTTCACACAAATTGTGTGAAGTTGTGTTGTTGGTTGAGTAGAGTGACCCACTACTCAAGCAAGATCCATAATCTTTGCGATGGTGAACCACAAAAATTCACTAAGTTAACCTGCACTTAACCCTCTGGTAGTTTGGCATAAAAGTAGTGAGGCTTAACTTAGAGGCAATGGGTAAACTACTTATGCAGTACTCAAACAGTAATAAAGTGAAAACACAACATAAGGCAACCTGTACACCAATTTAAGGTAAGTATAGCACCTGAAAGCAGAAAGAGCCACTCACAATTATCTGGTCGCGCAAGACTGGGTAAAAAGTCACAAGCTCAGGCCGACCATGATGGAGTGTAGGCCGGATATCAGGACCAGGTTAGTTCTGCTGAAACAGTTACATTTTAAAATCCAGCGCAAAGAGTTCTGTTTGTGTTGGCGGAAACTGTAAGGAGCAGGGAGAGCATCGCGGATACTCATTGCTGTAGCATGAACAGCAGGCCAGGCGTCCCAGATGGTCATCGTTCTAGTGCGAAGATCATGTTGGGTGTCATGGACGGTAGTTGCTGGTAGTAGCAGTAGCAGCACCCCCCTTTCCCCTCAGTGCCTTGAGACTCTCACGGGTAAGTAGCGCGCTTTACAAGTACTCTGATTGATTGATTGATTTATATTCACATTGGAGGTCACCGTGGGCTGACAATGGTGTTTTGCAAAATGCAGATCTTGCTTTGCCGGTCGTCGGGTTAGGCCCATTCGCAGTCACGAGAAGCCTACATTTTCAGGATTTATTATTTGCTGTGAGAAGGAGCTCAGCGCATGCACACCAAGGGTGCAGGACCTGGGAGGCACTTCTTGGGGACCAGGAACTCACTGAAGCAGAGGACACCAGTGCTCATGCAGGTGCAGTCAGTCTGCTGGGCATTTGCACAGAGGCATCTGAAACTTGCTATGTAACTGTAGCCCAGAATAGGAGGTCAGCCAGCTGACCCTTGGAGTCACTTCAGCCTGGGATGAAAGATGAAGGTTGAGTCTTCCTTCTCAGCAAGTAGGGCAAGCCTTAAGCAGCATGGCAGCAGGACGTTCTTTTTCTGTAGTATCCACAACTTCAGGAATGTACTGAACAGTGGGTCTGAGGGTCCCTCTTTTATATCCGGTGGCCACTTTAATGTGTGAGAAGCTTCTGGTGATTTCTACCTACAAAGGTGTCTGGAACTTCCTGCCTCCTTTCCCAGGTCCCAGATTGTCTGGGGGCACAATAGACTAGTGTGAAGTCCTTTGTGTGTGAGTAGGACCAGTGTCTTTAAAGTGCAAGTGTGGTAGGTGAAATCTCTGCACCCCATTGAGGCAGGATGGCCTACCCCTCCCCAACACCAAGACCCTCTAATGTGATGCTATCTGGTAGGGAAGCAAAAAGGCCAACTGCCAACTACACCTATGAATGTGACCCAGCAACAGATTGCAAGCATCAAATGGTTTGGACAAGCAAATGACAAATGGCGGAGTGAGGGTCCGTGCCGGTTGACTCACCTGCGAGCTCCGCTCACCTCTCCTTCCCTGAGCTTACGGGGAACTTTGATGGGATTATTATCTTGGAGTTGAGCAGTACAGACCCTCTGCTGATGGTTTATGTGCCTTAAATAGTCGATGCTTTTTCTTCTGGATGCCGTTTTGCTGCTACGGCAGTTGCTGGGAGGACGGATCAGCAACCCTGGGATCGGCTGCTTTGGTCTTACTATCAGCCGGCGATTGACTCTCGGCAAGTACTGGATCCGAAGGATGTCTCCAAAGAACCCTGCGCAAATGCCGCCGCGCCAAACACGGAACAGCAAACAGGCGGTAGTGGCGGCGACGGCCACGCTGACGGCCACTGCGACAACGGTGGTGACCGTCCCCCCCCTGGTAGCTACCTCTTCTACTGCCACCACCGTCGTATCTTCAACGGCGTTATCGATGGTAGCGGCCGCCCCCTTACAGCCCTCGGAAGCACCCACCAACGGCCCCTTACTGGAGAACGGCGAATCTTCTGCTTCTGCTCTTGCTCCTGCCTCAGCGGGGGAAAAGAAATCCTCAACCGGTGTGACTAAACAGGTACTGAGGCCATCCATATTCTCTGCTGGGGCGCAGATTAAGGGTTTGACCCCTAGGGTGGACAAAAATGGGTTAAAGACCCTAGCAAAAACGGGGGGGGGGTGGCAGAAGAGACCACTCCACAACACTTAAAACAAATATTTACAAACCCCGGTGCAACTCAACAGGGGGGAGATGTAATAACGACTTTAAGCAGCCAAAATGCCGATTCTAACCCTAACGCTGGAGAAAAAATCTCTATTGAACCTTTAAGTGCACAACCTATGGCATTGGAGATCAATACCGGCCAAACTACACAAACACTTCCTAAGTCACTACCCAATACGCTACCCAAGCTAGTCCCCGGCGATGTTACCATAAGCAACTTAGAGGGGATACCAGAAGACCAGAGTAATGAACCCGGGGAACTGAATGAAAACGTAGCGCACATGTTGACTTCATTGGATACTGAGCAGGATTCTTATGAGGATTGCGAGGTTGAATCCGGAACTGAAAATGACACATCAACCGATTTATTAACGGGGGGATGTATCTCTAAGAATAAAACCACGAGCAAACAAAAGGCAAAGAAAACCAATAAGGCTGGCGCTATTTCTAAGCGGCTAAAAGTAAAGACAAGCTATAATTCAGCCCTGAAGAAGCATATCTCAGAGAAAAGTCCGCTCAGAAATTGGATTGTAGCAAAGAGTCTGGTAAAAACTATGACATTGAGCCTGTCAGGTGGAAGCCCTACAGATTCCTTGCCAATAATGATTTCCCCGGAAAAAAGCACTCTGACCGATCTTGATAACGCGCCCCTGGCGGGCCGGATAGAAGAGCTACAACCTCAAGAGCAGGCCAACGGGCCACTTAACAACTTGGAGCTAATTTCATCGGGTGAAGCCAACGCTATGTCTGCTGTCATTCAAGTGTCCTCACATGTAACATCGAGTCCTTCTTCTTTAAAGGAGACACCCTTGGGCTCCACTCCAGTCTCTCCTACAACTGTTCCAAAAAATGCGGGATGCAGGAGCTGACATCCCGTCCCTGGACGAAATACTTACGATTTTGAGCAGACAACTGAGCAATCAACGGGCGGAAGCCCAGGAATACTATCTCCAACTCAGGGAAGACAATAATAAGACACAATCTTCTCTACAGGATCTAGCTGCAAAAATTGGGGGGATATCTCAAGAAACTACAGAACTTCAGGAACGGGTGGTACAGGTGGAGGAGACAAATACGAAACTAGTAGGAACAGTGGAAAAGCATGATGCTCCTCCTGTGGGTGGCGCTGCAGTCCCTCACAGGCCCCGCAGTCACTCACGGGCCCCTTCCGTGTCAGTGTCGGCACCATCCCGACACTGACACGGAAGGGTAGGTCGCACGGCAGCAGGAGAAGCGGAAACTTTTTCCACCCTCCACCGAGCAGCTGTCGAAGGAGCCCCACCTTTACAATTAAGGGGTTGGGGATGAGTACCAAGACTAAGGGTACCCAGCAGCGCTCAGACGCTCCACACCTTGAAGAATAAGGTATTACAGGTCCACGGGCTCTAGGCCCGGTACCTGCCACTCTATTTAATTAATCACTACTTTAGTGATACTCACGTATATATCTGGTCTCGACGAAGCGCCTTTTGATCCGGTAGGGACCACTAGAGAGCGCGAAACATGTTGACCGAGTACTATTTATGCCTTTTTTTTCACTAGAGCCCTTGTCCTGTGAGTAGCGGCTAGTTGCACAACCGTCCCTCTCATTTGTTTTGAGAGGTTTCTCCAGGACCGTCGTATCTTCAACGGCGTTATCGATGGTAGCGGCCGCCCCCTTACAGCCCTCGGAAGAACCCACCAACGGCGCCTTACTGGAGAACGGCCAGTCTTCTGCTTCTGCTCTTGCTCCTGCCTCAGCGGGGGAAAAGAAATCCTCAACCGGTGTGACTAAACAGGTACTGAGGCCATCCATATTCTCTGCTGGGGCGCAGATTAAGGGTTTGACCCCTTGGGTGGACAAAAATGGGTTAAAGACCCTAGCAAAAACGGGGGGGGGTGGCAGAAGAGACCACTCTACAACACTTAAAACAAATATTTACAAACCCCGGTGCAACTCAACAGGGGGGAGATGTAATAACGACTTTAAGCAGCCAAAATGCCGATTCTAACCCTAACGCTGGGGAAAAAATCTCTATTGAACCTTTAAGTGCACAACCTATGGCATCGGAGATCAATACCGGCCAAACTACACAAACACTTCCTAAGTCACTACCCAATACGCTACCCAAGCTAGTCCCCGGCGATGTTACCATAAGCAACTTAGAGGGGATACCAGAAGACCAGAGTAATGAACCCGGGGAACTGAATGAAAACGTAGCGCACATGTTGACTTCATTGGATACTGAGCAGGATTCTTATGAGGATTGCGAGGTTGAATCCGGAACTGAAAATGACACATCAACCGATTTATTAACGGGGGGATGTATCTCTAAGAATAAAACCACGGGCAAACAAAAGGCAAAGAAAACCAATAAGGCTGGCGCTATTTCTAAGCGGCTAAAAGTAAAGACAAGCAATAATTCAGCCCTGAAGAAGCATATCTCAGAGAAAAGTCCGCTCAGAAATTGGATTGTAGCAAAGAGTCTGGTAAAAACTATGACATTGAGCCTGTCAGGTGGAAGCCCTACAGATTCCTTGCCAATAATGATTTCCCCGGAAAAAAGCACTCTGACCGACCTTGATAACGCGCCCCTGGCGGGCCGGATAGAAGAGCTACAACCTCAAGAGTAGGCCAACGGGCCACTTAACAACTTGGAGCTAATTTCATCGGGTGAAGCCAACGCTATGTCTGCTGTCATTCAAGTGTCCTCACATGTAACATCGAGTCCTTCCTCTTTAAAGGAGACACCCTTGGGCTCCACTCCAGTCTCTCCTACAACTGTTCCAAAAAATGCGGGAGCAGGAGCTGACATCCCGTCCCTGGACGAAATACTTACGATTTTGAGCAGACAACTGAGCAATCAACGGCCGGAAGCCCAGGAATACTATCTCCAACTCAGGGAAGACAATAATAAGACACAATCTTCTCTACAGGATCTAGCTGCTAAAATTAGGGGATATCTCAAGAAACTACAGAACTTCAGGAACGGGTGGTACAGGTGGAGGAGACAAATACGAAACTAGTAGGAACAGTGGAAAAGCATGATGATCAGCTGAAGACACTACAGCTAAAGGTCGAGGACTTGGAGAATCGCCAAAGGCGATCTAACCTAAGACTTTTCGGTATTCCGGAGAGAGCAGAGGGCTCAGACCCCAGAGCCTATATTGTAGGGGTGCTTCAGAAGGCCTTCCCGGACCTGATAGATTGGGATTGGGACTCGCAAATTCAGAGGGCCCACCGTTTGCCTTTATTTCAGAGGAATAGAGAGAATCAATTCCCACGCCCCTTTTTAATTCACTTCGGCAACTTTCTTCTACGCCAAGCGGTTTGGCAGAGAGCCCGTCCTAACTCTCCAATAGCTGTAGGAGAATTTTCATTCTTTGCACGATCCGATCTCAGTAGAGACACCATGGACAGGAGGTGGCAGCTTCGTAAATTGATGGATCCAATTAAGGCCCATGGCGGGCAGGTATTCCTCCAAGAACCTGCTCGTCTAAAGGTTACAAGAAATGGACGAACACATATCTTCAATGATGTTAAGGAAGCGGAGAATTATCTCACCAGCATTAGCTCTAGTTAGAGCTAATATAAAATCAATTAGCACTAGTATGAAGGCTGATGAATAAGCTATTTAAAGGGAGGTTGGGGGGCACAAAATCACAAAATCAGAGGGGGGAATAAGCGAAAAGAAAAGAAAGATTTATGGTATTTTTTCCTTAGCATTCATAACGCAGTTTGCTCTAGGAGGGTGTAGGGGGGTGGAAGCGATCCAGGGTGCGTCACCACACGCGCTGCCTCACCAACGGCAGCGGTCACTGGAGGGTGGTTCTTCCCCGGCTGGGGAGAGAGCCAGGGGGGTGGGAGGGGGGAGGGGCCGTATCTCCGCAAGTTGGGGGCAGGGGGAGGTAGGGGGGGATATAGTAAAAATTGTTTGCAGGATGACAGGGGGAAACAAAAAGATAAAGTTCGCAAATTATGGTTTTTTGATGGCATTACTGTTTGCTATAGATGGTATTACCGTTTGCTATAGAGGTATGAGTGAACAAGTTTTAGTATTTGGTTATTTGAAGAGCGGCGTAGCACTTTTATTGACACTTAAATGCATTTAATAAAATGTTTAGCTTGGAACGTGGCAGGGCTCAACAGCAAAAATAAAAGATCTTTAGTATCAAAAGAATTGAAACTACATAACCCTCATTTCTGTTTATTATCTGAAACCCATATTATATGGAAAGACAGGAAAGTCCTAAATCAAATGGGGTACGAAGTTTTGGTCTGTTCTACCTTTGGGAATCCCACAAGAGGAGTTGCTATTCTTAAGGATAAGCGATTTAGGGCAGAAGCGCTTCAAACTGCTCACGACAAAGATGGTAGATGGGCTATAGCACAAATTAATTATATGAACACCAAATATGTTTTATGTGTAGTATATGGCCCAAATGTAGACGAACCAAAGCACTTTGATCAGCTAAACGTGAAACTCTTGGACTGGGAGGGGGAAATTATTATAATGGGGGATTTTAACTGCATTATGGACTATAAAATCGACACAACTAAGCCGCACTCTCATCAAAGGATGCACAGGACCAGGATATCCATATTAGATATATGCCGGATACATAATATCAAAGACGCTTGGAGACATCTGTACCCAAACGTGTCAGGTTTTACATATTACTCTGCACCCCACAAGATGTGCACTAGATTAGATATGGCCTTAGTTAGTGACAAACTATTACAGGCTGGCTCTATGATTCTATGCCCCCGGATAACATCCGATCATAACGCCCTAATAATGATGTTCGACACACAAAGCGCTAGGACACCACCTAGGCCATTTTCTTTTCCAAGACATTTAATCGCAGACCTAAATTATGTGACGCAACTTAAAACTCATCTTAACGAATTTATAAATATTAATAGAAATTCAACTGGGTGCTGCATGGTATGGGACTCCTGCAAGGCAAGCATTAGGGGCTTTACCCAAGCCTATGTTTTCAGACAAAATGCAGAACAGAAGCAACACAAGGTCACACTATTAGATAATATAACTAAACAAGAAGATCTACTAGTTAAAGCTTTACAGCTTAATTCCCCAACAGCTATGGAAATTAATTTAAAACTTAGTGCATTAAAAACTGACATAAAATCTAACTTTATTCGGAAAAATAGTGCAAGGATCCATAAATTTAAAATAGCTCAATATGAGGGAGGAGATAAAATTGGTAGAATTTTAGCCTATAAAGTAGCAGAAGATAGAGCAGATACTCTAATTTCCAATATTCGAGGACAAGGGAATAAACTATATAGCCAACCACAAGGTATACTCGATCAATTTGCTGAATATTACGAAAATGTATATACTCCAGACAGCCCTGCAGATATAGATTTAATTGAGGAATATGTAGATGAATACCCAGTGAATGCAGGGAACATATTAGGCTTGGACGTACTGTCTAATGATATATCACTGATTGAATTACAACAGGCCATTAATTCTTTACCAACCGGGAAAGCGGCCGGAGAGGACACGATACCCCTAGAACTTTATAAAATTTGCAGCTCAGAATTAGAACAGCTATTATTAGAAGTTATACAATCGATTGGACTAAATGGAACGGCTCCCAAATCCTGGAACAGGACAAAAATAATCTTTTTTTAAAAAAAAGGGAAGCCTAAGGAGGAGAGAGGGTCATATCGGCCCATCTCCCTGATAAACACTGACGCGAAAATATTTGCTAAAATTATGGCACAAAGATTAGCCCCATATATGCCTAAAATTGTAAACCCGCAACAACACGGCTTTATCTCTGGTAGAGATACAACAATACATGTAAACATGGCGATTACGGCGTTTGATGTAGCGGAGATCGAATCCACCCCACTCGGCATGATATTATTAGACGCCGAAAAGGCTTTTGACCGAGTGGGGTGGACCTATCTCTGGTGTGCGCTGTCCAAAATGGGTTTTGGGGGAAACTTTTTAAAGGGTATAAAAGCACTTTACGATAAACCCACCGCTTGTATTAGCTATGGGGGCTTGACCTCACTAGAATTTCCCATTATGCGTGGGACTCGGCAAGGATGTCCTCTTTCACCCCTTTTATTTGCCCTTTCACTTGAACCTTTTTTACTTGCCCTTCACTCCCAAAATCTGATTGTCCCTTTTAGCTCCAGCTCACAGGAGCTGAAAATGACAGCCTACGCAGACGACATCGCAGTATACACCATGGATATTGCCAAAGCGCTGAAAGGTATTTATATCGAGGCTGAGAAATTCGGGAAGGTGTCAGGCTATAAGCTTAACCGTCAGAAGACGCAAGTCATAGCTAACTACTCTCCTACCGACCCTATTCCCGAGATCTGTAAAGAGGCTACATATTTAGGGGTTAAATTAACAGCTAGACTACAAGATATTAATAATATAAATTATAATGATCTGACTAAAAAACCTACTCTTATCTTGAAAAAATTGAATAAATTACCTTTGAATATGATTAGTAGAATAAACCTTATTAAAATGAAAGTTTTACCAAAGTTTGTATATTTATTCCGATCTATTCCATTGGCATTAAATAACAAATTTTTTCAACATCTAGACGGGCTCCTGAGCAGTTTTATATGGGGCTATAAAAGGGCCAGAAGGTCATTAAAAATGCTGAAAAATAACATAAATAAAGGAGGGCTGAATGTCCCGGACTTTAAATTATATTTTTGGTCTTCGTTTTTCACACGTATACGTTCTTTATTGCATGGAGATAGAACTCTCTTTTTTCACTCTTTTATGTTGAAACAAGACTCATTATTTTTTTTGCTCAGCATAAATGACCCGAATTACTATAAAAGGGTAAGATTTAAGTCTGCTAGAGACATTGCTAGGTTATGGGATAATATATTAAAATTTTGCAAAACAACCTTTTATCACCCAAAATTACCTCTGTGGGGCAATCCAGGTCTCCCGGATATCTTTACAGATTCTATTACTTATAGCTTGGCGTCTCTCGGAATTAGGACACTGGGGGATCTATACGGCTCGCAGGGGTTGTTAGAATTCAACATGCTTAAACAGTTGTACGATCTACCAGAAGCTTCTAGATTTAAACACATGCAAATTCATGATTATTTGATTAATAAAAAAAAACTACAAAATATCTCTGAATGTGACATATGGACATGCCTTTATTCAAACAAAAATAAATCAATCATTAGTGAATCTTATAAAATACTCAGCACATTTAAAATAAATGATTGTGAAAAACTGGCCGCGAAATGGAGTACCCAATTAAATTTAAATATTACTTCTAATCAGATAGAGCACTCTCTTGTCAATATAAACAATCTTGTACGCTCATCCAGCCTCCGGCTACAACAATATAGAACGACCTGTATGCTCTACTACACACCTGAGAGAATTGCCAGATGGTCTCTGAACCCCTCCTTTAGCAACCGTACTATATGCCCTAAATGTTTGTTAGAAGCAGCCAATTTAGTTCATATCTTGTACTCTTGCCCCAAACTTAAGACCTTTTGGGGCGATATATTGAGTGTACTGAGACTAATAAATATCTCGCTTCCTACCATCATGGCCGCCTCGGTCCTACTTGATCTTAATTTCTCTTCATCTTTACAACCAACCTTAACCACTATACTTTTTTCATGCGCTAAATTAATCCTGGCCAGGGCCTGGATAGACCCAGAACCACCGACGGTTTGGAAGTGGTGGACTTTAGTAACAGAGATACATGCTATGGAGCTAGCTTTAGCAAACCTCAGGGGAACACGCTCATTGATTAAATTTAATAGAATCTGGGGTACTTTTCTAGATTAAAAACTTTATGTTGTTATAATGTTGTATGACTGTTAAGCAGCTTTGGTTTAATTCTGTAATAGGAACCTTTTTTTACTGTGTTTATATATCAGAATCGTTTTTGTCTACAACATATATAATTTGATTATTTCTTAGTATACACATTGGTATGAAATTATCTATGAATTTTTGTTGTTTTCGCCTTTTTCTGTCATCTTGCTAACATCAATAAAAATATTAAAAAAAAAAAAAAAAGCAAATGACAACTTTCTAAAAGTGTCTACACTAAGGTGGCTAAAGTTCCTCTGAAGTAAAGAAAGGTAAACCAAAACATTTTTGGGAACAGGAGGGAAAGAAATAGTTTAGGAAAAGAGAACTGGCTTGTTAGTCACTCTCTTAGAAGGTTGGGATGCGGTGTAGTGTATTGTCTCAAGTGCCCTCAGACACCCTTGCGAGTGTCAAATATCATCATAGGGCGTTGCTCCTCCTGTGGGTGGCGCTGCAGTCCCTCACAGGCCCCGCAGTCACTCACGGGCCCCTTCCGTGTCAGTGTCGGCACCATCCCGACACTGACACGGAAGGGTAGGTCGCACGGCAGCAGGAGAAGCGGAAACTTTTTCCAGCCTCCACCGAGCAGCTGTCGAAGGAGCCCCACCTTTACAATTAAGGGGTTGGGGATGAGTACCAAGACTAAGGGTACCCATCAGCGCTCAGACGCTCCACACCTTGAAGAATAAGGTATTACAGGTCCACGGGCTCTAGGCCCGGTACCTGCCACTCTATTTAATTAATCACTACTTTAGTGATACTCACGTATATATCTGGTCTCGACGAAGCGCCTTTGGATCCGGTAGGGACCACTAGAGAGCGCGAAACATGTTGACCGAGTACTATTTACACCTTTTTTTTCACTAGAGCCCTTGTCCTGTGAGTAGCGGCTAGTTGCACAACCGTCCCTCTCATTTGTTTTTAGAGGTTTCTCCAGGACCCACTCCTTTTTAATTGATCATCCGGATCCTTGAATAAACAGGTTCCGGGAACCGTATGATCATTTTAACTCCCACATTTCCTTTAGGCCTCCACACCCACAAGCACAACTGCGGCATCTCCTTAAAAAGATCTCCATCAAAGAGCCCTCTTGCGGGGCCCGTGAGGTACTGCAGTGCCTCCCACACGAGGAGCAACGCCCTATTATGATATTTGACACTCGCAAGGGTGTCTGAGGGCACTAGAGACAAAAGGAGAAATTCTCCCACTACACCACATCCCAACCTTCCAAGAGTGTGACTAACAAGCCAGTTCTCTTTTCTTAAACTATTTCTTTCCCTCCTGTACCAAAAATGTTTTAGGTTTTCCTTTCTTTACTTCAGAGGAACTTTAGCCACCTTAGTGTAGACACATTTATCTGGGGGAGCTTTGGTACTGGACCTCGTTTTTCACAATTTGCTCCCTGTCCCCCCTTCTTTTGTGTGAGAATATGAAAAACTTTCTAAAAGTGGCTGTTGCCAAATTGTGACTTAAAATCTGACTTTACCATTAAAGAAGGTTCTAAATTACAATTCTTCAGACACCAAACATGATATTCCTACTTACTCCCACACAAAAGGTATCACCTATTAAAGATAATAGGGTACCCCTAATGTTATCCTAGGAGAGAGATAGTGCTTGCTATAGTGACAAATACATTTAGGAGCTTTTCAATACCAGTACATGCTAAACTAAAAAGTACATATCTAGCTTTTTAGATACAATGCACCCTGCCAAAAGGGTTGTTTTGAGCCTACATGTATTAGAAATGAAACTTTAGGCCTGACAAAAAGTGTATTTTACCATGTAGAAATGGCAGTTTACAACTGCACACACGGGCTGCAATGGCAGGCTGGAGACATTTTTAAAAATGCTACTTAAGTGGGTGGCACAATTAGTGGTGCAAGCACACTAGTAGCATTTAATTTACAGGCCCTAGGTACCTGTGATGCCACTTAACTAGGGACTTGAAGGTACATTAAATGTGCCAATTGGTTGTAAGCTAATTTCACCATGTTTAAAGGAGAGAGAACATAAGCATTTTAGCATGGGTTGGCAATGATAAAGATTGCAGAGTCTTAGAGCATACAAGAACGGGTTAAAAAAACAGGTGGGGTGAAGGCAAAAGATGTGAGTGAGACCCTGCAGAGAGGGCAACCTACAGACTAAAGAGGTCTTGTCCTTATCCCATGACCCATTGACCCATTTCACATAATCGTAGACATTTAGTAATAATTCTCAAACTCCGAGCCAAGACTCTATCAGCCAGATTCATCAAGTCAAAATCGGCTCGCAAAGGGCCAGATTCTGAGAATCTGGCCCTTTGCGAGCGCTATTTTTGCATTTAAGATTCATCATCCCAAATGCAAAAATCGCAATTCTAGAAATCGCTAAATTGCGAATAATTGCATTTAAGGAATCTCAATTTGAGATTCCTTAAATGCAATTCATGAACAATTTTAAAATTGCGAATTCGCAATCTGGGGCCGCTATTTACCGCGAAGTCTAACTACGTGGTAAATAGCGAAAACTTAGAAAAATGCACTTTAGTGCATTTTTCTAAGTTGTATGTTGCACACACACATGTCCTTTGGACATATGTGTGCGCAACACCAGTGTATATTACCATTTCAGGGGTGCTACAGTGTGTCCTTTGGACACCCTGGCACCCTTGAAATCGCTTCCTTATTTGCGATTCGCTATTTGCTAATCGCAAATAAGGAATGACTCCCCATTCATTCCTATGGCATAGGAATGAATGGGTCAGCCATTCCTTATTTGCGATTAGCAATTAGCGACTCGCAAATAAGGAAGCAGTAGAAATCGGTAAAAATATTGCGATTTCTACATGCATTCCATTTTGCGAGTCTTTAATAGCGATTCCTTAAAAATTGCTTTTAAGGACTCGCAAAACAGGACTTTGATGAATCTGGGGGTATATGGTGTGTTTCTTGAGGCACAAGAATATGGGTAGATCCCAACAAATATCTGTGATATGGTCACCACTATACTCCTGAAGCCAGGTAGTCAAGTGCCCTGCTGTGATTCCTACTGACTAATTTCTCTCCTCAAAGCTGAGGTTAAAATATTGGCAAAGGCTTTTGAGAAACACCTTTTGAAGTGCATTCACGAATTGATCCATAAAAACCAAAGGTGCTTTATGCCACACTGGTCTATGTGCTATAATATCCACCATTTATTCAATGCTCTATGGGGCTGGCGGGCCAGCTTTGCGAGCTGTTCTTGGTCCTTTTAATTTACTGTGAGAAAGCTTTTGACAACCTTACTATCTCTTTCTCCTCCTCACTTGAATGAATGTTGGTTCAGCATTTATGTCCTATAAACACCTGTTTTACAAGAGGCCCCATACACAAGTGAAGATAAACGGGATCCTTTTGGACCCATTTCCTAATAAACAAGGTATGTGACAGGGTTGCCGACTACCACTACTGTGTTTTACCCTGGCTGTGAATCCAGTGGTAGCATGGCTTAATTTAGACAAGCAGGTCACCGGGTTCCACTGGACAGCAAACCTTGAGGGCAAGATCTTCCTGTATGCTGATGACCTCCTCCTCTATCTGAGCAACCCACCTTATGTCAGATATGTGAGTGGAAGAGATCCTGAATGAGCTCAGGAAAGATTCTGGGCTGAAAGTTATTTGGGCCAAATCAAAGATGTTCCCTGTCTGCAATATGGCAGATAAAGAATATGACACGTTATTTAGCAAACCATTACCTGCCAGCTTTTTGCTACGAAGTTTTTAGTTAGCAATTACCGTTAGTACGCAAGTTTTTAGTTTGCATACCTTTACATTGCAAGTGTTAATGTATGCAAACTAAAAACTTGCCCAGTAATAAAAACAGACATTTACACCAAAACTACACTGAATACTAAATACAAATACACTACCCTACACATAACAAACTCTAAAACACTACCCAAACCCCCGAAACACTACACTACCCTACACTACTCAAATACTACCATAAACCCTAAATCACTACCCACTGCACAACCCTCCCCTTTCCCACAGCCCGCTCCATACACTCAAACATTACCCTGCACAACACCCCAACACTACCCTAAACCCTAAAACACTACACAACACCACAACACTACCCTAAACTCTAAAACACTACTCTACACTACACAAACACAACTACACTACCCTAAAACCTAAAACACTACCCCCAGCACGACCCTGCCCCTACCCCATGTCCTGTGCCTACTCCCAAACACTACACTGCATTGCCCCCCGACACTACCCTAAAACCTAAAACACTACCCTACACAAACACAACTACACTACCCTAAACCTAAAACACTACCTCCAGCACAACCCTGCCCCTACTCCCAGTCCTGTCCCTACTCCCAAACACTACTCTGCACGACCACCCGACACTATCCTCAACCCTAAAACACTACTCTACACTACACAAACACAACTACACTACCCTAAAACCGGAAACACTACACCCAGCACGACCCTGCCCCTACCCCCAGTCCTGTCCCTACTTCCAAACACTACACTGCACGACCCCAGACACTTCCCCTAACCCCAATACACTACTCTAAACTACACAACCACAACTACACTACCCTAATACCTAAAACACTACCCCCAGCACAACCCTGCCCCTACCCCTGTAGTAGTGGGCCTCAGCAAGGCCTACCAGTGCTAGGGGTTCTCCCTTCTCTGCACAGAGTCCTCAGACCAAGAGAAAGAAGTTAGCACAGAAGCTGGAATAGAAAATACAGAGTTTATTAAGCCTCATGAGGTGGAACTACATTCACACTGCATCCTTCGTTAATATATGAAGTAGCACACTGAATGGAATGAGCTTGGTCCTTTTATACCCACACACGGGCTCAAATGAAGGCGGTACAGGTACAAAATTCTGGTTTTAGGTACATATAAGGTCATACAGAAAATGTACAGTCAACAAGTGGGAGGAGCTAACAGTTGCTAATTCTGGTGAACACATCCTGACAGTTATGAGACTGGGGACAGCTGCAAGGACAGCTGCAAGCTCAACTGAGCATGTGCGGAGCAGAAAAGGCTAAATATATCTCGTCTCTAGGCAGATTTCAAGAGCAGTTAACAGGAAGGTAGGACAGAGCACATGGTGAGCACATGGTAGCACATGGCAAACAAAATGGCTGACAGAAATACAAAATGGATTCCACAAAACGGACAACATAGGGCCAGATGTAGGTGGCCGTTACCGACCGGTAAATGGGTTTTTGGTATGTAGGGGGCTACATTTACCGATTCGATAAATTTACCGAATCGGTAAATGTACCGAATTGGTAAAATACCGAATCAGTAATTTTACCGATTCGGTAATTTCGGGATGTAGGTGGGACTCTTCAGAGTCCCTAAGGGCTTACCGATTCCATTATTTTACCACCCAATTCAATTGGGTGGTAAAATACCGAATCCAGGTGTGCATGCACACCTATGCCATGTGGCAGACAGACATGCCCTTAGGGCATGTCTGTCTGCCACATGGCAAACATGCCTGTCTTTGGGGTGCTAGAGGGTGTCAAAGTGACACCCCCTGCACCCTTGCTAAAATCAGTATTTACCGATTCTGTAATTACAGAATCGGTATTGCCCATTGATTCCTATGGGCTTCAAGGCCCATAGGAATCAATGGGCAATACCGATTCGGTATTTACAGAATCGGTAAATACTGAATCTTAAAGATTCGGAATTTACAGATTCTGTAATACCTACATCTCCCCCCTTCATATTTACCGACTCTTAAATACCGAATCGGTAAAATTCGGTATTTAAGAGTCGGTAAATATGAATTACCTACATCTGGCCCATAGTCTCTAAATACAGGATGACTTCTGCTAATGCTAACCCCATCGCTGCCAAATTACAACACCCCCAGTCCGGCCATTATTCCCAAACAATACCCTTCATAACCCCTGACACTACCCTAAACCCAAATACACTACTCTACACTACACAAACACAAATACACTACTCTAAAACCTAAAAACCTTCCCCCAGCACGACCCTGCCCCTACCTCCAGTCCTGTCCCTACTCCCAAACACTACCCTGCACGACCCTCTAAAACTACCCTAATCCCTAAAACACTACTCTACACTACACAAACACAACTACACTACCCTAAAACCTGAAACACTACCCCCAGCACAACCCTGGCCCTACCCCCAGTCCTGTCCCTACTCCCAAACACTACACTGCACAACCCCCCGACACTACCATAAACCCAAATACACTGCTTTACACTACACAAACAGAACTACACTACCCTAAAACCTACACGTGCACGTCAAACCCATCAGCCTCGCACCCATTTGCTCCCCAAGCCAGGCATCAGACTTCAAAGGAATCCCTTCCGCTCCCCCGCCGCCCGCCACACCAGCCACGTCACAAACCACCATTTGTCGCATCATCGCATCAAACCCGCCACAGCAATGCCGAGAGCTTCAGACTTCAAAGGAATGCTCTCCCCCGCCCCCCTCTGCGCAGTGCCAGAGCTTTTTAAAAAAAATCATTTTTGCGCGTCACACTGCGTTTCCAGGCTCATTCATGTTAAAACATAAGCTGCCATTCCCGTTCAATGCAACGGGAAGTCTTGTGTTCCAAATTTTGTGATGTTTGTGTCTTTTCACAGCTTGGTTGCAGCAAGGAAGCGAGTTGTGTTCTGAGTATTGCAGAAGCGATGAATGATGCACAGTTAAGTGCGCGCACCAGGCACCTCACGTGAACTTGTTTTTTTAGTGTACCCCGTCTTTTGTCTCTCATACCTTCTTAGTCTGTCCTTCCTCACCAAGTCCTCAACAATGTCTCCCTTATCCTGTCCAGACTTCCATATCGACCAATCTCAACACGACAGAAAACAGTGATTTGTTTAAAGAAATAGGGCTGGAAGCAAGCCTCCTATTCCCCCCCACAAGCTATCCACATATCGAATTGCATCAAGGTGGCTGCAAGAACTTCCTTATTTATTAGACGCCAGTTTCAAGTTGATCTCGTTAAGTATAAGGCAAAAAAGTGCCACATCACTCAGGAACACCACCACATCACTCAGCCCAACCACATCATCACTCAGCACCACAACAGCACTGTCTTTGCTTGCTACCAACAAGCATTGCCATAGCCAATAGGACTCGCATTAGGAAAGTGTAAGCTATTGGCTTTGTGAATAACAATGTTATTAATTTATATATTTTCAAAGACAACACATATTAAAAAAAATTGTCATTTACAATACCAATAGCTCACACTTTCCTAATGCGAGACCTATTGCATTGCAAATGCTTGTTTTATGCATCCTACCTTAATGTTGGGGTCTTTCTTGTTGCAGAATGTCCTGCAAATCAGTCTATGACTGGACTTTGGGCATGGCAGATCTTACCACACATCTCACCTAGAGTGGTTAACAACTTTTGTTAAATTAGTTTTCCTGTAAAAGTTTAAAACTTCTACTTTCACCTTTGAGTTCATCTTTTTGAAACTAAGTGAAAAATAACTTCAAATCATTTTCCTAGAATTTTCCATTAGGTGATGAAAATGTGTAACCACATTTTTATATATTGAGCACTGAGCACAGTGGGAGTACAAGATATCAAAATATAATTTAGGGATGACTTATTCAATATATCAAAATATGTTTTCCTGCATGACAAAGGCCCTTTTCCTTCCCACATGTATTACAGTGCTTTTAAACTGCAGCCTAGCCAGAGCTCAATAGTGCTCCAGACAAACAGATTTTTGACATATGTGTGGCAGGAGCAGATTCACACTGAAGTCCACATATGAAATTTTACTTCCAAGCCCTGGTGAAATTTCTGAGACAATTTACCACATGGATGACGATTTAGAAGAGGTGCCTTTGCTACAGTGACAAATACTGGATAATAGCAAGGAGGTAGAATCTTCTCCAAAAGCGTTGAAGCTCCGGGTCCCCTTTCTGTGCTAGAAACATTTGTTAAATATTAGAATTTCTATTCTTCTGGCATGGAAGACAACCTTTCTGGCGGACATTACGACAGCAAGACCTCTGGGAAGATTGTGCCTATTTTCCGTAGAGAGTACACTTTGCAATTCTTTCCTACGGTTTTACTGTTGATACACCCCTGTTCTTTTCATTGTAGGGCACTGCCCAATTTTCCGTATTATACAAAACATAGTTTATTTACTTTGCCTTCTTACTTATGTGGCAAGGCACCTTTTTTATTTCCTGGCAGTGGTTCACTCATTCAGAATATATCTGGCTCACACTGATAAATTTCAGAAGACAGATGCACTCTTTATATCTTTTCGTTTAGGCCATCTGGTTGATAAGCCTCGGGTTTAACACAATTAGTGGTTGGATCCCTTTTACAGTTACATTATCCTTTTCTTCTTCAGGCTTTGCCCTGCCCTTTTCTGTCAAGGAATTTTCTACCAGGGGCATATCAGCTGCGTGGGCTGAATACAAGGGTATCTTCTGGGCTGACGTCTGTCAGCCAACCACATTGATAGCCCCTCTTTGTTTGCTTACTTTTACATATTGAATAAATATTCAGCTTTTTTTCGAGCTGATGTTCTTAGCATAGCTTCCATTTCATATCTGTATGCACTTTTCTTTTTCTGGGATGTGTGCTATAAAACATTTGGTTCTCTGAACAGTCCAAAGTTTTGTGACATAGCATACAGTGGGTGGCTGGACATAGCTTTTTTTATTTTCACTTTAAAACTCATCACTAGAAGCCCCATAAAAATGAATTATAGGTATTCAAAGCATTGTTAATGGAGAGACTAGTCTCAGAGCTGGCGACAGTTAAATATGAGAAAGAAATTGTGGTATGAATTTGTGACATATATGACTGTACAAATCGTACAAATCATATATTAAATTCAGAATTAAGATATTTGCAGTGTTCAACATCTTCATTTGCTTTCATTTTAGTAGAGGAGCAAGCATAGATTGAGGGGGGGTCAGTGCAAAGTGTGGGTAGGACTCTAAGGCAAGCTTTTTTAGCCAAACAGTCCTGGTGTATGACTGATGGAAGGCGATTCCAGATTGAAAAGGCTTTTGTAGGTACTTCTCACATTCCAAACAGGACTTTTTGAGGTCATGTTTCACCAGCATTCTTTTTAATGGACCGTGGCTGAAATAAAAATGCATTTTCAAATGTTAATGCAGGAATGGATCCATGTAATCCCTCCTAGGCCTCTGTTTCTGCATTCCCAGCTATAGAAACTGGGGTCACTAATCAGAAGCTCTACTCAGGCAACAACCACAATCCCTGTCAGGGTGAACCATAAAAGTCACTTAACCTGTGGTTAACCATCTTGTAAATTGGCACATAAGCAAAACCAGTTCAGCTGTAGGTGGGTCTGGGTACAGCTACTCCCCAGCCATCCTGCCCGGATGGCCCATCCTGTCCACACCTCAGCCCCCTTGTTGTTATTGCCTGAGAGCAATACACAAACCCCAACTGCAGAGCCATTTACTGTCATGTGACCAAAGACACTAACAGAAGCCACATATCCTTGGAGCTAGAAAATAGCAAATATTCTAAAAGGGAGATTTTCAGAATTATATCTTAAAACCTGACTTCGCCATTAAAGAGGATTTTAAATTACAATGAATTTGAGCGTAAACAGCACATCTATCTGCTCCCAATCCAAAGTTAGTACATGTCAGATGCAAAAAGGTATCCAAGCGTTAGTTAATGGGAGAGATAGACCATAAGACATTGAAAAACTACTTTAGGAGATCCTCACCGCCAGGACATGTAAAAGTTAAGTACAAAGGCCCTAATTTATAAATACAATGGTCCCTACCCTATAAACCTTTGGAGCCCACCTTAGGTGGGATTTGTAAGTAAAATAAGGAAGGTTAGGGCCTAACAAAATGTTTATTTTGGCAGGCCTGCACCGCAGGCGGCAGGGGCAAACCTGAGACATGTTTAAGGTGCTACTTTAGTTGGTCTCACACTGAGTGCTGCAGGCCTACTAGTAGCAGTTAATTTACAGGTCTTGGGTACATGGAGTACCATTTACTAGTGACTTACAAGTAAATTGAATGTGCCAATTAGAGGTAGGCCAATTTTTCTATATTTGAAGGAAAAATACAAGCACTTTAGCACTGGTTAGCAGTCCTAAACCCAAGAGAAACAAATTCAGCAAAACAAGAAGGGTGAAGGCAAACAGTTTCAGCAAATACTATGCCAAAGATGAAAGGTCTAACACCAGCCTATTTCATAATTATTTTTAAACGGAGTTGTCTTCATTAATATTAATGGTGAAGAATTCTTAGACACCTATGAATGGCCTTTTTTGTATCGTGACAGATGTGTGCATCCGTTGCAGTTCAGAAATAGACTGAGGTTACAGATCAGTAATTGTTCTTGCACAGAATTACAATTTCGACCTAAGAATAATACACCAGGCCCTTAGTTGTTTACATATGGGGCACCACCGTCTATGAGCCATTGAACTATATTTAATTATCTTTGTTGCTCTCCATGACAGAGCACTACATTGGCTCAGGGACGGTCTGGATAACCGCACAAAAAATAAATGTCTGTCTTGGCTCCTAAAAGTCATGGATGATGTATACCAACAAGAGGTTTACCCAGGGATCGTGTCTGAGCTCAACACTGCTTATTATCTATGTAACACCACTAGCTTAGATTGTAATATCCTGCTGTGTGGAGATTGTGTCTTATGCAGATGATATTAAACTTCTCATTTCCTTTGGCCCTGATCCAGATAAAGTGAGAGATACATTTGTGAGCTGCTTTAGGGAAATCGCTGTCTGGATCAATAACAGCTATTGCTAATTAAACAGTGCGAAGACAGAGATCATGTTATTTGGCAAAGCTAACGAGATATGGCTGGTAGACTGGTAGCCTTTCTGAACTTGGTCAGGCACCGGCACCTCATCAGGTGGGGAAAAATCTTGGAGAAAAAGTAGATTAATCACTGTCCATGAAAGATCAAGCTAAAGCCACATGTGGCAACTTTTTTGTCACAATGAAGCTCTTTAAAAAGGTTTTCCCTTGGCTCCCCCACACTTCCAAAAAAACCCTCATCCACGGTTGCCTGCACTATGGAAATGCCCATTGGTAGCAGTACATGACACCCTGCTGACCATGTTGCAGGTAGTACAGAACACAGCAGCGCGGCTGATCTACAATCTTCCAGCATGGTCATCTTCTACTCCCATTTTAAGAAAACCACACTGGAGGCCTTTCAAAAAGAGAACTGTTTTCGAACTCTACTGTCTGACACATCCCTCAATACATCTAAGGCCCTCAAACAAAGTGCTCATGCAGACTCCATGCATTTGCACCTCAGGATTTAAGGGCAGATTTATTTTATATACGACCCCAAAACCCTGGAATAAACTCTCTCTTCATCTTCGTACCTGCCCAAATTTTATAATATTAAAAATAAATTAAAAACATGGTTATTTTATTCAATTTCTCAGCTTGCCTAAACAACACAGGGCCGAAATACTCCTCAATGAGTGAGTTGTGCACTGTATCTTGAAACAGAAATAAATAAAAAATACATACATTCGTTAAAAAGAAAGTTAAATATCATGCATATATGCAGAGAAATTATTTATGAACACACACATTTTTTGAGACAAAATAAATGCACGAATGAATCCATTGAAATCCCTGCACATCAATGACTCGTGAAGGAATGTTAGTACAGAGGTGCTGTACGTCTGAACAATGGACTGAACAGCGTGTGCTTGACGTGGTGTAGTTCTGAACAATATACTGAACAGTGTGTTGTAGACGTGGAGGTGGGGTGAGAGCTCCATGGTACATTGTAATTAGCTCTGAAAAACATGAGCGTAATAGGACAGAGGTAAAACAACCTGTTCCTTATAAACAATATCCTGTTACAGGTAGGATTGCCAAAACGTGATTACAGGAGTCATGAAGAGCACCATTGAGCAAAAGGAGGAAAGCGAATATCTAAAATGTTTGTGATCGTTTTATTCTTTTTCTTAAAGGGGTCGTCTGCAATAGATTCTACAGCCCACCAGACGTCATCAAACAAAGGGACTATCAGGTAGATGCATCAAGCATTTTTGCGAGCGCAAACGGTGCGAATCGCAAGATTCGTCCGTTTGCGCCCGCAAAAATGGCATTTGAGATGCATCAAGGGTTCATGCACTCGCAATTTAAGAATTCGCAAATAATTGCGAGTTCTCAAATTGCGATTGCATTTAAGGAATCGCAAATTGTGATTCCCTAAATGCAATGCATGAACCATTTCAAAATCTGGGGCCGCTATTTACCGCGAAGTCTAACTACGTGGTAAATAGCAAAAACTTAGAAAAATGCACTTTAGTGCATTTTTCTAAGTTGTATGTTACACACACACCTTTCTTGGGACATGTGTGTGCGCAACACCAGTGAACATTACCATTTCAGAGGTTCAACAGGGTGTCCTTTGGACACCCTGGCACCCTCGAAATTGCTTCCTTATTTGCGATTCGCTAATTGCTAATCGCAAATAAGGAATAACTCCCCATTAATTCCTATGGGCCTTAAGGCCCATAGGAATGAATGGGAAAGATGGGAAAGCCATTCCTTATTTGCGATTCGCAATTAGCGAATCGCAAATAAGGAATCAGAAGAAATCGCAAAAAATACTGCGATTTCTACATGCATCCCGTTTTGCGAGTCTTTAATAGCGAATCCTTAAAATTCGCTATTAAGGACTCGCAAAACATGACTTTGATGTATCTGGGGGTATTTTTGGTGGTTGTTCATGATGTAAGATTGGGTAAGAAGGCAAGCCTTCTGCTTCTCACTGGATGGCGCCTTTAAAGGGCATGAACACTTTATGAAAAATAAAATAAGGAAATGTTTGTGTTTGTTTTACTTGATTTACTAATCAAATCGCTTTCCACCAACATTTTAAGTTGTTTTTTTAAAAACAATGTTTATATAAGCTGTTATTCATTTTCGGAGCTGCTTAGATCACTAAGAGAAAGAAACATCCAAAGAGAACAGGAATGGCAGTCCGCAGAACCATTAGAGGAAACTCAGAGGAAATTAAATAGTTCCTTTTTCGTCTTTCTTTTCTTTTTGTCTCTCTTTGTTTATTTGCTTCATTATTACCTTCTTGCCTCCTCTCACTGTCAGATGTTCTTTATATGATTGTATGGGGCCTTGCAGAATGTTGTTCTAAATGCTTGTCCGTCAATTTACCAAAATAGCAGGGGGAGCGGAATTGACATTACACCACATTTTCCCCCAAAGACGCCACAGGGTTGACTACTCGCTCTTCCTGTAAACCCTAAACAACCTCCTTTGTATTGGTGAGAGGTAACGGGAAGGGCAGAAAGTGACATCTTTAACAAGCATTGAAAATGCAATAGGTCTCGCAATAGAAGAGTTTGACGTTTTTCGTTTTGCAAATGGATGAGTGGCGTTGCGTGGATGAGTGGCGTTGCGTGGATGAGTGGCGTTGCGTGGATGAGTGGCGTTGCGTGGATGAGTGGCGTTGCGTGGATGAGTGGCGTTGCGTGGATGAGTGGGGTTGCGTGGATGAGTGGGGTTGCGTGGATGAGTGGGGTTGCGTGGATGCGTTGCGTGTGTGAGTGGCGTTGCGTGTGTGAGTGGCGTTGCGTGTGTGAGTGGCGTTGCGTGTGAGAGTGGCGTTGCGTGTGTGAGTGGTGTTGCGTGTGTGAGTGGTGTTGCGTGGGGGGATGGATGGATGGATGGAGTGGGGGATGGATGGATGGAGTGGGGGGATGGATGGATGGAGTGGGATGGATGGATGGAGTGGGATGGATGGATGGAGTGGGGGGATGGATGGATGGAGTGGGGGATGGATGGATGGATGGATGGATGGATGGAGTGGGGGATGGATGGATGGAGTGGGGGATGGATGGATGGAGTGGGATGGATGGATGGATGGATGGATGGATGGAGTGGGATGGATGGATGGATGGAGTGGGATGGATGGATGGATGAAGTGGGATGGATGGATGGATGGAGTGGGGAATGGATGGATGGATGGAGTGGGGGGATGTATGGATGGAGTGGGGGATGGATGGAGTGGGGGATTGATGGATGGAGTGGGATGGATGGATGGATGGATGGATGGATGGAGTGGGATGGAGTGGGATGGATGGATGGATGGAGTGGGATGGATGGATGGATGGATGGATGGAGTGGGATGGATGGATGGATGGAGTGGGGGGATGGATGGAGTGGGGGGATGGATGGATGGAGTGGGGGGGATGATGGAGTGGGGGGAGGGATGGATGGAGTGGAAACCGGGCGGCAAGGGCTGTGATTTATAATGTGTTATGTTTAGGAGTAAACGGGCGTACGACATAGCAGGTATGCCCATCTTTAATGAATATGTAGGGCACAAATGACGTGATAAACAGAAGAGGCGCAGATTGGTGGTTGAAGAGCCCAGAGAGTAGTAAAAACAATAACAAAAGATGCAGCAAAGGCTTCAAAGTTAAGAAAAGATGCAGGCACTGCTTTGGTATTGTGAGGAGGAGGACATGTAACCGGAAATCCAATGTTTATAATGTAAAAGTTTAAATCAACAGGAAACATGAGAAATTACCTGGCTGCAGTGGAAATTAAAGAGAAACATGCAGACAAAGGTTTTATGCCGGAGGACACAAATGAACCAGGACGGGAAAGCAAATATTTATGATGTAAAACTATATTAACAGCAAACCTGCGAAACCATGTGGGGAAGGAGGATATTTAATAAACAGAGAGGTAGGTGAAAACATAAAAGAAACAGGCAGGCAAATCTTTCTGATTCTATAGAGGTTAAAACGCACGGGGAAGCTTTAATTTGTAATTTAAAACGTTAATGTAGCAGGAGTTTAGAAGTGTAGATAGTTTAAAAGATTAAATAAACAGGAGTAAGCAGGCAATGAAACATAACAAGTGAGACGGAAAGCCAGAGGCCAGCATCAAACGGACAATACAGAGGGTCTGTTGCTTGTGTGCTCAGCCGTGACCTGCGCCAAGGAGCTGAGAGCGTTGGGAGAAGGGGGTGTAGTGCATGCGCTGGGAAGAGCAGCAGCAGGGAGGGGGTGGCAAATGGTTCTTTGCTTTGGGCGCTCTGTAGTGGGGAAGGGGGATGGGGCACGTATAGGAGGTGGCAGGAAAAACAGGGACAGGGTAGAAGAAACAGTAAGGGGATGGGATAAGTTAAACAAGTGAAAAATGAGTGAGCCCCTTCATGGTTGTGTGTGACAGACACCTCCTTTATGCTGCAGTAATATCGGGGAATTCAGAAGTAACAAGGAGTGGGGGAAAGGAGCGGTGGGAGCGAGAGGAGACGAGATGCCAGCAGAGCCGAGGATGGGAACCCAGAGGCGGCCCTAAGGCTGGCAGCAGAGAGGGGAAGTCGGAGAGGCTGTGTGCGGGGAGAGAGGAACAGATGGCTGTGAAGCAGGGGGTGTGAAGAATGGGGGTGGGTGGGGAGCGTAGGGACGGCTCAGATGCCTGAGGCAGAGCGCACGCTTTAATTTGTAATTTAAAACGTTAATGTAGCAGGAGTTTAGAAGTGTAGATAGTTTAAAAGATTAAATAAACAGGAGTAAGCAGGCAATGAAACATAACAAGTGAGACGGAAAGCCAGAGGCCAGCATCAAACGGACAATACAGAGGGTCTGTTGCTTGTGTGCTCAGCCGTGACCTGCGCCAAGGAGCTGAGAGCGTTGGGAGAAGAGGGTGTAGTGCACGCGCTGGGAAGAGCAGCAGCAGGGAGGGGGTGGCAAATGGTTCTTTGCTTTGGGCGCTCTGTAGTGGGGAAGGGGGATGGGGCACGTATAGTAGGTGGCAGGAAAAACAGGGACAGGGTAGAAGAAACAGTAAGGGGATGGGATAAGTTAAACAAGAGGCTGGGAAACAAAGAACGTGTAGCTGGAGGGGGCGGGATGGATTACAGAGAAGGAAGACGGGTGGGAGAAATGTTCGAAAAACAAGTAAACGAGTAAAACAAGAGCACTTACAGGGGGCGGAGCAGGGAGAGCGGCCTTTGAAGTGCACTTTACACGGCCGGCCGGCAGTGAAACTGAAAGCATGGCCGGCCGCCGTGAAAGCCTTTGATGACGCAGCAGGGGGAACAGACGGCGAGAGGGTGTGAAAGCAGCAGGGGCAGGCAGGCGGCTGGGGGCATGTGCACGCGCTTTTAAGTGCATGCGCATTAAGCTTCAATTTCACGGGCACTGCAAGGAATCGCCACGATTCCTTGCAAGTTGGTTAAAGACTGTTTAAGCCCCAATAGTCTCGCAAGCTCGATACGCATGCGCATCGACAGGCGAGACCTAAAAAGTAAGCAGGGCTCTTGCATCCCCATTTACTTTCTGTTCCTGCTGTGGTGATAACACCTGGGACTTGAAACAGAAAGGTGACCAGGGGTACCAAATGTATGCCCACGAATAGTCACAATCACTTTCTCTTTATTAGCCGCCAAGATGATGATGATGAGAATGTTGATTATTAATATTACTATTGTTGGAATTAGAAGTGGATAATATAAAGGACTGTCATGTATTTCCTAACAAGAGGAGCGTTCTTAAGTCAGACAGTGCCCGTTATGAGAAAACTATGCCATTGCTCGCTTGTAAAAACTTATTCACCATTCTCCTCCTCTCTTCTCCCCCCAGGACACATCCCTCCTTTGAACAAGAGAGCATAGTCAGGTTTCCTAAGCAAGCAAACATGCCAGAGTGGCAGTGTACAGCTGTCAGATGCTGCAGCTCCTGCTGTTTCCCTCTGCCTCTCCTGCTGTTTCTCCTTCGTAGGGATGCAGGAGGGACACCAGCAGAGCAAATGGGATACAATGGCAAGACAGACAGGCCCAAAATGTGCCCTAGATCCAACAGACAGCCTTAGGGAATTGTGCAGTCTCACCTACTGTGCAAGGAGAAAACATGGCCACAGGTGGCCTGTATTTAATAGGCAGGGAGGCGCGTTTAGGTGAACGCTCATTGAAAACGAATGCAGTGAGTCAAGGGTCATAAGCTTGAGTCTCGGTAAGGCAATTTTAGCCTTCTATCTTTGTGAAGTTGATAAATTGAGCACCCAAAATTGTATTAAAGGTAGTATAAAGTGTTATATAAGAATAAAAAGGCTTTTGCAAGTCATCTACTGCTTGATCTACCAGCTGCATTTGCTACCATCTGCCATACTATTCTCCTTCAACCCCTCGTGGACATCTGGCATAAGGGGCCAGGCACTAGGATGGATCAAGCTTTTTTGGGAGAATAGAGGGCAGGCTGTCTGTTTGGCACCTTACTCCTCAGCCACTAAACTAATCAACTTTGGTGTAGCACATGGCTCATCCTTGACTCCCACTCTATTTAAGATCTATGTGGCCACCGTGGTTAAGTCTGTTAGATTCAAAGTGGTCTATTATGCCCATGGTAAGCAGCTGAACCTCTGATTTGGGAACAGTTCAGCTGCAGTTCAGGAATCTTTCATAGTTATTAGTGTATGCTTTGGATAGGATAAGAGCAAGCAAGCTTAAAGGCAATTCAGGTTCAGGTGCCAACTATCTATCAGATAGATTTTCTCACTACCTCTCATCAAGGTCATCTCATGTTTTATGGCTGTATTTCTGAAGTTTAGGTGTGTGAGAAAAGGAGGCTGCTATTTCATCTTCCTGGCCATGTGAGCCTGGAACAAGCAGCCGGCAAACCTGCAGAGCACACTTACTGAATTGCAGTTTTGTAAGTTGTTGAAAACCTGCTTGTTGGAAGTGGGGGGTCCTTATCCCTCACCGCCGCCACCTAATGCTGGAGGCGGGAGTCCCTGTCCCACACCGCTGTTGCCAGGAGCGAGATCAGGACCCCTCGTTTCAATGTTAGGCGAAGTAAGGACACCGTCTGAGATAGCCCTGCTCATCTCCTTAGTAGCTTGGCATGAGCAGCCAATCTTATCTCGTAGGCACAAGTGTACAGTATGTGCAACCACCCTCACAGCAACTCAATGATGTCACCACAAATAGACTCCACACAAGTTTTTATAAAACGAGTATAATCTTTATATAAGAAGATATTCGATATGACCACACACTACAAAACCAACATATAAGAAAGGGTGGTTTTCCTTCTGTTGGATCGTTAGGTTCTAATCCCAGCCACTGCTTCTAACCAACAGTTAAGCTTACTTCTAACCGTTTCCAAAAGGTTAGGCAAATCATATTGCTAGAATCACACACGTTGCAAAAGAAAAGAAATACTGCAATGTGTAACGATATTCTCCTGTACTGTGCAATAGAGAAACAATGACATACGTAGCACCACAGTCATGTACTTTGCAATAGAAGGAATAATTGCAATGCATATCACTACCAGCATGCCCAGTGCAAGAAAGATACAAAGCAATGCGTCACGCTACAATAATGTGCTGTGCAATGAAGAAATAATGCACTGCACCACGTTATAATTAGAAACTGTGCGATGAAGAAATATTGCAATGCTCCACGTTACAATCATGTACTCTGCAAGAGAAAAATGACGCAGTGTCTAGAGCACCAAGGATGTAGTTCATCAGGCACAAATAAGGTCAGGCATCATACGACAGTTTGATAGTTTTTTAGCAGCAATATTTCAAAGTGTAATACGACAGTTTAGGCACTCCGTTAACAGTGCCCGCAATATGGATCAATCATGACACAAAAGTACAGCTTCTCACTCTGGCCCCAGTACTGCCCCTCTTTGGGCCAGCACAGGCCTAGTTCCAAGCCGAAGCAACAGGTTTGCGCAGATGACAGAAGCGAGAGGACGAGAGAGTGTCCCTCTAGGCCCGCACCCCACCCCAGGTGGTGATCCATGTTACCTGGGGGAGGCGTGACCCCACTCTCCTCTCCTCCTTCAGAGACTTGGGCCTTGATCAGCAAGTCAACGCTGTCTCCTCCCCCTGCTTCAACACCCTCCACATGCTCCGCAAGATCTACAGATGGATCCCCACTGAAACCAGAAGGACGGTCACCCAAGCCCTCGTCAGTAGCAGGCTGGACTACGACAACATCCTCTACGCAGGAACTGCAGCCAAACTCCAGAAAAGACGTCAAGAGGAGCACCTTCAAGCTCTTCACAAACGCCCACAAAGCACTCCACAACGTTGGACCAGCATACCTCAACGAACGACTCACCTTCTACACCCCGAAGTGCCCGCTTCGCTCGGCTGTCCTCGCAACCATTCCACGCATCAGCGGAACGACCACCGGGGGCAGATCAATCTCCCACCTCACCGCCAAGACATGGAACAACCTCCCCAGCCACCTGCGACAGACCCAGGACCTGCTGACCTTCAGAAGACTTCATAAGACCTGGCTGTTCGATCAGTAGCTGCTTCTCCCCCACCCCCCAGTGCCTTGAGACCCTCACAGGTGAGTAGAGCAATATATAAATGTTTGGATTGAAAATGTTTTGATTGATTGATCCAGAACTCCGTCAATGGGCGTGGCAAGCTTGGGCTGGCAGCTCAGCTTCTCTGGGGCTGCTGGTCGGGCCGCTGCTGTTTCACTCCGAGGGCCCAATGACCTGGCCCTCCTTCCGGCGATCTCAGTGGACACCGAGACCCGCCCTCAGTACTGTGTAGACTTACTTTAAATTCGGTGCACACACTACCCAGGCACTCACCAATGCCTTGGCTGCACCACCACACGCACTCTGCGTGTCCGAGTCTCACCTCTTCTCCCAGTGCACACAATGGCCAGGCGCTCTTCACCAATGCCCTGGCTTGCACCATGACATGCACAGTGCACGTCCAAGACTCACTTCTTTGTTCGGTGCACACAACAACCAGGCGCTCATTACCAACGCCCTGGCTTGCAACACAATATGCACCCTGCACGTCCCAGTCTCACCTCGTCTCCCTGTGCACACAACGACCTGGCACTCCTCACCAATGGCCTGACTTGCACCACGACACGCACCCTTCATGTCGGGGCTCGGCTTACTCCTGCGTGCCCACGATCACAAGGCACAACTTCTGAGGGCCTCAAGATGTGAAAGCACATGCACACCGTGTTGCTTGGGACTTCTCCGGAAATGTTTATGTTTCTGTGTTTCCAAACAGGGAGCCAGCTCACCTCGGGCTCTTGGGGTTCAAGACACAGCAAAAAGCACAGTCTTCATCAAGCAGGGGGACCCAGCACCTCCAAGCACAGTCCCAACAGCCTCTCCCTTGGTTAGAACAGCAAACTGCAGACCTGCCCCAGACCAAAAAGCAAGGATTGGTCTTTCCACGGCAGTCTCTTCAGTTGCTCCTTCTTTAGCAGAGGTTACTCTTGACCACACAATGGGTCCAAGCCTTTCCAGTCTCATTCCATCTCTGTTTCATTCCAACGTTCAGGGGTTTCAGCTTTCATAGTTATACCCCTTAATGTCTTTGAAGTTCGTTTGTCCTCAGGGTCCCTGACCCCTCACTAAATCAGCTCTGGTTGTCTCCCTCCTAGTGTCACATTTCTCCCTTTGATACTGGGGGTCTGGATCCTTAATCACTCAGCAAGAGATGGGTCAATTGATTTATAGCACCAGCCCAGGACTTTTCAACTCCCGGGCTTCTCCTCCTCCTACTTTCCAGATGCAGGGTAGCCTGGTGCCATCTCAACCCCTCCCTGGGTCAAGACCTCACCCAGCTCCTCTCACCTTTCAGATCCAGACAGTCAATCCACAATCAACAGAGACACACAGAAATGCTTAAAGCACAAAACTACGCCACTTTATAAAAGAGTGGGTTCTGAACACACAGTGACAAAAGCACCCTCACAGAGAGATGTGTTATAAAACTGTGAGTTCATACATATTAAACTTCACCTCTCCATTTTAAACTTATAGGATACTAGGCTAACAAACACAACAGCCTGCCTCCCCAATTCTGTCCTATGGGCAGGATCACCTTTCAGCAGTGAAAAACGAAATGGAGTGTTTTTCACTGTCAGGACATAACACACACCTTAGTATATGCCCTGCCTTTTACCTACACTCCACCCTGCCCAGGGGCCACCCAGGACCTACCAGAGTATGAGAGTGTATGCAAAAGGGAAAGTAAGGCCTGACAAGTGGTTGCACTTGTCAGGACAAAATGCTAAGTTAGCAAACTGCGTGCAGGTCCTACACTGCAGGCCTGAGTTCATTTCTCTGCGCGCCTTTTCATTACTAGCCATGGCACACACAGTGCACATCATTAGGGACTTTACTAGTAAGGCAAACATACCAATCATGGCCAACCAATTACCATTACACTTTACATAGGGAACACCTGTACTTTGACACTGATCAGCAGTGGCAAAGTACCCAAAGCATCTAAATTGGCAACTCTATGTCAGGAGAACAGTCTAGGGGGAAGCAAAAAGGTTAGGGAACTTTAGCCAAAAAGGCCGTCCTACACTGATTGTTAGCTTCTTTCTAATTAGTCTATGGCTGTGATTTCTGTGATTCCTTTTAGCACCTGGATGATGCAAGGAGTAGATGCACACTCTATAAATAACCTTCATTCATTCATTTTACTCACGTTCTGTAGACTCATAAAGGTGCTAAGTCTCCAGTCTGGTACTCGTAAAGGCCAAGGAGCTTGTTGAATTCCAGCAGCTTTTTTAGAACATACTGTTGTGTGTTTTTTATTCTACTACTACTAATACTACTGCTAATAATAATAATAATAATAGTTGTTATTATTTATTTTTACAACAAAGCCTGTTGTAGAAAATTAAAAATACAATCTTTTAATTGTCACGTTACTACAGAAATAGACATGTAGACACCACTTTCTGTCCTACTTTCTACTATTTCAAATTTTTAAAACTGTTCACCAATTGGAGGCCAGCCTCCCTGAGAAAAATGCTCACATGTAGATATAATACTGAGTTTCAACTGAAAGCCTGGTAAGGCAAAACCAGTGAGGATAACATGCAAAGGATAATTGTGAATTATCTCCATTACTCTATTAAAGAGAAGATAATCCAATATTTAAACAGAAAAAAACATGGAAGATACAAAGACTCAGTCAGTCAGTCAAACAAGATTTATTCAATTTAAAACGAATCATAAAAGCCCATGGTACAAATATTCAACACAAGAACATATTTAAAATACATATAAAAATAGAATGTTAAAAATTAATCACAGTAGTTAATAAAATATAGCAGCACCCCATTGGTTCAATCTGACTTTCAGAATCTGTGAGAAATCAGCAATTAAACAGACAAATCCCTTATCCGTCCCTTATCCATATTTCCTTCTTGTTGCAATCGCTCCTCTGATAAAATGCAAAACTGTGCAACAAATTTCCTCAGAGTCCAAAGAGCGGAGAAACCTATAACACTCTGTCTAAGAACAGGGCCGTAAAAACTTCAGTATTGGGAGTAAGTATTAAACTCTTGCCAGCTCATACAAAGGGCAAACGAGAGATTAGTATAAAGTGCTATGATTTGTCACGTTATCACATGCACATGGGTTAAGATTATTAGACCAACTCCATTGCAGTAGAAAAGCCAGCCAAAAAGGCACCAGGGAGAGATGAAATCTAATCAGATAAAATCCACGCTAGGGATTCATCAGATAGACAAGGTAAAAACGTGGTTGACTAGTCACAACCGGAACATCTACAGTTTTCACGGACTTCTGCTGATTCAATACCTGCAAGTGGAGTAAATAGTCCTAGTTACAAACGTGGTTCTAATGACAGCTTTGGCTTGATGGGGCATATTTGTGGGATTATTAAAAAAAATCAACTAAACCCCATTCCTGGAATGTAAACTTAAGGAAATTAAACCACGGGATAGTTTCAGCAATGGTCAAGGAAAGACAATCCAGTATAGTAGACCTTGTAAGTTCCAATTCGGGTGCATTTCAAATCTTAGCCCATAACAATAGGGGAGTGAGTGAGACCAACTTGGTCCTCCAATAACTCCAAATCCACTTCAAAGTGACAGAAAAGGGTTGACACACTTTTGGGTACCAGCAGAAGTAGACTCTTGTTTCACCCACCTATTACACATACAACTAAACAGAAAACGTGAGAACTGACAGCATGCATTCAAAAATTCTAACATGTAGGTGCATAATCTTTTATTTAAAACTTTCACCAAAACTAAAGATTGTCGACAAAAATTAAACAAGAGTTGCATTGAGTTTTAGGTGGAGGAAATATTGCTAGCATTTAAATGCAATGCCAAGAGGATACTAAGCAAAAGAATCAACAAATGAAGGGCATTAAAACAGAAAAGATATGGGGAGAATAGTGGGAAGAAGAGGGTGAAAGGGAAACTGAGCTCTTTAAAAAAAGTAATTGAGAATAATAAAACTGTCAATAACCTGCTGTCTTCTGGTTTGATATGTATACATTGCTTAAGAAGGGTAGGACATTCTGAGTGGGGGGAAGAAGAGAGAGAATCAGAGGGAGCAAGTGTATTTCCAGATATCAGTTGTACAGTAATTTTATACCTTATACACATCTACATTTTGTAAGTATTTTAAAGGATTAGTAAATTGTTGCAAGAGAATGTGAGCCTGATCAGCGAGATGGATTCATTATAGTGGAATGTGAATTGAAATAAATCAAGTAGAGAAGAAACACAAGATCCTGTCAAAAATGAAGGAGGTGAACATAGATGTAACTCTATGACAAGAAAAAGACATCCCACATCCAGAAGCTAAGAAATAACTTAGAGCTCACTGGATAGGGCTGATTATTTGCTCAGAGCAAACCACAAATGCTAACAGTGGGACAGGGATCATCAGTTGAGAATTGTGAAGTGAAAGCAAAACACGAAGAGTAACACAAGGAGAAGGTGAATTATTCTATAAGTCTTGACTGGACCGGAACACATCAATATTACTGATTTTGTTTGGATGGCAGGTAAATGTTTTAATTATTTTCTAACATTCTAGCCAAAGTTCTTTCATCATAGATAATAGATGGAGATTTTAATCTCATTGAAAACCTCCAGGAAGATAAACATGTAAAGAGACAAAACAAACAGTATCTTGACAAGCACCAATGTCAGATGAATAGACATGGAAAATGCAACCTATTTCCAACATTCTGCTGTTCTCAATTCCACTTTTGTCTCACTTTTTTATTGTATCTTACCTAAAATTGATTGGTTAGCTTTATGCAAAACACAGCCATCTTCAAAGATAATGTGGGAAGTTCAATGGATTATATCTGACTGTTAATATTGGACAGTGGATAAGGAAACATTTTGTCAGTCTAAAGAACCCTTCTAGCACATATGATCCAAAATTCCAGAACTCTCCATTTTCAACCCAGGTCCAGCCTGGAATGCTCTACAGGTCATTGATGCAACACAATAGTTGCTATTCATGAAAGCATTGTGGAGAAATTTTAAAATGAATAAAAATGACGAGAACAGCGGGGTGTACAATACACTGCTGCAACCTCTGAAATAATAATCAAAGTAATGCAGCAAAACAAATGAAAGAGAATAAAAATATGGAAGAAATTATTAAATCGAAAGATACATTCCGCTAAGAAAATTCTGAGTGGGGCAACAAAGCTGGTACAATCATAGCACAACTGAGCCAAGAACATCCATAAAAATATCATAGCTATCTGAAATTAATAGAATTAGAAACCTGTGCTCGAGCCAATGAGGACGAATTTCTGAACTATTATAAACATGTATACAATAATTAAAGTCGTGAAAGGAAACAAAAAATAAATATAAATTCTTAACCAATACGACTAAAAAAGACTGGCAGAACACAATACGAGGAGTTAACTACATTATCACACATGAAGACATCCTAGTGATAATGATTATATTATCTAATAACACGTCTCCTGGTGCCCTTGGTTTTGACAAGGAATTCTGAAAACAATTTTTCTCTGCAACCATTCCATACATGATTAAACAATGTATTTAATTAATCCAGGCACAAGAGGTTTCACCATCTTAAAAATACACTGCCATTGTAGTTTTGCTAAAATTAGTGAGGAAAACAACAGAATTCACATCATATTGTAAAGTTTCATTTTTGAATTCAGAGTTGAAAATTGATGCTGCCATCCTGCCAAGAGAGCGAACAAGATCTTTACTAGTTACTGCTGGATCGACCAATCCAGGCACCTAGCATTACCCCATGTGGCTAGTGGCTTGGGGGCTAGTTTATGTTCGTTGTGGTTTTGTTGGTTTTTTGTCGAATCAGTGACTGCTGACATCATTAAATCTCCATTCCCCTGGAGGTTTATTTAATTGAGAGCTGGTATCATAGCCCTGCTGGGGTGTGTTGACACTCCTTTACTCGACACTGTGTTGGTTGGCAGAATAGAAATCACTTGGGGATCGGGTGGCTACCCCTCGGCTTTCTCTTCACTGCTGCTGATGCTTTAGCACTGGTAAACAGGATTGATGATCAGAATCATGGGGCTGGAAGGCTGGCATGCCGTGCTTTAAAACAACGCGCAAACTCATAGTGTTACTGCATGGTCACTCACTGATCAGGATAAACAGCAAAATATCATTAGTGAGGGCAGGCACCACTTCAAGCCAAATCCTCTTCCACTGCTGACCATGCCCCAAATGGTGCAAAAGCAATGAGCAGGTGCTCAGGCACAAATATACTGGGTTTCAATGCTTGAATTGTGTGTCACCTCTGCTGGCTCTAGCCTGTGCACAACACTCAACTTCCAGGATCCTTCTTTGTTCCAAGGGCACATCCCAGTATTAGACTGCCTGCTGAGCGTGGGACTACAATGCACACATACTACCAGAACATGTTTGGTGAAGGGTTGGTCAGCATTATGGCACGATTCTGAGGGTGAGAGCTGGGATGAGTGCCAACCAGACCCAGTCAAGCAGTGTGCCAGTGTTACAGTTTCTTGATTGATTAATCTTAAGGTAATGCTATGGATAAACAAATACCAATCTCAAGATATGCTATACCCGTTAAAAAAGTCATATATATGAACAAAGCATGCCTCTCCTATGTTTCAAAATCTTTCCATTGCTTTCATTATCTTCCCCTAAAATGGTAGCACAGTCCCCCTCTTTCTTCTTCCCATCTTAATTACAAAAACACACTTTACTTAGAGTCGCCACAATATAGCCCTCTCATCTTCAAGTTGTACAGGACTCAGCTGTCTGACCCCATTTCAACATTCCTAGGCATAGATCTATCTCAGCGCATCTGGACACCTTATATGGGCTCCCAGAGCGCAAATGTTCCATCTTTGAAGCATTATGTTTTACTGATAAAGGTTTTAATTAAACCTGCGCTCACAATGCTTCCCTACGCGTGTTGGAGTTCCATTTCTCTCCATTAGATGCTGCTCCAAGGATTAGATTCAGCAGAGTTGGAGAAAAGTCCTTTCCCTACTTGTTTGCCATATTCTGAAATTTCCTTCCTTTCCACATTCAATGCACTTCTAATCAGAGTCTGCTTCGAAAAAAAGCTTTTCCTCATAGCATATTTTTTAGGTGTGGCTATGAGTGTCCCAGTGGCTGAATGTCCTTTACAAATAGAGGTTCACTTACCAATAACAAATCAAAAATTGAAGACAACGAGTTTGTGTGAGAAGGCTAGCTCATCCTCCCGAGAATCACAAGCTCTTTATATTTAAGAAGCTACTGTAAGAAATTGGGGAATTAGTTGAGGGGGATAGGTTTCCAACTCAGGTAATAACCACAATCCTTGTCAGGGTGAATCCTCAAAATCAATAAATTAAACTGAGCGCAATGCCCTTGTAGCTATGGCTCAGAGCAAATATACAATAGTTAGAGCAATTTGTAAACAATTTAGGCATTATTGAAACGATAATAAAGTCAAAATGCAAGAAAATAAAAATCCCGAAACAAATTAGAAAAATACTGTACAACTCAATAAACAAATTGACAACAATCCTGTAAGGGGAACCAGAGATATGAATGTACGACGTTTTAAGTAGAAATGCTGCAAAAAAGCTCAAATTGCCAATTATAATCCATGGTTGCGGTAGAACAGAACCAAGGGGCAATTTGACGCTGACTGCAATAGAGCATGAATCGGATACACTAATCAGGTTTGTCCTGGTCAAAGTCCCAATTTCAGTGCAAGCTCACACTTCTAAAGCCCTCCAGGACCTAGGAGGAGGCTATTAGAGATTCGCAGGGAGGCAGGCAGAGGCCAAATAACAGGGCCCAGTCCAGGTCCAGTGGCCACTGGTCACCTGCAGGAAAAGGCCACTTGTAGCTTGATGTGTTCCGGTGAGAAACAGTGTTTACAATGCATCATTTACCACACAATACCTTTACCATGCATCCTTTACCACGCAATGCCTTTACCACACATTGCCGTTGTCACACACGTCTTTACAATGACAATGTAGGTATATATCAGGGAAGAGAAACCGATCACTTAAATATTAATATATATATATATATATATATATATATATATATATATATATATATATATATATATATATACATATATATATATCTATGCAAACTAGTCCCACTCCAAAAAGAAACGGGTCCGACACATGCCCAGTGGCTCGAAAAGGATTTATTGGAAGGTTTTCCAGTGATAAGTCTTTTGTGATCGTGAATTGAGGGCAGACGCGTTTCGACTTTCCTCAGTGCCCGCTTCACCTGGATACAGTTTTGCCTGGGGGCTCGTTTTTAAAGGTACTTCCCTTATTGGAGCAGGAAACTCTTGGCCCCACCTCCCAGAGCTTGCCACTCCACCTCTCCTGCTGAGATCCATTTCGGGTTTTGGTGTCCCACGCTGTGCACGCAGATGCAGTGATCTACTCTAGCAAACACACAGTGGTGTCCCATTCCTGGCTGCGTGTTTCACTCCCGCCATCGACAGTCTCAGCAGGGCTCAATGCTGTCATAACCATTTCGTGCCACCTCAAGCAGCATACTGCTGCTTCTTCACTCCCCAAGCGGTTTCCAAATCAGGTGAGTGTCTCCGAACTATTGGGGGGGCGACGCGCTATGTCTTCCAGACATTACACCAAACAGCTGCAAGCTAAGCGCGTAGCTCCTGACCGTGAAGGCATGTCGGCAAATCGGTGTTTGCTCCCGATTAATATGCAAACCAGTCCCACTCCAATAAGAAACAGGTCCGACATATATATGTGCTTTTTTTCAGAGTTGAGCGCTTGGAGTGGATTTTTAAGACCGGATTGCTGGTACTGGTCTAAGACACACCCTCTCGTTCTGGCGCTCCACCTTTATCAGCAAAACTGTGGAGGAGTATGAGAAGTACAAACGCGGCCCTCCCCCCAAGCAAGATCATTGCCATCAGGTGGTAATTTGTGTCTCTGTCTTATGCATGGGTAATAAACCACCCCCCATCTGCGCTGCTCTTCACTGAGAATCACACCCTGTGCCCGCCCGACACCTCCCTTTCGCCCTATTCACTACCGCACCCTCTGACACTCCTTTTCCTCTGTGTCCGATTGTCCAGGCCGGTCCTAGGGTATCAGCTAGCCCTGCAGATGTAGTTTATGGCCCCAGCTGTAAAGAATCACCCTTCTTCAAAGGAGTTATAGTAGATCAAGGCCCACACTCGATGAGATCCGTCACAGCAGACGCGTTCCTATTATCTGAAAACCATCCTGTATTGTGATTGGGGAGGGGACCGAGCCTGAAGCGGAAGATTCCAGGGATGACTCTTTGTACATCAAAGTTTTTACAATTATGTGTCACATTAAAAATATATAGCACTCCAACAAAGTAGTAATATTATAAAACTTTAATAACTTATAAATATATACAAGAAAACAAAAACAGTAATAACATATAAACATTTTTAGGGAAAAACAACGAAGTAGCGGTCGGCTGTGCGAATAGTCCCAACGCAGCACAACGTCCAGATTTCACTGATTTCGGCATCCGGCGTGGGGCGTCGCGGGGGGTGGGTCATCAGTAGCAAACTGTTGTGCGAATAGTTCCAAGGCAGCAGAACGATGGCACCAAGGTGATGTCCAGTAAGTTGCCGCACTGGTTTTGGTATCCTACAATGCTGCTCCGAATAACGGCGTGGGGCGCCCCGGGGGAGGCGGCGTGAACGGGCCTCTCCAGGTGGAGTCTCGTCTGTTGTAGTGGGGCGCCCCTTTACCGTTTCAGTTGCCATTCCGTCCGCTTTTGGTCCACTGTGTCAAAAGCCGCAATTCAGCTGAGTTGCGCCCACTCTTGCGGTGCAGTGATAGGCGGCTGTCACAGGACTCTCAAAATGGCGGCAGGCTGTTTCCTTTTTGGGCCTGGTCCACTGAAATGGCCCTGGGACACCTTGGAAATCGGACGCTTGTCTGCTAGGTCTTGGACCCCATTTTCGAAAGCGTCCCCTCCGCCTTGAGGATTCATCAAAAGTTTTGGGGGCCCCCGACTCCTGCAGGCTTCTGGTGGGGAGGGGCTGCCATGATTGCTCGCGGAATGACTACGACGGAGCCACGAGATGGTGGTGCTTTCATGGTGACGCCAGCTTCAGTCTGAAACATCCAGAAACAAGGTGGGGCTTTCATCGTTTGGGGAAAAAAAAAGTTTTCATCCAATGAAAAGTGTTGTTTTTAGGTCATATGATCAAGCCTTCCATCATTAGGAAACCAAAAGTAAAATGAACCAATGAAAAGTTTTATAAACAAGTCACATGACCTGTTATGCGGCATAGGGTATAAAATGTGGAGAAAATACGTTGGCACGTGAGGCGGCGTCAGTAGCGGACCGATGTGCGAATAGGCCGAAGGCAACACAACGCGCCAAGATCCGGATGGCACCGAGGTGGTGTCCAGCAAGTTGCAGCACTGGTGTGGCCATCCTACAATGCTGAAAGTCGGCGTGGGGCGCCCTGTTGGCCTGTGAGTTCGCGTCAGTAGCGGACCGATGTGCGAATAGGCCGAAGGCAGCACAACGCGCCAAGATCCGGATGGCACCGAGGTGGTGTCTAGCAAGTTGTCGCACTGGTGTGGCCATCCTACAATGTTGAAAGTCGGCGTGGGGCGCCCCGTTGGCCTGTGAGATGGCGTCAGTAGCGGACCGATGTGCGAATGGGGCCAAAGGCAGCGCAACAATATTTTCTGAATAGAAGACACCACAAGGCGCTGAGATGCCAAGATCCGGATGGCACCGAGGTGGTGTCTAGTAAGGTGCACTGGTGTGGCTATCCTACAATGCTGAAAGTCGGCGTGGGGCGCCCTGTTGGCCTGTGAGATGGTGTCAGTAGCGGACCGATGTGCGAATGGGGCCAAAGGCAGCGCAACAATATTTTCTGTATGGAAGATACCACTAGGCGTTGAGATGCGAAGATCCGGATGGCACCGAGGTGATGTCTAGCAAGTTGTTGTACTGGTGTGGTCATCCTACAATGCTGAAACTCGGCGTGGGGCGCCCCATTAGCCTGTGAGATGGTGTCAGTAGCGGACCGATGTGCGAATGGGGCCAAAGGCAGCTCAACAATATTTTCTGAAGAGAAGACACCAAAAGGCGCTGAGATTCCAAGATCCGGATGGCACCGAGGTGGTGTCTAGCAAGCTATGCAGCTGAGTTGCGTGCGCACTTGCGGCGAATAGGTCGAAGGCAGCACAACAATGTTTTCTGAATAGAAGACACCACAAGGCGCTGAGATTCGGTTACCACCGAGGTGATGTCTAGCAAGTTGCCGCACTGGTGTGGCCATCCTACAATACTGCTCCGAATAACGGCGTGGGGTGCCCGAAGGGGGGGGGGGGGAGGCGGCATGAACGGGCCTTCCTAGGTGGAGGCTCGTCTGCTGTAGTGGGGCGCCCCTTTACCGTTTCAGTTGCCATTCAGCTGAGTTTCGGCTGCTCTTGATGCTACAGCGACAGGCGGCTGCAACAGGACTCTCAAAATGGCGGCTTGTTCTTTGGATTTGGGCCTGGTCTACTAAAATGGCCCTGGGACACTTTAGAACTCGGACGCTCGATTTTTTTTTTTCCTTTCCTGTACATGCAAAAAAAGGTAAATGCCCGGTACGTTACACGCTTCATCTGCCACGATGTACTCTCCAGAGGAACCGAAAAAAATATAGTTATGGTAACTATACCATGCATCGTCATATGGAGAGGTGGCACCAATTAATTATAGTGCTGCATAAAAGAGAGATTTGGAGGAGAACCCCCGACCTGCCAGTACATTCATCAGAAAAGTGGCACTGACAGCATCAGAGGCAAGGGAAATGGTCCCAAATATTTAGAACTTTGGAAAGATTAAAATGACATGTTTAGATTGTGGCAAATTAATTTCATGTGGACAGATGAGTGTTACTCTAATAAATACAGCATATGAACATCATCATAGTCGATGGTTGGTAGAGACATTTTGACTATATCCTGGACCTGCCCGTCCTCGCCCAAAATGGCGCCGGAATAAATGGGACTCGTAACTCCTTGTTGTGTACTGGTTGCAGAACCTTGAAATCACGAGATACGTATGCAGTTTTGAAGCATATGGCGGGCGGGGACGAGAATTGATTGAATATTTCGACATCCCCATTGATATTAAGTTCTGATGTGTTATTGATTACTGTACTATTGAAAGTTCGAATTAACGTCACCCATGGTACTTGCCCGCAAATGTATATCTAGATAATTTTATTGTAACTGGCCCTGTCGTATTTTAATTATAAAATGTACGTCCACCGATTCCGCAACTGTTAGACACCTTAGTTCTTGCAACCTAATGGCCCGCCCGTTACGTTCCTCTACAGTGTAAATGTCTACTCATCCTATACGATTACAGTTTGCTCCGTGGCCGGCCCACGTGGTTATAGGCTCGTATTTGTATAATGAAATTTTCACAATAAAGGTTTTTAAAAGAAAACATGGTAGTAGTATATACATTGGTAAAGTTTTTAATAATAGTCACTGTTTTAGAATCATTAAAAGGCAAGTGAAATAAAGCAGACCAATTACATGAAGGGTAAAAGGTATAATACGCAGGAACGCAGTAAAGATAAATGGTCAAGGGCTGTTGTGTTTTCTACTCCTGCAACATAAAGTGATCGATAAGAATCTCATATTCAGGCGTATCGGCGACTAAGACAGCAGGTCGACCCTCTTTTGCTCAACGGCTCCGTCATGGGACGAAGAAACGCTCTTTTTCTCGAAAAAAGAATATATTTTACTTGCAGGACAGTTGTAAATTTTCCGGGAAAGTACATTAGCCTGGAACATTATAACATATATTTAAGAAAAAATAATGTTCGGAAGTAATAAAAAGCGTAATTTTTAGGTCATATGACCAAGCCTTTCATCATTAGAATAAGAAAAGTAAAATGAACCAATGAAAAGTTTTATTAACAAGTCACATGACTTGTTATGCTTACGTTACGCGCTGCGCGTCGTGCCCCGGATGACTTCCGGATGCGCTAACGCGGCGCGTCATATGACGCATTACGCGACAACGCAGGTCCAGAATATAGTGAAAATGTCTCCACCAACCAGCGGTCGGAACACAACCCCTTTCAGCAGGCTAAATAGTTCTGTTAAATGACAACAGAAGGGACAGGCAACAAGAACCATCAGTCAAAGAGGGGAGGGCTAGTTCTTCTCTACCGGGTTACATTGGGGCGCTACCGGAACTGATCGAATTGGTAGTCTACAGTGTTTCTGGATGTTTCAGACTGAAGCTGGGGTTAGCATGAGAGCACCACCATTTCGTAGCTCCGTCGTGGCCATTCCGCAACCAATCATGGCAGCCGCTCTTTATCGTTATTTTGGGCGGGGTGGGTGGCGGAGCCGAGCTGTTTTGCAGCCATCATTGTGTGGAGTTCAGTTCATCTCACTAGTTTTGTATTTGTCATGAGGGGTTGTTCCTAATGTTTCTATTTTAGCGAGGTCAAAAAGAGATCCCATTAGTGGCCTACTGATTTTGCTCGATTCCTTTTCTTTTTTTTTACACGATTTTTCGTTATCTGCAAAGACTAAACAGAGTATTGCGACTCTGTGTCTGTTTGTAAATAGAGAATGAACCAAAGAGAACCAATTCTAAAACAGTAAATGCTTGGATAACAATCAATCAAATGGAGAGAGAAGCAGGCACGACATATTACAACGGGGGCAAAGGCCTGCGTTAACTACCTTTCACTATCTGCAAAGAGAGAGTACTCCTAATAGAAATGAGGGGGGGCACCATTCAAAGCAGATCAGTGTGCATAAACACGAAAATGTTTTCACTTACCACGTACTTGACATTCGACAGCTTATGATATTTGCTATTAAAAAACCATTGAAATTCACTGAAAAAACCATAGGTTATAGACCATATATAGTTAGGAATTAACATTTACAAAACCTTGAAAATTCACTGAAAAAACCATAGGTTATAGACCATATATAGTTAGGAATTAGCATTTAAAAAACCTTATTTTACTCACACAAAACCATTGAAATTCCATATATAGTTAGTTGCACTAACTATATATCGCGCACCCGCAATCCACTGCTGATGATGTCACATATTACATGATTCATGACATGGTCAGTGACATCACTGATGACATCACTGATGACATCTCAAATGACATCACTGATGACATCACTGATGACATCTCATTTGACATCAATGACCACATCACTGATGATATCATTCATGTGACAATACAATGCATCTCCTCACATTTTAATATAACCTCTGTTTCACCCAGTGTTAAATACAGAGTATAATTTTTGAAACCATTGACACACCAATACTAGTTACTACATACGCACTCACTGATTCCTACGTCTACACACACATTCACTCATACAATCATTCATACATACAATCACTCATCTTTACAACACTATCATATGCACTCATACACCTATACAGACACTCACACTCTGCCACTCATCCATGGAGTTACTCACACACCTAGTCAGTCCTGTAAAGAATCAATCACACTTCCATTTTCTTGTCTATACAGTTAAACATAGAGCACCTTACATTTTCAAACATATACTAACACATACTTACTTTCTTATACAATCATTGATACAAGTACACATTGATCTGCACAGAGTCACACACCTCCCAGCCAGCCACACACACACTCAGTCTCCCATACAAATACTTGGACAATCAATCAATAACCCATATAGTTAATCATATAGCTACTGATCAACACATGCAGCAGTTTACAGAACAACAGACATAATGATGCACAAATTAAGACAGTTTAGTCACTAACCCATGCACTCAGTGAGACACATTTAATCACTCACTCATACATTCAGTCACGCACCTACTAAATCCTTCGTCCAGACACTTATACATCTACTCATTCTTCAATATGTAAAACATATTTAAACTTTACAGAAACACACAGTCACTGGATGATTTCATCAGTGATGTCATCAGTGATGTCATTTGAGATGTCATCAGTGATGTCATCAGTGATGTCACTGACCATGTCATGAATGATGTAATATGTGACATCATCAGCAGTGGATTGCGGGTGCGCGATATATAGTTAGTGCAACTAACTATATATGGAATTTCAATGGTTTTGTGTGAGTAAAATAAGGTTTTTTAAATGCTAATTCCTAACTATATATGGTCTATAACCTATGGTTTTTTCAGTGAATTTTCAAGGTTTTGTAAATGCTAATTCCTAACTATATATGGTCTATAACCTATGGTTTTTTCAGTGAATATATATATAACTATAACGGGGAAATTTCAATTGTTTTGTATGAGTGAAATGTCCAGCTAACTATAACATGTGTGAAACCTATGGTTTTTTCAGTGAATTTCTAAGGTTTTTTACATGCTAATTCCTAACTATAACGTGGCTGAAACCTATGGTTTTTTCAGTGAATTTCTAAGGTTTTTTAAATGCTAATTCCTAACTATAACGTGGCTGAAACCTATGATTTTTTCAGTGAATTTCAAAGGTTTTGTAAATGATAAATTTTAAATGTATTAATTGTTATATCTATATATATATGTATATATATATATATATATAAATATATATACATATATATATATATATATATATATATATATATATATATATATATATATATATATATATATATATATATTTTGCACGAACTCCGGATAGTTCCTTTCCAAAGAACCGAGTCCGACTCAAACAGCGTGATTTAAAGATGGTTTATTCAGTTTACATGGCAAATCTTTTGCCCGACGCATTTCTGAGCAAAGCTCCATTGTCACGGGTCATTAGTTATTTGTTTCGATAAAGTTTATATAGAAAAAATTGAGTAAAATGAATAAGAAGTATAACCTCACCCAAAAACAAAATGAGGCCATAAGAGAATTGAAAGAAAAAACATCTATCATAATTAAGAAATTAGATAATGGTGGGAACATTGTGGTGTGGCCCTTGGAAATGTATCTGGAAGTAGGGCTGAGACAATTAAGAGATGAGAAAAGTTATATTGTCACGACAAGGAGGTGCTATGAGAAGAGTAATGAACAATATAAAATGTGTTTGATCAGATGGAAGAATGAATTGCTTATTTCTGATGATGAATTAAAAATTTTATATTGTGAGTATCCAAAATTACCGGTATTGTATTTATTACCAAAGTTACATAAGGACAGCCAAAAGCCACCAGGAAGGCCGATAGTTTCTTCCATAGGTAGTCTATATGAAAAAACGTCAAAGTATATTGACTTCTTTTTGAGACCGTATGTCCAATCCTTACCTGCTTATGTACGTTATACGGGCATTCTCTTAAACCTGTTCAGAATAATGTGTGGGGAAAAGGAATGTTGTTGATAACACTTGATGTCAATAGCTTGTATACGTGTATACCTCATGCACTGGGCATTGCTGCGAGTCAATATTTCCTACAAACAAGAGAGTTGTCTTATTTTAAAAATACAGAAATGCTTCTGAACATGATACAGGCAGCTTAAGCAACAATTTCTTTTTGTTCAGTCATGTGATTTACCGCCAAACCCAGGGAACGGCGATGGGAACCTGCTTCGCCCCAGTTATGCGGGTCTGTACCTGGGCCTGTGGGAGGAGCAGGTGGCAAATAAGATTGATGCCTTCACCGAACATTTCGTCCTCTGGAATTTCTGGATGTTGAGCTCATGGTGAATAATAATAAGTTGGAGAGCAGACTGTTTAGAAAGAAAACATCAGGTAACAGTCTGCTACACACAGATAGCTGCCATCCGAGAAAGCTGGTGAACAGTATCCCATATGGGGAGCTATTACGTGCAAGGAGAAATTGTAGTTCAGATCTCATTTCGAAAAAGAAATGAAAGTTATGACAACTCGCTTTAAGGATCGGGAATATTAAAGATAATAAATCAAGCTTGTTACAAAATCCAACTACTAAAAAGCAAAAATTTATTGACTGACAAAAGTAAAGATGACAGCATAGAAACTACCACCCGATTCATAACAAGGTATAACAACCAGTCCTGGGAAGTTAGACGTTGTCTTAAAAAGTTCTGGAATGTCCTGGGCACAGAAATTACCCTCAAAAAGTATGTAGGCGACAATCCAAGAATTACATATAGGAAATGTACGGCCTTAGGAGATATGTTGTGTAGTAGTGATCTACGTAGTGCAGGAGAAAGGCAGGTGATAAAAGGATTTTTCACGTGTAGATACTGCAAAGAGTGTAGAAACAGTGTTAACATTAAACAAATTGTTTTGGGTAAAAATCAAAAACCTTTTGGCATAGACAAACATTTGACCTGTAAATCAGATTTTTGTGTATACGCACTGATCTGCCCCTGTCCATTGATTTACATTAGTAGTACCATTCACCAAGTGAAAAAGCAAATTTTGGAACATAGAAGAGCTATTGTTAATGAGGATAAACAGTATCCAATAGCTCACCATTTCCAAAATGATCATGATAAGAATGTCAATCTTTTAAAATATTGTACTTTGGACAAATTACCAATTACAGAAAGAGGTGGCAATAGATTGGAAGAACGAAGGCGCTTAGAATCAAAAATTATCATTAAGTATAAAACAAAGTGTCCTCTTGGGTTGAATAAAGATGAGGAATTGTCGGTTCACCTAGGATGATGTGATGTACTGTCAAAATAAGCTGTGTAGCCGTGAAACTGTTAGTATAGATTTTTAATAGGTGTTACGTGAACACTGATCGCAAATATTTTTGTTTTTATTTTTAGGAGACAGAGACACCATCATCAATTTATGGGAATGTTAGTGAGAAGCCTAAGTTGTGTATGATGCAGTGGATAAATAACCCACATGGGCAGAATTGAGAACTGTGCGTCGGATGCTAAAATGTGGTATTGAAATAATGATTTTGGGACATTGAACTGTTGGACTAATTGATATTATAGGCCACTGGTGCAGAATTGTTTTCAATGACTATTATGATTATAATGGATTATCATATGAATTGATATAATTTCATGTACTAAAACGTGAAAATGTGAAAGGAATCATGGTCCTGGTTTCTAAATAATTGTAAAAGATAACAGCACTAATATGGATGTAAGACCCACTGTAAAATGGCTGGCAAATCTAATGATACCCTAGATGTGGTGCAGTAGTCCTATGTTTATTTTTATGTTACTGTGATGTTGTGACTTTTTTCTATATATACTTTATTGAAACAAATAACTAATGACACGTGACAAAGGAGCTTTGCTCTGAAACGCGTTGGGCAAAAGATTTGCCATGTAAACTGAATAAACCATTTTTAAATCACGCTGATTGAGTCGGGCTCGGTTCTTTGGAAAGGAACTATCCGGAGTTCGTGCAATATATATATATATATATATATATATATATATATATATATATATATATATATATATTTTTTTTTTTTTTTTTGCACAACGTGCCGGTAATCCTGGGCTCAAACTGCACAGCGGTCCCTCCCTCAAAACCGGCGTTTTTGAAGAAATAAATCCAAGATTCCTGTCCACCCTCCAGGGTACAGAAAAAAGGTCGGGACACTCCGAGATATTCAAAAGTGTTTTATTTACCAACAAAGGTTAACAAAGCCGACGCGTTTCGCCGTTAGGCTTGCTCACGGTAGTGTCAGCACATTTTCCACCCGTATACATACACCCTGTGATAGTAATGGACATAGGACTATGCACATTTCATGTCATTATTTTGACCTCCATCTTGTAGTGGTTATATGGTTAAGACTCACGCCCAAGTGGGCTCACCATAAAGCATGCACGTATTATAGATACATAATATAACAACCAAATCCTTTATATACTCAGAGTTATGTTGCCACTACGTGTATATAAATCACTAGCAGATCAAACAAGTCCAGCCCAAGTGGGCAAACGTTGCGAGGGTCTTGCCACATGTTCAGAATCACTCCCCCAAAATAGTTTCTCCTCATCAAACTGCAAAGTCCTGAAAATACAAACAAACGTGGTGCTCACATATCATAGCAAAAGAAAAGACAATACTAGATTTAAAAACTGTTATCTATCATAAAAAAACTCCTATTAGGTTTGCAGCAATATTTATATACAAGAAGTTCCTGGCTGTATAATCTATTCATTTCAACACAAATGGACTGCTAATTCTTCACTGGAATTTAGCCCGATGGGCATTAGAGATTCGAAGTCAATAATATATTTCGACTCCAAAACTCTGAGTTGGTGTTCTCTGTCCCCCCCACGGGTTTGAGGTCTAATGGAATCCAACACCACAAAGGCCAGGAGTTTTTCATTTTGGTTGTGATAGCTCTTGTAGTGACGAGCAACAGGATATAATTCATTATTGTTTTTGATAGCTCTTTTGTGCTCCAACACTCTAAGTTTGGCCTTTTTCTTAGTGCTACCAATGTACCATTTGTTACACGGGCATATTAAACAATACACACACATCTCCGTGTTACAATCAAAATCTCCTCTTATTTCAAAGGTTCTGTCACTGTTGGGGATCTTGAGTGTCGTACAGTTTTTACTGTATGTGCACGCCTTGCAGCGCATACAGCAGGAAAAACCTGCCCTCCCTCTACTCTGTCCTCTGGTGTTTTTGGTTGTGTTGCTCAGTTCATCCCTCAGTGACTTTCCTCTCCTGAATGTAATCTGGGGGGATTCATGTAAACATTTATCCAGTGTGGCATCAGTTTTTAATATGTGCCAGTTATTATTGAGAATCTTGCGCACCTGGAAGGCCTGACTGGAATATGTAGTAATAAATCTGATCTTATTCTCGTTATCATCATTTCTTACTCTAGGATTGAGTAGTGCTGTTCTCTCTAGTTCATTAACTTTGTTCACTGCCCTTTTGATCACTTTGTTAGAGTAGCCTCTTTCTGTAAATCTTTCGCACATGGTGTTCTTTTCTCTCTCAAATTCCTCATTGTTACTGCAGTTCCTTTTTGCCCGGATTAGTTCCCCATAGGGGATGCTTTGTATGAGACTAAATGGGTGCGAGCTCGAGGCACTTAGTAGGCTATTCCCGGCAGTAGACTTTCTATGCAGTGTGGTTTTAAGATGATCCCCCTGCACCTGTACCTCTACATCCAAAAATACTACAGAGTTCTTGCTTATCTGTGAGGTTAGTTGGATGTTCAAATCATTATCGTTCAGCTCCTTGATGAATTCTATGGCACTCTCATGATCTCCCCTCCAGATCACAAAAATATCATCAATGAACCGGGTCCACATGACAACCTGGTCATTGAACTGTTCTAAGCAATTGGACACTTGCTCCTCCCACCAACCCATGAATAGGTTGGCGTAGCTTGGGGCAAAGCAAGTGCCCATCGCTGTCCCTTGTAACTGTACATACAGTTGATCATCAAAGTAAAAATAGTTATTAGACAAACAGAATGAGATCATATCAATCAACATTTCCGTATGCATTAACAATGAAATGGATCTTGCTTTCAAAAAATGTCTAACTGCCCGAATCCCTGCATTGTGCTTTATGGATGTATATAGGCTCGTAACATCTAGAGTAATCATCAAAAAATCAGATTCCCAGTGTATTCCATCAATCATATTCAAGAAGTGCATAGTGTCCCTAAGGTATGCCGGTAGGGCTATAACAAAGGGCCTGAGGAAAAAATCAATGTATTTTGATGTCATCTCCAGCTTGGATCCCATCGACGAAACGATGGGTCTCCCCGGGGGATTCTTAGGGTCCTTATGCAACTTGGGGAGTAAATATAGTAGAGGTGTCTTTGCATGCCTACACCTTAGGCTACCATATTCCTCCCACGTTAACAATCCCTTATCCTTCCAATCCTCCAACATTGCATCATACTTCCTATGTGCAGTTTCCATAATTCCCTTCTCTACTGTTTGGTAGCATGTGTCATCTGCTAGTTGGCGTTCTCCTTCTCTGATGTAGTCCTGTGTCCCCCACACCACCACATTGCCGCCTTTATCTGATTGTTTTATCGTGATAGTTGGATCATTTCTAAGACTATCAATGGCAGTCACCTGTTCTTTATTGAGGTTGGGTCTTGTGTTCCCATATTTTTTATAACGAATTTTTTTCAGTTCTTTGGTGACACTTTTTTCGAACACCTCTATGGCCTCACAATGTACCACAGGAAGGAATTTGGACTTAGGCTTGAAGCCACTCCCGCCTGCAGCATCTATGACCAGATCTGTATCTTGTAAATTGAGTATAGGGTTATCATGGTGTACCACATTTTCATCCAGTTCACATAATGTTTGTAAAACGTCAATATCCGCAATAGAGATTGTGGGTGTACTGATAGTGTCCTCATTCACTCCCCCCGGGATAGGATGTAAGTGGAACCATTTCCTCAATTTCAATTTACGCAAAAAGTAGAAAATGTCAATGCGGGTCTGCACATAATCCATATTTTTAGTGGGGCAAAAGGATAATCCCAACGATAGTACATTTGTTTCTATACTGTTTAACTCACGGTTAGAGATGTTGATGACCGTCATTGCTTCCCTCTCTTTGCTCTTGTTACCATCGGTGAAGCTGCGGGTACGTCGTTTCTTGCACCTTCTTCTGGCTTTTTTATTCCTCTTGTAGATTGGAAGAACGAAGGCGCTTAGAATCAAAAATTATCATTAAGTATAAAACAAAGTGTCCTCTTGGGTTGAATAAAGATGAGGAATTGTCGGTTCACCTAGGATGATGTGATGTACTGTCAAAATAAGCTGTGTAGCCGTGAAACTGTTAGTATAGATTTTTAATAGGTGTTACGTGAACACTGATCGCAAATATTTTTGTTTTTATTTTTAGGAGACAGAGACACCATCATCAATTTATGGGAATGTTAGTGAGAAGCCTAAGTTGTGTATGATGCAGTGGATAAATAACCCACATGGGCAGAATTGAGAACTGTGCGTCGGATGCTAAAATGTGGTATTGAAATAATGATTTTGGGACATTGAACTGTTGGACTAATTGATATTATAGGCCACTGGTGCAGAATTGTTTTCAATGACTATTATGATTATAATGGATTATCATATGAATTGATATAATTTCATGTACTAAAACGTGAAAATGTGAAAGGAATCATGGTCCTGGTTTCTAAATAATTGTAAAAGATAACAGCACTAATATGGATGTAAGACCCACTGTAAAATGGCTGGCAAATCTAATGATACCCTAGATGTGGTGCAGTAGTCCTATGTTTATTTTTATGTTACTGTGATGTTGTGACTTTTTTCTATATATACTTTATTGAAACAAATAACTAATGACACGTGACAAAGGAGCTTTGCTCTGAAACGCGTTGGGCAAAAGATTTGCCATGTAAACTGAATAAACCATTTTTAAATCACGCTGATTGAGTCGGGCTCGGTTCTTTGGAAAGGAACTATCCGGAGTTCGTGCAATATATATATATATATATATATATATATATATATATATATATATATATATATATATATATTACCTACTGGCGGTCGCCAGTAGGTATATATAGTTAGGATTTTTTCTCTATGGGTTTTTTGAAAATTCTATGTCTAATAACTTTGGCGTTTGTGGACGGAATCGGCTGAAATTTTCAGGAAAATGGCACATTTTGTTTCTGAGCAGCCCTGAAAATTTGGGGGGGGTTCGTCCAGTGGGGGCCGAGAAAAAAGGGGGGTCCCAAAACGTGTTTTTAACATTGAGTTTTCCATAGGGCGGTTGGCCTCACTTTTAGCCCGAACGGCTGAATGGATTTGCACGAAACTTGGCAAAATTGTAGGGACTGGTAGCCCGATGTGCCTTTTGTAGGTCTCAATATATGTGCTCCAGTGGATTTTGAGAAATTAACGTTGAAAAAAAGATATATATCTGTAACAGCGGACCGGTTAGCGCTCTGGTTCGCGGACTTTTCGCGCAACGGAGCTTTGTGAAGCGAAGCTGATTGGTTCTCCGGCGTCTGTCAACATTCCAAACAGTCCGTAGCGGCCGCCATCTTGTCTCTCGGTAGGATCGAGAGACAAGAGGAGGTCAAAACAAAGGGGGAAATAACTATAAGGGGGCATAGTAGATCCTCGCTGACCCCCTAGGTTTGATGTGGAGGTTTTAAAAGGGCCCCGCGGGGCAAAAAAAAACCAAAATAATAATAATCGAACGGCTGAATGGATTTGCACGAAACTTGGCAAAATATTAGGGACTGGTAGCCCGATGTGCCTTTGCTAGGTCTCAATATATGTGCTCCAGTGGATTTTGAGAAATTAACGTTGAAAAAAAGATATATATCTGTAACAGCGCTCCGCTTCGCGTACTTTTCGCGTTACGGAGCTTTGCGAAGCTGATTGGTTCTCCGGCGTCTGTCAACATTCCAAACAGTCCGTAGCGGCCGCCATCTTGTCCCTCGGTAGGATTGAGAGACAAGAGGAGGCCAAAGCGAAGGGGGAAATGACCATAAGGGGGCATAGTAGATCCTTCCTGACCTCTTAGGTTTGATGTACCATTTTGCCAAGTTTGGTGTAATTCCGTTCAGCCATTCAGGCTGTAGACGTATGTAAATGTCCTATGGAAAATTGCATGGGGAAAACACATTTGAAAGTGTTGAAATTTAGAACCAATTAAAATGTTACTTTGGTTTTGTATTTGTGTGTGATGAAAGTTAATTGGTTATGTATATATGTCAAATGAGAGGAAACCACAGCCATTTTGTGATACTACTGTCTGAGGTACATTTGTGAGGAATTTTTGGTGGTGAATTTCTGGTGTTTGATTTACACAGTACTAACACTTCTGCTACTTTTAAAAAGGTGAGTTGTTAATTTGTAAGGGGAACTATGTTGTACACTTGAAGATAATTTGAAAAATGTTTTCTGTTATTTATTTGCTGTCCTTCTGTTATACTAAATACTTGATGAAGTTAGTTTTATATTATGTATTACTAAAAACGATAAATGAAAGTGATTATTTTTTTCTGCAATTTACAGCAAGCAATTTCAAAATAAAATGGCTCACAATGAAGAGACCGTGGCAATTTCTTTTGAATTGTCCACTACATTGATTGAAATTGAGAGCACCAATAATGAAATATTGTCACAAGGAGGACATGACTTGTATGATTCCATTAGATTGATTGAAATGGACAGCACCAAGAATGAAATATTGTCACAAGGAGATGACTTGAATGATTCCACTACATTGATTGAAATTGAGAGCACCAATAATGAAATATTGTCACAAGGAGGAGATGGCTTGTATGATTCCATTAGATTGATTGAAATGGACAGCACCAATAATGAAATATTGTCACAAGGAGGAGATGACTTGAATGATTCCACTACATTGATTGAAATTGAGAGCACCAATAATGAAATATTGTCACGAGGAGATGACTTGAATGATTCCACTACATTGATTGAAATTGACAGCACCAATAATGAAATATTGTCAGAAGGAGGAGATGACTTGAATGATTTTTTTGATCAATCTCTTGATGGCGAATTTATCGAGTGTTTGGAGACCATAGAGTTACAAGAATCATCATTGCAGACTTTTAATGAGGAGATTCCAGATGAGATGATTGAAGAGGAAATTACTGATGAGGACATGTTAGTAGTTGTTTCAAATTTAGAAAATTCTGAAGAATAAATTTATATTTAGAAATCAAAAATTGTTTGAGACATTATTTATTTTTATTTTTAATTTATGAGGTTGTAGCGAAGTGATTGTAGTATAAAATGAGACTTATAGTATAGAGTGCAACATTTTTATGTTACATGGTAAGTTTACTCATATTTACTTCCCTTCTGCCACTATATTATCTCCAATGTGTATTTGACATGTCTTCTTCATCTCCGGCCTCCTTTCTCTCACTGTGTGTCTCCGATGCATCTTATCGCTGGTATTTTGTGTAATTACAGAAGAGAGTAAAATAAAATAGTTCGGAACGTGAAAAGGGGGCAAAGTAGAGTACTCCTCACCCCCTAGGCCTTTTTAGGCGGTCCCAAAAGGATCAGTTTCTGCTTTCCTGAGAGATTATGGTATGAGTTCCATATACCACAATAACTTGCATTACAACATGCAAGATATCTATCTCCTATTACCAACTTTTGGAGATATTCGCGCTAAGCGCGAATATCTCCAAAAAGTAACACCTGCCCTGAGCAGTTCTTAGCCATGTTATCCAATGGGAGGTGGATAACATGGCTAAGAGTATTAGCTCGGTAATGCATGAATATCGCTGAGTTTTTAGCGATATTCATGCATTGCGGCCGTTTATTATCGCATTTGCGATAAACCTTGATATAGTAAGGTTTATCTTCGATAATTTCTGACGATGCTTAGTGGTAAAAAATTGGTTGGTAAGCATCGTTAGCGATAAATATCGCTTAACTTTGGTAATATGCCCCAACGTCTGTTAACGTTCGATTCGAAGGAAATGAGGAAGTGTTGAAAAACATTGTCTGCGCCATCTTGCCTTTTTTGAAATGCCACACTTTTGTCGTGCACGGCAGCCATTTTAGATGTCTTGACCAGACCCACTCTCTGCACGCTGTCGATTCGTAGCATGGCTCCTCACCCTCGTAAGCATCTCCCCCAGGCACTGGTCACCACCGCTCTCTGTCTTATGCATGGGCAATAAACCTTCCCCCATCTGCGCTGCTCTTCCCTGAGAATCACACTCTGTGCCCGCCCGACACCTCCCTTTCGCCCTATTCACTACCGCACCCTCTGACACTCCTCTTCCTCTGTGTCCGAATGTCCAGGCCGGTCCTAGGCTATCAGCTAGCCCTGCAGATGTAGTTTATGGCCCCAGCTGTAAAGAATCACCCCTCTTCAAAGGAGTTATAGTAGATCAAGGCCCACACCCGATGTGATCCGTCACAGCACACGCGTTCCTACTATCTGAAAACCATCCTGTATTGTGATTGGGGAGAGGACCGAGCCTGAAGCGGAAGATTCCAGGAATGACTCTTTGTACATCAAAGTTTTTACAATTATGTGTCACATTAAAAATATATAGCACTCCAACAAAGTAGTAGGAATATAAAACTTTAATAACATATAAATATATACAACAAAACAAAAACAGTAAAAACATTTAAACAACGAAGAGACCGTGGCAATTTCTTTTTAATTATCCAATAGATTTATTGAAATTGACAGCACCAATAATGAAATATTCTTGTCAGTAGCGGTCTGTTGTGCGAATAGTTCCAAGGCAGCAGAACGCGCTGAAATCTAGATGGCACGAAAGTGATGTCTAGCAAGTTGCCGCCCAGCAAATAACGGCGTGGGGAGCCGCGGGGGTGAGTGAGTCCAGTAGGCACCACAGCTATTCTTACCGGCATTGCAGAATTACTGCTGGGGACAATGCCTGTGCTGTAGCAGGGTCACAGCAGAAACAAAAAGGATTCTGTTGAAGATGTTGTTGGTTTTCAATTTGAAAACAGTTCTGGTGTCAACTGCTATGCTAATGTAGTGGTTAATGTTTTGTTTTCTCTAGAAAATGTAAAAGAGGGGGAGGCAGTCCAAAGTTCCGTTAAAAGGGCAAAGGAAAGGATCGGTGGTTTGAACTATCAGTCAAAAAGGGGAGGGGGTGCAATAATTTTTCCTACCGGGTCACACTGTGCTTTCACCGGAAGTGAGGTCTGCAGGATTGTAGTAATTCAAAGTGAGGCTGGCGCCAGCATGGGAGCGCCGACGTCCCGCGGATACAGTTTCGTCACTCCACGGGCGATCATGGCAGTCATTCCCCATCGGGGGTCGGAGACTCCCGCGGCTCCTCTAGAATCTTCAAGGTCGTGGAGGACTACGGTGGTGGAGTCAACCAGTGACCGGGCCATTTCTTTATGTTGGGCCCGCTTTTGCCAGGTCGACCGCCATTTTGAGAGTTCGGCAGCTACCGGCGATCGCGGGGTCACATGAGCGGACGGGCTCCACCCTGCCGGGCGAGACGTTGCAGCATGGCCACAGTGGAAGAACCGTTATCTAGGTCGTTCCGAAACTGTGCAGCACTGGAGTTGTTAGGATGCCACCGCCTGGAGCGCTGAGGGTGCAGCTGGGAAGCCTCCACCTGGGGAGGCGGGAGAGGCCTGTTCGCACCGTCTCTCCCTCCCAGTGCACCCCACGGCGTCTCGCTTGAGATTTGTTATGGCCGGACCAGGCGATGAGGACGAGGGGGGGTCGGAGGCATGTGCAAGACATCCCCCTCCAGTGTTGTCGCAGCCATTATAAAAGAAAGAAGTGTCCCGTCCGTCTTCGGGCCGGGCTTCCGGTGGATGTCGGCCGGACGCCCCTGGCTCTGGCCCCATGAACGGGTTTCTTGGTTTATCGGCTGCAGCCGGATCCCGTCGGCCTCGGCCCCCCGACCGTTGGTGGTCGGACCGGAAGAGCATGTGGCGGGACTACCTGCAACTCTCAAGGGCCACCGCGGCCGGACTGGGAGAGAGAGGGGAGGGTCGAGGAGACATTCCCCCCCCCTGCAACTGTTCAGCGTTGTAAAGGCAATCCCCTGGCCGGGTCCCGCTGGTCTCGGCCTCTCCTCCGGCTACACCCTACGTTAGGATCTCCTGGCCGAGGCGTGGCAGCAGAACCTGCCTTATATGGGCTGCTCCCGGCTGGGCGTAGCCGGAACCCTGCCCCACCTTGGAAGTTTCCAGAGTGGGGGTGGATGTTCTACTGACTTGCATTTTCCCTAGTCTATCGATTTTTTTGGCGTGGCAGGCGGTGGGACAGCGAGGGGTGATTTGGTTTCTCTTACTGTTTTTCTGGTCTCTCACCACTGGCATATTTTAACGTTTTCTTGTTTCTAGGACATTAATAGGTTTTATCATTACGTTATGTTATCGTTTCTTTGTTCGTTGTTTAATAAAAGTTCATGTTCATCAGTGGCCTACTGATTTTCGTTTTCCTATTTTTTTCTTTCCAGGTTGTTTCATGGTAAAGTTTCTGTTAACAGGATACAGTGATCACTTCGTTATTATTGCATATGTCCTTTTCACTAGGGGTGCTCTCTGGTCGGGCCAGATGACGTATCTCTAGTAAATGGTCCGGGTGAAAAAGGTGCATCAATCAGTGGGGAGTAGATAGGCATGACAGATTACAACGGGGGAGAACGGTCCGCATTACGTACCCTTTCACTACTTGCAAAGATTTTCCTACGTTTATTTGCAAACAGGGAATACCTCCAAAAAGAACTAATTCCCAAACAGTCAATGTTCGGACAATCAATCAATCAATGAGGAATGAAATAGGTACGACGTGTTAAAGGCTTGCGTTACCTACCCTTCACTATCTGCAAAGGGAGATAGAATATTCCTATTCTTCCTCGTTTGCAGGTAGAGAAGATCGTTAAGAGAATTAACTTCGAACAATTCAATGCTCGATTGAAACAATCAACAAGGGGTACTGTGAACACAAATGAACGCCGCTTATATACATACGCATTGCTATTTTCAACAGGTTGTTCCTAATGTTTCTATTTTAGCGAGGTCAAAAGAGATCCCATTAGTGGCCTACTGATTTTGCTCGATTCCTTTTGTTTTTTTACACGATTTTTCGCTATCTGCAAAGACTAAACAGAGTATTGCGACTCTGTGCTTGTTTGTAAATAGAGAATGAACCAAAGAGAACAATCAATCAAATGGAGAGAGAAGCAGGCACGACGGATTACAAAGGGGGAAAGGGCTGCATTAACTACCCTTCACTATCTGCAAAGAGAGAGTACTCCTAATAGAAATGAGGGGTGGGGGGCAGCAATCAAAGCAGATCAGTGTGCATAAACACGAAAAAAAAAATTCTTACCACGTACTTGACATTCGACAGCTTATGATATTTGCTATTAAAAAACCATTGAAATTCACTGAAAAAACCATAGGTTATAGACCATATATAGTTAGGAATTAGCATTTACAAAACCTTGAAAATTCACTGAAAAAACCATAGGTTATAGACCATATATAGTTAGGAATTAGCATTTAAAAAACCTTATTTTACTCACACAAAACCATTGAAATTCCATATATAGTTAGTTGCACTAACTATATATTGCGCACCCGCAATCCACTGCTGATGATGTCACATATTACATCATTCATGACATGGTCAGTGACATCACTGATGACATCACTGATGACATCTCAAATGACATCACTGATGACATCACTGATGACATCTCATTTGACATCAATGACCACATCACTGATGATATCATTCATGTGACAATACAATGCATCTCCTCACATTTTAATATAACCTCTGTTTCACCCAGTGTTAAAAACAGAGTATAATTTTTGAAACCATTGACACACCAATACTAGTTACTACATACGTACTCACTGATTCCTACGTCTACACACACATTCACTCATTCACCCATACAATCATTCATACATACAATCACTCATGTTTACAACACAATCATATGCACTCATACACCTATACAGACACTCACACTCTGCCACTCATCCATGGAGTTACTCACACACCTAGTCAGTCCTGTAAAGAATCAATCACACTTCCATTTTCTACTCTATACAGTTAAACATAGAGCACCTTACGTTTTCAACCATATACTAACACATACTTACTCTCTTATACAATCATTGATACAAGTACACATTGATCTGTACAGAGTCACACACCTCCCATCCAGCCTCACACACACTCAGTCTCCCATGCAAATACTTGGGCAATCAATCAATAACCCATATAGTTACTCATATAGCTACTGATCAACACATGCAGCAGTTTACAGAACAACAGACATAATGATGCACAAATTAAGACAGTTTAGTCACTAACCCATGCACTCAGTGAGACACATTTAATCACTCACTCATACATTCAGTCATGCACCTACTAAATCCTTCGTCCAGACACTTATACATCCACTCATTCTTCAATATGTAAGACATATTTTAACTTTACAGAAACATAGTCACTGGATGTTGTCATCAGTGATGTCATCAGTGATGTCATTTGAGATGTCATCAGTGATGTCATCAGTGATGTCACTGACCATGTCATGAATGATGTAATATGTGACATCATCAGCAGTGGATTGCGGGTGCGCAATATATAGTTAGTGCAACTAACTATATATGGAATTTCAATGGTTTTGTGTGAGTAAAATAAGGTTTTTTAAATGCTAATTCCTAACTATATATGGTCTATAACCTATGGTTTTTTCAGTGAATATATATATATATATATATATATATATATATATATATATATATATATATATATATATATATATATATATATATATATATATATATACATATATATTACCTACTGGCGGTCGCCAGTAGGTAGTTATAGTTAGGACCTAGCTACCATAGGAAATCCGCAACATTCTATTGGGAATAACTTTGGCGCCGGTTGAGGAATTTGCGTGTAATTTTCCAAAATTTTGGCCAGCTCCGCTCCTTCCCTGCAAGTTTCGGGGGATTTCGTGAAGTGGGGGCCGAGAAAAAAGGGGGGTCCCAAAACGTGTTTTCCCCATGTTAATTTCCATAGGATGTTCTGACACGTCTACAGCCCAAACCGCTGAATTACGCCAAACTTTGCAAAATTGTGGGGACTGGTACGCAGATGTGCCTTTGCTATATTTGGTGAAAAATGCTCTAGTGGTTTTTTCGAAAATTAACTTAAAAAACACATATATATCTATAGGAGCGCTCTCCGGTACGCGTACGGGGGAGCGCACCCGGCGTGCTACGGGAGTGCGCGAGCGGAAAGCTGATTGGCTGTCGGATGTCTGTCAACATTCTAAACAGTCCGGAGAGTCCGCCATCTTGTGTCTCGGTAGAATCGAGACACAAGAGGTTAACAAAAAGGGGGAAATGATTAAAAGGGGGCAGGGTAGACACCCCCTGACCCCCTAGGTTTTTTAAGGGGGCCTAGAAGGACTCTGAAGGGCAAAAAACTTTTTTTTTTTAAATAATTGGCGGGGTGCGCGCTGGGTGCGTTCCCAGGTGCTCTCTCTGGTACGCGCACCCAGAGCGTACCACAGGGAAAAACATTGAAAGAAAATAGTGTAAAATAAGAATTCGGAGTGCTTAGAGGTAGGGTAGTTCTAAAAAGAGCTGTTGTGTTATGTGAGTGATTTAAGTACTTATAATTAGGTACCGATGCAGAGCCTAAAATTCACTTCAATACAATCACTTCGCTACTACTTCATAAATTAGAAATAAAAAATGAATAATATGTCAACTAATTTTAAATTTGTAAATATTAATTTATTGTTCAGAATTTTCATAATTTAATCAAACTCGTAGCATGTCCTCATCTGGAATTTCCTCTTCAATCACATGATCAGGAATGTCCTCATTAAAAGTGTGCCATGATGATTCTATTTTATCCAAACATTCGATTAATTCTCCGTCAAGAGATTCATCCCAAAAATTATCTGTGTCATCTTGAATTTCAAAAAATATCGTTGAAATTTCAAATGAAATTTTGTTGGTCTCATTTTGATTCATTTTAATTTCAAATTTCTTGCTATAAATTGCAGAAAAAAGTAATCACTTTCAATTATCGTTTTTAGTAATACATAACATAAAAGTAGCTTAATCAAGTATTTGGTTCTTAAAATTGATTGGGCAGTGTATAGTATCAGACAGGAACTAGAAATATAAAGCACTGCATGTGATGAAGCCTATCTTAATACATAATTATAACAGAAGGACTGTAATCAGCTAACAGAAAACATTTTCAAAATTATCTTAAAGTGTACAACATAGTTCCCCTTACAAATTAACAACTCACCTTTTTGAAAGTAGAAGAGTTATTACTGTGTTATTCTAAGTCCAGCAATTGAGCACCCAATATTTCTCTCAAAAGTACCTCAGACAGGGGTATCACAAAATGGCCGTGTTTTCCTCTCATTTAAGATAAATACATAACCAATCAAACTTCATCACACACAAATTCCAAACTAAAGTAAAATTTTGATTGGTTCTAAATTTCAATACTTGCAAATGTGTTTTCCCCATGCAATTTTCCATAGGACATTTAGACACGGCTACAGCCTGAACGGATGAATGGAATTACATCAAAGTTGGCAAAATGATAGGTACTGGTATGTAGTAGGGCATTTTCTATATTTCTTTGAAATTGCTCCAGTGGTTTTTATGAAAGGCAACTTCAAAAAAACATATATATCAATAGGCGCGCTCCGAGCGCTCACCGGTACGCGTACCGGGGAGTGCACCCGGCGCGCTACGGGAGTGCACGAGCGGAAGCTGATTGGCTGTATGATGTCTGTCAACATTCTTAACAGTCCGGACAGTCCGCCATTTTGTGTCTCGGGAAAATCGAGACACCTGAGTTAAAAAAAAGGGAGAAATGATTAAAAGGGGGCAGGGTAGACACCCCCTGACCCCCTAGGTTTTTTGAGGGAGGCTTAGAAGTACCCTGAAGGGCCCAAAAACTATTTTTTAAAACATTTTCGCGGGATAAGCGCTGGGCACGTTCCCGGGTACGCTCTCCGGTACGCGCACCCTGAGCTCACCACGGGGAAAAACAGTGTAAAAAAATAGAGTAAAAAAATATTGTAGAGTGTTTAGAGGTAAGTTAGCTCTGAAAAGAGCTGTTGTGTTATGTGGGTGTTTTTTGTACCTACAAGTAGGTACCAATGCAGAGGCTCAAATTCAAGAGGAAGACTCTATTCCCCTCATCTGTAAAATGAACACCATCTCTCCTACAGATGCCTTGCATGTTGTAACGCAAGTTGTTGTGGTAAATGGAACCCATACCATAGTTTCTGAGGAAAGCAGAAACAGATTTATTTACATGTTTCCTTGCTTTCTCAATCTGTGGACAAAATTGGTTGGACCAGTTCCATTTTTGCCTTTGGCATATATTAGAAAATACCAAGGCAGTTTTTGGAAAAAGTGACATCAATTGCCAAAAGATGACCTTTAAAAGCATTTCCAGACCTACCCCAGTCATAGTGGCCAAGTCATTTCCACCACAGTGCACAATTATAAGGTCAGGGTGTGGAAGATGCATAAAGGATTTTACCAATGGTATCAATTGGTGACTTCTCAATCCTCTCTGTCCAATCCATACAATGTCCACATTTGGTAAATCAAGGTTGTAAATCCCTCTGTTGCTTGCAAATTTTTCACTCCAGAAGACATAGCTATGACCCACAAATCAGACTTTTGGCATCTTGAAGGTAAATGTGCTTCTAGTCAGATGAGTTGTGGAAATGAAATGGCAGTTTGAAAGTAGGAATTATGAAAAAAAATGGTTGAGATTCAGTGCAGTTGAAAAACAAGAAATGATTGGTGCTTTCTTAGAATTCACCACTGAAAATTAGGGTGCATGCTTTTTTTTTAAAGAAGTCATTTCAATGGTTGAGAAAAGGTCAGTTAAAGAAACATTGCACTTGATTAGCTAGTACATTGAGAGGTCAAACACCCTTGCTGTATTCTTTTGCAACATAGTATGATGAACTTGTGAACTGTGTGCTGGGTTAGGAGGGAGTTACCATGGTAACAGGGTGAATGAGCACTGGGGGGATGGGTGAATGTTATGTGAGTTTCAAAATCTTGAAATGTACAACCAATTAAAATGTGCAGTTTGGATTTGAATTTGTGTGGGAACAATTTTGATTGGTTATGTACAAGAATATGGGTCTGAAATGAGTAAGAATCTGTGCCATTATTCTCAGGCTCCAGTGAAAGAAGCATTATTCAGAGATTTTGCTTAAGAAAATCTGTTGAGTGTGACTGACACTGTTCTACATCTTTCAAAGCATTTTTAAAGGTGAGTAATGATTCTTTTAATAAAGATAGAGTGCTGTATGCACTATGGGGAAGATTAAGAAGCATATTGTGCTTCTTTATTCTTGTTTTTTGTGTCATGTTTTTTTGTAATGTTGTTTAAAAATAAAATGGTGTATATTGGCAATGTATTTTGGAAATGAGTTAGGTTTCTGCTTTGTTTCTGTAGTGGTCTTTTAAATGAGCTGTGCTTTGTGTCAAAAACGATTTAGTATGCAAAATCTTTTCTGGAAAAAAGTCTGCTTTTTAAAATTTTGGAGAAGCATTACACTGACTTTCTGTTTGAAAAAAGAGAAAACATTTACACATTTTTCAATAATGTCACCTGTGCCTTGTAACAGTTTGCCTAAATTAGCTTAAAGAGTATTGTTTGCTTGTGTCTCATTTTACTTTGTGCCTGTGTGTAATCTGATATATGATTCATTTAATGAAGATACACTGCTGTTAAAAATACGGTAGTATATGTTTTTTGAAGACATGGTAGATTACATGTAACGTTCTGGTCATGTGCCTAAGATCACACTGTGAGTCGAGCTTAATTTTAAATGGATCTGGGTGAATAATATGCTTAGTTGATGTCTTTAAAAATATGGAAGTACATGTTTTTTAAAGACATGGTAGATTACTTGTAACATCGTGGACATGTGCTTAAGATCACACTGATGGGTGAATTAAGCTTCACTCACAGTGTGATCTAAGGCACATGATCAGGATGTTACATATAATGAGAAATTAATGTTATGTGTTGCTTATATATAGGTGGCCTGTTTTTGGTCTGTAGAGACAGTGAAATAATATGAGCAGAGACACACATACTGTTTGCAGAGACAGACATGGTAGATTACATGTTACATCCTGGTCGTGTGTCTAAGATCACACTGTGAGTCAAGCTTGATTTTAAATGGATCTGGGTGAATAATATGCTTAGTTGATGTCTTTAAAAATATGGAAGTACATGTTTTTTAAAGTTATGGTAGATTACATGTAATATCGTGGACAGGTGCCTAAGATCACACTGATGGGTGAATTAAGCATCACTCACAGTGTGATCTTAGGCATATGAGCAGGATGTTATATGTAATGAGAAATTAATGTTAAGTGTTGATTATATATAGGTGGCCTGTTTTTGGTCTGTAGAGACAGTGAAATAATATGAGCAGAGACACACATACTGCTTGCAGAGTCAGACATGGTAGATTACATGTTACATGCTGGTCATGTGTCTAAGATCACACTGTGAGTCAAGCTTGATTTTAAATGGATCTGGGTGAATAATATGCTCAGTTGATGTCTTTAAAAATATGGAAGTACATGTTTTTTAAAGACATGTTAGATTACATGTAACATCGTGGACATTTGCCTAAGATCACACTGATGGGTGAATTAAGCTTCACTCACAGTGTGATCTTAGGCACATGAGCAGGATGTTACATGTAATGAGAAATTAATGTTATGAGTTGCTTATATATAGGTGGCCTGTTTTTGGTCTGTAGAGACAGTGAAATAATATGAGCAGAGACACACATACTGTTTGCAGAGACAGACATGGTAGATTACATGTTAGATCCTGGTTGTGTGTCTAAGATCACACTGTGAGTCAAGCTTGATTTTAAATGGATCTGGGTGAATAATATGCTTGGGTGATGTCTTTAAAAATATGGAAGTATGTGTTTTTTTAAAGTTATGGTAGATTACATGTAATATTGTGGACATGTGCCTAAATCACACTGATGGGTGAATTAAGCATCACTCACAGTGTGATCTTAGGCACATGAGCAGGATGTTACATGTAATGAGAAATTAATGTTATGTGTTGATTATATATAGGTGGCCTGTTTTTGGTCTGTAGAGACAGTGAAATAATATGAGCAGAGACACACATACTGCTTGCCGAGACAGACATGGTAGATTACATGTTACATGCTGGTCATGTGTCTAAGATCACACTGTGAGTCAAGCTTGATTTTATATGGATCTGGGTGAATAATATGCTTAGTTGATGTCTTTAAAGATATGGAAGTACATGTTTTTTAAAGACATGTAAGATTAAATGTAACATCGTGGACATGTGCCTAAGATCACACTGATGGGTGAATTAAGCTTCACTCACAGTGTGATCTTAGGCACATGAGCAGGATGTTACATGTAATGAGAAATTAATGTTATGTGTTGCTTATATATAGGTGGCCTGCTTTTGGTCTGTAGAGACAGTGAAATAATATGAGCAGAAACACATATACTGCTTGTAGAGACAGACATAGTAGATTACATGTTACATGCTGGTCATGTGCCTAAGATCACACTGTGAGTCGAGTTTGATTTTAAATGGATCTCGGTGAATAATATGCTTAGTTGATGTCTTTAAAAATATGGAAGTATGTGTTTTTTTAAAGTCATGGTAGATTACATGTAATATCGTGGACATGTGCCTAAGATCACACTGATGGGGGAATTAAGCTTCACTCACAGTGTGATCTTAGGCACATGAGCAGGATGTTACATCTAATGAGAAATTAATGTTATATGTTGCTTATATATAGGTGGCCTGTTTTTGGTCTGTAGAGACAGTGAAATAATATGAGCAGAGACACACATACTGCTTGCAGAGACAGATATGGTAGATTACATGTTACATGCTGGTCATGTGCCTAAGATCTCACTGTGAGTCAAGCTTGATTTTAAATGGATCTGGTGAATAATATGCTTAGTTGATGTCTTTAAAAATATGGAAGTACATGTTTTTTCAAAGACATGGTAGATTACATGTAACATCGTGGACATATGCCTAAATCACACTGATGGGTGAATTAAGCATCACTCACAGTGTGATCTTAGGCACATGAGCAGGATGTTACATGTAATGAGAAATTAATGTTATGTGTTGATTATATATAGGTGGCCTGTTTTTGGTCTGTAGAGACAGTGAAATAATATGAGCAGAGACACACATACTGCTTGCCGAGACAGACATGGTAGATTACATGTTACATGCTGGTCATGTGTCTAAGATCACACTGTGAGTCAAGCTTGATTTTAAATGGATCTGGGTGAATAATATGCTTAGTTGATGTCTTTAAAGATATGGAAGTACATGTTTGTTAAAGACATGTAAGATTAAATGTAAAATCGTGGACATGTGCCTAAGATCACACTGATGGGTGAATTAAGCTTCACTCACAGTGTGATCTTAGGCACATGAGCAGGATGTTACATGTGATGAGAAATTAATGTTATGTGTTGATTATATATAGGTGGCCTGTTTTTGGTCTGTAGAGACAGTGAAATAATATGAGCGGAGACACACATACTGCTTGCCGAGACAGACATGGTAGATTACATGTTACATGCTGGTCATGTGTCTAAGATCACACTGTGAGTCAAGCTTGATTTTAAATGGATCTGGGTGAATAATATGCTTAGTTGATGTCTTTAAAGATATGGAAGTACATGTTTTTTAAAGACATGTAAGATTAAATGTAACATCGTGGACATGTGCCTAAGATCACACTGATGAGTGAATTAAGCTTCACTCACAGTGTGATCTTAGGCACAAGAGCAGGATGTTACATGTAATGAGAAATTAATGTTATGTGTTACTTATATATAGGTGGCCTGCTTTTGGTCTGTAGAGACAGTGAAATGATATGAGCAGAAACACATATACTGCTTGTAGAGACAGACATAGTAGATTACATGTTACATGCTGGTCATGTGCCTAAGATCACACTGTGAGTCGAGCTTGATTTTAAATGGATCTGGGTGAATAATATGCTTAGTTGATGTCTTTAAAAATATGGAAGTTTATGTTTTTTAAAGTCATGGTAGATTACATGTAATATCGTGGACATGTGCCTAAGATCACACTGATGGGGGAATTAAGCTTCACTCACAGTGTGATCTTAGGCACATGAGCAGGATGTTACATCTAATGAGAAATTATTGTTATATGTTGCTTATATATAGGTGGCCTGTTTTTGGTCTGTAGAGACAGTGAAATAATATGAGCAGAGACACACATACTGCTTGCAGAGACAGATATGGTAGATTACATGTTACATGCTGGTCATGTGCCTAAGATCTCACTGTGAGTCAAGCTTGATTTTAAATGGATCTGGGTGAATAATATGCTTAGTTGATGTCTTTAAAAATATGGAAGTACATGTTTTTTCAAAGACATGGTAGATTACATGTAACATCGTCGACATATGCCTAAGATCACACTGATGGGTGAATTAAGCTTCACTCACAGTGTGATCTTAGGCAGATTAGCAGGATGTTACATGTAATGAGAAATTAATGTTATGTGTTGCTTATATATAGGTGGCCTGTTTTTGGTCTGTAGAGACAGTGAAATAATATGAGCAGAAACACATCCTGCTCATGTGCCTAAGATCACACTGTGAGTGATGCTTAATTCACCCATCAGTGTGATTTTAGGCATATGTCCACGATGTTACATGTAGTCTCTAGAAGAGAAGAAATTTATGAACATTATAGTGTTCATACATTGCATTCCAAAGTAGTAATGGGGAATGCTATTGACTTGTTTCAGATGAAAAAAGCCAAAGGAAGTCCCATTAGTGTATGGGAAAAAAATTTGGAAGCTCGTTGTTTTCTACAGTTATTTCCAACAGGTGAAGGTGGACGATATGACGACCGACCTGTTCAAATTCCTGCATCTGAATACCGGACTTCAAGATTATATGCAGAAGATCCAAGGTTTCGTCAATGCATTCCATATTTGTTCCATCTACTGTTTGAGAGTGACTTGTCTGGACTTTCCTATGCAGTAAACCATATCCTGAAAAGTGGAACACATCTACAAAATGCTTCGGCAAGGGATTTTATGGATAAAGTGAAACTGCAAGACAGTGTTTTGGAATCTCAGCTACTTAATCTCATGGCATGTTAGCGTGGTAATAACGAGTATTGGTACCGTCGTCATGGGGAATTGAAATTTATGCTAAGAAACATAGGAACTCCTACATGGTTCCTCACTCTTAGCTGTGCTGAGTATGCTTGGGAAGACTTACTTGAATTTCTACGAGAGGCAAATAAAAACATTGAAAATATTGAATACAAGACACCTGGAGAACTGTGCTCTTTGGATCCAGTTAATGTATGCAGGTATTTCAATCATAGGTTTGAAGCTATGATGTCTTTTATTACAAACAAATAAAAATCCTCCGCTTGGAGAGGTGTTGAATTTCTTTTGGAGAAAGGAGTATCAAGCAAGAGGTGCTCCTCATATACATATGCTGCTATGGATTAAAGATGCACCAAAATTTGGAACAGATTCAGATGAGAAAGTGATGAGTTTCATTGAGCAGTATTCTACATGTGCTGTTCCGAAATGTACAGAAGAAAACAATTTAAGACATCAAGTTTTACGCTTTCAAACCCATCGTTGTGGTAAATACTGTCGTCGAAAATACAAATCCAAGGACAAGTTCTACACAAACTGTCGTTTTGCATATCCACGTCCAGTAACATCGAAAGGAAGAGTCAACAATTTTATGTCTTCTCTGCGACATACTGTGACAAGAAAATCACCCAAAAATACATACAACCTAAGAAGAAAGGAGGAATCCAAATTCATAAATGACTACAACCCAGTCATTTTGTCCATGTGGAATGCTAACATGGATATTCAATATGTGGCTGACAACTCTATTGCTGTGGCTCGATATGTGACGTCTTTCATCACAAAATCAGAAAAGACGGAACTGAAGGAAATGTGGGAGGAAATATCACATGAAAGGAGTCTAAGCAAGAAAGTATACAGTTACAGTTTGAAGATGTTGTCGCATCGAGAAATTGAGGCATATGAATGTTCTGATCGGTTGTCATCAGCAAGTCTATATGCCAAATCTAGAACCATCATTTGGGTGAGTCTAGGTCTTGCTGCAACACGAAACCGAGTTTTGAAATCTGTACAAGAAATAAAGTATTTGGCGGAGAAAGAACCAGACGGTACAGATATTTTGAAGACAAACATGTTGGATACATACTATCCAAATAGAAGTACTCACCTTGAGAACGTTTGTCTCTATGAAGTTCTGCAAACCTATATTTTTAAAACGAACGTCACAGAAGTCATCAATAAAGGTGTATATGCTGTAATTGGTTGTAAAGGCTGTCTAGTGAAACAAAGAAAAGACCATTTGATTAATCATCGAAAATTGAGTTGTGATTCTCCAGACAAAAGGGAATTTTATTACTTAGCTCTTTTGCAACTCTTTAAGCCTTGGCGCACAGAAGAGGAACTACTTGGAGATTTTCTTACTTATGAAGATTCGTTCAATGCAACCAAGGATACGATAGAATGTCCTGTTTTTTCAAATTATCTGCAAATGTTGAACGAGGAAATACAGCAAGAAGCTACAATTGTAGCAGAGATTGCTAGAGACAGTTCTCAAGAAAGTCGGAGTTCTGCTTCATTGAGTCAGGATCCACTATGAGGACCAATTATACAAAATGAAGCTGCCACTGCCATGGATGAAGTTGAAAGAGCCATGGAACAAGCTCAGGAGGATGGAGTTCACTTAGGAAGATTTGGAAAAAGAACTAAATGTTGAGCAGAGACAAATATATGCTGAAGTCACAGAACACATCTAGCATGGTTTATCTCATGAGAAAAAAGAGTGCTCATGTACATCATTTGTACCTGTCCGATTATATGTGAGTGGAGAAGCAGGAACTGGGAAAAGTTTCCTGATTAAAGCGATTGCAGCATATTTCCAGAAAACAACGGAGTAATCGCTCTCTTGTGTTGTTACTGCTCCAACTGGGTTGGCAGCACACAACATTAAAGGGATTACTATACATCGCTTATTGATGCTGCCAGTAGAGCATGATAACAAATTACAATACCACAAGCTATCTGGAGAAGCTTGTTGTGAAGTTTTAAGAGTCCTAAAGAAAATGAAACTTCTTATCATTGATGAAGTAAGCATGGTGTCAAATGTAATGCTTGCTTTTGTGCATTTAAGAATGCAAGAAATTCTTAAAACAGATTATGATGTGTTATTTAGAGGCAAACACATCATTGTTTTTGGAGATCTACTGCAACTAACTCCAGTGAAAGGACAGCCAGTGTTTAAAATGCTTACGCATGAAGATACCAGGAAGTGCTTAGGAAGCATTGGAAATGTTAACATATGGTTACATTTCAAATATGCAGAACTGCTTCAAAATATGCGACAGACAAAGGATGAAGATTATAAAAATATTCTAAAAGATGTAAGAATTGGAAAACTAACTGAGCATGTCAAAGAAGCTTCACATGGACGATTAATTTCAAATTTGTTTCCAAATGAAAATATTCTCCCAGAGAATATTTTTAAGAAAATTCCTGAAAACAAATCTGTCATATGCTTAATGCCAACTCTGCAAGAATGTTCAATCTTCAACAACAAAATGTTAAAGTTGGAAAATCAAGAGATTGTGAAACTGGAAGCTATTGATAAAATTGAACATGAAGAAGCAACTATTATTTTGTCAGAAAAGTTGAAATCAAAATTGGATTCTTTAGATAAGACAATATCTAAACTGCTGGTATGGAAAAGACTCTGTATGCATCTTTAAATTGTCGTATAATTTTACGACGTAATTTACATGTGGAAAGAGGTTTAGTAAATGGAGCAATGGGTCATGTTGTGGATTTTGTGAATTACCGAAATAGAGATGGAATTGAATTTATAAAAATTTAATTTGATGGTATTGAAGAAGTACAACAAATCAGTCGTTGTTCTGCCCGATTTTTGCTTGTGAAAGATTTATATGTCCGCAGAAAACAGTTTCCTGTTTCTTTGGCATTTGCAGTGACTATTCATAAATCTCAAGGTTTAAGTGTTGATAGTGTTTTGGTGAATATTGGAAATTCTGTGTTCAAGGAGGGTATGGCATATGTTGCTTTATCTCGAGTCAGAACTTTATCAGGATTGTACTTGATTGATTTTGATGAGACAAAGATTAATGCAGATCTAAATTGTGTAAAAGAATATTATAGGTTAAGAAGAGAGTATGCTCCAAATATACCTCAATATCCTCTATTTGAAAAACGTGTGGGAGGCCGAAAAAGAAGAAATGAGAAAAATTGTAGTGAAGTCGTAGCAAAAAGAAAAAAGCTAGATGAACCAGTAATTGTAAGCAGAAACGAAATGGATTCAGATAAAGATGTTGTTGGATTTCAGTTTGAAAATAGTTCTGGTGTCAACTGCTATGCTAATGTAGTGGTTAATGTTGTTTTTTTTCTCCAAACTGTACAAGAACAGATTGCTGAAAATCGTGATCAAACATTTTGTTGTTTATTAAATTCTGTGTTAGAGAAATATAGCAGTGATAGAACAAAAAACAAAGTGTTTCTGAAATTCAAAATGTTTTAAACATATGTTCTGGTCTAAATCAATTTTCACAGAATATTCAGCAAGATTGTCAGGAATTTCTAATGTATATGCTTGTTGTTTTGCAAGATGAAGGTGTAGATGTAGAAAATCTTTTTGGCCTTTCTTATAAATGGCAGCATGACTGCGACAATTGCTCCTTTTCAAGGAGTACTACAATAGACACTGAAAGATTTATATATTTGACTTTACCAGACTGCAAATCAGTGTCATTTAATAATCTAGTTAGACAAGCAAATCAAAGCATGGTCTGTAGTCAATGTAAATCAGCAATGCTATCAACTTTATTTTTACAAAGATATGGACAGTATGTTATTTTAATGTTCCAACGATGTAGACCTGATGGAACTAAATTGACAACATTAATTAAAAATGTTGTGGCTTCTCAATTATCAATTTCAGGAAGAACCTTTACAACTGCAGCAATTATTTACCATGATGGTCCCTCAACAACATCAGGACATTACACAGCTTATTTAAAATGTCAAAAAGGTTGGAAACACTGTAATGATACTCAATTGACTTTCAAACAATGTTTGCCTTCTGACTTACTAAATTCTTACCTAGTGTTCTTACAACTGAAATTTTAGGGAAGGTAATTGGCCTATGACGATTGCAGCAGTTAATATAACTTAGTTTGCTGTTCAAAATTACTTTCTGAATGGTGGAAATAAACTCTTGTTTCATATTGCAAAAGATGTTGGAGCTTTTCTTTCAGAAAGTCGGGTAAATGAGAAATTAAGAATACTCTGGATTAATTTCCAAACAAAAGGACTTTCCATATACTATTTGGCCTTGTGGAAAAGTGGATGGATCAAAAGTGAGTTTCGATATGTTTTTTATGGGTTTTTTAAACACAATCATTTTGATTGTGTTTTTTTTTGCCCACTGTTATATGATGAGTACTATTGAAGTCACTGTTTTAAGTGAAATTTAATATATTTTGAGAACAGCAAAAATAAACCATGTAACGTGTTGTTGAAATTATTTTGTATTTTCTATTAATAAATATATATTATTTTCCCATTCTCTTATGCTCACTTACCTATTTCCACCCTCTATCACTCCTCTTAACTCACCCTCACTGGCCTTTTTTCACTCTCCCTCACCTCCCTTCCCTTCTTCCACTTTCCTCACTTATTCTCATTAACCACTCCTTCACGGCCCTTTCCCTCTCTCCCATTCCACTACTTTCTAGCTGTCAGTCACTCTACTTCACTCCCCTTCCCCTTGTTTCCTTTCTTTGTTCCCTCAATAATTCCCCTTCTCTCACTCACCTTATTACACTTTACTCATTCCTTCTATCACTTCCTCTGTCCTCTTACATCCTCACTCCCATTCCCTCACTCCCTGTCTCTTAGCTTCAGTCTCTCGATCCTCTCACTCTCTCACTCCTCTTCCGTCATGCTTACTCCCTAAAACTCACCCACACTCCCTTACTTACCGTTCTTTGCTCTCTTACTCAGTTTCTTTCTGCCACTCTTTCCTTCACTACCTCTATGTTCTCACTCCTTCACTTCCTTTGTCTCAAGCTCACTTGCTTTTATCCTCTTTTTATTTTCCCTTTTCCATCAACCTCACTCTCCTTCACTCACCCTCCCTCACCCTTGTTCCCTTTCTTCAGTTCCTTCAGTAATCCTCATTCATCATCTTTAACTACCCTTCTTCTTTCTTTTGTCACGCACTCACCTTTTCCCAGTCCATTTTTTTCACTTTTCTTCCCTTTCTTCCCTTCCTTTGCTCCCTCAGTCTTTCTCCTTCCTTTACTCACCTTACTGCCGTTTAGTCACTCTTTCTCTGACTCACCTCTGTTCTCTCATATTCTCACTTGTCTTCCCTCACTCCCTCTCTGTTACCTTTACTCCCATTGTCTCCTCACTGTCTTACAACCCTACATTCACCATCACTCACCTTCCATGCCTCATTGCCATTAATCCACCGTTATTCACTGCTGCTTCTCTGTGACTCACTCCGCTTTCATAACTCCCCTTTCTGCCTTTAGTTTTCCTAATGCATATTCCTTTAGGATCTTACTCACCTTCAGTGTATTTCTCTCTCCTGCTCTTGTTCACTGTCACTGAATGTATCAATGTCATTATCATTTTAGTAATTTGCTCTCTCTCTATTTCTTTTTAACTCTCTCTGACCGTCACCATTCCTTTGTTTTTCTTTCTGAGTCCTTCACTTCTACTTTATCTCTTACTAACCTTTTATGACTTTTAATCTCCTACTTTGTCTCCTGTATTGTAAAACACATATTATAAATATTCTAACTTATTTTTTTTGTCTTTCACAGATATAAATTTTAATGATAATATGTAATTAAGTTTACATTACTTACAAGGTAAGTTTGATGTACAAAATTTACTTTCCCTATACTCTTTTCCTTAACCTCACTACTCTTCTCTGATGCTCCCACACCTCTGTTCCCTTATTGCGCTTGCCTCACTTATTCTGAATCCCTACGTTTACTCCCCTTTTCCTCACTCCTCTCTCACAATCACCTTGTTTCAGACCTTCTCCTTTACTTTCTTTCCTCTCTCTTCTCTTACTTCATTCCTTTACTCTTTTCACTTCCCTTACTCTCCTTACTCCACTTTATTAACTCCTTCTCTTACTCCCTCTGTCCTCTTACTTCTACACTCCCCTTCCCTCATTCTCTCTCTGGTAGCCTCATTCTCTCCGACCCCTTAGTCTGTCACTCCTCTTCTTTCACGCTCACTCCCTATAACTCAGCCACACTCCCTCACTTATGTTTCTTTCCTCCATCACTGAGTCTTCTACTCTCTCTTTTTCCTTCACTTTCTCTGTCTCTTCACTCCCTTACTCCTCTTGTCTCACACTCACTTGCCTTTATCCAGTCTGTATCACCACTCTTTTCTCAATATCACTGCTCTTTTCTTACCCTTCCACACCCCCGAACCTTTACTATATTTCCTTCACTTATCCTCATTCCCCTTGTACACTCCCCTTCTCCTCACTCACCTCCCACACTCACCTTCTTTCAGTCCCCCTACTTCACTTCCCTTCCCCTCTCGTCCCTTTCTTTGCTTTCTCACTCATTTTCCTTTCCTCTCTCACTGCACTCCACTTCATTTACTCCCAAAGTCTCCCCTAGCCAGTCGTGTGTGGATGCCGCTGTGCCTGAAGATGAAGGAGTCATGTGTGATCCCCGGGTACTGTGCCACAATGTCCGTGATGATTGTTTTTGCATTGCACACCATCTGGATGTTGAGGGAGTGGTACCTTTTCCGGTTGCGGTACATGTACTCAGTTTCAGAAGGTGGGCAAATATGGATGTGTGTACAGTCAATACATCCAATGACGTGTGGGAATTGCGCTACATTTTAAAATTGCAGCTTGGTCTCATTGAGGTCCTGTTGGCTGGTGGGGAATTATATATAGTGGTGTAGCCGGGTCAGCATTGCCTCCAGGAAACTACTTAGGCAGCGGGACATGGTGGGCTGGGATATCCCCCCTGCAACAGCGACCATCCCCTGGAAGCTACCGGAGGCCAGGAGGTGCAGGCAGCACAATACCTGCACATGTGTGGGCACGGCATTGGTCCTCCTTGTAGGGTGCTGCATCAGGGGGTCTAGGTCCCGGATGAGCATGATAATCATAGCCCCACTCGGGCGGTACTTGGAATAGATTTGCTCCCTGGTTTGGGCCAGAAGGGTGACCCGCTGGCGGAAAATCCGGCCCTGTATCCTCCGTCTGTTGCGTGCAGCTCGCTGCAGCCTACGCCGCCTCACCAGCATGTAGAGTCCAGGCATTGTGGGAATCCCCAGGCTCCAGCTGCATGTGCTTAAATGTGTTTGGTCAGCACTGCACCTGTTGGGACTAACCTAACTGTTTTTCACAAATAATTTTTTTTCGCTACTGGTTACCACCTGATTTGAGTTCTTCTTAATTTGCGCGTCGCTATTAGCGATTTTATCGTTTTCCGCTATTAGCGATTTTTCATGAAGGCCGATTGCGACTGATTTGCGAGTTCGCAATTGAATTCGCAGAATCCATGGATTTTCGCTATTTCAGATTCGCAATTGCCCTTCCTCCAGGATTCTGTGAATTTAATTGCGAACTAGCAATTTTTATTTTGCAAATACACAATTTTGGTATTTTCTGTTTCTTGAATTCCTTTCCGTCAAATTGCGCTCGCAATAGCGAATTCGCAGCTATTGCGATCGCAATTTGGCTTCATGAATCTAGCTTGTAGTTATCATCATCAAAGAAGAATGTAAGACAAAAAAGGGGTTCCACCTAAACATACAAAAGTAGTGATCAAAATAAGTGTGAGTGCAAATTAACTTAAAGAAGACAAACAAAAAATTGACATTAGACTAAAAATAGGATCCTTCTGGGATTCATCTAGGCTGACCAATGTGCACATTGCACATGGTAGAGGCTCATCTAAAGTATGGCAACAGGGGATAGTGACACAGGCAGAAAGCACCAGGAGACATACGGAACCACAGAGACTTGCCTAGATGAACACAGAGTTCCATATCCTGGTTGAGGCTACCAGGGTGCTTGCTGCTAAGAGGTATGAACTATTCTGATTCCAGCTTCCTCAAAGCACATTCCCTCTCACCTCTTCTCGCATTCACCAGAACTCTGTCAATGTAAAAAAACACGATTTTATCAGTGCCTGAAGTATGCATAAGATTACAATGTCTAGCAATGGGATGACTCTGGTCATTATATTTGATTGCACGCAAATGCTCAAAGACCCATTTTTTGGGTGGGGAAATGGTGCTCCCTACATATTGCAAGCCGCCGTTGCAGACCAGAACAAAAACAACAAAATTACTTTTGCACGTCATTAATTTTTTGATCTTCAACTTCTTCCCTGTTGGCAGCAAATATGTTTTTTGTTGGAACTCTGGGCACACGCCATGCATCTCCAACACTTGAAAAAGCCTGGAAGTTCCCTCAGCTAGGCACCTGTGCTGCTCTACTGCCGGTTGGTTTTAGCTGTGTAACAACAGGTCCTTAAGGGATTAACTTTTTTTGTATGTGATGTGGGGACGGGGACTCACCACTTTTCCAAGGATAAAGTCTGATCTCACCAAGGACCAGTGTTTTCTCACAATCTTACAGACAGTGGAAGGTTCACAGTTGTAACTGGTGATAAGTCTCACTTCCTTGTTGTCCACTTCCTTCCTTGTCGCATTAAGGAGACTCTCCCGGTTGAGGCCTGCAACTTTGTAACTGGCAGCCCTAATCATCTTCCCTGGATAACCTCTGGCCTTAACTCTTTCGCTACCAGGCCTCCCCCACTGTGCCACACACTTTTTTGACTATTTGGGGTAGTTCACGTATAGGCTCCCATAACGTTTTGTCCACATAATGTATCAATGCCAAATTTGCATCCTTTTCTTCCAACATCCTGAGGATTCTAAAGGTACCAGGAGTTTGTAGATTCCCCTGGAGAGGAACAAGAAATTAGGCAAAATACAGCTACATTTGGGGTTTTTTTGGGAAAAATTAAACAAAAGTGCGGCAGAAGAAAGCGTCTTGTTTTCTCCCTGCAAATTGTATCAATGAAAGGTTTATGGTGCTAAAATCACCATCTTTCAGGAACAGGCAGAAGTTTTTCAGAAAACCAAACTTTTCTACACAGTTTTGGTATTTTACTGGCACATAGCCTATTTTTCCTATTTTTTGTGCTTTCAACCTCCTTCCAGTTAGTGGTAGAAATGGGTATGAAACTAATAATGGATACTGGAGAGCTATACATTTATGAAAAGTAGATACAATTTTTAATTTAGCAAGGGGAAATTTGTGTAGATCCTTCAAAGTTTTCCTGTAGAAACTAATAGTTGAAAGAAAAAGATATTAAAATTGAGTTGAAAAAATATGCCATTTATACCTATATGTTCACTTGTAACTTCTTCAAACTATGGCAGATTTTTTTAATCAATATACCGTTATGTCCGTGAGACCCTTCTGGTTGCAGGGTTATCTATAGCAATTGTAGTTTCACCAAGAACCTGAGGTACTCAGAGCCAATAACTGAGCTGCACCTTGCCATGGTTTTTTACTGTGTACCTGGTATACAGCAACTAATTTGGTAAAATATAGAGAGTGAGAAATAGGCACCAAGGAAACCTATGTATGTCCAAAATGGGAACAACATATGGAGTGTAGAAGCAGTGGATATGTGTACAACTCTGAATTTGTGGGTAGCCATACTAGCATGTAAATTAGAGGGCATTTTTCAAAATGTCTTCTTTACCCACTGTCTTCCATTTGGAAGGTAGAAGTGCTCAGAAAAACAACTGGTTATAACACGTGTTCTACTATTCTGTGTTTCCTTAGGTCTCCCAATAAAACTGGTACCCCACTTGTGTGGGTGGACCTAGTGCTCGCGACAGGAAACGGCCCAATACGCAATGTGGACCCATTACTTTTTTCCACAGAAAACTGACCCTTTTTTTGAAAAAATATTCTTAGCTGTGGATTTTGGGCCCTAGCTCAGCCAGCACCTAGGGAAACCTATCAAACCTATACATTTTTTAAATCTAGACACCAAGGAGAATCCAGTATGTGGTGCATTGTGTGACTCCCACCAGGTTCTGTTATCCAGAATACCTTGCAAACCTCAAACTTTGTCAAAATTAAGACATTTTCCTCACATTTCTGTGATCGAAAGCTTTGGAATCTGCTGGGAGCCACTAAATTCCATACACCCAGCATTCTCCCAAGTCTCCCGATAAAGACGTTACCTAACTTGTGTGGGTATACTAGCGACCGCAACAGTAAATGGCCCAAAACGTACAGTGGAGACTTCTAAATTAACGATCACCAAACAACTTGGTTTTGTGATGGAGTCACCTGCACTTTTGGTCCCAGGCTTGGCGGCCATCTAGAGAAACCTAACAGACCCGGACATTTCTGAAAACTAGACAACCTGGGGAGTCTAGGGAGGTGTGGGCTCTGTGGATCAACATTTCCTACCCAGAATCCCCTGCAAACCTCAAGTGTTGCTAAAAAAATAAATTCCTTCCTGGTGTCTAGTGGTGGATCCCTGCTTGGGGATTGCCCTCCTATGGTGATCTCCAAACAGGCATCCACTAGCGAAAGGTACCATTGGAAAGGGAATATTCACCCCTTTCTAACAATACCACTCCTGTGTGCTTCAGTACTCTGGGGCTGAGATAGCCCCACAGGCACCCAAGCAGTGAAACTGAAATGAGCCGATCGGCTCATTTTAGTTTGACTTTCAATGTAATGATGTCAGAGCGCCATGAGTGCAATCGTCAGTACATTGAAAAAACTGCATGCATTAGGAGGTGGGGGAAGCTCTTCTGCACATCCAGCAGTAAAAAAAAAAAAATCACGGCGGTGTGCAGAGGACTCTAACAGTTACGTCCTTGGCACACCAGCACCACCCAGAGGACGTAACCGTTATATCCTTACCAACGATCCGGTTAACCCTCCCCACCATTATTCTCTCTTTAGCTTGAATTGCATTGTTGATACTGCAATTCCTTTTTGCTCTCAGAAGTTCCCCATAGGGAATACTCTATTTGAGATTGAGCGGGTGGTGGCTGCAGGCATGTAATAATAATATTGCCCACAGTGGCTTTCCTGATCATTGTCCACAATCCATACCAGGAAAACGCCCAATGTCCTCTGTGGCCCAACCCCAATTAGAAAAATATCATCAATGTACCACGTCCACAATACCAGATGGTGTGTCCACCTAACATTGTCATCTGTCCATACATGCTTTAATTCCCACCACCCCCATGAACATACCAGCGTAGCTTTAATCAAAGCAATTTCCCATAGCAGTCCCAGTGAGTTATTTCAACCACTGATCTTAAACCAAAATGTAGTTATGCTCCAAGTAAAAACGTAACATCTCAAACAGTAACATGGAGTGGTCATATGTGGATAAAGGTTTGTCTCTGAAAAAGTGCCTGCAAGCCTACAGCCCGAGTTCATGTTTGATGCAAGTGTAGAGTGACACCACATAAATTGTGGCGAGGAAATAGTTAGATTTCCAAGCAGTACCTACAGTAAGATGGTAGGTTTACAACATAAGGACACAAAAATTAATCCAGGTATATGGACCTGTTCTCAAGCAAACTGTTATTAACCGATATAATAGGCCTACCAGGGGGTCAGTGTTGTGCTTATGTATCTTAGGGAACATACAAGGTGTCACAGGTTTCTTTACAAACAGAATTTGTACGTCATCTGAACTAAGCAAACCCATCTTGTGCCAGCTGGAAAGCATGCTGTGGTATAAAGTGACAGTTTGACCATACAGTACAACATTAGATTTAGTGTAGCTATTGGAAAATTCCAATTGTCTCTTTGTTAATGTTCCACATCACAATATTGCTACCCTTATCAGAGGGTTTTACTACAATTGAGATTGCCTTCTTCAAGACTCCAAGGCGTCCCGCTGGCCCTTGATCCGATTTTCAGCAAAGTGATCCCATCCTTGTTTCCAGATCTCAATGATGCCACGTTACACGTAAAATTACCTCATGGTATGTGTAAATATTGTCATGGGGAGTCACATGATTACATTTGGATTTGGGTTTGAAGTCATTCTTGCTTGTTCTATATATTTCTAAACCCATATTGCAGAGTAGTTCTTTTTCAGATTCCCAATCTTTGACTCCCAATTCAATTTCTCTAAGAGGCCAAAACCTCGATGTCACCGATAGATAAAATATCGGAGGCGGCATTGGATAATGTGTTGAGAGAGACCTCCCTCCCTCCTTTTTTCTTTTTGTTGGGTGAAAATCTTGATCAGTTTTAATTTACTTTTGAACAGGAATATGTCAATACAAGTACGAGAATAATCAAAATTAGATATGGGGCAGAATGACAAACCCAACTCCAGTAGAGAGCGTTAGTTTTGGCTGAGCTCATGAGTAGATAGATTAACTATAGAAATATTGTTCTCACCCATTGTTGGTTTCTCTTGCTCTGCCGTGTCCCTTTCCCATGCGGCAGGTTGTCTCCTTTCGGCTGTACCTCCCCTCCGAACCTTTTTGCATCATTGCCTCCTCCTCTTACTTTTGGCGGTTTTCTTTGTGGTCCCTGGTTCTGCCTTAAAAAACGATATTACTCGAGTGTTTTAAAGGGTAATGCATTGGAAGCGGAGGCCCATTGTTCATCAATGTCTGAGAAGGCACCTGAGCTAGATTCTGAGGTTACAATTTCTTGTTGCCTGAGAGCATTCATTTGCCTAAATTCTTTTCTTACAGCATTTAGGCAAATTAATTCTGCCACCCTGTGAATCTCTAAGTGCCTCCGCCTACGTCAAGGGGGGCTTTAGAACTGTGCGCTGGCACAGGAATTGGGACTTAAAAACTATAGCTAGAAGGTAAAATATTTGACTAGGATGAACCTGATATATTTTGGCATAGTTTTGCATTTTGGGGGCACACTTGTGTTTCTAAGTGAATTGCATACCCAGTCTTTCTTTTGCTAGGGAGAATGCCTTTGCGAGTGTGTGTGCCCTTGCACCTACCCTGCCAGGTGGATGAAGTTGGATGAGCTGCAGGACTGCAGTCAGATATATATCAGGGAAACCTTCCTGCACAAAAACAATCACAAGAGGCTTTTTCCTTTTTCTATGTGTGCTGCAGAACGACAAAACATAAAGAAATTTCTCTCTGTTGTGGCTCCCTTGCACCTCCACTGGGGAGGCGTACGTTGTTGGTGCTGCCTCAGATTTACAATTTCTCATAAATCTGGGGCAGTGTCAAAATACCATGGATGTTGCTGGGAACGCCCCCAGCAACACCCATTGCACGCACCTTTAAGGCAGAAAACTGCCTGAAAGGGGGCAATATTGATGAAGCAGCATTAAGCTAAAAAAAGTGGGTTAGTGCTGCCTCGTAAATATGGTCCATGCTCCTGCACCACGGAACATCACAAAAAATGACTTTCTGATGGCGCAAGGGGACTCATAAATGAGGCCCACACTCTATAATACAGCCACTCACATACCATCTAACTTAACCAAGCACCCACTCAAACAGCCAGTCACTCACTCATACAGCTATTAAGACACCCACTCACTATCTAATGCAGTCACTTACACACCCACTCACCCACCCATACAACCACTCACACTGCCACTCATAGAGCCACTGACACACTCACTCTCTCCCCAATACAGACACTCACATAGCCACATATATATCCTACTGGCAGTTTTCAGTAGGTAGTTATAGTTAGGATCGTGTTTCCATAGGAAAAACATTTTTTGACTTGCCTATGTCTTTGGCAGAATTTGACGAATCCTTACAAAATGTTCCCAAAAAAGTGTGCCAGTAATTCTAGTTGTGCATGGAACGTTTTGGGGTGATCCAGCAAGCGGGCAGAGAGAAAAAGAAGGGGTCAAAAAAAGTGCTTTTCACTTAGCAATTCCCACAGAGAATTTAGACACTACTACTGCCCAAACCAGACATAATTACACCAAATTTGGCAGAAAGTTAGCTTTTGATCCAGAAAGCATGCTGTTTGTTATTTGGTGTATATCCATTCAGTAGTTTTCGCGATAATAAATGAAATCCATATTTGTACAGCAGGGTAGAGCCTAAGACCACATCTCATGGTGAGATCTGATTGGCAGTCAGCACTTCAGTAGCATGCACAAAGGACCATGGAGGACAGAAGGGAGAGGGTATAGGCTGGACACAGACAAGAGAGGTCAGGGTAAGGAGTTTCCACAACAGACCACGCAAGGCAGCCAGGAGGAGCAGTTGCAGAACAACAGAGCATGGAAGGCAGAGAGCAGTGGCAGCAAAATTGACCATGGAGGACAGGAGGGAGGGGATGGCACTTGGAACTCGGATAGGCAGGGCATAGTTGGCAGGGACAGGTGGCAGCCATCTGACTATGCTAGGCAGGTGGGAAGGGCAGTGGCAGCTCAAAAGACTACTCAGAGTAGATAGGAGGGGCAGAGGCAGGACCATGGAACATGGTGGGCAAAAAGGAAGGAGCTGAGGCATGCCATAGACATCAGGCCCCTCTTTTTGTCATTACTTGACATTCAGAATGTCTAGGGAGTCTAGCGAAGATTACATCCAAAGAATACTCAGCTTCTCTTCCCTTCTTTCTGGCCCCCTCATTTCCTCCACCACCACTCCCACTCCCAACACTTCCTGTGTTTTATTAGATAAACTTGAAAAACTACAGAGAAAACAGATCAGAAGCAACCTCCACGCTCGCATGTTAACAGAATACCTCAAATCAGATATTATTTCCTTAGGTTTACTGTTAGATTTGGGGGTCTCCAGTTGCCACAGGTAGGTACTTGTGACCAATAAGGACCCTTGCCTCTAGTCAGGGTAATGGGGGGTACACTCCTAAAATAACCCCTGCTCACCCCCTTAGTAGCTTGGCACGAGCAGACAGGCTTATCTCAGAGGCAGTGTTTAAAGCATTTGTGACCGCATACAGTAATCAAGTGACAACACTACAGATGGACACCACACATTTTTTATATCAAAAATAAGTATTCTTTATATAGACTTATCACAAGACACCAAACAACAAAAATCCTTAATACTGTACTTAAAATGGTAGGTTTAGCTTAGTTCTCTTTAGTTCTTAAAAATGTGACACTTTGAGTCACTGTACCTTACGATACGCTACGCTTCCACAACGAAAGTTTTGCAGCAATGGAAATGCGGCAAAGTTCCGGTGCATAGAAATAAAGCCGTAAAGTTCTTCCAGATGTGGCACGCTTCTCTGATGATGCGAGAAGTCTCGATTCAATGCGTCAGCTGCAGCGGCGACACCCTTGTTCCGCGATGCGACGACAACAGCTTTGGCGGCGACACTCTTCTCCGACATTGCGAGACTCTTCCGCGCAATGCGACAACTGCAGCGGTGACACCCTTGTTCCGTGAAGCGACTACTGCAGCTCAGACAGCGGCACGCTTCTCCGTGAATGTGAGGCGCTTCTCTTGATGCGGTGGCATATGACAGCTACAGCGGCGACATCCACGATGCGATGGCAGCAGCAGCGATGGCGGCACGCTTCTCCTTCATTGCGAGACGCTTCTCTTGATGCGGTGCAATACAACAGCTACAGCGGTGACATCCAAGATGCGACGGCTGTAGCAGCGATGGCGACACACTTGCTCTTCGTTGCGCCTACAGCTCCTTGTGACACGCAGCCCCTCAGAAGGCCCAAAACAGCAGCATACACTTCCCAAGGAAGCTGTGGATTGAAGTCTGTTGTACCTGAGACTTCAGCAGGAGACAAGCACTGTTCCAAGCCCTTGGAGATCCTTACAAGTTGATGAAGGTACACAAAGTCCCTTTCTCCTTTCTTTGGCAGTCAGCCAACCACTGCAGGCCAATCCCCCTTGCAGCACTTCAGCTTAGGGATAGTCTCTCCTCAGTTTCTTCTGGTTCCACTCCTCAGCAAAGGTTTCTTCTTGTTGTCCAAAAGTGATGTAAATTCTTGGGATCAGGGTCCCAATATTTATACCCCAAAATCCTTTGTCCTCTGAAGGCAGAGGGGCCTTTGCCTAGTCCAAACCAGTTCTGGAGCACTCTGTTGACATGACTCCATCTTTCCTTTCACAGTGCAGGGCGAAAACATCAGACGCCCCACAGGAGGTGGATCCAGCATTGTGCAGGTAAAGCACAGCCCTGGAGCACTTTGTTGACATGATTCCTTCTCTTCTTTCACAGTGCAGGGCAGAGACATCAGCCGCACCACAGGAGGTGGAGCCAGCATTGTGGAGGGAAGGCACAGCCCTATTCAGGTCCCAGGTACAACTCCTCCCTCTCATCTAGATGCAGATCTCTCTACTCACCACTGGGCTGACTCATTCTGTCTCCTGGAATCCCCCAGCCCTGTCACTCAAAACTCCAGCCAAGGAATACACAAAATAGCAGAGGCAGGCTTGAAAAGTTAGACAAGAAAATACCTACTTTCTAAAAGTGGTATTTTCAAACACAGAATGTTAAATCCAACTTCACTAAAAGATGCATTTTATCGTTCTGAGTCCAGGCTTAATAAACTCGAAATTTCTACCATGTTCCCTGAGTCAGTTAGGATTATAAAATGTAATAATCTAACTGCCCATTTTGGCCTTTGGAGAAGAGGTAGCCTTGCAATAGTGAAAAACGAATATGGCTGTAATTCACTAACAGGACCAGCCACACACACCAGGGCATGTCCTACCTTATACCTACAATGCACCCTGCCCTTGGGCCTACCATAGGGGTGTCTGATATGAAGAAAAGGGAAGGTTTAGGGACTGGCAAGTGGGTGCACTTGCCCAGTCAGCATGGCAGTACCAGACTGCACACAGGCTCTGCAATGGCAGGCCTTAGACACACTTTTACAGGCTGCTTCTGTGGGTGGCACAATCAGTGCTGCAAGCCCACTAGCAGCATTTGGTTTACAAGCCCTGGGCACACTCAGTGCACTGTACTAGGGTCTGACAAGTAAACCACATCAGCCAATCATGGAGTCACTAATCCATACAATAATTTACAATAGGGAGAGCATATGCACTTTAGCACTGGTCAGCAGTGGTAAAGTGCCCAGAGTCATAAAACAGCCAACAAAATGTCAGACAAAATATAGGAGGAAGGCAAAAAGGTCAGGGATGACCCTGCAAAAAGGGCCAAGTCCAACATTAACAAATTCAAAACACTCCTGCCAGTTTCACCCAAGATTCCAAATTCCGCAGAGGTTTCAGCCATCTAGCAACCACTTGCTCACGCCATTGGATTGTCTTAGGGATTGACACTGTCATTTAACATAGCTTAAAAGAACTGGAAGAGATAGCAGAACTTGAGAAACGTATCTTGGCAGACTCCACCTTTCCAGACGCCAAAAATCTCCTAGACAAGTTCAATACCACCATTGCCACCTTCGACACTGTTGAACTCAATAAGAAAATTACCAAGATTCAGAAGGACATCAGAATATAACTTATCCTTACTTACGCCATGAATTTTACAACACCCCATATATCCCTCGCAGGACCCGCAATTGGGGCAGATTTTGCAACAACCAACAGATTACCTTCTCTGACTCCTCCAACACCTCCATAGAAGACTCTGACACAAGTGAGGGACCCAACACACCCAGGGCCACCAACACACCACCACCCTTACTGCCTCCTGTTTTTTTAGGACAGGGTCGTGGCCACGACAAACCCCAAGTCCGATAACGGAACAATCATCAATACCAACCTCAATTCTCAGGAGAAAGACAAACCCGAAACAGGTTCTACCAATGGGGTCCACAGCAGTAACCAACAGTACTGTTAACAATCATCCCACCTCCTCCACCGACACCACACCACCCTTGGATTCACAATTGAAAGCGATATTCAACTCATCCAATCACATCCTATCCAATGATGAGACCCAACTTCTGAGCAGAGGCTTTAGCTTCGTGCCCACCGAGCGGACCAACTTCCTTGATCTCCAGGACAACCTGTTGCTGTTCTTCCAACGTATCCGGCTAAAAGAATTATTTTCGGATAAATCTTCATCCACCCAACCTTTAGGTACCCGTTTCCACCCCCATCTACCTTAAATCCCCCTTCTTCCTCAATGCCCCCCAAAATACTCGTCACAGATCTCCAGGCCCAATTTAAATATGTCCCCTACAACCTCCCTTTATCTGAAAAACAAGCCTTGAGCAATCTCAAAAAGAAGGCCGACTTGATTATCAAACCAGCGGATAATGGCGGCGGAATTGTGGTCATGAACATGGACAACTACGACCAAGAAATCAAGACACAATTAACCAACATCAGTCACTACCGCCCACTCACCAAGGACCCTTTACCTTATCTCAGAACCAAAATACAGCAAATCACTAGTCAAGGAAGATCTCTTAACATCATCTCCCAGAAGGAATTCAACTTCCTAAACAACCAGCATCCACGCACACCAGTCATATACGTACTACCTAAGATCCACAAAGATAGCACCAACCCACCTGGACGCCGCATTGTATCTGGCTGTGGATCTATCCTTGAACCCTTGGGCAAATACATCGATGCAATCATAAAAGAGTTTGTTCAATCCACAGACACCTTCATAAGAGACACCATGGACCTAATCCAAACCATTGAAGACAGACCTTTCCACACCAACACCGATCTCATGGTGGGTCTCGCGTTCGAATCACCATATAACAATATCCCACACACTGAAGTACTCAAAGTCATTGCAGATCTACTGTAGAGCAGACCAAGATCCACCTTGATCCCGACTGAATTAATTATGGATCTGCTGCACGTTGCCCTAGAAAATAACTATTTCTTATACCGGAACACCTTTTATCTCCAAATCAAAGGTGTTTCCATGGGAGCGTGCTTCGCCTCGAACTTTGCCATTCTCTTTGTTCACAATCTAGAAATGACCCACATACTCGACCCCTACAAACCCTACCTCACACAGACCTCCCTCTGGCGATGTTACATTGACGTCATTCTTCTATTATGGAAAGGCACCACAGAGACCCTCAACCCTTTCATTCAATGGCTCAATCTTTCTCAACCCCATCTCAAATTCACATATGATTAAAAAACCAATGACCTTCCATTCTTGGACGTGATCATACATGCTGAGGGTGGTAAAATAGGTACCTGCCTGTACCGCAAATCCACTGAAAGAAGCACCTTACTTCAGTACTCAAGCTACCACCCTCGAGGCCTCCGAGACGGTATCCCTTACGGGTAATTCCTGCACACCCACAGGAATTGTAAATCTCGGAAAGATTACCTCAGTGAATCCGACATCCTCATCCAAAAATTGATTGACAGGGGATACCCCACACGCTTGATTTCCCGAGCCCGAAAGACAGTTTGGTACTGTCATTGTGACCATCTCCTAACAACCCAACCCAAGAAAGTAATGACCTGCATACCATTTGTCTCCAAATTCAGTTCCTGCTGCAACCAAGTGAGCAAGATCATTAAGCGGAATTGGTCGCTACTGCCCACATAAGCATTCAGAGAACACCCCCTCTTCTCCTACCAACGAGGTGACAACCTATACACTCACCTGGTTCACGCCAACACATGGCCTACCAAACCCACACAACAGAACACAATTACTAATACCTGGGGCTTGCCTCCAGTCATTGGACTTTACAAATGCCAGGCATGTGTAGTAAGTGATCTCACATCGAACACAAAAGAGTTCAAAGCCAATAACAAATCTTACAAATTCAATACCTTCACCAACTGTAGGTCACAGAATGTCATTTATGTCATCCGCTGTCCCTGCGACCTCATATACATTGGCCAGACTACTCAGATGGTCAAACAGAGAATAATCCAACACAAAAAGCAGGACTCACTGCACAGTTTTGACTTTCCCCCCGGTAGCGCACTATATTGAGAAGAAGCACAGCGAAACAGATATCACCTGGCAGGTGATTGACCAACCCACACTACCCATCAGAGGTGGGAACATTAAAGCACTTCTGAACAAAAGTGAACGTAAATGGATCGCCATTTGTAATTCAGTCAACCTTGACCAGAACACCATTGATGACTGGAATAGCACAATCTTGCTGTAATTTTCCACATCGGTGCACTTTCCATTATAAATCCTTTTGTTTCTTCTCCTTTCCCTTATCTCTGAGCACATCCAGCGTCCTCCACATGAAGTGCCTGGCCCCTTTGCCCTTGCATCAGTTTTGCTCCTTTTAACTCCACCACACCGTACTGAGCAAAGCGATTTCTCTGGCCGTACTCACTCTCCTGCATAAGTGTACTAGTGCTGTTTCAATTGTTTGCCTTTTCCCTTCATTTGAGTTGCAGAGAGCCACTTGCTGAATGCATGCAGCCTACCTAATCTGAATACTTGTCACATTTGTACTCCTTGTCATGACACTCTCTGCGAGGGGTCTACATGTGCCCGATTTTTGTTTCCTATCCCATGTTATCTTCCCTTTCTCCCCTATTTCTCCCCCCGCCGCCACCTCAGCATCACCCTAGATATGCCCCCTTCACCCCGGTCACATGACCCCCTGACATTCCGCAACCCAGAAACACCATAATCTCTATTTCAACAGCAACCGTTGTTTTCCTACCACAACCGCAAACAACTGTGGTGGTTCGATGCTGATCTGAGTGTCCTCCTCCCCGGCGGAATTACTTCATACCAAACGGTAAGTCTCTCTGAATGCTTCCTTCCCTCACTGCCCAGTTTTTAATTCAGTCGCCTTTCTGACATCCCCTCTATGTCTCCTGCCCTAGATCTCCCCTTGCCGCACCAATTTTTGGCCGAGCAAAGGCTCCTGAGTCATGCGCCTCCTGTGCCTTTCACACTGATCCTCAATCACGGCATTCTAGCCCAGAGGTTTGAAGCTCTGACCCTATGCCATTTGTTCTTCCTCACAAAGGTAAGCCAGCACCTTCGCCACTTTGAGCACCCCACGGGACCCTTCCGCATCCGTCTCTCACTCCCTCCCTTCCTCCCCCACAGGGCTTCCTGAATCCCTCGGAGCCTCATCTCAACACGCTGCCCCCCATCTGCTGCCATCTGGTCTGGATTGATTCCTTTCGCCATAACGTGGACACAGGACCATGTCCCTTTCAGGTAGACTCTCTCCTGCACGTCCACGTCATGTGCTCGTCACTCTTCACACGCCGCAGCTCCCTAACCCGTTTTCCAATTCCTGGTTCTTCCAGCCTCCGGCCCGCCCTCAAGCAGACGTTTTTTGCTGCACCACTTCTGGACCTCCCCTCAACTAAGCTCGTTCTACTTTACTTGACCCTCAGGTAGACCCCTCCGCCTACTCCGATCTTGCCAACGCGCACCTTCCTGACTTTCCCTGCCACATCCTGATATTTCTAATTCCCTCCCTGTACAGCACTGCCTATTCGGCAACCCGGTCCTGAAGATGATCCTGAATCTCTAGGATCGAAACGTCGTTGACTCCTCAGTGCAACTTACGGTGCAAAACTCCTTGTGGTTCAATTGAATCACTCAGTCATTACCTATCCAATCGTTGTAAATCGTTCCAGTTGAACCACAAAGTCCTCTGTACATATCTCAAATTTTGTCACCTTGCGCCTTTCGCTGATTTCATATTGTCACTTGAGTCGCCACTTTATGTATCACAAGCACATTTGTGCACCAAGTTCAATTCGGGTTGCCTATGCATTCTATGCCTACAGTGCTGTTACAACTGTACTGCGTTCAATTTTTACTTTAATTATATGATGCCATGTGCACATTCCAAAAATGTATCATAAGTCTCCATTTTTCCTTCCTTGTAATATATTGCACATACTTGTTTAATTGACTCCCTTAATGATACCAGTTGAGATACTGTTGCTTCTTTTTATAGACATCAGAGAGCAGGGGGAGGAGAGTAGCGGCAGCAAGCTAAGCACAGAAGCTAAGCCGGAGGGCAATGATGGGGCACACCCTGCCAACTTAAGGCAAACAAAGCAAACACAAGGAGATGATAGACTGAGTGCTGAAACTTTTCATACACTCACCCTCAGTCCCAGATCTGGGTTGAACCCATGATTGTTGTTTAGCTCACTTCATCACCACAGTTCCGACCCTGCTATGTGTAAATCAGTCTTGACCCTGCTCCTCATGGGAACAGTGGCAAAGTGAACAAGGGACCCACATCTGGGCATACCAACTTAGGGCAAACAAAGCAAACACAAGGTGTTTCATCAAGTGGGGGCTAAGAAAAAGGGAGGGGCCCAAAATACTTTTTTCCCACGCACTTTCCCATTGGGATATTAGACACAGCTTCTGCCCAAACAACTGAACGGAATTACTCCAAATTTTGCAGAAAAGTAACTCTTGGCCCAGAAAGAGCCCTTTTTGTAATTTGGTGTAAATCCATTCAGTAATTTTGAAGTTATTGAAGAAAAACTTTATGCATCTCTAGGGACACGGATGCTCTGCGGATCTGCCAGATCTCATGATGAGATCTGATTGACGGCCACCACTTCAACCAGGAGGTAGTAGCAGCCATCTTGAGACTCAGGATTCAGCCTGAGTCCCCAACATATGGGGAAAATAATCAGAAGGGGCAGGGTAGGTATACCCTGATCCCCTAAGCCTGGTAGTGGGTTCCCATCAGGGGCCAAAAATCTTTTTATTTTTAACATGTACGGCGAATACCCCTACCTACCCCATAAACCTAAAACCACCCGTATCACCATAAACACCCTTATCCACCCCTAAATCCCAAAAACAACACTTACCACCCATTACCCTTACCCAACCTAAACCCGAAAAATATCCTTACCACCCAATACAATTGCCCTCCCCTAAACTTTAAAAATGTTGAATGAAATAATCTGCTCTAAATTAAATGAATTGATTTTTAATTATAATTCGTTGCCTAGGATGTTTAGGCCTGAAGCCTTTAATGCAGGGAATCAATTGTTTCATTTTCACATTTACTAATCCAGGTTTCCACGGTTACACCATAATAGTTTCTGATATGAAACCCTCCAGCAGACATGTCAGGCAGGATGTGACATTCGAGCAGGACTTGACACTTTCATGTCAAAGATCATTCATCCTCCGTTACATATTAGATCAGGTTCAGATGGACCAAGTATACCCATTCAGGTAAGCCTATTATTTTGTCCTTGAAGCAGATAAAACCTCACCACAGGCGAGCCATCAGCAGTCAGGTGACAATTGGAAGGCACTAAAAGGCCCTAGAAACTTTAGGTGATCAAAGGGTACCTTTTCTGAGGTATCTTTTCTGTAAATGTAGAACAAATGTGTATCATTCAATTGGATTTTGTTTAACTAATACAAATAATCCTTGAAATATTTCTTTAGCTGTTTCCTAGGCAGAAATAACATTAATTAAACTTGATATTGCAACCCAATGCTTTCTTGTAGAACAGCTAAACCTGCTACAGTGAAAAAAGCCCCTTAGACCTTTTCATTGTAAGTGCATGTTTAACATAAATCATATACATGTCCTACTTTTAAATACTACGCACCACACTTTTATGGGTAATAAGGCCTACTTAAGGGTGACTTATAAATATTTAAAAGGAAAGTTGAGGTTTGTCAAAAGGGGTTATTTACAGGCTGAATTTGTACAGCCAGTCCACTGGTGTCAGACCTTCAGTTGTGTTTAAATGATAACTGTAGTGGATGACACAATGGGTGCTGCAGTCACACTTGTGACACTTAACTTACAGTCCTTGGGATCACCTGCGTACAAGGGACTTATAGGTAGGTTAAACATGCCAATCAGGAATGTAGCAATTTTAACATATTGAAAGGAAGAGCACAAATACTATACCACTAGTTAGCAGGGGTAAAGCCAGCAAAAATAGGGTTCAGAAAAAAGGCAAAAAAACGTTGGGGTGACCGTTCAGAAAGGACCCATTTTCAACAGCTACATCCTAGTCCAACCGACCTTTACATCCTTATATCCACCTAAAAAAAAATATATTATCTTTTTAAAGAAGTCTCTTTCACATTATTCCTGTGGCAGAGCATATTAATGAGTCCTCACCTGGGACATTTAGTATTAACCTTACTTTTGGAGGGAGCACTTTCATAGATGTATCCTGAGATACTTATAAGAATTGTAAACCTGCCCAGAGATAACTCCCTTTTCTGCTGATTTATTCCGAGAGGACCTTTGAAAAGTTAAAAACAAGGACAGGTGTTCATGAAGACTATTAGCGCTCAGTTTTTTAGGTCCTAATTTAAGGTACAGTTTCATTCATTCTTTTACTTAAAAGCTGCACTACCCCATGGTATCTGAAAAAATATATATGACTTTACAATAGATAAACATGCACTTAAAGGTTCTTTTCACATTTTTGTATGTGGCAATATCTATTGTATTTGTTTTGTACAGGGCCCACATAATCAGAAGTTCCAATCATAGCATGAAAAAACCTAGAACATTAGCACAAAACTCTCCAATTCCTGAATAGACAGCTGCACTCATATCCAGTAGCATCGTCTCTTTACCAAATCACAAATGCATGCATTTGCAATGGTACATCATCAATGATAAGCACTTCAAGAGATCTATAAATAAAATAAGATAGTATAAGCATGCATAATGTTCTAAAGAAATAACATTGCAGATCAGAATTGATTATATTTTTATAAAGCGTGATATCTATTGTTATGTAGGCTTATGCATCACCATTAACATACATTTATGTGCCTGCACCTGTCATAAAACTCACTCTTGCAAAGTTTGTGAGTTAACTTTGGAAACGATCTAATTTCTATTTAGGTGGATAGCGGATAGCGGATAGTGTTGGGATCCAACTGTAACAATGTAGTTTCGCTGTATATTGTTGTGGCTAATCAGTTCCCCACCTATTATGGCTTGTTCCCCACTGTTTAGTGTAGGGCAGCTCTGCTGCCCTAAGATGGTTGGTGCTGTATAAAACTAATACATTTGTGGTTTAAGCATGTTTTAATAGAGTTGGGATTATGGTGACTCCTGGGTCTTTTCCACTGGACATCCATCTCATGGGCTAGGGAATATGACGGGCCACTCAAGCCACCTGGTCTTTATGAAGCTCCTGTGTGTTACCATATTCCCCACACTAACGTATACAACAATAGTTTGGATGAAATGCTTGAATTAATCTCAGGCAATGGTAATTACTTGGGGCCACATCTCATTCCATCGTTATTTTGCAAAGCATGCCACCTTAGTCAGGACCCAACTGACCCTAGGTTGAATGTGTTCTGGTTCAGAGAGGACCTGGCCTGGCAGTTCAGACTGGACTGTTCCTATTGGAGCAGGGTCAAGACTGATTTGCATACGGCTGGGTGCAAACTAAGGTGGCATGGTGTGCAAAATAACAATGCGACTCAAGTAATTACCAGGCACTGAGTTTATTTAAAGCATTCCATGTATCACTTTTTTATACTTCAGTGTGTCTTACAAAATGGGACAGGTATGCCCAGACATGGGTCCTGGGCGCACTGTGTCATTGAAACCAAGCAACACCTAACTGATGAGCCCTAATCAGGGCAAAACCAGTCCTATTTTCCTTGTGTTCCAGTACAGGGAGGACCTGGCCTGGCAGTTTGGACTGGACTGCTGCCATTGGAGCAGGGTCAAGACTGATTAGCATATAACCGGGTCCAAACTGAGGTGACATGGTGTGCAAAATAATATTGGACTAGGTTGCAGCCCGAGTAATTATCAGTGGCTCAAACGCATTCAGGTATTTCTTGCATCACCTTTGTATACTTTAGCATGCACCCCCACCAATAATCTAAAGAACCTGGCACCTACTGCAAGAGTAGATGGTTTGCAGAGCTCATTATCCCATTGAAGCCTACATGAGGAATTATTCAGAGGGTTAGGATAAGTCCGCGGATACACCAAGGAGGGTGACACAGTTAATGTAATATGCTTAAAAGATTTGGCATTTTAGCATATGTTGCACAGTGTTGTAAAATGCACATTTCCCCACTTAGCCAGACTACAATAATATATGAGAATATAAATACTAATAACGACAGTAAGTTAAATATTGAATTTGTTCATTTTAATTCTCAGATGGATAAAATTAAAAACCTTGTATGGATCTAAAGCTAAATACCTTGGTGTCTCAATGTCAACAAGAACTTCCCTGTTCAGTTTATTATATTGCAAAACTAAATTGAATGGGAATGAAAGAGTAACAGAATTAGAAGGGTAATTTATGGATATCAATAATTGGACATATCAGTTATATTTCAAAGTACATTTTGCTGAAACTTCATTGTATAATGCACTCAGTTGTGCTCACAGTCACAAAAGTATTTTGAAAAGTTTACATATATCAATGGATTTTTTTAGGGGTGATAAAAGAGTGATTCGCTTAAATGACAAACTAGCAGAAAGACTAAGGACACTGAGAATTGCTTTACCTACATCTATATTATTATCTGACTACCATGAAATTCACAGCATACATTATAGTTGGAAATTATCTTGAATGTTATTAAGGGTACTTCTGAAGGACGAATGGACAGGTGTACAAAACGTGCAACCCTCCTGAACAATAGATATACCTAAAGAAGGAAGAGCAACAGCTCATAATCACTAAACTCAAATATGCGAGCATCTCTTTCTCCCCAAGATATATTCAAGAAAGAAATATTGGTTTGAAGTAAGGGAGGCTAGGATATTGTAGGTTAAACATTAAGGGGTCCATTACGATGTCGGGCGGATGAAATCCACCCGACATCATCAGCCCAATTCCCCCCCGCCAGATTTGGATGGCGGGAGGGACCGTGGCGGGGTGAAACACCGCCCACCTGTTTTACGCCCCGGTCACCTAGCGGCCGTTGCGGAAAACCAGTAACATGGTGGCGGTGTCTTTTAGACACCTCCCGCCGTATTACTATGGGCTGTGCACAATGCATTTCCGTAGCGGAAAGGCATGCGGAGACTTCCTGCGGGGGCCCCTTGCGGGCCCCCTGGGAGTCCGTGGCTTGGGGGGTGCACATGGGGGGTACCTACGGTACCCCCCCGCATTTCAAAGTGCAACATGGCAGGCATCGCGCGGTGCCTGTCATGTTGCACTTTGAAAAACACAACATGCACTTTTTCCATTGCGGGGGGCGGAGATTCCTGCTCCGCCCGCCGCAATGGTAAACATACACGATGCGCCCGCCTGTGTGGCGGGCGCATCCTAATGCCATTTTCGGGACCCCCGCACTGTTAGTAGGCGGTCCACTTCTCCGTTAGGGTGCCCGCCCGCCATCCTAATGGACCCCTTAATGATGAATGTCAAAATAATAATTGACTGATAGAAGGCATTCCAATTTGGGATACCAACTTTCCCAAAATGTAGTTTCCTCATGTTTCTGTCCATGCCTTAGTACAATTGTTACTTCAAATAAAATTAAGCTAAACATTTGGAAGAAACAAATCAAGAAAAATTATGTGTCCTTATACTATAATATGATGTGGTGTGAAAACCACTGAGACCAGATCGGAAAAGTTGAATAAAAATTGGAACAAGAGCTGGGAATTAATAATGCACGGAACTAGTGAAAACAGTGCATGTTACAAACACATAAAGGCATCCCACTAATTACAGTGTTAGCATATTCGATTTTTCACAATCCTATATTGGCACATAATTCATACATGAAGCCTAGAGGCAATTTTACACCATTCTCTTTGAGAACAGTGTACAGACTTACATACACACACTGATTTAAACTTTCCCATAAATACTGGCGTGCCAAAAACGGATAAATGCACAGATCAAGGAGACTCAAACCAAAACAGATACTTTACCCCTTTTGGACAATATAGCCATGGATCATACGTGAGCATTCTAACCTTTCATTGTCAAAAATAAAAATAGATTTTTAGAATTAAATCATTTTTTATTGGCAGTACACATGACAAATAACATACAGAGCGTTAGCGACTACAACCCTGTAGGCTGGGGAAGTAACAAACATGCCAAAGAGGGCATAGTGCCTGGTCCAATTAACAATCATACCTTTATATAACACAGCCTGTCGCCTACAACCCACCTTGGGCCGGCTGCGGAAGACAACTTGGAAAAAAAACAAGCAGAACATCGTAAAGATAAAAACAATGCCCAATCTAGGGCACCACCCATGCCTACCTAAAGGTGCCAGTAAAACACTCCGTAGCACTTGTAAAGCAAGTATGACTACCTTTAAGAGATAAATACAGTCAAAGCGAAAAAAGGAGATGCACGAGAACTAACCAAAAATCTAAACATTCAAACCTAGCCCCCCCCCACCCCACCCTCCCTCTCCCATGGTGAGCCACCCATGAGCTAAAGCCTACCCACATGTGCCCGTAAAGAGAAGAACAAACCCCTTGACCAAAGGGAAGATACGTTAGGGCCGGCTGTCGTGCTCCGCTGCCCCATCCTCAGGAATCAATTTCAGCAAACGTAAATAGGTAGGACAAGTTAGTTCCCGAAATTCAAAAGACAGAATAGCTATGAAAGGAGCCCAGATCTTAAAATATTGAGATTTGTCCCCTAATAGGGCCATGGATAAACACTCCATACCTAAAAGGGACTATAACTAGAGCAGCCATTCAATCAATCAATCAATCAATCAATGCATTTATATAGCGCACTACTCACCCGGAGGGTCTCAAGGCGCTGGGGGGAGGGGGTCCGCTACTGCTCGAACAGCCAGGTCTTGAGCTGCTTCCTGAAGGCGAGGTGGTCCTGGGTCAGGCGGAGGTGGGTAGGAAGGGAATTCCAAGTCTTGGCGGCCAGGTAGGAGAAGGACCTTCCTCCTGTGCTGGCTCTTCGGATGCGGGGGACGGTGGCGAGGGCGTGGCTGGTCGATCGAAGCTGGCGTTTGGGAGCGTAGAAGTTGAGGCGGCTGTTGAGGTATCCTGGTCCTTGGTTGTGTAGGGCTTTGTGTGCGTGGGTGAGGAGCCGGAAGGTGATTCTCTTGTTGACCGGGAGCCAGTGCAGGTCTCTCAGGTGTCCGGAGATGTGGCTGCGGCGGGGGATGTCCAGGATGAGTCGTGCTGAGGTGTTCTGGATCCGCTGGAGTCTCTTCTGGAGTTTGGCGGTGGTTCCGGCGTAGAGGGAGTTGCCATAGTCCAGACGGCTGGTGACGAGGGCCTGGGTGGCCGTCTTCCTGGTCTCGGTGGGGATCCATCGGAAGATCTTACGTAGCATGCGCAGGATGTTGAAGCACGACGAGGAGACGGCGTTGACTTGTCTGGTCATGGAGAGGGAGGAGTCCAGGATGAAGCCCAGGTTGTGTGCGTGGTCTGTTGGTTTGGGTGCGCTGCCCAGGGCGGGGGGCCAACAGGAGTCGTCCCAGGCGGAGGGTGAGGATCCCAGGATGAGGACTTCCGTCTTGTCCGAGTTCAGTTTCAGGCGGCTGTTCGACATCCATGTGGCTACGCCTGTCATCCCTTCGTGCAGGTTGGCTCTGGCGGTGGCGGGGTCATTAGTGAGGGAGAGGATCAGCTGGGTGTCGTCGGCGTAGGAGATGATGTTCAGGTTGTGCTGGCGTGCGATGGCTGCGAGGGGGCTCATGTATACGTTGAAGAGTGTTGGGCTGAGCGAGGAGCCTTGAGGAATGCCGCAGATGACTTTGGTGGCCTCCGATCTGAACGGGGGGAGGCGGACTCTCTGTGTCCTTTCGGCGAGGAAGGAGGTGATCCACTCCAGTGCCTTCTCCTGGATTCCGACGTTGCTGAGGCGCTGTACTAGGGTACGGTGGCAGACAGTGTCAAAGGCCGCGGAGAGGTCCAGGAGGATGAGGGCCGCTGTTTCTCCGTTGTCAAGCAGGGCTCGGATGTCATCGGTAGCTGCGATCAGGGCGGTCTCGGTGCTGTGGTTGGCCCGGAAGCCAGACTGCGAGAGGTCGAGGGAGCCGTTCGTCTCGAGGAAGGCGGCCAGTTGCTTGTTGACGGTCTTCTCGATGACTTTTGCCGGAAACGGGAGCAGCGAGATGGGGCGGTAGTTCTTGAGGTCGGTTGGGTCTGCTGATGGTTTCTTGAGTAGAGCGCTGAGTTCGGCGTGCTTCCAGCTCTCCGGGAAGGTGGGGATGTCGAAGGAGGTGTTGATGATGTCCCGCAGGTGGGGTGCGATGACAGCGTCGGCCTTGTTGAAGACGTGGTGAGGGCAGGGGTCTGTCGGAGATCCGGAGTGGATGGAGTTCATCGTGCGGATGGTGTCTTCGGTGCTGATCGGGCTCCAGGCGCGGAGGGTGGTGGTGGGGGGCGGTGGTTCGGTCATGGCGTGCGTCGGTTGAGTGCTGAAGCTGTTGTGTATGTCCGCGATCTTGTTGTGGAAGTAGGAGGTGAGGGAGTTGCAGAGGTCTTGCGACGGGGTGATGTCGTTGTTTCCGGCGTTGGGGTTGGAGAGCTCTTTCACGATGTTGAAGAGTTCCTTGCTGTTGTGTGCGTTGTTGTCCAGTCGTTCCTTGAATGCGGTTTTCTTGGTGGCGTGGATCAGCTGGTGGTGTTTTCGGGTGGCGAGCTTGAGGGCAGTCATGTTGTCCGGTGTTGGGTCTCTGCGCCAGGTTTTCTCAAGTGCTCTGCAGTTCTTCATGGAGCTCTTGAGTTCGTCATTAAACCATGGGGCTTTCTTGCTGCCGGGTCTGCTCGGCGGGGTCTTCAGCGGGGCGAGGTCGTCTGCGCAGTCACTGATCCATTTCGTGAGGTTGGTGGCTGCTTGGCTGGGGTTGGTTGTGCTGGTGGGAGGGTTCTTGCTCAGGGAAGTAGCAAGCTGGTCTGTAGAGATCTTGTTCCAGCTACTGCGGGGAGCCTGTTGCTGGTGATGGTGGAGCGTGGTCCTTCTGAAGCTGAAGTGGACGCAGCTGTGGTCCGTCCAGTGGAGTCCCGTGGCGTGGCTGAAGGCGATGTCCTTGCTGGAAGAGAAGATCGGGTCGAGTGTGTGTCCGGCGTAGTGGGTGGGGGTGGTCACCAGTTGCTTGAGTCCGAGGTTGGCGAGGTTGTCCAGCAGGGTGGTGGTGTTGCGGTCGATATTGTTCTCCAGGTGGAAGTTGAGGTCCCCGAGGAGGATGTAGTCGGCGGAGGGGAGGGCGTGTGGGCTGATGAAGTCGGCGATGTCCTCGCTGAATTGTGTGCGTGGTCCAGGGGGTCTGTAGATGAGGGTGCCTCTGAGGGTGGTCTTGGGGTTGGCGTGGATCTGGAAGTGCAGGTGTTCGGCGGGTGCGAGGGTGTCGTCGGTGTTGGTCGTGATGCGGATGGTGTTCCTGTGGATGATGGCGATGCCTCCTCCTGTCTGGTTGACGCGGTCTCTCCGGATGATCTTGTAGCCTTCTGGGATGGCGATGGCGATGTCGGGCGCTGAGGAGGCGTTCATCCAGGTTTCCGTGATGAAGGCGACGTCTGGGTCTGTGGTGTCGAGCAGGTTCCATAGCTCGACGGTGTGTCTGTGGACGGAGCGGGTGTTGAGCAGGATGCACTTCAGGTGGGTGCTGCTGGTGTTCGGCTTGGTGGGTGCTGGTGTGGCGTGGGTCCGGTTGCAGGTGAACTTGCAGGAGTGGCAGCTGAAGGGTCCGTGGGTGCGTCTCGGTGTGGCTCGGTAGCAGCCCGGTGTTCGGCCGGTGTTGAGTGCGTTGAGGTCGGTGGCGTCGTAGGTCCGTCGGGACGGCTTCCGGCGGTGGGGACCAGGGGTCCTGGCACTGGGCGCGGTCCAGGCGCGGACGGGCGCAGACGGGCTTACCTTTGGTGCACCTTTGGCGCTCAATCGGTGCTCCCGCTGCGCGCGTCCGCTGTGCGCGTCCGCTGCGCGCATCCGCTTCGCGGTCGCTCTGGGGGCGTCATAAGAAGGGAGCCGGGAGGGAGGGTCAGCTGGGAGGCGGGGAGCGCGTGGGCCAATCGGCAAGCGGGGGCGGGGTCGCGGCAGGAACGGCGGGAAAAAACGGCGGGCTTGGTGGGCGGCCCTGCGGCGGCTGGGGCGCCGGATCGGCGTCTGGCAGGCAGCAGGTAGAGGTAGGCAGGCAGAGCAGGCAGGGAGCGTGGGGGCGACCAGGCCGTGGAGGGCGCAGTGGTCGCTCCTGAATCGTGGTCTGGGTCCCCTTAAGAAGGGAGCCGGGAGGGAGGGTCAGCTGGGAGGCGGGGAGCGTGTGGGCCAATCGGCAAGCGGGGGCGGGGTCGCGGCAGGAATGGCGGGAAAAAACGGCGGGCTTGGTGGGCGGCCCTGAAGCGGCTGGGGCGCCGGATCGGCGTATGGCAGGCAGCAGGTAGAGGTAGGCAGGCAGAGCAGGCAGGGAGCGTGGGGGCGACCAGGCCGTGGAGGGCGCAGTGGTCGCTCCTGAATCGTGGTCTGGGTCCCCTTAAGAAGGGAGCCGGGAGGGAGGGTCAGCTGGGAGGCGGGGAGCGCGTGGGCCAATCGGCAAGCGGGGGCGGGGTCGCGGCAGGAACGGCGGGAAAAAACGGCGGGCTTGGTGGGCGGCCCTGCGGCGGCTGGGGCGCCGGATCGGCGTCTGGCAGGCAGCAGGTAGAGGTAGGCAGGCAGAGCAGGCAGGGAGCGTGGGGGCGACCAGGCCGTGGAGGGCGCAGTGGGAACGGTCGGGGATCCTGTCAGTCTTCCAGGCCAACAGGATAACCCGGTGTGCAGCATTCAAGGCCAAGGCAATCTGTTTGCCTTTAAGTGAACACAAGGGGAAAGTCAGAGCATTGGGAAGTCATAGTATGGTGTAAGCAGGAAACCTTGGAATAGTAGTTTCAAAGGATCGATCAATCTCATCGAGGATGGTGTCCCAATATCGTGTTAGTTTGGGCCAGTTCCATAGCAAGTGAAGAAAGGACTCCCACATCCACGCCAGCAGAGGCCATAATTCTGGGAGTACCACTTAGCAAGCCGGGCTGGGGTGTGGTACCAATGGGAACTATTTTGTATGCAGTTTCTGTGTGTCCATTGAGTGTGCAAAATGATGTGATCTATAGAAAACGTCCTCCCACTCCTTATCTGTCAAGGTGCGGCCAATCTCTACCTCCCACCTCTTTTGTCCTGCAGAACGAATTCCCTGTGACCCAGGCGTGAGAAAGGCGTAGAATTCTGAAATAAGCCTGTGATCGTCCTTTTTCAGGAAGAGCCACTTCTAAAATGGAGACAATGGCCATTGTCGTTGAGCTGCAGATAATATATCAATGTACAACGGAGACCCTCCACCACAGACGGGGATCTCAGAAGTAAGTCCCGTAAACGCCAACGAGGGGAGGACAACTGTGAGTGCGGAAGGCAAAGTGTGAGGGAGATATGAGCGTGGTCCAAAAGGAAACAAGCTTCTATAGAAGAGGCTTGAATGCAGTTCCATACCGCTCGAGTGACAAGGAAGTGATGCAGCCTAGCGTATGTCTTATGAGCCGCGGAGTAGAATGTATAGTCCCGTTCATCAGGGTGCAAACATCGCCAAGCTTCTCTAAGCCCACATTCATCCAACCAAGCCCTCCCCGACCCTAATATGGCGCCAGCTCCACCTGACCTCGAGCAAGAACGATCTACCTGTGCATCCATAACCAAGTTTAGGTCCCCTCCTATCACCACCAGAGAGTCAGGTGTACGCAACACTTCAGCCAGCGCATGACTTAAGAATTCTTCCTGGTGTTCATTGGTAGAGTAAAGGGAGGCTAGAGTAATAGTGGTGCACCCTATACGGTGTCATACTGCAAGCAAGCGCCCCGGTATCTATGCAACTGTACCCACAACCGAGCCTCTAAAGTGCGTGGAGAGCAAGATGGCCACCTCTCCTGTCTTCCGGTACTCAGAGGACCAAAATTGCACTGGGAACGCCCTGTGTTGCATTCGATATGTATCACGATGGAGGAGGTGTGTTTCTTGGTGTAGGCACACATCACCCGCGTGTTCTCAAGTAAAGACAGCTCATCCTTAAGCATGGGCGGATTTTGCGGATCCACGATTCGCGGATTTGCGTATTTACGGATCGTGGATCCGCAAAGCCGCGGATTTTGCGGATTTGCGGATCCGCGGATTTGGGGCGGGGCTTCCATGCGAGTGCACATGCCTCTTGTGTGTATAAAAGGTCAGAGACCGTTCAGAGCAGCAGATGAAGATACAGAAGCTCCTGGCCACAGGAACAGCACGAGGATTGCGCTCGTGAAAGTCAAGGATGCAAAGGCCTCTGTCCAGCATCACAGCTGATTTTCGATGGTATATTTGGGAAGAAGGCACATCTGCCCAGCCTTGACAACGCTCACGATTGTTTTTGGGCTGATGAATGAGTCACTGAATTTAAGCTTCAACTAGGGCACATGCTTAATTGATATCTGTAAGTGCCTCCGGTTGAGGTTTAATTTTTGTGCCAGGACCATCGTGCCAGAATGAACCCTGCCCTTCATATTTATTCAAGAAGACGCCACCGTTTTGTGCCATACCTCTACTCAACTGGAGTACTTTCTACTGGATAATCAGTAAGTGCTACCTCGTTGGGTAGATGTATAGTGCTTTTACTACACTACAGCTGCCTAAAGTGCCAGAGAGTTGTCTACAGCGACCAGGTGTGTGTTACTATGCAATCGCGCCGAAGGGCGCAGGGGTACCTTGAGTGAGCTGTCCATCATAGTGGGTAAATGGCGGGAAGGCGGTGCACACCGCGAGTGTGTGGGCGGGGCCAAACGGACGGGGCTTCCATGCGAGTGCACATGCCTCTTGTGTGTATAAAAGGTCAGAGACCGATCAGAGCAGCAGATGAAGATACAGAAGCTCCTGGCCACAGGAACAGCACGAGGATTGCGCTCGTGAAAGTCAAGGATGCAAAGGCCTCTCTATCCAGCATCACAGCTGATTTTCGACGGTAGATTTGGGAAGAAGGCAGTGGCACACCTTCCTGGCCTGTTGTAACTATTTTGCACCTGCTTTATTTTATCTATTAGAGCTTCCAGTTGAAGCTAATTTAGTAACTATTTTAGGATGGCGCTGGCAGCTTGCCGGCGCCATCGTAAAATAGTTACAACAGGCCAGCAAGGCTTGAACTTTTGCCCCCGGAATCCGCCGCTCGCGGATTTGCGAATTTGCGGTAAAGTCGCGGGAGTTCGCGGATCGCGAATTTACCGAAAATTCGCAAGATCCGCTAGCGTAACGGATTTTCCGCCCATGCTTACTCATCTCTCCTCTTAGTGGGATTGTTAAGGCCCTTGCCATCATAACTAACAATCGTGACTGCAATCAACAGGGAAAGGACGGTAGGCGCTATAGGTAAGGCCCAGGGGACCCAATAAGGAGTGGAAGACTGCAAGGACAGACTGAATAAATGCAGGCAAGTAAAAGAGATCACAGCCACCCCTAAAACAGCAAAACAAACAAACAAACCCTCAAACAAAAAAACAACACAGAGTCCAACAAGGATGTTGGGCAGTATTCCAAGGAGACTGCCAAGGAAGTAAGGATCATCTCCACCCGAGGAACAAAAACATCAAGTCCGCCCCTACCAGGCCCATAAAGTGGTATAAACCTCAATACACATTACCCTCAGTCATTAGTGTCCAGCAAATCCCCATCTGTGCTCGTCAGGGTTCGAATGACAGCAGAGCGTTCCTTGAGGATAGTAGGCGATAGTAGGCGAAGGTGGTCAGCGGTCCGGGAGTTCCGAGGACCGCGATGATGAGATCTTTGTGAACCCCGCACATCAGCATCCGGAGAGGAGGGCAGCTTGTCTGGGGACAACTTCAATACTTTGCAGGCTTCAGAAATAGAAGAGACCTGTATGAGCTTCCCTTCAAGCCAGAAAATGAGGCAAAAAGGATGGCCCCAAGCATAAGAAATGTTCTGTGAGTGCAGATGAGTTGTGACTGGGAGAAAATCTTTCCTCTTCTGGAGCGTGCTAGCTGCCAATACCCTAAAGGAGCTGCGAAGTATGGTCCCTGAAGTGGAGAGGATGCATGGCACGTGCCGCTCTGAGAATCTCCTCCTTCACTGTGAAGTCATGGACGCATATCAAGATGTCTGCAGGAGGGCGATTTGACTGACGGGGGGCTAACCCGATGGCATAAATCTAACTTAACAGTGGAATCTGAGAAAGAGCCCAAAATCCTGCGGAAGCAATCTTGCACATAGCCCACAAGATCCTTGCCCTCCGCCCCCATAGGGACCACCTGGATGTGAATATTGTTCTGTCGAGAACGATTCTCCAAGTCCTCTGTGTGCATCTGGAGGTCCAGATTTTGTTCCCGCAGTCTTAGGACCTCTTGTTGAAACGCTGCGATCTCCTCATCCCTCGCCGTTGTGGAGTCTTCCAGGGTGGCCACACACTCTCCCACTGCATCCATATCGCGCCTGACCTCTCGGAGATCCGCCTGCAGGTCTGTCTTGACAGCTAGAATGTCGTCCCTCTGCGAGGTAAAGAGAGACTCCAGAAACTCCGGGGTGACAGCGCTGTCAGGGCTGCCGACCACCGGCTCTGAACCAGCACCCGATGCATCCCCCACAGCTTTCAATAGGAGGTCTTGCACTGACCTGTCCTTTCTACCTTACGGGATGTCAGCGATCGCTGACGAGCTTTCCCATCTGTCTTGAGCACCATGAGAATTGGTAGCCGGCTGCACGTTCCCAGGAGAGTGTGCGATCGTGAACACATCACTCAGGTGAGCCATCGGACTTCCGGCGGAAGTTCTGCGAAGATCACAATCCAAAACACCCAGAATTTGCAATCTGAAGAAGAATCTCCCTTGAGCAGCATCAAAACCTTCTCAAAAGGGTGATTTGGATTTAAAAAACTCCACAGATTGACATTTGGCTGTACTTTTTTTTAATAGGCAAGAAGAGCCCTAAGTCTCCAACTTCCTGTTCCTGTCCAGCTGGCTCCTCCCAGTGCTTTGTCCATCTCCTGTTCACTTCTCATTTGGATTTGGAACTGGAAGGATCACTCTTTGTGGCTGCTGTATCATATATCATTGGATTTGAGAACTTTTGAATCTGAGATTTCACAAGTAAGTTGGAAAATTGGTGTTGTTTGTTTGATTGGGGCATTGCACCTACAGTTTTTTTGTACTTTTCATTGTTTAAGAACATTTATTGTGGTGTGTGGCCTGTCGTTCAGTAGGAGCCTAGTTGTTTCTTTGTAAGTAATTGTTCATCTTTTATAAAGGAAACATGTTGCACAGTTCACTGCATTTACTCCAACTTTTGAAATTAATTAATTTGCAATATTTATTTAATTTAGTAGCCCAGTAGTCTGCCAAAACCATAGGTCTTCCAGTAAGTAGGCCCAGAGCTACTCATGGGTGCATGGAAGGGGGGCGTGGCTAGCAGGCCATGATGGCGGTCGGAGTCTGCTAGAGCTCCGGTGCCGCCGGGGAGGAAAAACTCCTGCAAGTCGTGCCTGGGGGACGACATACGCCACTACGGGACGGGAGCTGCCTCTACAGAGCCCCTACACGACTCCGGAGGCCATACGAGCCCGGGTCGCCGAACGGCCGACAGGGTGCCGATTGGGGCCTAGCTCCGGGTCACAAGCCAGGACCTCGAGTGGTGGACGTAGCTGGAGCACAGAGCGCAGACCGGCGCGGCGACTTGCAGCTGTTCCGGAGAGACTGTCCGCATTACTGCCCGTGGCAACGCCGGAGACTGAGGTGGACGTGTGGGTGCCTGCCTACATGCCGATGGAGGGCTCTGGCTGAGCGACGGGCGAAAGGTCAGAGAGAAGGCCTGAAATTTGAGGTGAGGCCGGTCCGGGAGGGGTCTGACTGCTACGCTGGCTCGGTGGCCCGCCCGAGGGCCTGGTGGACTGCTGGAGGCGAGTGGAGACGCGGGGGGGGGACAACCTTGATATCCTGCCTGCCTTCCATCCCCCCTCCCTTCCCCTGCTGCCACACGAGATGAGGGCTGATGTGAGCTGGGAAAGCAGATGGCGCCGGCCTGAGTGAGGGCCCAGGAGCGCGGGAGACCACCATTACTGCCCTGCGCCCCGGGGGAAAAATCGCCGGGCTGAGGTGCCTCCACGCTGCGGGAAGGGGGCAGTGATGGCCAGCCACATACCTAGTGGGTCAGTCCTCCTGGACTCCATTGAGGCAAAGAACGCTGGGTGCTGACTGCGAGGCCCTGGGAGAGGAACTGCACGAGCCCTACTCTGCGGGACGGCTTCCTGCCGAAGACACCGAAAAACAGGGATCCGGGTCGGAGGCTTGAGCAGGGACGACATAGTGACTGGAAGGCGCCCGCACCGGGTCATAGCCCCTGACACTGACTGGGCCCGAAGACAAGAATCATGGTGCGGAAAGGGGCAAAAGCAATGGACGGCAGGATGGTTCACCACCGGGGCATCTCCCAGACACTGGTCCAAGGGGCTCCGCACCGATGACACTGGACTCTGCCCTCTCTGATGACCAACACATGGACAAACTGGACCTGATACTCAAAGAAATCAGAGATTCCAGGGCTGCAATGGAGGCGCAGGTGGGCACCCTTACCACTAACCTCTCGCTGTTAAAGGCCGACCACGACAAGCTGGTGGACAGAGTTAAAGAAGAAGGTACGGTGTTCACGGACCTCGCCCCGATGGTAGCGGACCACACCGGCTCCATCCTACTAATTCAACACCAAGTAAAATCCCTCATGGAGCGAGTAGAGGACGCCGAAGGCCGCAATTGGCGTAATAACATCCGCGTCATTGGACTTCCGGAACGGAGCGAGGGGGCCCACGCAACGGAATTTATGGAACAGTGGTTCCGGGATAACGTGGCTTAGGAAGGCCTGTCACTGTTTTTCTGCGTGGAGAGGGCCCACCGGATTCCCACCGGGCAGCCGAGACCGGGACAGCCGCCACGCCCAATGATTGTGAAAATCCTCAACTACCGGGATAGAGGTGTGTTGCTCCAGAAAGCCCAGGTAAAGTCCCTCATCGAATATGAAAATAAACGTATCTCACTGTATCCGGACTACACCAACCTGGTGCAGAAACAACGGTCCTCTTATTATGACATAAAAAAGAGGCTTCAGAAGGCCAAACTCCGCTATGCCCTGTTGTTTCCAGCCCGACTTAAGGTTTTCCACGACAATAAAACTCACTTTTTTGAGAGCCCCACAGATGTCAAAGAATGGCTGGAGGTGATGGACATTGAAGCGAACCTAGGACCGACACAGGGATCAACGGCCGGCAGCTCCAAGGACGCCTTAGACCACATGGATGATATGTCCACCACACAGCTCACGGACCCCAACCGTCGTAAACCTACTGTCTTCCAACAGAAAGAAGGGCAAAAAGACGCTGTTGCGATGGTGGGTTCCTTTCGGGAAGACAGAGAGACGATACATACGGACACTGAGGACAGCACCTTACATTCAGACTCGGAACACAGTATGGTATTATTCCCGACAGTCACACCTAGAGCGGCGGATGAACTCCTCGACAACGCCTAAGAATAACTGCTGATACGGACGATACCTGGGACTCTAAGATCTAATGATATCCTTTTTTTTTGTACACTGGTTGAAAAGTTGAGTTCATGAAGGGGGGAGGGACTCTGTAACAGGGGGACCTGAGTCAGTTACATCGCTCTGTGTTGAGGTCCGACTGACCCGAGATATGCTTACTGTATGGTGGATGTGATTGAAGGACCTCGTGATCTCCGTCCCCACGAAGTAAAGTGGTACAATAATACGTAAGTGAACACAAAATCTCCCCCTAGAGGCTGTAAGTAATTGATGTTTATACAATGACTCTCCCGGCGGTGCCGTTGAGCCGGCAGCACCGACAAGTATGGCGTTCCGGACACGGCCCATGCTTCGCCGACCCCCCAAAGGCGCATGCACCGTAGATTGTTTGGTTATGTTGTGCATTTTTTGGTTCGGCACAGCACAGTTCCTAGGCTGCGCCTATAAAGTTCGAGTTGGGGTGAGGGTGGGTAACTTCTCCTGGCTAGTACTGATGATACACTCAGCACAACACCAAGTGATACTCATTGTGCCACTTGTACTTGGACATGGCTGATACGGTAGGGAAATATAAGCTGGCTACCTGGAATGTACGAGGGCTAGGCGCAGTACAAAAACGACACAGAATACACGCCTTCTTAATTCGCCAACGGGCGCAGATAGTATTCCTTCAGGAATCCCACCTAACACTGTCTGAGGCACACACATTGCGAAAAAAGTGGAGAGGGTCTGTGTTCTCCACGACGTACTCTGCCTTCTCCAGAGGGGCCACTATATGGGTACGACATGGCACCCCTTTCGTGGAATTAGAGAGGAAGGTAGATGATCAGGGACGCTATATCTTGGTGAGAGGCACATTAGACGGTAAGATGCTGGTCCTAGGAAGCATCTACGCCCGAACTTTGACCAGGACAGGTTTTTAGCAACTGTAGGGCGGGCCTTAACTGACTGGATAGATATTCCCTGGATACTGGGGGGAGATTGGAAGATGGTTTTGAATGTTGACTTGGACAGATCACACCACCCCCCCTCCAGACGACGGGAGTGCACAAGATGGCCGACTCATTTGGGACGTGGCTTCAGGGATGGGGACTGGACGACGTATGGCGTAATTTGCATCCAACACACAAAGAATACTCATACTACTCCCCAATGCATAACCTACATACTCGCCTAGACAGATTCTTGTGCAGTACCTCCCTACTGACTAAGTGTACGTCCTCGGACTACCTCGCAAAAACATTTTCGGATCACAGACCGCTGACACTCGAACTACACTGGGGGAGAGTACCTTCACCGGTACCCACCTGGAGACTCAACCCCTTACTTTTAGAAGATGCCCCGTTCCGCACACATCTATCTGATACCCTAACTAATTATTTCAGTGAGGATTGGAATTCCACGTCCTCAAATCTAGTGGTATGGGATACCATGAAGGCTGTGATACGAGGGGATGCGATTGGCCAGCTGGTGGGGGCCCGGCAAGAGACTCAAGGAAAGCTGCGGGTGGTGGAGGACCGCCTGAAAGAACTAGAGACGGCAGCGGGAATAGACCTGGAGCGAAAGGGTGACTTACAATTATGCAACATATAACACGCGGAACTCCTAGAAACACTGAGGGTTATAGATTATGGGGACTATTTGTGGTGCCAACATGCGGAGGCGGATAGATTGGGAGCCCTGCTGGCTCGCCTGGTTCGGGACACCCCCGACATCCCTGTGATCACGCGAATCAGAGACGACACGGGTAGGGACGGGAGGTGACCACACAGTCGGAAATTAATGCTACTTTTAAGGTCCACTTGGAAAGACTATATGCCCACCCCCCCCAGAGAACGGGGGTGACGACATGATGGGATTCCTACGAGAGCTACCGTTCCCGACCCTGACCCAGGAAGCGCGGACTGAGTTGGCCGGACCCATAACACAACAAGAAATAAAACAGGCTATCCACTCCCTTAATCGGGGCAAAACCCCTGGCATGGACGGACTGCCTGCGGAATTTTATCAGGCTTATTCTGAAACGCTGGTACCCGTCTTAGAGAAAATTTATAAGACCGCTTATGAGGTCGGCCACTTACCTGCCACGACCATGCAAGCTTCTGTGATCTCCATACCGAAACCCGGCAGGGATACCCTTGGCGTAAATAAATACAGGCCACTTTCGATGCTCCCTACGGAGTATAAAATACTTAGCAAAGCTATCGCTATGCGGGTACAGGCCCATCTCCCTACCTTAATCCACCCAGACCAATGTGGCTTCCTGCCGGGGAGAAGCACTTCCCAAAACATGAGGAGACTCCATGCCCTCATGTTGGCCACGCCACTGGACCTGCCACAGGCTGGCTGTATTGCCCTGGACCTCCAACAGGCATTCGACTCCCTGACGTGGGACTTTATGTTTGAGGTCATAAAGCGCTTCGGTTTCCCTGATACTCTAATAAAGTGGATATGTTTGCTGTATACCCACCCGACGGCTAGAGCACGTACGGGTAGATACACCTCAGATAGCTATGACATTTACAGAGGCACCCGGCAAGGCTGCCCACTCTCGCCGTTGCTGTTCGTGCTCACGCTTGAGCCTCTGGCAATCGCACTTCAGACCCGTGCGGCTGAGATGGGAATAAACGTCAGTGGTACACATAATCTGATCTCCATATACGCCGATGATATCTTAGTGTATCTCCGAGATCTGAATGGAGACCACTCCCAACTGGCAACCATCTTTGACCGTTTTGAGGCCATCTCTGGCCTAGCCATAAACCCGTCGACATCCCTCGGTTTCTATTTCCAGGAAGGACAACAACCTTCTCATATACAATTTGGTGACTGTCGGATCCAAATAGCGCCGACCACATTTAAATACCTGGGCATTAATGTCTATAGAAGTCAAGAAGACCAGATTGAGGGTAATGTAAGGAGGGCAATTACTGGTCTCCGAGATAGTGTGAACTTTTGGACCTCCCTACCCCTATCTGTCATGGGTAGAGTGGCGATTTCAAAGATGGTCCTCCTCCCCCGGATGTTGTACTGCTTCGTAAATCTGCCGGTCCTTCTTCCGCAACACATATTTGCCACACTGAACACACTACTGATCACCCTCATATAGGGCCCGGGGATACGACGAATAAGCCTTAATAAACTACAACTGAGTACCAGACAGGGCGGCCTAGGGGTACCAGACCTACGGGGTTATTACTACGCAAGCCAACTACAGTGGCTGACATGATGGGTGGCGGGTAGGGACCTACACGAGATCGCGTTTACACAAGACCGACTGGCACGCGGGGAACTACACTCCCTTTTGCTGCTTACAGCCAGGATCCCCCGGGACTGTCACCCTCTGCTGCGCACTGCTTTACAGTGCTGGCGAAAGGCACTGGCGTACACGGCTGGGCCCGCCCCCTACGTGGATAACATCCCCCTGTTAGGACTCCCGACACCGCAAGGTAGCCTGACACAACACAGATTACGGCCCTGGACAGAGGCGGGAGTGGATAGAGTGGGCGACCTGTTCGGAGAAGACACGCTGATGGATCATGCCTCCTTTGTACAGTCCACAGGAGCCCCATTACGCTTGTACCTACTACACGCCTTAGTGATTCACTATGTTCGACGTACATGGGCTCCTCAGCGCAACAAACCGAAACAGCATGAACTGGTACATCTCCTCCATTATATGGGGACGGGGGGACACCTAGTACGGTGGCTCTATGTGGGCATTAGGGAACACGCTGCCCTACCCCTTACCACACTCAGGGATGCTTGGGTTGAGGACACGGGAGAGGCAATGTCAGATGGGGAATGGAAGATTGTCCTAGAACACCACAGGAGAGTGTACAGAAACGTCAAATTCAAATTCATACAGGCTATGGTATTACACAGAACGTATCTCACTCCCCACAGGATCCATAGAATGTTCCCTAACTCCTCCCATAACTGTCCCAGATGTCAAGGAGATGACGCTGATACCCTCCATATGCTATGGTCATGCCCGAGGTTACACGCTTATTGGGGGACGGTCAGACACACACTGCACGATATTACAGCCCTGCAGCTCCCAGAAGGGGCACTGCCCTGCCTGATAGGACACAGGAAGAGGCCCAAGACCCACAGAGCACAACTGAAATTCTTAGACCTGGCACTCTTGTTGGCAATCAGAGTTATTACTATGAGGTGGAAATCGGCCAGGCCACCGAGTGCAGAGGTGTGGCGTTCTGATTTGTTGAGATGGGGTAAGGCTGAAAGTGCGATCCTAGGCAGAGAGGAGGAGAAGGGGGCCCGCAAACATCCCATAGCGCAAGACTGGGAGCGAATGCTGATAGAAATGGAGAGTATAGACGTAGAGTCCTCACAGGGAGACGCTACATGATCATACACGAAAGGTGCAAAGCAATGGAGCTGCGGGTTGGGGTTATGGCAGACAAATGTGAGTGTTAAGCCAGCCAAAAGTCGATAACTTTTTCTGGACGAGATATGGCCCATGTGTCGAAGAAACAGTGTGTACACGATATTGCGCTAGGAGACAAGAGGGCGGGATAGGTGTGGGTGGGATGGAGTTTAATCAACAGATAATAATGTAATGTGTACTTACTGATGTAATACGAAGGATAATAGAGCGAATTTAAAGAACATGGAATAGAACCACCTGTTAAGCCACAGACAGTATATGTTAGAAAATGAGAAAAGACTGTTAAGTGGTAAAATGTTCAAAGTACAATGCAGTGTTTGATACAGTCATGAATAAAGTATTTGTAAAAAAAATGGGTGCATGGAACAATGGTTTCTGTGGTGTCTGTTGAATTTAAATATCATTTAGGGCATGGATGGCTTTGGATTGAATTGCAAAATGTGCTTTTTTGGGGGGTATTTCGTCTGTGTAAAATAAATGCTATTGCTGGATGTCTGTGGTGCGGTTGTTGTGTAACTTGCAAACCATCTTTAGCCCTGTCGATTTTCATTTTTGCATTGTTGTTTAGCATGACTACTTTGTCTGGCCATATAGGCCTGGTTGAGTTCATTGTTTTCCAGCTTGTTGTGAGTGACCACGTGGCTGATGGACATTTTGTGGTGTAGTTAGTGTGCTGCCTTTGTCAGCCAATAGGCCTGCATGTCTTTCCTTTGCTCTTCTTGGCTTACTGCTTCTATCCCCATTGTCATCTGCAGCTCCCTGAATGCTGCTTCCCAGGTGATGCATTATGCCAAACATGTTCCATTCCATCCATTCCATTTGTATTTTTGCTGTTGTTCTTCTGTCCTATCCTTCCTGAGTGTACACAGTACACCATGAAAGCCCTTGTTGTCAAAGACTCACAAATGGCTACACTGTTATTACGTTTTTTTTAAACTGAGTTAATACAATTTAATAATACTAAGAATAACACTAAGAAGTGTGACCACACACTAAGTTATACATTATATTTGTTTATTTGTACTAGTAGTAATTGAACCACAACAATAAATGCTGTGTTTCACTGATGTTCTTCCTGGTTCTTTGCTTATAGGTTCACAAATGAGGAGGAGGCGTCATCACCCATTGTACTGCCAGACACAAAGTCACGTGATGTGTGACCACAGACATCTCTGTAACTTGTGCCATTGCGTGCTGCTGACATCTGAAGAAGATCACTCCAAAGAAAGGAACCAGGTCCTCCAGTACTTAGAAGGTTGCCAGTGAGAAGAAGGAACTACCATGACTGGTGTGCCGCCCAAGATCTTTTTGGGGAAACAAAAAATGGCACCTACAGCAAAGGTTTCTGGGGAGCAAGCTGGGACCAGCACCCCCGCATCAGTGGACCCACCCCACCACCCTAGGCCCAAGCCCATGTCTGTTACAGAGGCAACCGGTCTAATCACGACAACGCCAACAAGAATTGATGTTGAAATTGACTCATCGTTATCGCAAAGTAGTATCCAATCAATGCAGGAAACTCAGATAAGTGGACAAGAACGGCCGTAACCACCGCCCACGATAGTAGTTGTTCCCCCGAAGTAGGGGCAGTTCTGGAAATCGAGATTCCTGCAGAGGAAGAAGAGTAAGCCACTCTTTCAGAAGATCCATTGTCTTCCAGATCACCAGCAAGGAATAAAGAGGGTTAGTCCATTGAATTATTCTGAAAGTCCCCCTTCTGATGATTTAGAAGCCATTTGGAAGCCACCACCTCAGTCTGAGAGTGAAACACGCCACAAGACAAGGCTTGGGAAAAGAAAGTTTACAGAAAGCCTTAGAGTTATGGAGGTAGCTGTAGAAAAAGAGGATGACGATGATTACGAGCCAGTCATCATGGACATTAATCTCGCCCCAGTGGAGACCGTCATTACCCCATCCCAAATTGATGTGAGGGATGTGGCACGGATACCACCAACACAGATAACATCAACACCACCTACAGCTACCATATTTGCATTTGGAAAGGCCCGGAAGCGACCTACATCCAGCACAACCACCACAGTAGAAGTAGGTACTGCAGAGAGTGAAACGCCACGCACACCTACCATTCGGCATTAAAAGTGGCACCAGCAGCTCCAGAAAGTTCAGCTCCCCAGTTTGGGTCTTCTTTTTCGGTTAGCATGAAGGAGGTAAACATTGTGATATTCTCCATTTGTGGACACGGTGTTAGTCGGGGTAAGCTTGGTACAACCTATGATACTGGAGGCCAAACAACCGTTCTGAAAAAACACCACTTGATCCAGTGGGAGGCGCACCTTAGCAGCCAAAAAACTGAACCCATTGTTGTTGGTGGGGATAAAGGAGTAGAAGATCTGATCACGGTGGAAGGTGAACAAGAGGGAGACATTTTGTAAGGTACACAACAAAGTATCCCTGTCCCCAGCAGTGCAGTGGTACCAGCCAGATCCGCATTAGGAACATCGCAGTGGCAAAAGAATAAGAGTCAGGCTGGGACACCAACGGGTCTCAGGCAAGAGAGTACCGCAATGAAATGAGTGTTGAGCCTAACAAAATCTGGCGTCAAGAAGATGTCACCTGCATCAGTGGCACCAGAAAAGAAAAAAATCCAGGCTACCATTGGCAGCATGTTTAGGTCGGAGGGGCAGTGCGAAAGCAACCATGCAATGGCACATTTGTACAATGCAAAGCTGCAAAAATGTTAGCGTTGGACCTTCTCCCTTTTTCTTTTGTGGAAGGGGTAGGTTTTCTTGAATTTGTGACAGCCGTCTCCCCAAAATGGAAGGTTCCAAACCGGTCCTATTTTGCCAGAGTTGCTGCTACAGCACTACATCACGACTTGCTGAAATTGCTTGGACATGCTTTGCAGCAGAGTGCTGCTCACACTATCCACCTGACAATAGACATGTGGACCAGTGCCAAGCCACTGATTACATGTGTATCACTGCACACTGGAACTCTTTTATGGGGGTTAGAGAAAACATATCTGCAGGTGTTGACACTGCTGAGATTTTTAATGCCACTCGGAAACATGCAACTGTAGCCATGTTCGCCATGGAGAAATTTCAGACTGCTGCAAACATTTTGGAAGAGTTTAAAAGCAAGGTCTTTGAATGGATACACCCAAGAGGGCTTAACATTGGTTTTGTTGCCACAGACAATGGCAGTAGTATAGTTGGGGCCATGTACGGTGGTGGCTATTTCAAGGTCCTGTATTTGGCACAGAGCATTAACAATATTGTTCAAGACTTTCTGAAAAAAGAAGACTGAGGCAGCAACTTACTGACCACCTGCAGAAGAATCTGCACACATTTTAGCCATTCTTTTAAAGCCCGGAAGCAGCGGAGGATCATTCAACGTGAGCATAGAGTGCCAGTTAAATACTCATCCAGGAGGTGCCAACACATTGGAACTCAACCTATTACATGCTTGAACGTCGGTTTGAGCAGTACAGACCAATCAATGAATATGTCATGCAAAAAGGGGATGATACTGTGAAAGGCATGACCATTGAGATGGACCAATGGGGCCTAGTTAAATGCCTGACAGAGATGCTTATTCCTTTTGAGCTCTTCACACGTGCAAGTCAGCAAGGAGGACTATACTATGGGCCAAGCTAACCCATTGTTGCACATGTTACAGGAACAGCTGAAGGGGGTGTCTGCAATGTACACAGGTGTGGAGGAAAAAAAGAAGCATATGAGTCGGTGGAGAGCTTAACCCTTCACTTATCTGAAAATACAAGGGTGCAAAGAGGCATTGTGCCATCCAACCATTAAATTTCTGCCACAATTCTGGATCCATGGTACAAAGCAGAACTGAACACTAACACATTGATTCCTTTTTCAGAAGTGGATGTTGCCAACTACAAGACTTGGATAGCTGCAGAAGCCAGTTGCTTAGAAAAAGAACGGCTGGGAATTAGAGGCCGCTACTCCAGCCCACAACAAGTACTGCCGGGCAGCGGGCATCAAGTTCAACTTTGGAGCCTGAGGGCAGTGCGGTTGGCTCACAGCAGTCAAAACCACCAACAACACCAAGAACAACATCAATAACAGCAAGAACAGGTTCATCAGCCCCAGTAAAATCGGCACAGGAATGGTACGTACAAGGGCTTGCTAGGTACAGTGCTGAGGCAAAGGCAAAAGAGGCAGAGCAAAGTGGAGCACCCCTGAGCATTGAGCAGATGGTCCAGGATAATCTGGATGACCCAACAGAGGTCTACATTGATCAAAACCCATTGGTGTATTGCTTTGGGAAAAGGGGCCAATGGCCAGTGCTCAGCAGGCTGGAGATGAACTATCTGGCTTGCTCTGTTGCAAGTGTCGCTTCTAAGCATGTTTTTGTTGCTGTTGTAACAGTGAAAAGGACCAGTCCCTCACCCCAAAACATAGAGAGGTTATCCACGAATCAAAATGAATCAGCACTTTATACCACCGGATTACACCATACCTGAAGTAGCACAGCAGGAAGATGATGACAGCAACTTAGGTCATGGAAGAAGTGTGTTAGATGACCTACTTCTGGGTGAACCACCAGAGTTTGAGGACGATCTCTACTTCCCTGACAATTAGGCTTTCAACTTGTTACATTAAAGAAATAAGTCCACTCCTCCGAATCCTGTTCTAGTTCACTCCTTCAGTCCTGACTCACCCTAAATCAATTTCCCTCTAGCTAGACATTTGATGGAGAATAGTACAAGAAATGTGTGCCTGCCTGATCGAGTCCATCCAAAGAACATGACTAATTGACTATAGCTATCCTCCTGTCCGAGAGGGACTGCCCTTAAGACAAGGTAATGATGACTGCATGCAGTGGATGCTGACTCTGAGTGATCGGTGTTTGTGTTGTTGTTGTGCATGAAGTGTACTAGTATTTAATCTATTCTACAAACAAAAAATTGACTCAAGTAAATGTTTCCTTTCTTGTTGTTTAATAACAAAATTGTACTTCTACTGCAGGCCGATCCATTTCATTTTTGAATATGGAATCTGGACTCACTCGGTACACTACAGAGTTGGACACCATGATGACCATACTATACTCATCGCAGTAAGTAAGTAGGATCGGAGATGATTGATGGAATAACTTAGGGCGTTTCATGAGGTGGCATAAAAGGTAAACAAGTCAAGAACAACCACAGCAGACCTACATGTCTGTGTAGTGGTGCATTGATTTAGTAACTTAATTTGGAAAATGCTATGTTGCTGTAAATGTTTGCGGTGTCTGGCTCAAAATCCAAGCTAAGTGGAAGTTGGGTAGGCGCTGAAGTCCTGCTCTGTCCTGCTGTTGTTGTAGGTTAATGCTGGAAACAGAGTAGACATGATTTAGCCAGGCCGGCTCTGAAAGTGATCTTGTTGCACTCCTCCATAGTTTATTCATTCTAACTTTACTTATCTCCTTGATTTTTCAATATCCCTTTTGCTTTTCCATCTACACTTACAGGCCAGCCTTTACCCTGTGCTATACTGGGAAAAACAACTCGCACTTACCTTACCAATCTGCATCCACCAGACAGGCAGTGGCACTAAAGATTGACGGACTGAGCGTCTGTGGAAGGAAGGACCAAGAGGAATGCCGAGATGCAACTCCCAATTTGACCTAAACATAGTAACTTATAGTATCATCTTCTTTTATTTCATTTGATTAATTTTTTCTCTTCAATCATTCAGTGTGTGTTGTTGTTTATTATGTTTGCTTATATATTTTTCCCCTACAGCTTTTTTTTATTTTCTTTGCTAGCTTTTTAAAAGAAGCCCGGTACAACAGAACATAAAATGTATGTAATTTGGGTCACTCTGGAGGTAGACATGCAAGGTAATTGCATAATATTAATAATTAATAATATACTGCTGCCATGGCCTGTATTATTAGTCTAGTACTAATCATCATTAACCATCAAGTCATCATCGTGCATGCATTTCCTTTTTCTTCCTTAACAGATTTATGATGGTCGTCTGATAAGATTGTGTGTTTTCGATGTGTAGTGTGTCTTTGTCAAACCTTTCCCTCAAATACATACCCCTTCCCAACCATTCATCGAACCCTAACCCTCTTCCCCCAGGCTGTGTGATTTATATTGAGGTGTGACTACATTAAAATATTTTACACCAATAATTGATGACACACTTGCTTGGGCAAATTTGGTGAAAGCAACATTAACTCAAGGCAGGGCGAGGATCTTCTTCTGCTTGCCCACCCATGCTCAGTATTTGCAAGTCAATTTTTTTCCAGGAACATAATCCATCATAATTAATTGCCAGCAAAGCTTTGTCATCCTTACACACGAAAGGTTACGCTTATCCACTTCATAGGTCGAGTCAACTACAGTTTGGAACTTGAGCTAGGCTATCCCCGCCACCATTCTGTTTTATTTTACTTTAGCATTGTTTATCATCATGGTTTCTTGTTTGGCAGTCTTCTTGTGTACTGTACTTCATTCTACTACTCCTTCTCGAGTCTCCCTGAGGTGAATGACTGTCTCATTTTCTTTTTTTGCAAATGCTACTGCCAGTGTCTACTACTACTACCATTACCCCCATGGGATCTTGGGACACCAAACCATCATCACCATGCAGCCATTGCTTTGCTTAAGTTTAAATAAACATCAATCACAGGTAAGAGAAGTTTTGGGGAGGAATAATTAATAATATGGAAATTAGTTCATTACTTCCCACATTCACACCCTTCTGTTCCGAGTGTAGTTGCAGACTGCATGGACTAGGAAGAAAGACTGATAGTACTAGTAGGACAAATTACTCACAAGTGAGGGTACCGCATCTATCTGTTCATTTATTACACTATTGGCAGATTATTTAAATCTAAAACTGGCTGTGGCCCTGCAGCAGCAGAGGAAACCATGTGAAGTAAAAGTGTAACCCCCCCCCACAAAACATTGACATTGTATGTAAACTTTAAGTGTAAATAATTAATTCCCCTAAAAAATAAACCAATATCAAAATCCCACAACACCTAACCCACCCCTCTCCCTAACCCCAACCAATATCCAAAGATAAAGAAAGAGTCCAACCAATTTCCATAAAAAATAATAAACATAAACCCCAACTTTTCCCCAATTCCCACCCAAAAAAAAGATTTAAAAAGGGCCAATGTGAAGGAGTTCTAGCGGCGGGCTCGCTTTTTACCCTCCAGGACCTTTATACCCTCCTCCAGGCATTGCACCCGGAGGAGCATTTGGCGCTTGAATGTTTTACAATTGCATCCACAGGGGGGGGGGCAGCAGTATTAAATGAAGTGTGGTGGGCGGCTGCCAGATCGCATCACCATACCACTGGGGAGGCTGGCTGGGGCCCGGGGAATTGGAGGAGGCTTAAGCTGCTGCCGCCTTCTCCTCCTCCTCCGCCAGAACCACCAGCCGCCGATATTCTTTGCAGATGACCTCTAGCTTCCGGTGCAAGGCCATGGCTCCCAACTCCTTCCTGTTTGGTGGTCCTTTTGGTTGGGAAGGAGTAGCTATATCAAGAAAGAAAAAATACAATTGTAACCAATACTCTTAGCAAAACAGTAACACAAAATTAATTCTACACATACTGGCACAGTAGCACTAGCAAGCACAGTACATAACATTTGTAGTATCCTCCCACTTCCTCTGCCTCTAACATTTGTGGGAGTTTCAGGGATTACTACTACTAGTCACTATGGAGTAGACTTGTCTTCTTCTTCTCCCTCTTGTTTAGCTAAATTAACCTTGTTGTAGGCATGCCAGCTCAGTCAGCTTGCGCCCTAGACAAACATACTTGTGTAGCAGACTCACATTACTTTTTATTTACTACTGTCTGCAGGTAGGGAAGCTGTAGTCTACAACTAGACAATTATCCTATTTTCTATTATGGGTGGCCATACTCTGTTACATCAGTGGCAACTGCTCAATTTCACTTTCACCCTGACTACTACAAGGCAGATGATAATGATATCTGATCCAAATGATCATTGATTATATATGGGACGACATGAGGTACTTTTGATTGATTTTGCCATGCACCCGATAGGCCACCCATGGCAGCCTGACACAGTTGGAAATAAATGACATAGGTAGGGAGTGGGAGGGAGACTCTTGATAACATACATACACAATACATATGCTGTGCTTGCAAACTACTATGAGTCAAGGTAGTATTCTGAAAATACAACCTTGAATTAAAAACCTTGCAAAAAACATTCCTGTTGTTTCTCTTCTCAGTGATGTTTATATTTATCAATCATTGCATTGTTCTTATAGCCTTGTATGTTTTTAATTCTAATCTTCTATTCTCCTTGGCTTTGCCACTTTGGCGGGGTTTATTTGTCTTTTACAATCTCTTCAAAGATTCTTCATCCAGTGACAGCCTGCACCTATGTTTTGATAATTGAATACCATCCAGGCATCCAAAGTAAACATGCCTATCATTCTTCTAAATCTCTCAACAAACCTTAGTTTCACCAACAACATACATGTGTTGTCTCTTTGCTTGCCTTTGAGTTTGACCCATTAAACCCCCCGTAGGATTCTTCCTATCACCCATACAGTTTGACATGCATCTTTTCTTTCACCTTCCACCCATCCTTCTACCACCCATGCATCCGATTCCTATCATGCATCCCACGCATCCATCTCTGCCAGTCATATATATTACATCTCGCCTGTCCTTCCTCCTTCCATCCTTCTTTCCCTTTTCATTCAACCCATCCATCAAGGTCATCTGACTATTAGTCTTCTCCATAAAACTTGCCCAGCTAAAGTCAGAAAGAACGGGCCATTAGTTACTCAACTCCCGCCGCCAATGCAATGCACAACAACTTAGTCTCTCTCAACATGCAGTGTACACCCTTGGAGCGAGTGTGTAACTATTGTCAAGAAGTAAGTAATATAAGTATAACTTACTTCCGCCCGCCACTGCTGCTGGCTCACCCACCGCACCTGCCACATCCGCTGCTCCCTCCTGGCTGGCGACGCCTGCCCCACCGCTGGCTCCAGCATTGGTGGTCTGTGCGCCTAGAAAAAACATTGCACATTTTTTTGGTGCCAATTATGCCATCCCCTATTTATTCTTTTTCACTAGCAAGATTGAAAATAGTTGATACAATACATACATATACGACATACATCACTAGTATAAACCCGGTACTAGACAGAGTAGAGTACACAGTAGTAGTGTGTCCTATCCTATTCTATCAAAAATAGTAAAATATCTGGTTTGGACATTTTGTTGGTGGCAATTGTCGAAAAGCCTCTCAAGATTAAGAAAAGGACAACCCAAATGATTCAGCTCAGTGGTTAGAGCTATTGGTGAATCTTAGTTTTAAAGCTTTTTAAAAATAAAGAGTGGCTAACTGGGCAAGCTACAGCCAAACTAATAGTAGTAGTACAGAGTCAAAGGCAGTTAGAAGCAGGGATAACAAGAATTCAGAAACAGATAGATCGAGGAAGATTTGGTAAAGAATAGAATTAGGAAAACAGAAATAATAGTTCGGAAGGTGAAGTAAAAGTTAGGGAAATATAATTATTAATATTAACAACAGGAGTACTTACTGGGACCAGCAGCAGTGCCCTCGGCAGAGGAGCGATCATGGCCCTGGGAGGCATCTCCAGCTCCCGCGTCAGACCCCATGGTCTTCTTGTCCCTGGGTGCTAATCATGTAAGATATAATAAAGAAAGAGACAAACATTGATGATTGGTGTGAAACAAATAAAATCTTTTAAAAAACACTCTAGAAAAATTTTTAGAAACAATAATTGCAATAACATTGACCTATCTAATCAGTTTGACTAGTAGGATCGTGGGATTTGTGGACCGTCTAGTTATTATTTATTAATCCAGTGTTCCATTCAGATTTCAGAATCCTAAACCTAAGTACCACCTGACCTAGCCCTCCTATTCCGAAGACATTTGAAATTAATTTCAAAAATATATTTGCTTCTAAGTTTCAATCTCATTGGAAATCATCAATGAATCAACCCCCTTTGACGGTCCAATTGTTCACTAAGTCTGCATTTCCATTTAGTTTAGTCCTCAAAAATGCATAGATGGAGACATGCATGAATTTGCATACACCAAATTGTTGGTTGATTGATGCTGATGTGCTGATGACTTAGTTGCTATATTACTCACTCACTACAAAGTGCAAAAGGTTCTACTAAGGACTGGAGTCAGCACTCAGCAGTATGTGAGTAATGTGATCAAGGAGGTGTCACACAGACCACTCAACAATTACCAACTAATACTAAGTAAATTAACTACCTATGAATCCACCACTATCTTAGTGACAGGGGGATAAAGGAAAGGACTGGAGTCTCTCTATCATTGCCTAACTTAAGTTCTCTAAACTCTCTTACATAATGATCAGCTCAAGCAAGCACAAAGTTGCAAACAAGTAAGATTAGTAGTGATGAGCACCTGTCTAGTGTCTAGAAGAATTACAATCACATAAGATTTTTTAACGTACCAGCGTGTAAGCAGCAGCATTCTTGCTATTTGGGAAAAAATAATATTAGCAATAACACAGAACAGAACACACAATAGTAATAAATTACTCGCTACTCACCAAGCCCCACAAACTCAACACTAAGCAGGTCTAGCAGGTCCTGCTCCCGGTGCAAGAAGTCTGACCACCGGTGAATCAGCTGGTTATGGGTGCGCCGGAACCCAGAGCAGCGAAATACTGCTCGGCGCACGCTCGCCCACCGGCAGTGACACTCCTGGGTAGCATAACTGGAGCTGGGCCTGCCACCTACTGCCAAGGTTAAGGGGAGGTGGCGCTGTACATAAAAAACAAGTGCGGCCACCTCTGCCTTTGTGAAAAGGGCTCGAGCTGCACCCCTTCCGGTGCCATCTGCTGCAAGACGACTTTTGGGTGCTGGCACCTTCCCCTTACTAGAGCCGGTAGAGGTAGCCTTGCCCTTAGCCATGGTTCTGGCTGAGTGGGCTGCGGAAAAGAAAATGTAGGAGTGAAAAATAAAGTCAGGACAAGCGGTAGGAAAGTAAAAAAGCAAGTAATATAAAACAGTAAAAAAAGGTAAAAAACGCAGTAAAAGTAGAAATAAAACACAAAATATACACTTAGGGAGAGATAAATAAATAAGATGATAAAAACAGTGTAAAAAACAAAGGATTTAAAAGATTAGAGACGGATGAAAAACATGCCCCAGAACCATGCAGAGACTAGGAATGGTCAGCATTAATTGAGCTACGGAACACCATAGTTTCCACTCACCGGCCCAGAATCGCCAAAGGTAGGTCCAGGCATCTGGTCTTGAAAAATGTCCTGTGCTCATATGTTAGATAAACAGTCATGGATTCTAATTAACATATACGTGTTTGTGTTACAGCTCTGGTTAAGGACATTCAGGTAATGTAGTCATTTAAAACGTTGGTGTGTTCTGCATTCTTTTGTTTGGTTAACAGTTCTATATGAAGAGTATGTGTATCGTCTCTGGTTAAGTGCATTCCAGGGAATGTTATCATGTAAACCGTGTTGGTGTGTTAAGAGTCTGCAGCTCAATTAATGTTGATCATTAAGATGGCTTGAAGCTATTTCTTTTCCTTAGCTACTAGAACATATAAGTATGCATCCTCAATAACATTGGCACAATCAGGGTTAATTCACTGGACACTGGACGTAGGGAAACTATCCAGCCCTGACATCATGGCGACAATATGCCTGACGTGCCCACGTGACAGGAAATGATTGCACTCCGGACTGAGTTTACTTAACGTGGGTTACATGGACCCCGGAGTATCTTTTGGATCACGTGTTTGGGCCAGAATAGGTGAGAGACACGGGCAGCTGACCTTGATGAACTAAGTGTAAACTTGTCTTTAGCCTGCCGTCCGACTGCACAGACTCTCATCCACCTCCTGATTCATTTACCCGTTCTGATTTCCAGGGTTTGACACTAGGCACCGCTCCCCGTTGAGATCTATGATGTGTTGCAAAACTGCGATTACTGTAAGATACTATTTTTATTCCATGATTCTCTCTTTGTCACGTACAAACCTTTTGGAGTGGAGGTTTTGATAGTTAGTGTTCGACTTGATCACATATAATTTTAATCTAATGAGAAGTTAGCTAGAGCCCGTATATGGATGGGTCACCTCCTAAGTATGAATGTAATTAGTCGCTACATTGATTTAGAGTCAGCAATGAGTTGTGATATATATTTACCTGGTGCAATCAATGCATGCACACGGTCTCAAGTTCATTTTGTATGAAGGCACAATTGCTTAGAGGATCTGCATTCTAGCCACTGGTGTAATGAAGACACTAACCATCCCAGCATGCGAGTGATGCTTGGGATAACACTTGTTGGGCAAAATTTGCACACTAATGTATTGTAAGGATTCATAAAACTTTTGCACCCTGAATAACCACATTAATTTTGTTTTTCAGCTTTGTCGCATTTAGTACAAGTGTAGGTTTTCGGTTCACTACCAAGTACACCTTAGCGTGTGTAGTTGTTTCACTGGTCACGAAGAAAACCTAGCTACTGAGCGATGTATCCTGAAACATATAGACCAACCCCACGGATGTTTGAGATTAATCTAATCATGCGCAACATCCGATTTTACCTATTTTTAATCTTGCTCAATATCCCACTAATAAAGAAGTAGGTCATCCTAGTGTGGAGAGGGATCTTAGAGGAAAATGTTAGTTTTAACCACTTTTTCACTATCTTGCACTACACAAAAAGAAATGCTCCACTGTAATTCAGGCGTTTAAGCACACCTGGGAGGCACTCAGCATCCCAGGTGGGAACCTAATGATGAAGCATGCCGCCAACTAGGTTGGTGGGTGAGGGCTCTTTTAATAAATATGTTTATTTTCCTGTAACATTGCAGTTCCCCTGCTACTGTAATTTTGAGGACAAAACTGTTCCTTATTTCTTGATAGTTTTAATTCATAGGGGACCAGTACGAGTTCTGTTCTAATTAATTAATTAATTGTGGGTTTCTAAAGCGCTAGAATCGACTCCCGAAGGAGTATCTCTGCGCTATAGACCGCTGGGGAACCCGTCCTGGCTTTCCCTGTGAGATGGTTCCCAACTGGGTATCTCCAAGGTGAAACCAGGCATCCCCGGCGTTTGGGGGGGCCGTTGTGGAGATGAGGCAAGCTAATGCCCAGAGTTGCCGAGTGTGATCCCCGGTTAGAGTAGGCACCGAGGCGAGAATTATCGAGTCCGCTGACCCTGGTCCACGACCCTGCCGCGTCGGGAATTGAACCCTGGTCCCGGGCCGTCCTCTGCTTCCGGGTCTGCCGCCTCTAACCAGTGAGCCACACCACTCCACTCTCTCTCTTCGAGTTGTTTTGTTCATTGGCAGCGCATAGCTTTGAGAGCAATTTTGAGACAGTTCAAAATATTTTTTTCCCTACTCCACTGTGCCAGAGAATCAAGAACTTACCTTTACAGAAGAGGACATTAACCAAATACTCTCAGATCCCCCCCTCTTTTCATACTCTAATATAGCCCAGACCATCTCACAAACGACAGACTGGGAGAGACTCACTGAGCAACAGAAAAACAGAATTAGGACAATCCTACATGGGGTAATCCTAATAGAATGCTTAAGATATATTACAGCTCTTAGAGGGTTGAAAGTGACGAACACGTCAAGAATTTTCCTAGAGGATGCTTCCTTTAGGAAACATTGGACACAGATCACAGGCACTGCATGCAAGATTGCATGATTTTGAACATTAAAACAGTGGTCAGACTTTCAGAGGCCATGCTCATTGAAATTCAATTGAGTGAGAACCCTTTCAAAACCACAATCACTGCTTTTAAGAAAAAGCTAGAATAAAAAAAGAAATGGCTGACTATAAAGAGAATCTGACACAGTCTAAAATGTACAAGTTTAAAAAAGATCTGAAAAAGATCTCATACACAAAAACATACCTTTACGCCGATCCAGAGTATACACTACCAGCAAAAGCTGGCAAAAGCCCACATTGTTCAGATGATAACTCTTCCACAAACGGTGGTTCTAGTGGTGGCAGCTATAGATCCAAACAAAGGGGAAGAAATAGGTTCCATCAGCGGCATCATGATCTTGCCGAGACTAATGGACACCTCTCTAAGCAGGAGGCTGACTTCCAAAGACTCATAAGAATCGGACCCCACCACCTGGTCGTCCGATCGTATCGGGAATTTGCTCTCAATTAGAACCATTGTCTCTCTTTTGTGATTTTTTTCTAAAACCGTTAGTACAAAACACCTCCACGTATTAAAAGACACTAAGGACTTACTGAACCTGCTTAAGGACATACGTGTGGATAATGACACAACCATGCCAGTAAGCTAAGGCATTGAAAGCTTGTACACTAGTCTCCCAGAAGATGGTACTATCAAGGTCATCAGAAGAACTCTAGCAGGGGCCACGTGGGATTTCCAGACACCTAAGTCCTTCATTATTGAATGCTTCGAACTAGCCCTAAAAGATAATTTCTTTGATTTGAAGGAGAGCTCTTCTTACAGACATACATAACTTCCATGGGCAGCAATTTTGCCCCAAGTGTGGCAGGTCTCTATGAATATGAATTAGAGAAGACATACATCCTCCATCCTAGCAATCCATTTGGGAACCTCATCACTATCTGGAGAAGATACATAGACGATGTCCTTATGATATGGCAAGGCCCACACAAGACCCTTTCTGCTTTCCTGTGACAGAAATCTCAAGTTCAATCATGGTGTTGATAAAAAAGTGGTACAAAAGGGGGTGGTGATGGACGTGATCACATTTCTGGATATCACTATCACAAATGAAAACGGAAGACTAGAGACGAAGACTTTTCACAAACCCACAGTCAGAAACACCCTTCAAACATTTGACAGCTTCCACCCGAGGGCCATCAGAGAAAATCTTCCCTATGGACAGTTTCTCCAGCTCAAGAGGAATTGAAGTAAACTCGGTCACTATTAGGCTCAAGTCAGCGATCTCGCAATCAATTTCAGAGACCGTGGGTACCCCGACAGGATAATAAAGACCTCTCAAAAATGGGCTCGCAATCAGCAAAGGGATACACTTCGGAAAGATACTTCCACAACAGTGAATGCAATTCCTCTGACTTGTGTAACCACTTAGAGTAATATCTGTAACCGAGTATTCAAATCCATCAACAAACATGTGGGAAAAAATGCTTTTTTCTTTAAAAAAATCAGGAAGCCTTAAAGGTACTCTAGTTTCCACACACCCAAAAACAAAAGCACAGAGAAATCCACCAGGACGCGATTGAACGCCTGGGGATTAACTAACATGACTGGACACTACCCATGTGGTAACTGTAGTGTCTGCCATCTGACTGTCACTACTAAAAGCTTGGATTTAGAACCACTTACGTTCCCACAACAATTGCAACTCTGTTAATGCGGTCTACATGATAACATGTCCATGGGACTTACAGTACATTGGAATGACCAGCAGAAAGGTCAAACTGAGAATAGGCGAACACAGCAGCAATATCAGATGCACGCAACACTACAAAAATTACAGATCATTTCTTACAAACTGGACATACTACAAACAACCTGAAATGTGTCCTCTTCGAGCCAATTGACACAGAAGGCAATCAACATAGCAAATTTCTGGAAAAAGAACAAAGATGGGTGTACAGACTCACATCACACAAACTTGGTTTGAATGATAACATTCCCTGTAATGCACTTAACCAGAGATGATACACGCACTCCTGATGGTCAGAAAACAGAACTGTTAACCAAACAAAAGAACGCAGAACACACCGACGGTTTAAATAAAATGCATTCCCTGAATGTCCTTAACTAGACATTTGACACATACACTTATTTGTTAATTAGCATCCATAATTGTTTATCTAACATATGAGTGCAGGACATTTTTCAAGACCAGAAGCCTGGTCCCTCCTTTGGCGATTCTGGGATAGTAAGTGGGAACTATGGTGTTCCGTAGCTTAATTAATGTTGACCATTAAGATGGCTTGCAGCTGTTTCTTTTCCTTAGCTACTAGAACATAGAAGTATACAACCTCAATAACATTGGCAAAATCAGGGTTAATTCCCAAGACACTGGACGTAGGGAAACTATCTGACCCTGACGTCATGACGACAATACGCCTGACGTGCTGACATGACAGGAAATGATTACACTTCGGCTGGAGATTACTTAACGTGGGTTACACAGACCCTAGAGTATCTTCGGGATCTCGTGTTTGGGCCAGAATAGGTGAAAGACATGGGCGGCTGACCTTGACGGATTAAGTGTAAATTTGTCTTTAGCCTGCCGTACGACTGCACTGACTCTCATCCACCCCCTGATTCATTTACCCTTTCCGATTTCCAGGGTTTGACAGTAGGCACTGCCCCCCCACCCCGTTGAGATCCATGATGTGTCGAGAAACCGTGATTACTGTAAGCTACTGTTTTAAGTCCTTGATTCTCTCTTTGTGACATACAAACCCTTTGGAGTGGATGGTTTCATAGTTGTTGTTCAACCTGATCACATATAATTGTAATCTAATTTGAAGCTAGAGACCGTACATGGATCGATCACTTCCTAATGAAGAACTTAACTAATCGCTATACTGATTTAGTGTCAGCAATAAGTTGTGATATATATTTACCTGGTGCAATCAATGCATGCACACAGTCTCGAGTTCATTTCGTATGAAGTGACAATTGCATTGGTGATCTGCATTATAGCCACTGGTGTAATAGGCACACTAACCATCCCGGCATGCGAGTGATGGGATGCTTGATAGGCAAAATTTGCACATTACTGCATTGGAAGGATTCATAAAACTATTGTACCCTGAATAACAACATAATTTTTTTTTACAGGTTTGTCGCATTTAGTAAAACCGTAGGTTTTTGGTTCACTATTCACTACCAAGTACACCTTAGCGTGTGAAGTTGTTGTACTGGTCTTGAAGAAAGCGTATCTACTGAGTGATGTAGGGTGACACATGTAGACCACCTCATGGATGTTTGAGATCAGTCTAATCACTCACAACAATCACTCTTACCTCTTTTTAATCTTGCCCAACAACCCCACTAACATAGAAGTAGGTCATCCTAGTGTCTTGGGGGATCTTAGAGGCAGTTTTAGCTTTAACCTCTTTTTCACTATCTTGCACTACACAAAAACAAAATGCTCCGCTGTCACTCAGGCGTTGAAGCACACCTGGGAGGCACTCGGCATTCCAGGTGGGAACCCGATGATGAAGCATGACACCAACTAGGTTGATGGGTGAGGGTTCTTTTAATAAATACGATTATTTTCCTGTAACATTGCAGTTTCCCTGATGCATTAATTTTGAGTAATGAATTGTTCCTTCTTTGTATTCATGTACATTCACATTTTTTTGTATACATTTGTGAAGCATTTTTTATTGATTGCAAATATACAACATTTTCCATTTGGTTTATTATGGTTTCATAGTGCATCTGTCATACATATATTCATGTGTATCCATTCATGTATTAATGAGATCTATAATGTATGATGGAAGTTAGAGAAAGTGCAACAGAATGCATATGCTAATTCTTCAATTTTACATAATTCTTCACAAGGTCAATATATTTGAATGCTGGTGTGCTAAGCTGCCACTGATGCAATTTGGCCAGTATTCAGCTTTTCATAAGGAAATATTTTTTTACATTTCTACATGATAAAATTATTGTGAGAAGACAGTAGTGTTAGTTTTTTGGGTAAGTAGACTGCTTACCAATTTAGATTCTTGACATATTTATTTTAAGAGAGAAGATGGAAGAAAATGAATCAAGATTAGCAACACTACACTTTTCTATTTCATAGCAGATTAAGTAGTGATGAACTCTCAAGAAACCGGGTCATTTAATTTTAGAAGCTGTAGTGATCAGCATGTCAGCGAATCACATTTCCTTCTCGGGTTAGTGATTATTTTCTCAAGCAAGCAGTGATTATCTGAAAGGAAGAGAGGGCAAGATTATGATGTATCCCTCAATGCATTTGAAAAAACTGTTGAATAAAATAAATATTAGAAATTTTAAAATCTGTTGAAAAGCCCCTGCATCCACTAGTCACAAAATTGGCTGTGTAAAAAAGAGCTTGCATTGCTGTATAGGTGCCCTCTAAATCTGAGGCTAACCATAAAAGTATATGGAAATGGAAATACTGATGTTAGCAGGAAACGTGACCAAACGCTGAAGTTACAACATCAGACAAGAAGGGGTTGTATGACAGAGGCATGCATGGCTGAACAACGGGTGCCTCAATGCAGTCCCATCCACAAAGGCATCTTGGACGATGGCGGATCCACGGCCATCGTCCTACTTGACCTCAGTGCCGCCTTCGACACTGTCAATCATAATATCCTGCTCCAGCGTCTTGAGGGAATAGGACTGTCGGGGACCGCTCTCAGCTGGATGAGATCTTTCCTGACTGACAGATCCTTCAGGGTTTTTGAGAAAGACTCTTCCTCTGCCAGTAGACCTCTTAATTGTGGAGTTCCTCAGGGCTCCTCCCTGAGCCCCACCCTTTTTAATGTCTATCTGTGCCCCCTAGCTGATGTCGTCCGCCCATTTGGTGTGAAAATCGTCTCTTACGCGGACGACACGCAGCTAGTGGTATCACTGGACCCCCCCCCTAAACTCTCATCACAGCCTACACAAATGCCTGGAAGCAGTCGCCACCTGGATGTCCGGCTCCTGCCTCAAACTCAACGGGGACAAAACAGAGATAATGCTCCTTGGAAATAACATCGTAAAAACCATTGATTCCATCTGGCCTCTCTGTTTAGGTAATCCCCCGCAACCCAAGGAGCAAATCAAGAGCCTGGGCATCTGGCTGGACAACACCCTCTCTTTCAACCATCAGGCTACCAAGCTAGCTGCCACTTGCTTTGGGTTGATGAGACTGCTTTGCAAAATTCTCCCTCTCCTCCCATTCCATTCGAGACGAATTATGGTTCAAGGACTGATCCTCTCCCGCCTTGATTGCGGAAATGCCCTATACCTCGGAGCACCCCAATCCACACTCAACAGACTCCAGGTTATTCAAAACTGTGCGGCAAGAATCCTCCTGAACATTCCTCACCGAACCTCAGTAAGAGCCAGACTGAGAGACCTTCACTGGCTCCCGGTGAGAGCCAGAATCGAATTTAAGAGCATGTGCATTGCACATCGCTCTTACTGGGGAACAGGCCCCCTCATCAATTCCCCCCTGGTGAAAGCCTATCAGCCCACCCGTTCTCTCAGATCTGCGACCTCCCACCTCGCCTCAGTACCACGCATCAGGAAGGCCAGATGTGGTGGTCAAGCGCTCTCCTACAATCTAGCCAGGATCTGGAACTCCCTCCCTCTCCACATCAGATCCGAACCCAACCTCCTCACTTTCCGGAAAACTCTCAAAACCTGGCTATTCAGCAAAACTTCGGCTTAAAAGCTCACTCCGCCTCTCCCCTCCCACCTCTCTGAACCAGTTCAAGCTCTCTACAGCGCTGGGACGCCCCTGGGTAGCCAATGCGCTCTACAAATCCTCATTCCATTCCATTCCATTCCTTCTTACCTAAGCATTCCTTTACTGCGTATGCCTTTACCACACAATGTTGTTGTAAAGGCATGATTGGTAAAGGGACATGTGTGGTAAAGATTACCACTACTGTGATCCCCCGCCCTATGCCCTAAAATCCTATCCCCTACCTCACCCACTGCCCAGAGGCCTAAAACCTACTCTGCCCTTAAAACTACCCCTTCCCCTCCCCTAACCTCAGGCCTAAAACCTACCCCACCCTTAAAATTACCCCTCCCTCTCCCCCACCATGAGGCCTAAAACCCTGCGCCGTCCCAAAAATTACCTCATCCCCAGCCCCCTCACCCTGAGCCCTACAGCTGTGCTGCCCTTAAAACTACCTCTTCAACTTCCCCCGCCCTAAGGTCTAAAACCCCGCCCCTTCCAAAAACTACCCTGACTCCCCGCCCTGAGAACTAAAAACGAAACCCAACCCTATAATTTCTCCTCCCAAACCCACCTCAGCCCTTAAATCTACCCGATCCCCTTCCCTTACACTGAGCCCTAAAACTCTGGCCCCTTTTAAGTAGACTGCCCTGCCCTCAATCCTGAAACCGACCCCGCCCCTAAAAACTATTCCTCCCAAACCTAGCCCCAGCCCTTAAAATTACCTAACCCCACTGTCCTGAGCCCTAAAATCCTGATGACATCAGTGATGTCATTTGAGAAGTCATCTGTGAATTTCAAAGGTTTTATAAATGCTAATTTTTAAGTGCAATAGTAGTTATACCTATTTTTTTGCACTGAATTTAAACAGTTTTTTAACAGTTTTTTGATAATTATTTTATTCAATAAACAACATTACATATTTTTCTAAAAAAATTGCAAAAAAAATTAAAAGAAATGTAAAACTGAAATAATTTTAATTATTTAGTTTTTTTGTATTTTAATATATTTATATAATTTTCTTTTTTAATGTTTTTTTCAAATTTTTTGGGGGAGTTGCGCACCCAAAGCGTACCTACCACAGCGGGTCCGCGTAATCTAGCTGCCATTTTTGAAAAGTCGTGAAGGATCCGCGCATGGTGATCGACCAGTGCGTGTTTTTTTCAGCTACGTCATATACGTATAAAGTTACGTGGTGTGCGCGACTGGTATGCGACCGGTCCGCGACTCCTGCTCCCTCGCATTCGCGACACATGCGTATTACGGTATTGCTGGGGCGCGCTGGGTGCGCGACTCCCGTGAAATTTTTTATGTTCTAAAATGATATGTACATGTCTTTAATGTACATATTAGGGCAAAAGAATATCTAAGGTATTCATAAAAATAATATATTTCCGCGAAGTCACGTAAGGTGCGCACTTCGTTAGCGCACGGTGCGTGTATCCCATGTGACCTCAAAAAAAATATTTGATTGGTTCATAACATTTCCCACTGTAACTGTTGAAGGACCCCACCCATTTTAATTATTCTGTTTGGAGCAGTTGATGAGAGACATCTCTTCTTTTTCCAGAACTGGTTGTGGATTTTTTTTGTGTTTTAAAAAAATTGCATTGGAGAAATGGCATCTGGTTCGCAAGCTCCTCATCATTCTTCAGATGAAGATATCTTTGAGGAAGATCCACCCAAGCAGAGGCCTGAATCAGTGGTATGGAAATGTTTCACCTTTCCTGCCGGAGAAAAAAAGGTCAATGCAAGAAAAGTCACATGCTTGCTTTGTGACAGGGTCCTGTCGCGAGGCAGTGACAAGAAATACTCCTGTGGAACAGCGAGTATGTATAAACATCTGTGGACCATTCACCCGAAGAATCTGGCACGTGAAGAAATGAGGCGTGCAGCAAAAAATCCACCACCAGGCATTGCAAGCAACTCCGGAGCTTCCACTTCAGCACCACCAGTAGACATTCTCCCAGAATTTGCTTTTCTGCAGCAGCACTGCACTAAGTGCAAAACCATCATCTGTTATGGTGAACAGTCAGTAGACGCTATTTGTGCATCTCAACGGAACCACAAATGCACATTTTTTTTATTTTTTTGTTTTTGGAATGATGTTCAATTCCAAAAGCTAACTGTTTACTTAGTTCCTTTTTTGTTAAATTTTTAAAAAACACCAACAAAAGTACAAAATTGTTAAAAAAACTAAAAAAAAATAGAAAATAAAAAACAGAAGAAAAAAAAGTTCAGAACTACCTTATCTGGTTTAAAAAAGAACTATAATTGCATGGTAATGTCTGAAAGTTTGGTTGAATGTATGTGTAGAGAATGATTGACTGAAAGAATGCATTAGTACTGTATGGTGAATTTATAGGGGCAGATCTATGAGGAAGTGCTGCAGCGTGACACTGCAAGCCCTTTAGCTGCACCGTGCTGCGGCACTTCTGAAGCAAGGGATGTGACATATTTACATGAATATGTCGCAATTCTGTGCTCCCTCTGCACTAGCACACAAACTGCAGCCATGCAGTGATGCAGGCACCCTTGCACCATGATGCAAGGATATCTGTGTCGTGGGGAGATTGTTTTTATGCAGGAAGGGACTACTTCCTGCACAAAAGCAATCACTAAAGGCATTTTCCTCTTTCAATGTGTGTTCTGGAATGCAGCATGCATTAAAAGAGGAAAAAGGTCAGCAGAGCCGTTGTAGAGCCAGAGAATCAGGTCAGCAGAGCTGCTCTAGAGGCCAAGAACCAGGTCACCAGAGCTGCTGTAGAGCCAGAGAAACCAGGTCAGCAGATCTGCTTTAGAGGGAGAGAACCAGGTCAGCAGAACTGCTTTAGAGCCAGAGAAGCAGGTCAGCAGAGCTCTTTAGAGGGAGAGTACCAGATCAGCAGAGCTGCTTTAGAGCCAGAGAACCAGGTTAGCAGAGCTGCTCTAGAGCCAGAGAACCAGGTCAGCAGAGCTGCTTTAGAGCCATAGGACCAGGTCAGCAGAGATGCGTTAGAGCCAAAGAACCAGGTCAGCAGAGCTGCTCTGGAGCCAGTGAAACCAGGTCAACCAAGCTGCTTTAGAGGGTGAGGACAAGGTCAGCCGAGCTGCTTTAGAGCCAGAGAACCAGGTCAGCAGAGTTGCTCTAGAGCCAGGGAACCAGGTAAGAAGAGCTGCTTTAGAGCCATAAAACCAGGTCAGCAGAGCTGCTGTAGAGCCAGAGAAACCAAGTCAGCATATGTGCTTTAGAGGGAGAGAACCAGGTCAGCAGAACTGCTTTAGAGCCAGAGAACCATATCAGCAGTGCTCTTTAGAGGGAGAGAACCAGGTCAGCAGAGCTGCTTTAGAGCCATAGAACCAGGTCAGCAAAGATGCGTTAGAGCCAAAGAACCAGGTCAGCAGAGCTGCTCTAGAGCCAGTGAAACCAGGTCAACCGAGCTGCTTTAGAGGGAGAGAACCAGGTCAGCCGAGCTGCTTTAGAGCCAGAGACCAGGTCAGCAGAGCTGCTTTAGAGCCATAGACCCAGGTCAGCAGAGCTGCTCTAGAGGAAGAGAACCATGTCCAACAGAGCTGATTTAGAGGGAAAGAACCAGGTCAGCAGAGCTGCTTTAGAGCCAGAGAACCAGGTCAGCAGAGCTGCTCTAGACCCTAAGAACCAGGTCAGCAGAGCTCCTCTAGAGCCAGAGAACCAGGTCAGCAGAGCCGCTGTAGAGCCAGAGAAACCAGGTCAGTAGAGCTGCTTTAGAGCGAGAGAACCAGGTCAGCAGAGCTGCTTTAGAGGGAAAGTACCAGGTCAGCAGAGCTGCTCTAGAGCCAAGGGATCAGGTCTGCAGAGCTGCTCTAGAGCTCAAGAACTAGGTCAGCCGAGCTGCTCTAGAGCCAGAGAACCAGGCCAGGGAGCTGCTGGCAAGCCAGAGACACCAGGTCAGCAGAGCTGCTTTAGTGGGAGACAACCAGGTCAGAAGAGCTGCTTTAGAGGGAGAGAACCAGGTCAGCAGAGCTGATTTAGAATCAGAGAACTAGGCCAGCAGAGCTGATTTAGAGCCAGCGAACCAGGTCAGCAAAGCTGCTGTAGAGCCAGAGAACCAGATCAGTACAGCTGCTTTAGAGCCAGAGAACCAGGTCAGCGGAGCTGCTCTAGAGCCTAAGAACCAGGCCAGCAGAGCTGCTCTAGAGCCAAAGATCCAGGACAGCTGAGCTACTGTAGAGCCAGAGAAACCAAGTCAGTAGAGCTGCTTTAGAGTGAGAGAACCAGGTCAGCAAAGCTGATTTATAGGGAGTGAACCAGGTCAGCAGAGCTGCTTTAGAGCCAGAGAACCAGGTCAGCAGAGCTGCTCTAGAGCCGGAGAACCAGGTGAGCAGAGCTGCTTTAGAGCCGTAGAACCAGGTCAGCAGAGCTGCTTTAGAGCCAGAGAACCAGGTCAGCAGAGCTGCTCTAGAGCCAAAGAACCAGGTCAGCAGAGCTGCTGTAGAGCCAGAGAAACCAGGTCAGTAGAGCTGCTTTAGAGCGAGATAACCAGGTCATCAGAGCTGCTTTAGAGGGAGAGTACCAGGTCAGCAGAGCTTCTTTAGAGCCAAGGGACCAGGTCTGCAGAGCTACTCTAGAGCCAGAGAACAAGGTCAGCAGAACTGATTTAGAACCATTGAACCGGGTCAGCAGAGCTGCTCTAGAGCCGCCCAAGAACTAGGTCAGCAGAGCTGCTCTAGAGCCAGAGAACCAGGCCAGCAGAGCTGCTTTGGAGCCAGAGCACTAAGTCTGCAGAGCTGCTTTAGAGCCAGAGAACCAGGTCAGCAGAGCTGCTCTAGAGCCAGGGAACCAAGTCAGCAGAGCTGCTTTAGAGCCATAGAACCAGGTCAGTAGAGCTGCTTTAGAGCCAGAGAACCAGGTCAGCAGAGCTGCTCTAGAGCCTAAAAACCAGGTCAGCAGAGCTGCTCTAGAGCTAAAGAACCAGGTCAGCAGAGCTGCTGTAGAGCCAGAGAAACCAGGTCAGTAGGGATGCTTTAGAGGGAGAGAACCAGGTCAACAGAGCTGCTCTAGAGGGAGAGAACCAGATCAGCAGATCTGCTCTAGAGCCAGAGCCCGCTGCTCCTGGGAATTTCCCGCTGCTCCTGGGAATTTCCCGCTGCTCGCTGCTTCTTGGAATTTCCCGCCGCTGCCTCCCTGCGGCCCCACCCCCCTGTGATTCCATTCGCCGCCCCGCTCCCGCCACCCAGCTGCTCCTCCCTCCCGGCTCCTTACTTATGACGCCCCCAGAGCGACCGCGCAGCGGACGCGCGCAGCGGGAGCGCCTAATGAGCGCCGAAGGTGCACCAAAGGTAAGCCCGTCTGCGCCCGTCCACCCCTGGCCCGCGCCCAGCGCCAGGACCCCTGGCCCTCACCGCCGAGGCAAGACGACCCGACTGACCTACGACGACGCCACTCTCAACGCACTCAATGCCGGCCGGACCCACGCCTGCTGCCGAGCCACCCCGAGACGCACCCACGGACCCTTCACCTGCTGCACCTGCAAGTTCACCTGCCTCCAAACCTGCCCCGCACCCGCCAAGACAAACACCAGCAGCAACCACCTCAAGAGCATCCTGAACAACACCCGCTCGGTCCACAGACACGCCGTGGAACTCTGGAACCTCCTCGACGCTACATCACCGGACGTCGCCTTTCTCACGGAAACCTGGATGCAAGATCATCAGGAGGGACCGCATCAACCAGACCGGAGGTGGCATCGCCATCGTCCACAGGAACACCATCCGCATCACGACCGACGCCAATGACTCCTTCGCCGCAGCCGAACATCTCCACTTCCAGATTCACACCGACCCTAAGATGACCCTCAGAGGCACCCTCGTCTACAGACCCCCGGGACCACGCACACAATTCAGCAAAGACATCACAGACTTCATCAGCCCGCACGCCCTCCCCTCCACTGACTACATCCTCCTCGGGGACCTCAACTTCCACCTGGAGAACAACAAGGACCGCAACACCACCGCCCTGCTGGAAAACCTCGCCAACCTCGGACTCAAGCAACTGGTCAACACCCCCACCCACTACGCCGGCCACATGCTTGATCCCGTCTTCTCTTCCAGCAAGTACATCACCTTCAGCCACGCCACCGGACTCCACTGGACCGACCACAGCTGCGTCCACTTCAGCTTCAAAAGATCCACGACCCACCACCACCCGCAACAGGTACCTCACAGGAATTGGAGCAAGATCACCGCAGACCAGCTCACCACCTCCCTCAGCCAGAGCCCACCTGCCAACACAACGGACCCCAACGAAGCAGCCCGCAACTTCACACAGTGGCTGACCGCCTGCGCCGACGACCTCGCGCCACTAAAGAACCCTCCCAGCAGACCCAGAAGCAAGAAGGCATCCTGGTTCACCGACGACCTCAAGGACTCCAAGAAGACCTGCCGCACCCTCGAGAAAGCCTGGCTCCTCAACCGGACCACCGACAACATGACCGCCCTCAAACACGCTACCCGCAAGCACCACCAGCTCATCCGCACCACCAAGAAGAAATCCCTGAAGGAACGACTGGACAACAACGCCCACGACAGCAAAGAGCTCTTCACTATCGTCAAGGAGTTCTCCAACCCCAGCACCGGCACCAACGACATCACTCCGTCACAAGACCTCTGCGACTCCCTCGCCTCGTTCTTCCACCGCAAGATCGCCACATCCACAACAGCTTCGGCGCCCCACCCACGCACCCAACCGTCGAACCAACGCCCCCCACCGCCACCCTTCGCGCCTGGACCTCGGTGACCACCGAAGACACAGCCCGCACGATGAACACCATCCACTCCGGATCACCGACCGACCCCTGCCCACACCACGTCTTCAACAAGGCCGACTCCACCATCGCACCCCAACTCCGGAACATCATCAACGCCTCCTTCAACACCGCCACCTTCCCGGAGAGTTGGAAGCACGCCGAGATCAGCGCCCTCCTGAAGAAACCTACAGCGGACCCCACCGATCTCAAAAACTTCCGCCCCATCTCGCTCCTCCCTTTTCCTGCTAAAGTCATCGAGAAGATCGTCAACAGACAGCTGACCGCCTTCCTCGAGACGAACGGATCCCTCGACCCCTCGCAGTCCGGCTTCAGAGCCAACCACAGCACCGAGACCGCCCTCATCGCAACCACCGACGACATCCGGACCCTGCTCGACAAGGGGGAAACAATGGCCCTCATCCTCCTGGACCTCTCGGCTGCGTTCCACACGGTCCGCCACCGCACCCTAGTCCAGCGCCTCAGCAACATCGGTATCCAAGAGAAGGCACTGGAGTGGACCATCTCGTTCCTCGCCGGAAGAACACAAAGAGTCCGCCTCCCCCCGTTTCGCTCCGAGGCCACCGAAGTCATCTGCGGCGTCCCGCAAGGATCTTCACTCAGCCCCACCCTCTTCAACATCTACATGAAACCTCTCGCAGCCATCGCACGCCAGCACAACCTCAACATCATCTCTTACGCCGACGACACCCAGCTGATCCTCTCCCTCACCAGAGACCCCGACACCGCCAGAACCTGCCTACACGAAGGGATGAAAGACGTCGCCGAGTGGATGAAGGACAGCCGCCTGAAACTGAACTCGGACAATCCTGGGATCTTCGCCCTCCGCCTGGGACGACTCCGGTGGCCCCCAGCCCTGGGAACCGCACCCAAGCCAACCGACCACGCACGCAACCTGGGCTTCATCCTGGACCCCTCCCTCTCGATGACCAGACAAGTCAACGCCGTCTCCTCATCGTGCTTCAACACCCTGCGTATGCTTCGCAAGATCTTCCGCTGGATCCCGACCGAGACCAGGAAGACTGTCACCCAGGCACTCGTCACCAGCCGACTGGACTACGGAAACGCCCTCTACGCCGGAACCACAGCCAAGCTACAGAAAAGACTCCAGCGCATCCAGAACGCCTCCGCCCGACTCATCCTGGATGTCCCCCGACGCCGCCACATCTCCAGCCACCTGAGGAACCTGCACTGGCTCCCCGTCGACAAGAGGATCACGTTCCGGCTCCTCACCCATGCACACAAGTCTCTCCACGACCTGGGCCCCAAGTACCTCAACGACCGTCTGACCTTCTACACGCCCACCCGCCAGCTACGGTCCACCAGCCTCGCCCTCGCAGCCGTACCACGCATCCAAAGAGCCACCGCCGGAGGAAGATCCTTCTCTTACCTGGCTGCCAAGACTTGGAACTCCCTCCCCATCCACCTTCAGCTGACCCAGGACCATCTCGCCTTCAGGAAACAATTCAAGACCTGGCTGTTCGAGCAGTAGCATACCCCTCCCCCCAAGCGCCTTGAGACCCTCCCTGGTGAGTAGTGCGCTATACAAATGGCATGATTGATTGATTGATTGATCAGCAGAACTGCTTTAGAGCCAGAGAACCAGGTCAGCAGAGCTGTTGTAGAGCCAGAGAACCAGAACAGCAGAGCTGCTCTATAGCCCAAGAACTAGGTCAGCAGAGCTGCTCTAGAACAAGAGAACCAGGTCAGCAGACCTGCTGTAGAGCCATAGAAACCAGGTCAGCAGAGCTGCTTTAGAAGGAGAGAACCAGGTTCGCAGAGCTGCTTTAGAGCCTGAGAACTAGGTCAGCAGAGCTGCTCTAGCTGACACTGACTGACTGACACTGACTGACTGACACTGACTGACACTGATTGACTGACACTGACTGACTGACACTGACTGACACTGACTGACACTGACTGACACTGATTGACTGACACTGACTGACTGACACTGACTGACACTGACTGACACTGATTGACTGACACTGACTGACTGACACTGACTGACACTGACTGACACTGATTGACTGACACTGACTGAGTGACTGACCCTGACTGACTGACACTGACTGACTGACACTGACTGACACTGATTGACTGACACTGACTGACTGACACTGACTGACACTGACTGACACTGATTGACTGACACTGACTGACTGACACTGACTGACACTGACTGACACTGATTGACTGACACTGACTGACTACTCTCTACTACTCACTCTCTACTACTCTACTACTCTCTACTTCTCACTCTCTACTACTCACTCTCTACTTCTCTACAACTCTCTAGTACGTTCTACTACTCTCTACTATTCACTGAGTGACTGACCCTGACTGACTGACACTGACTGACTGACACTGACTGACTACTCTCTACTACTCACTCTCTACTACTCTACTACTCTCTACTACTCACTCTCTCCTACTCACTCTCTACTTCTCTACAACTCTCTAGTACGTTCTACTACTCTCTACTATTCACTCTCTACTACTCACTCTCTACTACTCTCTCTACTACTCTCTCTACTACTCACTTTCTACTACTCACTCGCTACTACTCTCTACTACTCTCTGCAACTAGTTCTCTACTACTCACTCCACTCTCTAATACTCTCTACTACTCATTCTACTACTCTCTACTACTCTCTACCACTCACTCTCTACTACTCTACTACTCTCTACTACTCACTCTCTACTACTCACTCCACTACTCTCTACTACTCACTCTCTACTACTCTCTAATACTCACTCTCTATTACTCACTCTCTACTACTCATCTCCACTACTCACTCTCTACTACTCTCTACTACTCACTCTCTACTACTCAATCTCTACTTCTCTACTAGTCTTCACTACTCTCTCTACTACTCACTCTCTACTACTCACTCTCTACTTCTCTACTATTCACTCTACTACTCTCTACCACTCACTCTCTACTACTCTACTACTCACTCTCTACTACTCTCTCTCTACTACTCACTGTCTACTACTCACTCTCTACTACTCGCTCTCTACTACTCTCTACTACTCACTCTACTACTCACTCTCTACCACTCTACTGCTCTCCACTACTCACTCTCTACTACTCTCTCTACTACTCACTCCCTACTACTCACTCTCTACTACACACTATTTACTGCTTGCTTTCTACTAATCCCTACTACTCACTTTCCTCACTCTATACTACTCTCTACTACTCACTCTACTAGTCACTCTCTACTACTTACTCTCTACTACTCCACTACTCTCTACTACTCACTCTCTACTACTCTACTACTCTCTACTACTCACTCTACTACTCACTCTCTACTACTCACTCTCTACTACGCACTACTACTCACTCTCTACTATTCTTCTCTACTACTCACTCTCTACTACTCACTCTACTACTCTCTACAACTCACTACCTACTACTCTCTCTACTACTCTCTACTACTCACTCTCTAATCTATATTACTCACTCTCTACTCTCTACCTCTTGCTACCTCTCTCTCTACTACTCACTTCCTCTCTACCTCTACCTCTCTACCTCTACCTCTCTACCTCTACACCTCTAGCCTCTCTACCTCTCTCCACACACACACATATGCACATATATATGCATATATATGCATTCATATATATGTATGTGTATATATGTACATACATATATAAACATATATATAATCTGCATATGTATATAAATATAAATATAAATGCATGCATACATATGCATATACATATATGCATACATATGCATGTTATGTACATGAAAGTTTGAAAAACACTAATAAAAGCAAAGCTAAAAAGCCACCTATTTACAAACAGAATTGCTTTAACTTAAATGAGGGCGATACCTATTGCATTTCCAGTGCTTGTTTACTTTGGTTCCATCAAGAGGGCATTCAGATGTGTCACACATTTGCCATAAATTCTGAGTGCTAGCACTCTAGTAGATCACTGTAGTAAAGCTACTGCTCACCATTGAAGTCTGCTGCTGGTATTCAAAGTGCATGTTTCAGTCTGCATGTTAGAATTTTTCAATAAAATAGAAAAGGATTTGAGATGTCTAAATGTGCCCTAATTTTTCTTTCTGCAGCACTAATCATAATTTCTATGGCAAAATGAAGCCCCTCATTTTGTTCCTTTGCATATTAAATGTTTTAAGTGTTACCACTTTTTTCCAATCAAGATGGCTTCAGGTGTTCCATACTTTTGTCATAAGTAAAACTGTTAGCGCTCTAGTTGTTCTTTAGAACACTCTGGGACATTCTGTCATTGGGCAATACTTGGGCTACATCTGGGTGATATTTGTGCTGCATTTGGGCTCTTTTATCTCTGGCGGTTATCTTGGGAGACTTATTTGTTAATGAAGTTTCCTAATTTCCTCATTTACTACAGCCTCCTCAGTAGGAAATACTTTCAGTGTTTTACACCTTAGTTGCTCATTAGATCACTGTAGTAAAGCTACTGCTCACCAGGGAAGTCTGTTGCTGGTATTGAAAGTACATGTTTCAGTCTGCATGTCAGAATTGTTTTTAATGAAATAGAAGAGGATTTGAGAAGTCACTCAAAATGTGCCCTCATTTTTCTTTCTTTAGCACTAATCATACTTTCTATGGCAAAATGAACACCCTCATTTTGTTCCGTTTTAAATTAAATGTTTTAAGAGTTACCACTTTATTCCAATCAAGATGGCTTCAGGTGTGCTATACTTTTGTCATAAGTAAGGCTGTTAGCATTCTAGTTGTTCTTTAGAACACTCTTGGAAGCTGCAGTAGAACACAAAGGAATCAACTGACAGTCTCTGCCCTTGTGGGATGTACATGTTTTACAGAGAATGTCAGACTTCATTCTCACATGACTGAGAAAGAAAATGTGAATTTATAGAAAATATGCTCTCAGTTTAGCTTATAGATCACCTTCCAAACCTCTGAGGGAAAAGCAAGAGAAAATAGTTTTCTCTCAAACATGATTCATGCTATCCCAGCAGTAGGCTTTTTCACATGGTAAAATCACCTTAGAACATGTTGTGTTCTATCACTCAATTTGTCCTGTGTTTTACACTGTAGTTACCTCGCGCCACTCTGCCGGTGTCACGAGCCATACCCTGAGCTTTATGACGTCGCAGCGTTCTATGTTAGAACCTGGCAGGGATGACCATTGACAGGTGACAGTTGCGGCGAGGAATGACTGTATGAAGACGGACCTTGGTGTCAGGGATATACTTGTTAATAAACACCGTGAAACTTACTCCTGGCTCTGCTCCTTCTTTACAATTTGGCGACGTTGGGAGCCCTAACACCACTATGGACCTCGGCATGCTCCGGATGCTTAAATTGCAGAAATTTTCAACTGAGGGTCGTCTTCATCACAATATATATTGTTCCATCGCCAATCCAGTGTTTCCTGCCGGCGCGTGTGAAATCTGCTGTACAGCGAAAGGTTTTCGTGATCATCGACCGTCTATCGTCCTGTTGTTTCTGAGGGACGTGTTCTTCAAGGTGATTGGCAGTCCTTCTGATGAGTACCGATCGCACTGCGGCCCCATTTGAAAGTTGGTGGCTAAGGATGCAGTGATCGAAGCATAGAACATCATGGATGGAGGACGTGACTTTGTGCTGCCGGTGAGATCCATTCTTTCTGCCTACTGTGTGCATCCACCTTTAAGTAAGGTGGATTTGAGTATTCGTCAGAGGAGCTCTCCTCAAGTACTATGCCTGCACAGTTCCCGCCGTAAGCGTTCTCCTCAGTGCTTCTCCCTTGCAGGATGACATCACTGGAACGCACATGCTAGGGACGCCCGCAGCCATTTTTAGAAAGCATTCGGCAGATTCGACGCGAGTCTAAGTTAAAAGTGACTCGTATTTTATCAAGGATCGTTGTTTTGAGAAACAAGTTCAGCGTGTCAATAAATGGTGACACGCACACCTTATAGAATATTTAAGTATTTAAATAACATTGTTTCAAAATATAAGCATCTTTCAGCAGATTAAAGCGTGATCTTCCTACCGGTGACACGCACACCATATTGTTACAGTGGCAAGTTGAATGACAACCGGGCATAACATTCATTGCATGTGACCTCACGGTGACACACACACCCAAATAGTGCTTTTCACTTAAGATTTTTTTTCAGCCATTGTTTAAACAAACGTGGAAACAATATACTACTGGATCACACACTACTTAATTTGTGTGTTATGTAACGGTGACATGCACACCTTGCTATTCCATAAGTGATTTTCACATGTGCGTCTATCTAATCGGTGACACACACACCTGTGAGTTTCTTTTAAGAACATTCCTTATTTTGCCTCATACATTATAAAACAGTTGGAAGTTTTATTTCTAGCGAAAGTGGTATTCAACCCTTTATCCTCACCTCTCTTACTGTACTTTACCCGGTTCTCTCTGGACATCAGTGTCTCTTGTAAATTTCAAATTTCAAAATGGCGTCAGGCACAATTTTGAACCTTTCACATCCACAGCCATTCATTCCATCTACAAGTGATGACGCTATCAAATGGGAGGATTGGAGAGAATATTTTGAAAATTATATCTCAACCATTGAAGAGAAAGAACTCACTCCGGAGAGTAAAAAGAAAATACTACTACACTGCTTAGGTGCTAAAGCAGTGAAAATATACAATCGCATCAATAAAGAACCCAGGGGAGGAGATGTATACGAGATTGCATTGGAAGATTTAACTATGTATTTCAAACCTACTATTTCTATTTCTGTAAACAGATACAAATTCTTCCAACGCAAACAAGCGTAGAATCTATAGAGGATTTTGTTGCCGAATTGAAGGATTTGGCACTCACTTGCAGGTTTGGCACATTGCATGACGAATTTATTCGTGACCAAATCGTTATGAAATCCTCTAATAAGAATATTCAGGAGAAATTGTGGGCTAAGGGAGAGTTACCACTAGATGAGGTTATTGAGATTGTCAAATGTACTGAATTAACGGGTAGATGTGCCAAAGCAGTTTTGCAAGAAGAGAACTCCACCAATGATGAGAAATCAACAATAGCAAAAATCATTCCAAACTAAGAATTCTTACAATAAACCTCGTTCTAGCTTTATTCAAAAGAAAGATACAAGTTCTAATGGCAAATTATCAGACTATTGAAAATGTTTTAGATGCAGTAGTAGATACCATTTAGCTAATGACAAAACGTGTCCACCATTGAAACAAAAGTGCTCAAGATGTGGGTTAATTGGGCATTTTTCAGCAGTGTGTAATAGAAAACAGAGGAGTTGCAGGAATGTAAAAATGGTTGTACCAGAGGAACATGATGATGAAAATTCTTCAGATGACGAATATATGAATTTATTTGTGTTGAATATCGATGATACATCAAACAAAAAGAAGAAACCTTTATGTCATTTAAATATTGGAGGTGTGGACATCTCGATCATAGCTGATTCGGGGTCTCCATACACCATTGTGAATGAAAAAGTGTAGTTGGGTAAATTTGTTCCTATTATAGGCAGAGAGTTACTGAGTTCAGATATATCTCCCAAAACATTCACAGGGGAACCTATTGAAATTCTAGGTTTCAGGGAGTTGCAATTTCAATTTAAAAGACGCCAAATGTTAGGAAAATTGTATATCTCAAGAGTTGGTCCCTCTGTGTTAGGGTGGATCGACCGAGGTGAGCTAAGGATAATTCTATATCCTAACAGTCCTGATCCCGTTTTGGTACTACAAACTGAAGATGATTATAACAGTTTTATTGTAAAAAGGTATCCCAAAGTGTTTTCTGAAGGAATAGGCAAACTTAAAGGATTTGTCCATGAGATTAAGCTAAAAGAAAATGCTGTTCTTTGCATTCATAAATCGAGGAACATCCCATTTTCTATCATGGGAGAAGTAGAAAAAGAACTTATTAGACTACAAAGGTCTGGTATCATCGAACCTGTAGACTCTGCAGAGTGGGTTTCACCCTTGGTCATTGCAAAAAAATCAAATGTGCCTGTGTGTGAACCTTCGTGACCTAAATAAGAACATCTTGATAGACCAATTTCCCCTGCCAAGAATTAGTGAAATGCTGTCCTACACTAATGGTGCCAAGTGGTTCTCAACAATAGATTTAAGCCCAGCCTACCACCAGGTAGCACTTCATCCTAAATGCAGAAGTCTCACTACTTTTGTAACGCCTATGGGGTGTTTTAGATTTAAGAGAGTACCATTTGGACTAGCCTCGGCTGCGGCTATGTTCCAAAGATTGATGCGCACACTCTTTAAAGATGAAAAGAATCTCCTCATTTTTCAAGATGATATTATGGTAACAGGCACCAGCAGAAAGGAACACAATGAGAAATTGAACAGAGTTTTGAGTATACTGGATCACCATGGTCTCACTGCTGATGTTCGTAAATGTAAATTTGCAACCAATGAGGTCACATACTTGGGGCATGAGATTAATAGTAGTGGTATAAAACCAAAAAAAGAGCTCCTATCTGCTATTAGAGACGCCCCACCACCAAAAAACAAGGAGGAAGTTAGAGCCTTTCCTAGGCCTTTCAGAATTCCATGCTAAGTTTGTACAAAACTTCTCTTCTAAAACTTTTCCATTAAGAGAACTTATTAAACTAAACAACAAATTTGAATGGAGTTCTGCTTTTTTTTTTTAAGACTTTTTATTATTGAAGTTCTTGTATCATATTCAAAAAAGGTAATACAAATATTAACAACCAAAAAGTGCGAAATCATAGTTTATAGAAAGCATCTTCCAATATTACTCAAAATACGATTTCCAAATTTGATCAAATTTCCTTATCCCCCCAATTCGCTGTGCATAACGAGATTCACTGATTCGAACGTTCCTCATTTTCTGAAGCCAGGTATTAAACGAAGGAGCTTGTGTTAATTTCCAATTCTGGAGCACCAAAGATCTCGCTACTGCCATCATAATAAATAATAATTTAACCATCTGTTCTAACAATCCAAGATCAGAATCATATCCATAAAGTATTAATTTAGCATTATAGACAATCTGAATCCCACAATACTTTTGTAAATATTCGAAAATTTCATTCCAAAAGGGCACAATTTTAACACAGTGTACTATAGTGTGAGACCAGTTAGCGGGACTATATTGCTGACATCTAAAACATGTGGGACTAACATTTACATACATTTTGGAGATGGCGGCAGGAGTTCGATAAAGGAGCCATTTACTGAAAAAAATCATTCTCCTCCAATTAGAGCCTCGAAGAACACTAAAATTCATCTTATTTATACATTTCCAGGTATTCAAAGTAAGAACATGATTTTCTTGATCGTACCATTTTTTAATGACTCTTATACTGAGATCTGTTTCAATATGTTGAGCTAAACATCGTTTCCATTCTCCTGGCTTCTTACTCTGAGGAATCAAAAACAAATCGTCCCTCAAATGAGAAGGAGGGTCAATCATTCTTGGCTCAACTTGTCCCAGTGTTTTAAAAATTGAAACATAAGAATTTAATAACATAAAGTTCCCTGAGATTAATTGCTGCATCTCTCCTGGTAACAGCCAGGCCCCTTCTCTTAAGAAGTCAGACAAAGTACCAAACCCAGCCCGTTCCCATTGAGAAACAATATCTACTCCGACTTTAATTCCCATAAAAATAAGAGCATTCCTTGAAGGAGTTCTAGAATTGAACTGCGGAAGGGAATACCTTTTTAGAAAAACATTGCGACGTTTGAAAAACCAATACATCATTTTATAACGGGTAAGTTTTGGCGATTTAGGGATGTGCAAAGGAACTGGGGTTTGAGCCTCTTGACTGATTTGGTCAAAAAAGAAATGAATAAATAATTTTGGACTTTGCATTCCTGTTTTAAATCGTTCTAAATATTGGGCAAAATATCCACTATAATAATCTCTAAGGTTGGGAACAGATAAGCCTCCCAGTTCAATGTCCACATAGAGTGTCGTTCAAATAAATGAGAGAGACCCCCTACGAACACCAGGGGATTAGGGTACTATACTAGTATCAAATGTTGTATCCCTTGGCTAACACACTTCTACTTTGATATTGGTCCTAAGTCAATTCTATACACACACCGTATGCATTACACTCTTATCCACACACTTGTATAGTTGAACCATTTATTTATAAAAATTAATGTTTTGTTACACAGCTGGTTTAAAATCACAAAGCAATATCACAATGTTACATAAAAGGGTTTTCAAAATACATACATTACAATGGTTAAAAAGAGCAATGAAAGTCAATTGCACTGGGTTTATAAAAGAAAAGTGAGAAAAGTCACAACAGAGGAGAGACATACTTAAGACATAAGCAATTTGTCATTGGGGATTACACATCAGAGACTCAAGTGATTATCATCAACTAAACCTAGGCCCGTTATTTTCTGGACTCCAGGGAAGTTTTATGTCTCGCGATTGTGTATCTGCGGCGTCGACGCGTTTCGATGGCTTAATGTTGATACTCTGCCATCTTTTTCAAGACTATAAAAATCAGCCTCTCCTATATTCTGGGCACTGGATGGTTGCCACTTTCAATAGTACTCCTAGGAATAGACAATGCACTATCAAAGTTCTATTGTGGAGATCAGTTCTAAATCACAACATCACAAATTACATATTCTTTATATGTTTATAAGCAAACATTAAAAAAAATTATATAAAAATTGGCATTTCATTTTCACAGTCGTCACGATATCTGCACTATCATCTATAATTAGACACCATTGGATGTTTGTATGGGGTCCATCTCACTCATACACCTCTATATATGCCTAACTTGGTGTTCTAGTAGTGCCTGATCATTAGGTTTTTATCTATTCTACCTTGGCAATTACATTCTCTCATGAAGCACATGTATATATATATATATATATATATATATATATATATATATATATATATATATATATATATATATATATATATATATATATATATATATACATATGCACACATATACATATATATATATATATACATATAGGATTGTTGGGGAGGAGGAAAGTTATCCCACAATAGTGATATGATCTGGATTGTAGAGTACACCTCTGAAACTCAGGTTAATGCCTAATGTTACAATCAAAACCCCCTCTGGTGTGTTCTTCAGTCGTATTATCAAGAAATTGTTTTATGTAAAAGCAGTTTCTACGTAGGATAGAACGGGTTACTCTTACTTTTTTTCTATTTTTTATCTGTTTACATTGTACTTCAGGTCCAGAGCGATCTGATCACAGTCCTAGAGCTTCAAACGTTGTTTTATCATAGTCTTCTAATCTTTGTAAACAAAGGAATTGGCATATTTAGTTATCTGGCATCCTCTAATTGTATACATGGGTACTTGAAAAATCTAACTAAGAGTTACCTTATGGTGCGTGATTTATTGCCTCAAGTCCGTCTATCTGTTTCTTGTGTTTTGATTCGTACACACTTGATGCCTGCAAAATATATGTATCTTTTACCACTCTTATCATCGACCTCCTGTACCTACTTTAGGTTCTAAACACCTCGATTACTCTGGTTACCCCGTTCACTTTTACCTTTATTCCATGTGGGTGGCGTTTTGGAATGTAGTTATGGCGGACTCTAGATTTTATTAATGTTTTCCGTTCTGTCACTATGCCCCGGGAGTATTCCTGGAAAAAAATAATTTAACATTGCATTTGTATCGCCACTTTCCTGCATGCCATCGGCATATTTGTGCGATATGTCTATCCACTGTCAACCTCGTATCTTACCGTGTTACGTTAGGGAGAAACCTCCTACTCAGGGAGTGGGGTTAATGGCACACTTCTTGTGCAATGGGTAATCTGCAAATGTTAAAAACAAAATATAGGGACTATTAGAAGACGTTCAATCGCATCTCTTAGCGTTTTACAAAGGGTTTGTGTTGGGTGTTTGTCTTACCAGATTTCTCTTACAATATTGGGCTCCCCTCCCTCTCGCTTTGATTTTCTTTGCTCCTGTTGTTTTGAGACAGAGCCTTGTAAAGATAGGTGGGTTCTTTTCCAGTAGGTAATCTGAAAAAGATTTGTAACCAGGCATAACGGGTATTAGAAAATTTCCCCACCATATTTCTTGGCGTGTTGCAAGGTTTCCACCCCATATTTCTTGGCGTGTTGCCGGGATTTGGGGTGGGGCAGTTCTCTTACCGGCTTACTTCTGGCGACGTGAAGCTCCACTCCCTCTGGCTGCTCAGCTCGGGTATCCGGCGTGGTAGTTACCTTGCTGTACTCACAATCGGGTTTTAAACTCTGTACTCAGAGTTGTTATTGGCTATCTTTTAAATGCCGACAGCTGTTTTACATCAAAATCGGCTCCCGCGCTGTAACTCCGCCTCTCTCATTGGTTGGAGTGCCCCGAGTTCCAAGCCTCGTTTTTACTCGTGTGCTCCAAGCCTCTTTCTGGATGCCGGTCTCAAACTCAGCCTTATTGTAAAGGCATTTTTGTCGTGTTCCAACCCTCGATTTCGCTTCTGGCCACGGTGTTTGTTTTAAAGTAGACAATGATTGTCAGGGAACCCGATAATTTTGGGTGAAACGAAACAATTATTTCCCCAGAGCTCCGTGATGTAGCTTAATATGTTTTCCATTTGTACCCTACTTAGAGCGCTATATATAGTGTGCTTTTCTATCATTATACTACCATCAATTACATTTTGTCATAGGGGGAAGGGTCATTTTATCAATATTATCTCTCGATGACAGTCGATATAATTCTAAAATAGATCTTCCTGCTTCCTACCACATTCGTGTTTTTGCGAGGCCCCAGTGGTAGAGTTGTTTTTGACTTATGATCTTTAGTAGGTATTGAATATTGTTATACTCTAGATTTTTAGAATGCTAGTAATTTGCCACAACTGTCATCCAATCTTCACGTGAGTTCAAGCCTTTCTTGATTGTATCTAGATGGCATATATACCACTGCTCGCGTCTCTTCCTGAGTGCTTCTAAATTTCCTCCCCTCCTGCTGATACTGACCTTCTCTAGAATAAACCACGAAAATTGGTTGCATTCGTGGTTATTTGTCACAAAGTGTTTAGTTAGTGGAGCATTTTCCTTTTTGTTTTTAATTGAAGATCTATGCTCTAGTAATCTTACGCGTAATTCTCTCCCGGTTTCACCTACATACCCTAGCCCACATGGGCAGATGATGAGGTAGATTACGCTTTTGCTTCTGCAGTTCGTCAGATTTTTCGGGATCATTGTTCTGCCATTAAAGTTCAGGATCTTACTTTCTAAACAGTTTGGGCATATTGAACAAGACCCACATCTGTAGTTACCTACTGCCCGTCCTTGTCCTGTCAGAGTGGCTTGAAAGCTGGTGGTTTGATTGTTGTAGGTATGTACTAGGGCAGTCCGCAAGGCCTTGTTACGTCTAAACGAGAACAGTGGCTTGGACATGGGTGTTTCTAGCTCACTGTTTAAAATCTTCCAATTGCGGTTGACAATATTCTTAATCTTGTTACTTAGCCATGAATACTGGCTAACGAACACTATTCTATCATGTGTTCTGTCTGTTTTTTGTCTATTGATATCTAGAAGGGCATCCCTATTGTAAAACCTGGCTCTTTTTAGGGATTGTTTAACCAACTTTTTGGGATATCCTCTTTTTTGCAGTTTTTTTCCATTATGTCTGCATGAAAATAAAAATCTTCCAAGGTTGTGCAGTTGCGCCTCAATCTTAAAAATTCCCCAAAAGGAATATTGTCCTTTTGTGATCGTGGGTGGTTGCTGCGATATTCCAGCAGACTATTCTTGTCTGTTGGTTTCGTGAACAGTTCTACGTTTAATTTGCCATCCATTTCTTTAATTTTTATATCTAGGAAGTCTACACTGCTTTCACTGTAGTGGGCAGTGAACTTCAGGTTTTTGTCTCCTAGATTCAACCATTACAGAAAGTGATCTAAATCCTCTCTGGCATCGTTCCAGACGAAAATAATATCGTCTATGAAATGGTGCCAGTGGGATACGTTCTCAAAATAGGGTGCCATCTCATTGTAGATGTGTCTCTTTTCAAAGTTCGCAACATAGAGACATGCCAGACTGGGGGCACAAGTGGCCCCCATGCTGGTCCCCTTCACCTGCTTATACAGATCTTCCTTAAATAGGAAGATATTGTTTTTTAGGACTAACTCCACACATCCTAAAATAAAGTCTCTATTGCCCCCATTCAGATTTACTTCCTCCAATATGGAGGATATCACAGCAATGGTATCATCTTGCGGAATATTGGTGTATAAGGCTTCGATGTCCAAGGTGACCAGTAACTGGGTCACCTTGTCGAAGTCTTGTCCCTCAAAGATGGAAATGGTGTGGGCAGTATCTTTCAGGTATGATTTTTGTGCCTGTACCAAAGGGCGCAAGAAGAAGTCTGCATACTTGCTAAGAGGTTCGAGTAAGGACCCCAAGCTACTCACAATAGGCCACATTGGTGGATTTGATGTGCTCTTGTGAATTTTTGGTAGCCCATATATGGCTGGAATTATAGGGTTACTGTTCCACAAAAATTTGTGTTCATCTTCACAGATATAACTATTTTCCCTACCTTGGTTAAGAAAACTAGAGACATCCTTTTTTAGTCTATCTATCATCCTGAATGAGGCCGGGGTGTAGTGATCCTTGACGTCCAATAGAGATTGCATCCGTGCATCATAATCTGCACTGTCAAAGACCACAACACCCCCCCCCCCTTGTCCGCAGGTTTTATGGTTATTTGGCTGCAGTCTTGCAAGTTCTTTAATGCCGTTCTTAGATTTGGGGATAAGTTATTAGTATGACTCTGATTTGAATTAAGACAATTTCTAATTTCTATCTCCACAACCCTTTCAAACAGTTCAACGTTATTATCTACCTGGTTAAGGGTCGGTGTAAAAATAGACTTAGGTTTGAAACCCGTAGTATTTGGGGCTGGTGTATACTCTCTGTCTGCGAAGAATCTATTTATTCTTATCTTTCTAAAGAAGCTTCTCATGTCTTTTTCTAATTTGAATTTGTTTGAGGGAGCGCCTGGAGCGAAACTAAATCCAAATTCTAGAACTTCTGTTTCGTCACCGGTCAATATTCTGTTGGAGAGATTGAGAATTGGAAGATCATTTACCTCCAGTATCTCTCATTCCTGGTTTTCAGGTAGTTTGGTGTTCCCTGATTTTGAGGTTGATGGTTTCTCATCGGCTCTTCCCGTGAAAAGTTCCGGTAGCCTCTTTGGCCCCTGTAAGGGCGTCCCCCTAAAAAAGGCTGGGGGTCTTTTTGGTAGTTCTGGGCGGGCCTCCCGGTAGATTCTCCCATTGATGCTTCATCCTCACTAGATCCAGAGCTTTCTGAGAAAGTAATTCTTTTAGATCCACCCCTTAAATATACTTGTCTAGTGTTTTGGGGGTTTTCCCATCTCTGATCCCTTTTTGATGTATAATAATTTTTCTGCAGAAAGGGATATACGACCTCTGCCCTGAAGTTCTCTATATCTTTTTTAAGTTTGGTGGATTTTCTGTGAGTTAAATAGTCATGATATCCATCTATATCCTGTGCTAACTCTTCTAGTTTCTTTTTGGCGTCCTCAACTACACTATTTTCTCTGAAAGCGGCTTCTAATTCCTCTATTTGTTGTCGTTCTAGAATTATTACTTGTTCTGCAGTTTCTATAATTAAAATTAACCAGTCTCTACTACATCGGTTTGCAATGTGTGACCATACTTCTAAGAATTTCTGGTTGTCGGTAAACAAACCAGGCTCATTCCAAATGCGCAGTCCAAGTGGTATCACCCCTGCCCTCAGGTATCCCATTAAAAATTCTGCGTGCAATTCGGTTCTAACCAGTTTTTTCTTTAGGTTAAGAATTTTCAATAGTTCGTCATGGCCACTCTTATTGATTACAGTAGGGCCTCCCGTTCTCGGATGTTGGTTCAAACGTTTGTTGAATTGGTCCTCGGTAAACCCGAAGGTTTTGAAATTATCCATAATAGAATTAATTCCAAATACCGGGCGATAGAATTCGGTCTCGCAGTATCACCCGTTGAATGAATGTGATTTCAACAGGTCACCTGCTTGACAACTCTCCAGTCCTACGGACTGTGCTAACAATGTTCAAATAAATGAGAGAGACCCCCTACGAACACCAGGGGATTAGGGTACTATACTAGTATCAAATGTAGTATCCCTTGGCTAACACACTTCTACTTTGATATTGGTCCTAAGTCAATTCTATACACACACCGTATGCATTACACTCTTATCCACACACTTGTATAGTTGAACCATTTATTTATAAAAATTAATGTTTTGTTACACAGCTGGTTTAAAATCACAAAGCAATATCACAATGTTACATAAAAGGGTTTTCAAAATACATACATTACAATGGTTAAAAAGAGCAATGAAAGTCAATTGCACTGGGTTTATAAAAGAAAAGTGAGAAAAGTCACAACAGAGGAGAGACATACATAAGACATAAGCAATTTGTCATTGGGGATTACACATCAGAGACTCAAGTGATTATCATCAACTAAACCTAGGCGAAACCTTGCAACACGCCAAGAAATATGGTGGGGAAATTTTCTAATACCCGTTATGCCTGGTTAAAAATCTTTTTCAGATTACCTACTGGAAAAGAACCCACCTATCTTTACAAGGCTCTGTCTCAAAACAACAGGAGCAAAGAAAATCGAAGCGAGAGGGAGGGGAGCCCAATATTGTAAGAGAAAGCTGGTAAGATAAACACCCAACCCAAACCCTTTGTAAAACGCTAAGAGATGCGATTTACACGTCTTCTAATAGTCCCTATATTTAGTTTTTAACATTTGCAGATTACCCATTGCACAAAAAGTGTGCCATTAACCCCACTCCCTGATTAGGAGGTTTCTCCCTAACGTAACACGGTAAGATACGAGGTTGAGAATGGATAGACATATCGCACTTATATGCCGATGGCATGCAGGAAAGTGGCGATACAAATGCAATGTTAAATTATTTTTTTCCAGGAATACTCCCGGGGCATAGTGACAGAACGGAAAACATTAATAAAATCTAGAGTCCGTCATAACTACATTCCAAAATGCCACCCACATGGAATAAAGGTAAAAGTGAACGGGGTAACCAGAGTAATCGAGGTGTTTAGAACCTAAAGTAGGTACAGGAGGTCGATGATAAGAGTGGTAAAAGATACATATATTTTGCAGGCATCAAGTGTGTACGAATCAAAACACAAGAAACAGATAGACGGACTTGAGGCAATAAATCACGCACCATAAGGTAACTCTTAGTTAGATTTTTCAAGTACCCATGTATACAATTAAAGGATGCCAGATAACTAAATATGCCAATTCCTTTGTTTACAAAGATTAGAAGACTATGATAAAACAACGTTTGAAGCTCTAGGACTGTGATCAGATCGCTCAGGACCTGAAGTACAATGTAAACAGGTAAAAAATAGAAAAAAAGTAAGAGTAACCCGTTCTATCCGACGTAGAAACTGCTTTTACATAAAACAATTTCTTGATAATACGACTGAAGAACACACCAGAGGGGGTTTTGATTGTAACATTAGGCATTAACCTGAGTTTCAGAGGTGTACCCTACAATCCAGATCATATCACTATTGTGGGTTAACTTTCCTCCTCCCCAACAATCCTATATGTATATATATATATATATGTATATGTGTGCATATGTATATATATATATATATATATATATATATACATATATATATATATATATATATATACATGTGCTTCATGAGAGAATGTAATTGCCAAGGTAGAATAGATAAAAACCTAATGATCAGACACTACTAGAACACCAAATTAGGCATATATGGAGGTGTATGAGTGAGATGGACCCCATACAAACATCCAATGGTGTCTAATTATAGATGATAGTGCAGATATCGTGACGACTGTGAAAATGAAATGCCAATTTTTATATAAAACATTTTTATGTTTGCTTATAAACATATAAAGAATATGTAATTTGTGGTGTTGTGATTTAGAACTGATCTCCACAATAGAACTTTGATAGTGCATTGCCTATTCCTAGGAGTACTATTGAAAGTGGCAACCATCCAGTGCCCAGAATATAGGAGAGGCTGATTTTTATAGTCTTGAAAAAGATGGCAGAGTATCAACATTAAGCCATCGAAACGCGTCGACGCCACAGATACACAATCGCGAGACATAAAACTTCCCTGGAGTCCAGAAAATAACAGGCCTAGGTTTAGTTGATGATAATCACTTGAGTCTCTGATGTGTAATCCCTAATGACAAATTGCTTATGTCTTATGTATGTCTCTCCTCTGTTGTGTCTTTTCTCACTTTTCTTTTATAAACCCAGTGCAATTGACTTTCATTGCTCTTTTTAACCATTGTAATGTATGTATTTTGAAAACCCTTTTATGTAACATTGTGATATTGCTTTGTGATTTTAAACCAGCTGTGTAACAAAACATTAATTTTTATAAATAAATGGTTCAACTATACAAGTGTGTGGATAAGAGTGTAATGCATACGGTGTGTGTATAGAATTGACTTAGGACCAATATCAAAGTAGAAGTGTGTTAGCCAAGGGATACAACATTTGACTCACATAGAGTGTCATCATTGCTATCCTAGGGCATTTTTTAGCCCATATAAAACTTGAAAATAGTGATTCTACTTTTAAGAAAAAACTACTAGGTAAGTAGCACGGAATAGCTGAGAATAAGAAATTAAAAAGTGGAAGTATAGACATCTTTATAAGTGCCAACCGTCCCATGATAGTAAGTGGCAATGGATCCCATCTAGTAAATAAGGATTGCACCTTATGTAAAAGTGGGTCAAAATTCAGCTTAACTAAATCGGATACCAAATTAGAAAACATAACCCCTAAATACCGTTTTGGTCTTAAACTAGTACATCGAACTAAGTCCGCATGTAAATCCACCTCCCCTCCACCACACACTAATATTTCAGTTTTTTTTTATTAATTCGGTAACCTCCTACGGCCTCGAATTCTTCAAAAAGCTGTAGAACAGCAGTCTGAGATTGGATATCCGTCTTAATTATCAACATGATATCATCGGCGTAGAGTTTAATTTTGGCCATAGATACGATCGGTGGTGGAATATTTACAGATTCGCCAATTGCTGTGGTTAACGGTTCAATCAAAAAAGCAAAAAGAATAGGGGATAAGGGGCAGCCCTGCCTGGTACCCCGTTGGATCGATACTGTGCCTACCATAACAGAATTAATAACTATATTAGCTCAGGCACCCGTATATACATTTTGAATTAAACTAATAATTTGTGAAGGGATACCCAAGTGTTTTAAGATAAAAAATAAAGTTGTCCACACCACTAAATCAAACGCTTTCTCAGCATCTAATAATAAAATTAAGGCTGGGATTTTTTTAACCTGAAAATAATCTAACGCTTCCGTGAGAAAATGGGTATTGGTAGCTAACTGCCTGCCTGCCACAAAACCATTCTGATCTAAATGGATAAGATCCGCTGCAATCGAGTTAAAACGTATTGCAAGTAATTTAGTAAGGATCTTATAATCAGTATTAAGTAGTGTGATAGGCCTGTACGAGTTAGGGTCTTTTAAATTTTTACCTTTCTTTGGAAAACTAACAACAGTCCCCTCCCCAAAAGAATCCGAGACTTGACCCCCCATTAACATATAATTAAATAATTGTAATAATAGATCAGAGAAGGTACTAAAGAAAATCTTAAAAAATTCAGCCGGAAGCCCATCCGGGCCACATGCTTTACCGAATGGTAAATTCTTAACCACAAATTCTAGTTCTGATTTAGAAAATGAACGCCTCATTGAATCACTATCTACCGGAGTTAAAGAGGGCATATTATATCTGGTTAAAAAATGTGAAAGCCTAGAGTGATCTATTATTTGCTGTTGACTATAAATCTGTTTATAATGGGACAGCATAATAGCGCCAATAGCGTCCGTCTGTGATACTTCAGCCTGAGTGACAGGACACTTTAAAGAGTGAATTAAATTTGCGGCAGCCTGCTCTTTTGCCTGCCATGCGAGAAGTTTACCAGAGAAATTACTCTCCTCGTAAATCCTCTGAGATTTTATCGAAAATTGGTGTTCACTCTGTGTGAAAATAAACGTATTAAGTTCACGTTTAGCCTCATTTAATCTTTTTTGTACATCGCTAGAAGGATTAACTTGGCGCAATAAAGTAAGTGAATGAATTTTTTGGTAGAGTGAGGTCTTAGTTTGTTTAATAGTACGCCATTCTTCTGCGTCTTTACTAATTATAATACCACGAATAAAAGCTTTTAATGAGTCCCACACAATGTGGAGTGGGGCTGTATCTAAGTTACGTGTTATGAACTCGGCAATTTCGATTTTTAAGAAAGAAATCCAATTATTATCCTGCAGATACATTTTATTAAATATCCATATTTTAGAAGACTTAATTTCCTCGCTTACTTCAAATTCGATTAACAACATTGCGTGGTCTGAAAAACCATTATGGAAATAATAACCTTGAAGCCAGAAAAAAATCTAATCTAGACGAGGATCTATGTCTCCCAGACCAACAAGTAAATTCTTTTTTCTGTGGAAATTTGGTACGCCATGGGTCACCTAGATCTAATAATGATATATACTGCATGATGGACCTTCTTGATTTTGGTTTAGATTGTTTCCTCGACATAGCGGTAGAATCTAATTTTATATCCATAAGGATATTAAAGTCACCCCCTATCACTATGTCCCCCCTAACTAACAACAAAGATTTAAATAACTCATCATAGATTGAGGCACGATCTTCCACTGGGGCATAAAAACTGACAAAAGTAATTGGTCTTCTCCTATTTTTTATTAAGCACGTGACCCAGCACCACCTCCCTGCCCCTCCATTTTCAAACTGAATAATTTCTGCATCTAGATTTTGATTCAGAAAAATAGGGACCCCGCTTTTAGATTCTTGAGCGCATGAAAACCCTCTATATGACGACCAGGTTTTAAACATAGAAAAAGAATCAATTTTAGCAGTTGAAATATGAGTTTCTTGGAGCAATACAACAGCTGGTCGCTCACACTTAGTCCAGAGTTCAATCGCTCGCATTTTGTTCTGATTATTCAGCCCATTAACGTTGAAAGAGATCACTCTAAGCCCCGCCATAGACATCTAAATAAATCATTGATACTAAGAGACACATCTTGCCAACTTATTTTCCCATTAACATTCAACAAGAACTTCAATTTTTTTTTCCTTTTTTCACCCACCGCACTCCCCATATCACGTGCTCCCCTCCAGCACCTAGCCCTGTGGCCCTGCACTACACCTTCACCTCCTCCCCACGCTGGCCACCTGACATTCACCCCCCTCATGAAGGCGCCTTGTTGTTGCGCCTCTAACCCTGTGATCCCCCTGTTCCTCGCTTACCCCCCCCCCCACAATCATATCTACAGTGTCTTATTGGGGCTTAATTCTGCGGCAACAGGTTAAGCATCTCACGTGCCTCATCTACATCAGTAAATAAATGGAATTTGCCTTTTATCAAAACTTTTAACTTTGCCTGTTGGGCCATTGGAGCTTGAACAATTGCAGAATCTTTACAAATTCTTTTCTCCGTTTAGAGGCAGCGGCCGACATATCGGAGAAAATCCGACATTTAGTAGTAGGATTAACATGAAATTGTCTTTTCTTAAAGGCCTGCGTTAGAATTGTGTCTTTGACACGTACATCAGCAAAGTTAACAATGATTGTCCGAGGAAATGGAAAGTTAAGAAATGGACGTGCTGGGAATCGGTGCGCACGTGTGATTGTTAGGTCTCTCTTAAACTCAGGGATTACCTCTTGAGAAAAAAAGGAAGTAATCCATTGCATCATATCCGAGCCTTCAATGTTCTCTGGCACTCCCACCACTCGAAGGTTTGACCTTCTGTTGTAATTTTCTAACTCATCAAGTTTAATTTCAAAGGCTTTTGAGGATTTGCAAATAGTAGACACCTCCTTCTGCATAGTAGTCATATTGTCCTCCAACCCTGAAATTCTAGTCTCGGATTCATGAAATCGATTTGTAAAGGAAGCCATTGAATCTTCTATTTTATCCAACCGATTGCTAATTACTGCCAATTCAGATTTTTGAAATTGCTTCATCTCTCGTATTTCCCCTAATATCAGGTTTAACATGTCTTTCACTGAGATTTGAAAGTCTCCAGTAGTCTTAGTTTCCATCTCCAAAATCGGGCTCTGTACCATTGCATGTGCCATAGCATCATCATTCAAATCTAATTTTGATTGTGGCAAGATAGTAGACATGACAGGAGGAGCAGCCATGAACGGAGAAGTTGAGACCTCATTTTCACTTGAAGTTGTAGATTTTATATCTAAAGATGAGGAGTCTACTAAATTGACTACATTACTGGTTGACGCCATTGAGCCTGTAGAATTTAAGGGGGCTGAGGCCCCTGGCGAAGTTGCACGGGTCCCAACTGCATTAGTAGTAGCATGAGCTGTGCCCTTCCGCTCAAATAATGGAAATTGTTTAGACACTTTAAAGGTGGAATTCACCAGGACATCTTTGGGTACCTGTGGATCATGTACCACTATAGAATTTACGCCTTGCACCATTCCTCATGATTTTTCTGCTGCACTTGACAAGGCCATGTCCAATCCAGCCACGGGCGATTCTAATACCTCCTTCCCCTTACTAATGGGGTTACCAAAATCTTGATGATGAGCCAGTATTCTGTTATCACTCGGGAGATTGTTTTCTCCCTCTTCAAAGCTCTCCGAATTTTCAGCAGAAGAGTTTTCCTTCTCTGTGACAACTCCTGCCTGGTTAGCTCTTTCTGATTGATCTTTCAGCTGTTGTCGTCTTTTTATCGCTCTGGTCCTCGCCGTCAATTGCTTGCCCATAATCAGAAAACGAGATGAAGTATTCTCACCTCAAAGTCTCTGACCTACAATCTTCAGCTTCAGCTAAAGCAGAATTAACCTAGTAGATACCAAAGAAGGCCAAAGCCTCAAGAATACTAGTGTTTGTAAATCACGATAGTTCTCTTATTCTGCGATATTCTCCAATCGCCGGCAGGACCGAATTTGATCGAAGTTTTGACCACACAGCGACGCCGCACGACAATTTCACCACAATTGTATAACGAAAGCAGCAGGCAGAGCAGAGCAATCAATTTCAGATTTCAGATAAGGCCAGTAACTTCCCCGATCACTGGAATGCTGGGACTTGTAGTTTTTTATTTTTTATTTTTTTTGTGTTTCCCCGTCGACTCCTAAATGCTTGCAACTCCACTCCGAGATTTAAACTGTATTCCAAGCCAGCCTCCAAGTGAAGCTTTAGTTTGCAACAGCGCTAGAAAACACTGAGAAGCATCTCCTCCAGGAGTAACCACAATTCATAAGTCTCACTGAAAAATATCACGCTGGGCACTGACTGACAATAAATTCAGCAGTTCTCATTCCAACGACATAAACAAAAAGCCCTTTCTCAGCACAGTTTAGCAGTTTGCAGAACCTCCCGACGGCATGCACTTTTCAGACGATTTTTTTTTTTTTAAAGGCATGTACCTTTGGGAGAGCGCGTCATTCTTTCGTTCGTATTTTTACTGCCTCCGCTGCCTCCGTTTTTCTACTGCGACCATTCCAGCGCGATTCCAACACATCAGGCGCCCAAACGCTTATTCCGCCTTTCAATCGGTTCAAACGCCACAGCCACTGCTAAGAACGCCGAGAAGCACCTCCAACGCCATCACCCTCGTGGAATCGAGAGAGGGAGGAGCAAGGAACAGGAAGCTCAGGTGCTACGTGGAGGCGTGGAGCTCCATCATAGCCGGTCCCCCAGGTGCTAGCATAAACTAGTTAGAGCCTTCCTAGGCCTTTCAGAATTCCATGCTAAGTTTGTACAAAACTTCTCTTCTAAAACTTTTCCATTAAGAGAACTTATTAAACAAAACAACAAATTTGAATGGAGTTCTGCTTGTGAGGAGTCTTTTGAAAGAATTAAAAATTACATCTGTAAAGCCCCTCCCCTCCAAGGATTTAATCCCTCCCTCCACAGCATTGTAACCACAGATGCGAGTGGAACAGGTTTAGGGGCAGTACTTAACCAAATTACGGAAGAAGGCAAAGAAGTGACTGTAGCTTTTGCCTCTCGCTCGATCACACCTACTGAAGGAAGATACTCTGTGATTGAGCGAGAGGCACTAGCATGTGCCTGGGGTCTAGAGCACTTTAGGCAGTATATATGGGGGTATCAAATTACTCTCAGGAGTGACCATAAACCTTTGATAAAAGTACTTTCCACAAAAGGTTTACAAATTGCCTCTCCACGTCTTGCACATATCTCAATGAGAATGCTGGATTTTAATTACAAGGTTGAGTACCTTCCCGGCATAAAGAATCGAGTGGCAGATTGTTTGAGTAGGTTGCCTTTACCAAACAATAATGAGATGACTTCAGATATAGAATCATTTTGCATTGCTAACATCATTGAGGAGGTACCCTGCATATCACATTTTGATTGGGCCTCTGCCATGGAGGGAGATGCTACCCTTGTTGAAGTAAAGAAATACATAAGAGCAGGTTGGCCCATTAAAAAAAGTATTCATAGAGATTTGTACACTTTTTGGGAACTCAAGGACGAATTATCCATTGAAAGAGATTTGATACTTAGGAATGGTAAGGTCATTCCTCCTTCCTGCTTACGATCTAAACTCCTAGAGATCTGTCATGAGGGCCGCCTTGGCATTGGGAAAACCAAAAGTAGAGTTAGGAACTCGTATTGGTGGCCTGGTATCGACATTGAAATCGAAAGATCGGTCAGGAACTGTGTGGCATGTGAGAATTCAGACAAATCTCAAAACACTCTGAGACCACCCCTTCGACCACTTTCTTGCCCTTCCATGCCATGGGTCGGACTAGGCATTGATATTTGTGGCCCCATTTGGGAACATGGAGAACAATTGTATCTCATTGTCATAGTGGACCATTTTTCAAAATGGCCTGAAGTGGAAGTTGTTCAGAACGCGGACGCTAAGACCATTGTCAGTTTCTTACGAAAATTGTTCCTCAGAGTAGGTCTCCCAATTTGTATAGTCTCAGACAATAGCCCACAATTTCTATCCACAATTTTCAAAACATTCCTTAAAGAAAATGGCATCTCTCATAAGACCACTTCGGTGTACCATACTGCCGGGAATGGGACTGTAGAGAGATTTGATTGTGTGATCAAAGGTGTAGTTCAATTAGCCAACCAAAATGACCTCTCATGGAGAACACGACTCATACACAATCTATGGGCTTTTCGTGTGACTCCCTGTGAGTCCATAGGTACTAGTCCCTTTGTACTTTTAAGAGGCAGAACCCCCATCTCGAAAGATAGCGTAGGTTGGGCCACTCCTAAAAGAATTTCTAGGTCCCCGGTTAAGGTGAAAAATAATATACTACACTCACAAATGATCAGCAAGAAATACTATGACTCTAAACATGCATGTAAAGATGCACACATTCAAGTGGGAGACAAAGTGAGAGTCAAGAATCCCAAGTTCACTAGCAAAGGGCATAGTCGTTATTCACAACCAATGGAGGTTAAGAAAGTTTTCTGTAACTCAGCCCTCTTAAGTGATGACAAAACTTGTAATTTTTCAGCCTTATTGTTGTGTAAGGATGGTGTCGTTGCTTCACCTCCTCATTGCAGTTCTGACAACCAAGATCTTTCCTCTTCTCCAAACTACGATTGGATTCTGGATGGTGATGCTAGCAAGGATTCTAGCACACAAGGAACAAGTGATGCTCCTTCTGATGGTGAAGGTGCTTCTGGTGGTACACCCATTCTAGGGAACAGTGGTAGTTGCTCAAATGAGGAATTATCGGGGGTCGACAAGAATAATCAAGGTACCAGTAATAGCAACAATGAAATTTAATGTCCTTTTGATGATGATACTTTGTCTCAAAACAGTATACTTCGGAGTGATCCCAGAGTGAGCAGGTACGGGAGAGTTGTGAAGCCACCAGCTAAATTACAGGAGTTTGAGTGTGATTAGTTCTCTGGCTTTTCTCCTCTTCTTATCTTTTGCTTTTGGTACATTCCTCTGCTCTTTCTTTTATTATTGAGAAGGAGATGTGTACTGTTCTATCACTCAATTTGTCCTATGTTTTACACTGTAGTTACCTCGCGCCACTCTGCCGGTGACACGAGCCATACCCTGAGCTTTATGACGTCCCAGCGTTCTGTATTAGAACCTGGCAGGGATGACCTTTGACAGGCGACAGATGCAGCGAGGAACGACTGTATGAAGACGCACCTTGGTGTCAGGGATATACTTGTTAATAAACACTGTGAAACTTACTCCTGGCTCCGCTCCTTCTTTACAGAACACACCACAATTCCTAAAAAGAGTATGGCACCATCAACAAATGATTTATAATGTAACTAAAGTCTTAAAACATTCTATTAACTGCAATGCTTTTTAATGAGGTGCTATCATGTATATTGGACCCAAGATGGCTGCCAACACTTCTTGGATGAAGTGCTGACAGCCAATCAGACCTCACAATGAGATGTGTCATTAGGCTCCGCCCAGATATATATCTAAAAACAACTGAACAGATTTACACCATTTAACCAAAAATGCATGAGTCTGAACCAAGGACTACCTCTCTGCCAAATTTGGTGTAATTCCGTTCAGCAGTTCGGGCTGTAGCCGTGATTAATGGTTCCTATAGAAAATTACATGGAGAAAACACGTTTTGGGACCCCCATTTTTCTCGGCCCCCACTTGATTAATCAACCTGAGACTTTCAGGATAGGAGCGGGCCAGAGCGGGCCACCAGTTTTGAAAATTTCGTGAAGATTTGTCAACCGGCACCAAAGTTATTCCAAATAGAATGTTGCAGATTTCCTATGGATAATAGGTCCTAACTATAACTACCTACAGTAGGTAATGTGTATATATATATATATATTCACTGAAAAAACCATAGGTTTCAGGAGTTATATAGTTAGGAATTAGCTTTTACAAAACCTTTGAAATTCACTCAAAAAACTATAAGTTTTAGTGGTGTTATAGTTAGCTGGACATTTTACTCATACAAAACCATTGAAATTGCTCCTATATAGTTAGTTGTACTAAGTATATATCGCGCACCCGCAATCCACTGCTGATGATGTCACATATTAGATCGTTCATGACATGGTCAGTGACATCACAGATGACATCTCAAATGACATCACTGATGACATCATCCAGTGAATGTGGTTTGCTTCGTTATTTAAATATGCATTATATATATAGCAATTTGCATTGAAGAATGAGTGGATATATATAAATAAATATTTGGATGGAGGATTTAGTAGCAGTGTAATTGACTGTTTACTTGACCAATTTATAATGTCTCACTAAATATAGTGGATAGTGACTAAACTGTGTGAATATCTGTATCACTTTGTCAGTTGTTGTGTAAACTGATTCTACAGTTGGTTACTAGCTATGTGAAAGTCTATATTAGTTATTGATTAGTTAACTGAGTATTTGTATGGGAGTGTGAAAGTGTGTGTGGTTCGGTGGAGGGTGTGTGACTGTCCAAAGATGTGTGAATAGTTTATTCAGTAGATATATGAAGTTACAACTACATGTTCTAACAGTTTGGGTGAGGGAATCTCTTTATGGGTGTGGTGATGAGCAAATATATTTCTCAACGGTACAGGTCCAACAAACTAGAAAAATAAAAGGCAGGATATGTGTTAGTTGTTGTATATAAATAAGTATACATAAGACACAATGATTGTATGAGTGACTGTATGGATAACTGTATACTTGTAATAATGATTTTATAATTCACTAAGTATGACTTACTATCTAAATGAATAGAAGAAGTGGTGTTTGTATAAGTGTTTTGCTAAGTAAATATGTAAGTATGATCCATTGTTTGCATAAGTGAGTAGGATGACTTCATATGTGAATAGGATGTGTGCTGTTGTTTAATGTCGATATAGATGTATAAGTATTTTTGATAGTGTTCTATTGTTCATTGACAGCATGTATGAGTGAATCCATAGGTAAGGGATTAGATGTGTGTATACTGAGTGGATTTTTAGATACTTGTATTGCTGTGACAATGGATTTAAATATGATACTCTGTATTTTACAAAGAGTGATGAAAAATTGTAATAGTGTATGAAAAGGTGTATGTGATTGTCACGTGGATGATGTCATCAGTGATGTCATCAGTGATGTCATTTGAGATGTCATCAGTGATGTCACTGACCATGTCATGAATGATCTCATATGTGACATCATCAGCAGTGGATTGCGGGTGCGCGATATATACTTAGTACAACTAACTATATAGGAGCAATTTCAATGGTTTTGTATGAGTAAAATGTCCAGCTAACTATAACACCACTAAAACTTATAGTTTTTTGAGTGAATTTCAAAGGTTTTGTAAAAGCTAATTCCTAACTATATAACTCCTGAAACCTATGGTTTTTTCAGTGAATTTCAAAGGTTTTTTTAAACGCTAATTCCTAACTATATAAGGCCTGAAACCTATGGTTTTTTCAGTGAATTTCAAAGGTTTTTTTAAATGCTAATTCCTAACTATATAAGGCCTGAAACCTATGGTTTTTTCAGTGAATTTCAAAGGTTCTTTAAATGCTAATTCCTAACTATACAAGGCCTGAAACCTATGGTTTTTTCAGTGAATTTCAAAGGTGTTTTAAATGCTAATTCTATTAGCGGATAACGTTTAAATATATTAATATCCTAGTGGGACCACCTGAGCAGCCCTAGGGCGTCAGGGTGTTTCTACCCTGCCCCCTTTTTGTGTTCTACACATTTGTTTTTCTGCTTTCTTGTGCCTAATTCCTAACTATATAAGGCCTGAAACCTATGTTTTTCCAGTGAATTTGCAAGGTTTTTTAACTGCTAATTCCTAACTATATAAGGCCTGAAACCTATGTTTTTTTCATTGAATTTGCAAGGTTTTTTAAATGCTAATTCCTAACTATATAAGGCCTGAAACCTATGGTTTTTTCAGTTAATTTGCAAGGTTTTTTTAAATGCTAATTCCTAACTATATAAGGCCTGAAACCTATGTTTTTTTCAGTGAATTTCAAAGGTTTTTTAAATGCTAATTCCTAACTATATAAGGCCTGAAACATATGTTTTTTTCAGTGAATTTCAAAGTTTTTTTTAATGCTAATTCCTAACTATATAAGACCTGAAAGCCCACCAGGAATCTCCAGTATGCACCAGGGGACTGCATTGCAGAGAGGTGTAACTAAGCCATGGCCCTTTTTACACCTCTCTGCAACGCAGCCCCCGTGCATGTTTGAAGAGGGGGAACTCATTCCCCCTGCATACTGGGGGCCCCTGGGGGCCAACTAGCCCACCTGGAACCTCCAGTATGCGCCAGGGGGCTGCATTGCAGAGGTGTAATGAGGCTATGCCCCTTGTTACACCTCTCTGCAATGCAGCCGCCTGGCGCGTTTGCAGAGGGGGAACTAATTCCCCTTGCATAATGGGGGTCCCTGGGGGCCAACTAGCCCACCAGGAGCCTCCAGTATGCGCCAGATGGCTGCATTGCATAGAGGTGTAATGAGGCCACACCCTTTTTTACACCTCTCTGCAATGCAGCCCCCGTGCATGTTTGAAGAGGGGGAACTAATTCCCCTTGCATACTGGGTGTCCCTGGCAACCATCTTGTGCCTTGTTAGAACCAAGGCACAAGAAAGCAGTGAAACAAAGGTGTGAAACTCGCAAAGGGGCCAGAGTAGAAATACCCTGACCCCCTAGGCCTGCTCAGGGGGTCCCACAAGGACCCCCAAGGCAAAGAAAATAATATATTTTTTTTTTTAAAGTCGCGGGGTACAAAAAAACAATAAAAAAATAATAAAACAACAATAAGAATAAAAAAACAGTTATTTTCAGAACTACCTCCAATTTATATATAAAATGCTACATTTTTAAAAAACTCTGTCTTTCTTTTTTTCTCCAGGGTACGCGTACCGGTACGTGTACCGATACGTGTACCGGGGCGCGCACCCCCTCAAAAAAATAAAAAAAAATAATGAGTGTGTGTGTGTGTGGTGTGTGTGTGTTGGGGGGTGGGTGTGGGGTGTGTGTGGGGGGGGTATGTGTGTGGGGTGTGTGTGTGTAGGATCTGTGGGGGTGTGTGTGGGGTGTGTGTGTGGGTGTGGGGGTGTGTGTGGGTGTGTGTGGGGGTGAGGAATGTGTGTGTGGGTGTGGGTGTGTGTGAGGTGTGTGTGTGGGGTGTGTGTGCATGTGTGTGTGTGTGTCTGGGGGGTGTGTGTCAGAGGTGTGTGTGTGTGGGGGGTGAGGTGTGTGTGGGGGATGTGTGGGGTGTGTCTGTGAGGTGTGTGTGTGTGTGTGGGGGGAGTGAGGTGTGTGTGGGTGGGGTGTTTGGGTTGTGTGGGTGTAGGTGGGGTGTGGGGGTCTATGGTGTGTGTGTGTGTGTGGGTGTGTGGGGTGTTTGGGTGTGGGTGGAGGTGTGGGTGTATGAGGTATGGTGGGGGTGTGTGTGGGGGGGGTGGGTGTGGGGTGTGTGTGTGTGGGGGTATGTGTGTGGGGCACCCCCTCAAAAAAATAAAAAAAAATAATGAGTGTGTGTGTGTGTGTGTGTGGTGTGTGTGTGTGTGTGGGGAGGTGTGGGGGGGAAGTGTGGGGGGGTATGTGTGTGGGGTGTGTGTGTGTAGGATGTGTGGGTGTGTGTGTGGGGTGTGTGTGTGGGTGTGTGTGTGGGGGGTGTGTGTGTGTGTGTGTGTGTGAGAGGAGTGTGTGTGTGTGTGTGTGTGTGTGATGTGTGTGTGGTGTGTGTGTGTGTGTGTGTGTGTGTGTGAGGTGTGTGTCAGAGGTGTGTGTGTGTGGGGAAGGGGTGAGGTGTGTTATGGGGATGTGTGGGGTGTGTCTGTGAGGTGTGTGTGTGTGGGGGGAGTGAGATGTGTGTGGGGTGGTGTGTGTGGGTGTAGGTGGGGGTGTGGGTGTGTAAGGTGTGTGTGTGGGTGTGGGTGTGTGGGGTGTTTGGGTGTGGGTGGAGGTGTGGGTGTATGAGGTATGTGTGGGGCGTGTATGTGTGGGGGGGGTGTGGGGTGTGTGTGTGGGGGGTATGTGTGTGGGGCACCCCCTCAAAAAAAAAAAAATAATAAGTGTGTGTGTATGTGTGTGGTGTGTGTGTGTGGGGGGGATTAGGGGTGTGTGTGGGGGGTTATGTGTGTGGGTTGTGTGTGTGTAGAATGTGTGGAAGTGTGTGTGGGGTGTGTGTGTGGGTGTGTGTGTAGGGGTGTGTGTGGGTGTGTGTGTGTGTGAGGAGTGTGTGTGTGGGTGTGTGGGTGTGTGTGTGATGTGTGTGTGGTGTGTGTGTGTGTGTGTGAGGTGTGTGTCAGAGGTGTGTGTGTGGGGGGAAGGGGTGAGGTGTGTTATGGGGATGTGTGGGGTGTGTCTGTGAGGTGTGTGTGTGTGGGGGGGAGTGAGATGTGTGTGGGTGGGGGTGTGTGGGGTGTGTGGGTGTAGGTGGGGGTGTGGGTGTGTAAGGTGTGTGTGTGGGTGTGGGTGTGTGGGGTGTTTGGGTGTGGGTGGAGGTGTGGGTGTGTGAGGTATGTGTGGGGGGTGTGTGTGGGAGGGGTGGGTGTGGGGTGTGTGTATGTGGGGGTTTGTGTGTGGGGTGTGTGTGTATGAGTAAAATGTTCAGCTAACTATTACTGGTGTCAAACCTATGGTTTTCTCAGTGAATTTAATAGGTTTTTTTAAATGCTAATTCCTAACTATAACTGGTGTGAAACCTATGGTTTTTTCAGAGAATTCCATAGGTTTTTTAAATGCTAATTCCTAACTATAACTGGTGTGAAACCTATGGTTTTTTCAGTGAATTTCAAAGGTGTTTTAAATGCTAATTCCTAACTATATAAGGCCCGAAACCTTTGTTTTTTTCAGTGAACTCGCAAGGTTTTTTAAATGCTAATTCTATTAGCGGATAACATTTATATATGTTAATATCCGTATGGGACCACCTGAACAGCCCTAGGGGGGTCAGAGTGTTTCTACAAGGCCCCCAAATCTTTTTTTTTCTTGTTAAAAAATGAGGTACGCGCTCCGTGCGCGTACCGTACCGGTACGCGTACCGTAAGTGTACCCCGCGATTTTCTGAATTTTTCTTTTTTTTTTTTGGGGCCTTGGGGGTCCTCGTGGGACCCCCTGAGCAGGCCTAGGGGGTCAGGATGCTTCTACCCTGCCACCTTTTTGAGTTCTACATGTTTGTTTTTCTGCTTTCCTGTGCCTCAGTCTACCGAGGCACAAGATGGCTGCCAACAGTTTCTGTTTTGGAGTGTTGACAGACATTGGCAGCCAATCAGAATGCAGCTCGCGCACTAGAGGTACGCATACCGTACGCGCACGTACGCGTACCGTAAGCATACCGGTAAGCTCACCGGTAAGCTGCCATAGATATATAAATTTATTTGAACCTAAATGACTCAAAATCCACTGAAGCACATATCTTGAGACATAGCAAAGGCACATCGGGCTACCAGTCCCTACAATTTTGCCAAGTTTGGTGAAAATCCATTCAGCCGTTCGAGCTAAAAGTGCGACCGACCGCCCTATGGAAATTAACATGGGGAAAACACGTTTTGGGACCCCCCTTTTATCTCGGCCCCCGCTTGACGAATCCCCCCCAAACTTTTCCGTGCTGGTCGTTTTTTCTGGACACTATTGTTTGGGAGCGTGTGCTGATATATATATATATATATATATATTACCTACTGGCGGTCGCCAGTAGGTATATATAGTTAGGATTTTTTCCCTATGGGATTTTTGAAAATTCTATGTCTAATAACTTTGGCGTTTGTGGACGGAATTGGCTGAAATTTTCTGGAAAATGGAACATTTTGTTTCTGAGCAGCCCCTGGAAATTTGGGGGGGGTTCGTCCAGGGGGGGTCGAGAAAAAAGGGGGGTCCCAAAACGTGTTTTTAACATTGAGTTTTCCATAGGGCGGTTGGCCTCACTTTTAGCCTGAACGGCTGAATGGATTTGCACGAAACTTGGCAAAATTGTAGGGACTGGTAGCCCGATGTGCCTTTTGTAGGTCTCAATATATGTGCTCCAGTGGATTTTGAGAAATTAACGTTTAAAAAAAGATATATATCTGTAACAGCGGACCGGGCAGCGCCCCGGTTCGCGGACCTTACGCGTACCGGAACTTCGCGTAGCGAAGCTGATTGGTTCTCCGGTGTCTGTCAACATTCTAAACAGTCCGGAGCGTCCGCCATCTTGTCTCTCGGTAGGATTGAGAGACAAGAGGAGGCCAAAACAAAGGGCGAAATAACCATAAGGGGGCATACTAGATCCTACCTGACCCCCTAGGTTTAATGTGGAGGTTTTAAAAGGGCCCCGCGGGGCAAAAAAAAAAAAAATTGTTTTTGTTTTTTTGCGTGGGTAGCGCCCGGTCCGCGAACCGGGAAGCGTTCTGGGCAGCGTACTGCAATGAAAAATGAATGATAGACTTTTCAAATACTGTATGTTAATTGATTGTTGGTTTTGTTGATTATTTTTTATTTTTTTTTATTTTTCAAGCAATTATTTATTATTGTGATCGTGTTTCAAAATTTAATAACATTTCTAACATTTCACTGTCTGAAATGTCGTCATTTTCATTGAACATAGCTTGTAATCTATGAGGGTGTAAAATGTCCTCATTTTGAAGGAGGTCATCCACTGCTTGCACACATTGCAGTAGTTCTTGGTCCCAAGTTTCATCCATAAATTCTATATAATTTGGATCAATTAATTCTTGGCTGCTCTGTTGCAGGACAATTTGAAATGAAACTTTCTGTTCGCCTTCCATGTTGCCTGAAATTTGGATAAAAAAAAATATATTAGTAGAGATAGGGCACTGTTGGGATTAATTTTAGATAGGCATTTTTTAACAGAGAATTTATCTTTGGGCAGTGTATAGTATCAGAGTGGAAGTAGGAATATAAAAAAGTGTATGTGATTTAACGTAAGTAAATTCATAATTATAAAAGAGAAGCCTAACTCCATCCATAACTATAACAGAGAAGTCTATCTAAATCTATAACTACTACAGAGGGATAGTATATAACTATCAGAAAAAGTTTACCATATTAACTGATAGTGCACAATATAGTTCAGTTTTTAAAATAACAACTTACCTTTAGAGAGAAGTTGAAGTGATTAGTGAAAATCCAATTGAAATGTACACCAGGAAGTAGTAGTCAAAATGGCTGTGTTTCATTCTCTTCTTTTATATATATTCAGGTACATAACCAATCAAATGTCAGGTAAAAAAAGTAGAAAATGAAAGTAACATTTTAATTGGTTGTCAATTCCAACACTTCAGATGTGTTTTGAGAAGTAATTTACCTCAGGGTATTTAGAGAGGTCTACAGGCTAAATGGCTAAATGGAATTCCAATCAAATTTGTGAAAATGGTAGGGATTGGTATGTAGTATGAGCTAATCTATATTTGGTGAAATTGTCTCCAGTGGCTTTTCTGTAAACTACTTTCCCACCTTTTTTGATGGTGCGCTTCCCAGGGAGCGACCCGGTACGCGAACCGTTGAGCGCCCCGGTTCACGAACCTTAAGCGTTACGGGAGTCCACCATTTTGTGTTTCGGTCGAATTAAGATACAAAATGGAGGGCAAATAATGTTCAGAATGGGTAGAAGGGGGCACGGTAGACTTATCTTGACCCCCTAGGTTTTGTGAGGGTGGCTGAGGAGGCTTATATGTGCGAAAAAAAAACATTTTTTAAAAAAATTTCGCGAGGTTAGCTCCCGGTTCGCGTACCGGGTAGCGCCCCGGGGAGCGTACTTTGTTGAAAATTAGTGAAAAAAGTTAGAGTAAAATAATAATTGTGAGTGATCAGATGTAGGGTAGCTCTGAGAAGAGCTTTTGGGTTTATGGTACATTTAGGTACTTATAAGTAGGTACCAATGCACAGTCTTAAATTCAGAGTGAAAATTCTGTTGCCCTCATCTGAGAAGTGAACTCCATCTCCTCTGTAGATATCTTGCATGTAGTAACGCAAGTTATTGTTGTACATGGAGCCCATTCCATGGTCTCTCATGTAAGCTGAAACAGATTTGTTTACATGCTTCCTCGACTTCTCAATTTGTGGACAAAATTGGTTTGACCACCTCCATTTCTGTCTTTGGCATATATTTGAATATACCAAGGCAGTCTGAGGAAAAAGTGCCATTAATTGCTCAAAGGTGTCCTTTAAAAGCATTTCCAGACCTACCCCAGTCAAAGTGCCCAAATCATTACCTCCACAGTGCACAATTAACAGGTCAGGTTTGGGCAAATGCATAAAGGTTTTCACCAATGGTATCAATTGGTGACATTTTAATCCTCTTTGGCCAAACCACTTAATTTCCACATCTTGTAAATTGAGGTTAGGTAATTTTCTGTTCTCAGCATACCTGTGAGCCCAGTGGATATAACTATGTCCAACAATCCAGACAGAAAACATGGTGAGAGAAGGTTCTCCTGCAGTCAGATGAAGTGTGGCAATGAAATGGCAGTTGAAAAAATGAGAGTTTAAAATGAAAAAAACTGTGGAGTTTCTGTGTTCATGAAGCAGTAACAGTGATTGGTGGATTTTGATTGCTGAAAACAGAAAGTTAGGGTGCATGGATGAGTTATTTGAAAGATGTATTTTGAATGGTCAATAAAAAATCATTAAATGAAAGAATGCACTGGATATGCAGGTGCACTGAGAGTTCAGAGTTCAATTGCAACATTGTTGTGTGAACTTGCAAACACCAGACGTCTTCCAAGAGGTGGTTGCCATGCAGAAAAGGCATGAAATGGCAGAGGGGGGAAGGGTTTTCATTTGAAAAAAAGTGAGGGAAGAGTTTTGATTGGGTGACATGAGAGATATGTGTGAAGAATTACAGCATTTCTGTGCTTTTGATAGCTGCAGACTCTGGAGTGCATACCTTTTGCTCTGCTGAAGACAAATTGGTGTGTTTCTGAGACTGTTTTCAAACTCAAAGTATTTGCTAAGGTGAGAAAATATTTCTTTAATTTAGATAGAGAATAATGTGCTTTAAGGAGAAAATTATGAATTATGTGGCGCAAATTGCTTGTAAATATGCTCCCACCTGTGCATGGAAAATTTAGATTTTGAATGTTTGTGTTACATAGCCATGTTAAAAGTGATACAAACATGCTGCAAAGGCAATCAAAAAACGCTTTTATGTGTCTTAAGGACATTTTAAGTAATTTTCCCATGTGCAGTGTTTTGAAATTATGATTTGAAAATCGTTTTTGGGGAAAAGGAATTGTTTTTAAATTTATGACAAGGACATAATGGTGTATGCTTCTTTATAAGGCAATTGACTGTCCCTGATGTTATTTTTCCCATTTTAATGTAAGACCTTTCTCTGTGGCGCAAATTGCTTGTAAATATGCTCCCACCTGTGCATGGCAAATTTAGATTTTAAATGTTTGTGTTACATAGCCATGTTAAAAGTGACCCAACCATGCTGGAAAGGCAATCAAAAAACACTTTCATGTGTCTTAAGGACATTTTAAGTAATTTCCCTGTGGGCAGTGTTTTCAAATTATGAATTGAAAATCGTTTTTGAGGTAAAGGAATGTTGTTAAAATTTATGTGCGCCATATGCCCCCAAATTTCTTTTTCAGGGGTGCAGCAGGGTGTTCTTGAGACACCCCTGCACCTTTGGAAAAATTCCTAATTTGCGATGAGCTAATTGCTAATCGCAAATTGCACCTTCATTCATATGGGTATCCTGGCCCATGGAAATGAATGGGTAATTTGCAATTAGCAATTTGCTCATCGCAAATTTGGAATGGTAAAGAATCGCTATTTATTCCTTAAAATTCGCTATTTAGGAAATGCAAAATAGTTTGATGGTACATATGGCGGTTGATGTCTAACAAGATAAGAAGCTTAGGGATTTTGCGATTCCTTAAATGCAATGTATCAAACAAAAAATATGTAAAAAATAACATTAAGGATTTGGAAACTACCACCAACTTCTAGTTTGTGGTAATTTCCGAATTCTTTTCAAAAAGCATTTTTTTCCAAAAAACAAAAGGTGCCATATGACGCCAATACATGTCCTTAGGGCATGTATGTGCGCCATATGCCCCCAAATTTCTTTTTCAGGGGTGCAGCAGGGTGTTCTTGAGATACCCCTGCACCCTTGAAAAAATTCCTAATTTGCGATGAGCTAATTGCTAATCGCAAATTGCACCTTCATTCCTATAAGCCTCCTAGCCCATGGAAATGAATGGGTAATTTGCAATTAGCAATTTGCTCATTGCAAATTAGGAATGGTAAAGAATTGCTATTTATTCCTTAAAATTCGCTATTTAGGAAATGTAAAATAGTTTGATGGTACATATGGTGGTTCATCTGTAACAAGATAAGAAGCTTAGGGATACATTTATGATGACTGGCGAAATAAAGTGCACATCACTTACTTCATTGGTAGGCCTTTACATGTATTATCTCCTCTGTATTCTTCATCAAGCGTAACTTTAATCTGCAATCCTGAGTAGGCCTCACCTTAAACAAACCTCTGGATAGGCCACACCTTATCGTCATCATGAATTAATCATTTAAAATGCTAGGGACAGATTTATGATAGGTGTATGCCTCTTTTGCGCCACTTACAAAACACTGTCCACGGGGAAATGACTTAAAATGTCCTTAAGACACATGAATGTGTTTTTTTAAAGCGTTTGCAATTTTTTTGGGTCACTTTTAACATGGCTATGTGACTCAAACAGTCAAAATCTAAATTCACCATGCACAGGTGGGAGCATATTTACAAGGAATGTGCTCCATGGGGAAAGGTCTTATAATGTAATATGGGAAAAATGACATCAGAGACAGTGAAATGCCTTATAGAGAAGCATACACCATTATGTCCTTGTCATAATTTTGCAAACCATTCCTTTTCCCCAAAAACGATTTTCAAATCATAATTTGAAAACACTGCACATGTGGAAATGACTTAAAATGTCCTTAATTCAAAATTTGCTATTCTTTATTTTGCGATTGCACTGAAGGATTTGCAAATTTTGCGATTCCTTAAATGCAATGTATCAAACAAAAAATATGTAAAAAATAACATTAAGGATTTGGAAACTACCACCAACTTCTAGTTTGTGGTAATTTCCGAATTCTTTTCAGAAAGCTTTTTTTCCAAAAAACAAAAGGTGCCATATGACGCCAATACATGCCCTTAGGGCATGTATGTGTGCCATATGCCCCCAAATTTCTTTTTCAGGGGTGCAGCAGGGTGTTCTTGAGACACCCCTGCACCCTTGGAAAAATTCCTAATTTGTGATGAGCTAATTGCTAATCGCAAATTAAACCTTCATTCCTATGAGCCTCCTAGCCCATGGAAATGAATGGGTAATTTGCAATTAGCAATTTGCTCATTGCAAATTAGGAATGGTAAAGAATTGCTATTCATTCCTTAAAATTCGCTATTTAGGAAATGTAAAATAGTTTGATGGTACATATGGCGGTTCATCTGTAACAAGATAAGATGCTTAGGGATACATTTATGATGACTGGCGCAATAAAGTGGACATTACTTACTTCATTGGTAGGCCTTTACATGTATTATCTCCTCTGTATTCTTTATCAAGCGTAACTTTAATCTGCAATCGTGAGTAGGCCTCACCATAAACAAACCTCTGGATAGGCCACACCTTATCGTCATCCTGGATTAATCATTTAAAGTGGTAGAGACAGATTTATGATAGGTGTATGTCTCTTTTGCGCCACTGTGCGTCACTTTTATGATGCAGTGGCAGTGTAAAAGATTTGCTATGAGGCGAGAAAATTACAAATTGATGCATTTAGGCAGATGTGTCATGTTGTAAAAAAAACGTGCCACATGAAACCGATGCAGCAGTGATGCAAAAGATGCACCATGTTGCAAGACAGGCCAACTTGGGGTCATATGTATCAAGCTAATTACCATTCGCAAAGATCAAAATTCTGCAAATTTCAGCCTTTGCGAATGCTAATTAGACAAATGGTATGTATCAAACAAGTTTGATGCAAAATAAGGAATAGCAAAATTTGCTATTCCTTATTTTGCGATTGCACTGAAGGATTTGCAAATTTTGCGATTCCTTAAATGCAATGTATCAAACTAAAAATATGTAAAAAATGACATTAAGGATTTGGAAACTACCACCAACTTCTAGTTGGTGGTAATTTGCGAATTCTTTTCAAAAAGCATTTTTTTAAAAAAAACAAAAGGTGCCATATGACGCCAATACATGCCCTTAGGGCATGTATGTGCGCCATATGCCCCCAAATTTCTTTTTCAGGGGTGCAGCAGGGTGTTCTTGAGACACCCCTGCACCCTTGGAAAAATTCCTAATTTGCGATGAGCTAATTGCTAATCGCAAATTGTACCTTCATTCCTATGAGCCTCCTAGCCCATGGAAATGAATGGGTAATTTGCAATTAGCAATTTGCTCATTGCAAATTAGGATTGGTAAAGAATTGCTATTTATTCCTTAAAATTCGCTATTTAGGAAATGTAAAATAGTTTGATGGTACATATGGCGGTTCATCTGTAACAAGATAAGAAGCTTAGGGATAGATTTATGATGACTGGCGCATCACCAGGGATGTGCCAGTCATCCTGCGCCGCTGTTCCGCCACCCATGGTGTGCTGCATTTACAATGCGGGGCATCATGGGGCAAAAATGGCACAGATGCGTGACGTATCTGTGCTGTAAAGGTAGTGATTGCTGGAGTTGTATCGCAAGTGCGATGCAGCTCAAGCAAGGCTCAGGGGTGCCCCATCTCCACAATGTTGCGTCAAGACCTATGCCTGCTTAAAGCAGGCGCAGGGTTTTGACGCAGCTTTCTCCTATCTGATTGTAAATACGGCACACCATGGGTGGCAGAGCAGCGGTGCACGTTAACTGGTGCATGCCTGGGGA